>NW_027507785.1:27823875-28423875 GCF_037356315.1 Lithobates pipiens
GAAAAGCCTGAGTGACAGCCTTAAAAGTGTATATAGGAGCCAAAAAAAAATAAAATAATATTTTACATATATAGATAGATCGTTTTTATTTCAATTTTTTTTTTTAATGTTATTTATTTTTTCAGTTTTGGATAGGGGGGGGGGGGGGTTATTTTATATATATTTTTCATTTTTATTTTATATTGTTTACAATGTTTTCCTTTCTTTTGTTTTATTATTTATTTAGTTTTGGATAGAGAAACTTTAAAACACATTGCCATGTTGTACTGCCGTCTGTGTCCCCATAGGGTAGGTTTTATTTTATATATATATTTTTTTCATTTTTATTTATTTTATATCGTTTACATTTTTTATGTTTTATTAATTTTTCCAGTTTTGGATACTGAAACTTTGAAAATGTATTGCCACATTGTACTGCTGTCTGTGCCCCCATTGGGGGGGGGGGATTATTTTATATATATTTTTTTCATTTTTTATTTTATATTTCTTACAATTGTAAAATGTACAGCAAAATTGTACTGCCATCTGTGTCCCCATCGGGTAGGTTTTACTTTAGATATTTTTTCATTTTTGTTTATATTTTCTACAATTTTTTTTTATTATTTATTATTCTTCCAGTTTTGGATAGAGAAACTTTAAAACATATTGCCACGTTGTACTGCTGTCTGTGTCCCCATCGGGTAGGTTCACCTTCTTCGTTTATCCTGGTGATCAGTGACGATGATGGGGAACCCAACAATCTGAGTTGTTGTTACAGGTAGCAGTGGTACGGGCACATTGTCCAATGGGGACACCTGCTCCAGTGACAACTGTCTAACATTTCCTGTTCTGTCATTAAGACAGGAAGTTAAGAGAATCTCTGATGATGGGACAAAAAAAAAAAGGAAAAAAAAAAATTTAAAACCTTATTGAGTCTGAACCATTCTCTGATCTAAATCTAAAAGTAAACATTTTTTTAGATTTACACAAAATGAAGGCAGCGCTAATCAATAACCCATCATTATATTTTTTTTATTTTTTTTTTTTAAATGCAAGCCTAATTACCACCATATATCAGTCTCTTGCAGTCCCCAGACAGCAGAGCTCAGACTGGGAAAGGGAGAACAGCACAAGCAGCCATTTCAGAGCATGTGGCGACAAGAAGCATGCAGACAGGAGAGAGAGAGCAAAGTGACAGATGAACTCAAAACACCGCCCTGCTTCTCCTTTCACTGCCCAGCCTCAGGTTGGGGGCTTGTCCGGGACAACCCGAGTTAAAATGATGCTGGCCCCACCAGACTGAGGACATCTGGTGTCAGAAAAGAAGTACTGCAGGGGGAAATCTCCACGCTGACGCGGAGTACTGCAGCAAGAGTTGGCTTGGTTATTATATATATATCTATCGTTCTTATCTTGTTTTATTCAGCTGGAGTTCTGCGTTGCTGTAAAGAAATAAAAACCACCGATGGAAATCCGTTCTGACCGTTAAATAAAAACGGATGGGTAGGTAAGTCCACAGGCATCGCATTCATCCATCATTGCGGGATTTACCACAAGCTGCTTCTATAAAGCTCTGGAAAGTGGTGCACACAATGGACACTCGAGACAGCGGGCAGCTTGCATTTAGCAGATAAGACAAGCGAGTGGATCGGCATTGCCGCAACACTTCTGTGCGATTGTTCGCGCCAAAAGCCCGATATGGACATAGCTATACTGTCCACATTTTATTTATTTTTTCACTTGCATGTGATTTAAACCCCATTTTCTTTTTTTTCTTTTTTTTACTTGCATGTGATTTAAACCCCATTTTTTTTTGTTTTACTTGCATGTGATTCAATCTCCATTTTTTTTTTTTTTTTACTTGCATGCGATTTAATCCGCTTTTTTTTTATTTTTATTTTTTACTTGCATGTGATTTAATCCCTTTTTTTTTTTTTTTCGCAGTCACCCCTTCTGCCCATTAAAATTCCATTCGGCTCAGAACAAATCTCCATTGTACTAAACTAAGTTAAAAAAGAAAAAAAGAAAAAAAAAAAAAAGAAAAAAGGAAGAAAAAAAAGAAAAAAGGAGGAACCATGAGGCGTCTCCAAGAACAGCAAGCAGGCGGACAATTCATTCGGACCCGCGAGCTGATGGACACACTTCACTAATCCGAGCTCCAACACAGGTGTACTCGGGGGATTAGCTTTCCAACAAGGACGCCACTTAAGCCCCTCTTTTTTTTTTTTTCTTCCAGAAAAGGGCGCTTTTTTCCTTTCCCTAATCTGCGGAGAACAAGCCCCGGGGCCATGGTGGGCCGAAGGAAATCTTTACCAGATGCCTTTTCTCCGAGGCTGGGGTGCACAGGAATTTGAGGACCAGCTACTGGAAGATTTGGAGCGTTGAATGGATGCAAATGAGGCCCACGGCAGAAATAAGGAGTGCTGCATGCCTCCCAATCATGGCCAGATCTAAGCGTCGCTGGGGGGGGGGGTCTGTGCTCCCCCCTCCAGATTTATTTGTGTCCCCTGGTCTCAGAGTGCATCCCCTGAGCCAGTCTGATGCAGACAGTTCAAGTAGTGAAGACACCTGATGTAAGGGGGAGCTCTGGGGAAGACACCTGATGTAAGGGGGAGCTCTGGGGAAGACACCTGATGTAAGGGGGAGCTCTGGGGAAGACACCTGATGTAAGGGGGAGCTCTGGGGAAGACACCTGATGTAAGGGGGAGCTCTGGGGAAGACACCTGATGTAAGGGGGAGCTCTGGGGAAGACACCTGATGTAAGGGGGAGCTCTGGGGAAGACACCTGATGTAAGGGGGAGCTCTGGGGAAGACACCTGATGTAAGGGGGAGCTCTGGGGAAGACACCTGATGTAAGGGGGAGCTCTGGGGAAGACACCTGATGTAGGGGGGACACTCAGATGGGGACAGCTGATGTAGGGGGGGGCACTCAGATGGGGACAGCTGATGTAGGGGGGGGCACTCAGATGGGGACAGCTGATGTGGGGGGGCACTCAGATGGGGACAGCTGATGTGGGGGGGCACTCAGATGGGGACACCTGATGTAGGGGGGGGGCACTCAGATGGGGACACCTGATGTAGGGGGGGGGGCACTCAGATGGGGACACCTGATGTAGGGGGGGGCACTCAGATGGGGACACCTGATGTAGGGGGGGGGCACTCAGATGGGGACACCTGATGTAGGGGGGGGCACTCAGATGGGGACACCTGATGTAGGGGGGGCACTCAGATGGGGACACCCGATGTAGGGGGGGGGGGCACTCAGATGGGGACACCCGATGTAGGGGGGGGGGGCACTCAGATGGGGACACCCGATGTAGGGGGGGGCACTCAGATGGGGACACCCGATGTAGGGGGGGGCACTCAGATGGGGACACCCGATGAAGGGGGGCACTCAGATGGGGACACCTGATGAAGGAGGGCACTCAGATGGGGACACCTGATGAAGGGGGGGCACTCAGATGGGGACACCTGATGAAGGGGGGGCACTCAGATGGGGACACCCGATGAAGGGGGGGCACTCAGATGGGGACACCCGATGTAGGGGGGGCACTCAGATGGGGACACCCGATGTAGGGGGGGCACTCAGATGGGGACACCCGATGTAGGGGGGGGCACTCAGATGGGGACACCCGATGAAGGGGGGCACTCAGATGGGGACACCTGATGAAGGGGGGGCACTCAGATGGGGACACCTGATGAAGGGGGGGCACTCAGATGGGGACACCTGATGTGGGGGGGGGCACTCAGATGGGGACACCTGATGTAAGGGGGGCACTCAGATGGGGACACCTGATGTAGGGGGGGCACTCAGATGGAGACACCTGATGTAAGGGGGCACTCAGATGGAGACACCTGATGTAAGGGGGCACTCAGATGGAGACACCTGATGTAAGGGGGCACTCAGATGGAGACACCTGATGTAAGGGGGCACTCAGATGGAGACACCTGATGTAAGGGGGTACTCAGATGGAGACACCTGATGTAAGGGGGCACTCAGATGGAGACACCTGATGTAAGGGGGCACTCAGATGGAGACACCTGATGTAAGGGGGCACTCAGATGGAGACACCTGATGTAAGGGGGCACTCAGATGGAGACACCTGATGTAAGGGGGCACTCAGATGGAGACACCTGATGTAAGGGGGCACTCAGATGGAGACACCTGATGTAAGGGGGGCACTCAGATGGAGACACCTGATGTAAGGGGGGCACTCAGATGGAGACACCTGATGTAAGGGGGGCACTCAGATGGAGACACCTGATGTAAGGGGGGCACTCAGATGGAGACACCTGATGTAGGGGGGCACGCTAGAGTAACCCTTGGGTTCCATGGAAACCTGGATGCTGCTCTAGAGCATTGTTCCATGGCAACGTGGTTGAGAAACCTTGCTCAGGGATCTCCAAACTCCGGCCATCCAGCTGTTGCAGAGCTACACGTCCCATGAGGCATTGTAAAACTCTGACATTCACAGACATGATGGGAATTTGTAGTTCCTGAACAACTGGAGGGCCAAAGTTTGGAGACCCCAGCTCTAGAGCAACCCTGGAGTTCCACTGAACCTTGGATAAGAAACCCTGGTTTAGAACATCACTCGGTGAAGTCAGGGCCAACGATGTGAGACCCAGAGGGGTTTATTTGCTAAAGCTGGAGAGTGCAAAATCAGTCTCACTTCTGCATAGAAACCAATCAGCTTCCAGGTTTTATTGCCACAAGTTGAGGATAGAAGCGGATTGGTTTCTGTGCCGAGGTGAGCCTGATTTTGCACTCTTCAGCTTTAGTAAATAAACCAGATTGTCTCAGGCCGCGTACACACGCGCGGACTGTTTGCCCAACCTTGTTCGTCAAACAGTTTCGGCAAACAGTCCGCTCAAAATTTGCATGAGCGGACTTGCCCACACACGAGCGGACTGTTTCAGCGAACTGTTTGCCAAACAGTTCGCTCTACTTTTGAAATGAACGGACTCGCCCACGTAAGGAGGAGGCAAATCCGCCCATTTCGAGCGCGTGTACAGGTAGGCGGGGCCCGCGAAGGAGACGTCGCGGGCTCCGCCACCTGGAATGGGCTTAAAGGGGAACCCCAACGCCGAAAAAAATCAGCGTGGGGGTTCCCCCAAAGTCCACACCAGACCCTTGTCCGAGCACGCTACCCGGCCGGCCAGGAAAGGGGGGCGAGCGAGCGCGCCCCCCCTCCTGAGCCGTACCAGGCCGCGTGCCCTCAACATGGGGGGTGCCTTGGGGAAGGGGGGGCCGCGCGGCCCCCCCACCCCAAAGCACCTTGTCCCCATGTTGATGAGGACAAGGGCCTCTTCCCGACAACCCTGGCCGTTGGTTGTCGGGGTCTGCGGGCGGGGGGCTTATCGGAATCCGGGAGCCCCCTTTAAGAAGGGGGCCCCCGGATACCGGCCCCCCACCCTATGTGAATGAGTATGGGGTACAATGTACCCCTACCCATTCACCTGTGAAATAAAAGTACAAAAAAAAACACAACACAGGGAAAAAATATTTTATTGCACAGCTCCGGGGGTCTTCCGTCTTCGGGGGTCTTCTCGCCGGACTCCTCCGCTATCTGTGTGTAGCTCTTTTGCTAGCGGAGGAGTCCGGCTTTCTTCCTCCCCGCCGCCGGCCTCTTCTCCCGACTTCGGGGGTCTTGTCCCCCTCTTCGGTTCTTCTGCCGGGCCACCGCGCCTTCTTGTAGCTCTTTTGCAGGCGGTGGCCCGGTCTTCTGTCGCCGCTGCCTTCCGTTCTTCTGTCGCCGCCTTTGGTTCTTCTGCCGGGCCACCGCGCCTTCTTGTAGCTCTTTTACAGGCGGTGGCCCGGTCTTCTGTCGCCGCTGTCGTCGCCGTCGCCGCCGCCGCCGCCGCCTTCCGTTCTTGTTCTTCTTCTTGTTCTTCTTCTTCTTCTCCTGGAGATGTTGACTCGACGAGCTCTCCGGCCGGAATGCCAGGGACACGCTCCGCTGCCACTTATATAGTGACAATGGGGAGGTGTCACATGGTATATGTCACATGGGTTGGTCACATGGGTTGATGTCACATGGGGACTATGACATCGTAAGGGGGCGGGGTCACCATGTGACCAACCCATGTGACATATACCATGTGACACCGCCCCATTGTCACTATATAAGTGGCAGCGGAGCGTGTCCCTGGCATTCCGGCCGGAGAGCTCGTCGAGTCAACATCTCCAGGAGAAGAAGAAGAAGAACAAGAAGAAGAACAAGAACGGAAGGCGGCGGCGGCGGCGGCGGCGACGGCGACGACAGCGGCGACAGAAGACCGGGCCACCACCTGTAAAAGAGCTACAAGAAGGCGCGGTGGCCCGGCAGAAGAACCGAAGGCGGCGACAGAAGAACGGAAGGCAGCGGCGACAGAAGACCGGGCCACCGCCTGCAAAAGAGCTACAAGAAGGCGCGGTGGCCCGGCAGAAGAACCGAAGAGGGGGACAAGACCCCCGAAGTTGGGAGAAGAGGCCGGCGGCGGGGAGGAAGAAAGCCGGACTCCTCCGCTAGCAAAAGAGCTACACACAGATAGCGGAGGAGTCCGGCGAGAAGACCCCCGAAGACGGAAGACCCCCGGAGCTGTGCAATAAAATATTTTTTCCCTGTGTTGTGTTTTTTTTTGTACTTTATTTCACAGGTGAATGGGTAGGGGTACATTGTACCCCATACTCATTCACATAGGGTGGGGGGCCGGTATCCGGGGGCCCCCTTCTTAAAGGGGGCTCCCGGATTCCGATAAGCCCCCCGCCCGCAGACCCCGACAACCAACGGCCAGGGGTTGTCGGGAAGAGGCCCTTGTCCTCATCAACATGGGGACAAGGTGCTTTGGGGTGGGGGGGCTGCGCGGCCCCCCCTTCCCCAAGGCACCCCCCATGTTGAGGGCACGCGGCCTGGTACGGCTCAGGAGGGGGGGCGCGCTCGCTCGCCCCCCTTTCCTGGCCGGCCGGGTAGCGTGCTCGGACAAGGGTCTGGTGTGGACTTTGGGGGAACCCCCACGCCGATTTTTTTCGGCGTTGGAGTTCCCCTTTAAGCCCATTCCAGGCGGCGGAGCCCGCGACGTCTCCTTCGCGGGTCCCGCCTACCTGTACACGCGCTCGAAATGGGCGGACTTTCCGAGCGGGAACAGTTTGCTCATTTCGAAAGTAGCCTACACACGGGCGGACTGTTCGCTCAAACACAGTTTCAGCGGACAGTTTTTCGGAATTTCCGAAAGACTTTGTCCGTCCAACTGTCCGCTGAAACTGTCCGCTGAAAGCCCACACACGGGCGGACTGTCCGCCCAAACACTGTTCAGCGGACAAGGTTGGGCGAACAGTCCGCCCGTGTGTACGCGGCCTTACAGGTAACCAACCAATCACTGACACCAACATATATGGACACTTTCCAACGACCACCAACGTAAATGACAATTTTTTCCACTAAACCAGAGGAACATAAAAATGTTCAGGTTTCCTATGCAGTAAATTGAATTCCTAATTATTTCATTTACTATAATTAAGTCTACATCTAGCGTATCGTGCTAACACACTGAACTGTAGCTCCTAGCGAATACTGCAGTGCAAAAAAGCAAATGGCAATATTGTTTACAGAAGTCAGGTACACTTTACCATCTTGGGTGGATGGTCTGCAGCACAGATATTACAGATCTCTCAGGTTTGACGTCTACGTGGTTTGCCCATGTTTTACAAGTGTGGACACAAACACGAGCCTTAGTATGATCAAAGCGTGTTTACTGTAGCTGATGCCGCAATAATAAACATTCGGAGCACGCACAACCTGGAGCGCCAGTGTCGGTTACCTTTGTTTATTTTACATGTGTCCCCAGCGCACACCAAGGGCCTTGTATATGTGTGTCTATATACAAACACTGTATACATATCAAGGTGTGTATATATGTGTGTGTGTGTACAGACCCATACCCATATAATGAGCAGACAGGCATATTATTGCTTCCACCTTTCCCTCTTACATTATACTCAGGAAAAACCTCAAAAAAGTAACTCTGGGGAAACATGAAAAAACTGAATTCACAAAAAGGACAAGGGCAACACATGAGCTCCTTTTATGTTCTTTACAGGCATACAGATCAAGGCTTGAAAAATTAACAAATCCCTTTATTTTCTCCTCCTTTTGGGAGATCTCTTCAAGGAACCAACCAGTTTATACGTGCTTCATGTGGACAACCTAGCTGCTGGACACATCAGAGTCCTTTTGGATGTACACAATTCTACAACTTGTTCAGACGTGCGATAAACCAACCAAATGGAGGTGGGAATGCTTGCTTTCTTTAGCTAATCTATGATGTTTTTCGAAAATGTGCCCCTAAATAAAAAAGGAGTGTGCTATATAGAATATATCTTCTAAAGTAGCCATTTACAAACAAGGAACCCTAAGGTTGCCCTGTTGGTTGTTTTGGGTTCTTTGAGCGGTGGTTGATTGAAATCCCATCTGATGGGCCTGTATAGTTCCAGGGGCCAATGCCAACAGCCATTCTCAACCAGGGTTTCGTGGAACCCTATGGTTTTACCAGAGGTTGCTTCCAGGGCCAAAATCAATGGTAATTCTCAACCAGGGTTCTGTGGAACCCTAAGGTTCTACCAGTGGTTGTTTCCAGGGCCAACACCAAAAGCCATCCTCAACCAGAGTTCCTTGGAAAGATAAGGTTCTACCTGAGGTTGCTTCCAGGGCCACCGCCAACAATCATTCTCAACCAGGGTTCCATGGAACCGTAAGATCCTACTAGAAGTTGCTTCCAGGGCCACCGCCAACAACCATTCTCAACCAGGGTTCCATGGAACCGTAAGATCCTACTAGAAGTTGCTTCCAGGGCCACCGCCAACAACCATTCTCAACCAGGGTTCCATGGAACCGTAAGATCGTACTAGAAGTTGCTTCCAGGGCCACCGCCAACAACCATTCTCAACCAGGGTTCCATGGAACCGTAAGATCCTACTAGAAGTTGCTTACAGGGCCAACACCAACAGCCATTCTCAACTAGGGATCCAAAGAACCCTAGGGTTCTACCAGAGGTTTCTAGAGGTTCCTTGAACTGTGGCTCACTGACCTCCCATCTGACAATCACAATTCCAGATCCAAACACCACTTAGCAGAGCCAGTGGTATGACAACAACCTTTTTTGCTATCTGTATAGGCAGCATTCTGACCACCACTGTAAGGGGGGATTTTTTTTTTTTTACCACTACCACAAATGTAAGAGGCATTTTCCCCACTGCCCCCCCCCCCCAATTCATTTTAACAGGGGTTCCTTGAGACCTGGAATATTTAAACGGAGTAAGAAGGTTGAAAAAGGCTGCTCTAAAGATTCCTTACATTGAAGGCAAAATCAGGGGACATAGGGTATATGCTGAGTGGCTCCAACTTTCATTATAGCATTCACCTTGTGCAGTTAGCTCCCAGTTGCAATTCTGTATGCCAAGGGTCTCCAAACTTTCTAAACAAAGGGCCAGTTTACATTTTTCAGACTATGGCAGGGCCAGTTTGTCAGTGAGAGTGGAGAATGCCCTGGCGTCAATGGGAATAAACAATTCCTCATCATTGGTATTAGTGGGAGGAATAGTGCCCCCACTGTTGGTATCAGTTGAAGAAATAATGCCCCATCGTTGGTGTCCATGGGAGGAATTGTGCCCCATCGTTGGTATCAGTCAGAGGAATAGTGTCTCATTCTTGGTGTCATTGAGAGGAATAATGCCCGTCCTTGGTGTCAGTGGGAGGAATTGAGCCCCTTTGTTGGTATCAGGGGAAGGAACAGTGCCCCATTATTCGTGTCACTGGGAGAAATAGTGCCCCATCATTGGTATTAGTGAGGGGGAATAGATAGTGCCCCATCATTCGTGTCACTAGGAGGAATGGTGCCCCATCATTGGTATCAGTGTGACAGGGCTGGCCTCAGCCCTTCTCTAAGCTGGCCGCTCAGCGAAGGGCTGAGGGCCAGCTCCCATCTCTCTCCACAGTTACTCAGCTGTTGATGATATCCTGCTCATCAGTCCTGCCTACTTAAGCCGTCCAGTCCAGAGGATCTCTGCCTTCACCTTAGTCACATCACAAGAAACCATCTCCTGCGATCCTGTTTAAAGACTGGCTTTGCTGACATCCTTTCTGGCTCCAGGTCCTGCTTGCTGTTTCACTACATTGATCCCCGACTACTGGCTTAGCTGACTACCCATTCCGGTTACCTCCTTGTTGGGGGTCACAGAGTAATAATGCTCCAAGGGCTGGATATAGGCCGGCAAAGGGGAGCATCTGGCCCCCTGACGCAATCTGTACTCAGCTGTTGATGATCCTGCTCGTCAGTCCTGCCACTTAAGCCATCTTTTCCTGCCTACTTAAGCATGGCTTTGCTGACATCCCTTCTGGCTGGCCAGGTGCTGCTTGCTGTTCCACTACATTGATCCCTGACTTCTGGCTTAGCTGACTACCCATTCCGGTTACTGAACTTTGGCTATGTTTTGACTACGTTTGTTCTTTTTACTTTTATTATTAAACAAGTGTGATTTAACTGTACTTCTGTCTCAGCCTGATTTCATGGTTTCTGGCACACGGGAGGAATAATGCCCCATCATTGGTAACCTGGGGAAGGAATAGTGCCCCATCATTGCGGTTAGAGGGAGGAATTGTGCCCCTTGTTGGGGGTCACAAAGTAATAATGGGCTGGATATAGGCCAGAAAAGGGGGAGGATCTGGCCCCCTGACGCAATCTGTACTCAGCTGTTGATGATCCTGCTCATCAGTCCTGCCTACTTAAGCCGTCCAGTCCAAAGGATCTCTGCCTTCGCTTGGTAGGCCAGAAAAGGGGAGCATCTGCCGCCCCCCCCCCCCCCCCGACGCAATTTGTAGACCACTGCTGTATGCTAGGAACTCGATCTTTTCAATGGCCTTAAATCCAAGCAGGGTAAGGTGTTCCAGCAACCCCTTTGTTATGAGATTAGCCACAATCATTTGACAGTTCAATGCAGACCCCCTTACCCCTGATGCTCCATTCTCAGATTCATGACCAAAAGCAAAAGCATGTCCAGCCATAACCATCACTGCAAGTCCAAAACCAGTCAACTCAGGTCCTACTGGGGTAGGAGATAGAAATAAAAAAACACAATAAGGGTTCCAACCAGCAACAAATATGCAGCAAATAAAGTTGTAATCTCTAACCTATGTACGTATACCATGTATAAAAACCTATAAGGAATTGGCAGATTCGGTTACCCATAGCACGGAATTTCCTACTCTGTTAGTATCTGAAGCCCTTTCTAGGCTACGTCACTCATTTTTATTAATATACATAGATCTGTCCTAAAAGAGAATGAACTGTATGAGGGGGGGACGACCTTGGCAGTGAGATTTGGAGTGTGACATGAGCTCTCTATGGAGCGAGGGGGTTCCTGTGTTGCTGCTGTACAACGTGCCGTATAAAATGATCGCTTTCCAGCAAACGGCAAATGATAACAAAAAGTCACTTCACACAGCCAGATCCTGTCACCCCCTTGCTCTCCACCTGCATATTAATCAAGAAACTGTCACCAACCTGCAGACATAAATCTTCTTTTAAAGAAACAAGGAGGCACGAGGGAGATACATCAATTTTAACCTGTCAGTAAAAAAAAAAAAAAAAAAAAAAAAAAAAAAAAGGCACTTGATCTTTTGCAAGTGTATACATACCTCCAAATATTTCCGACAGATTAATTGTGCAGCGGAGATACAAGGAACCTGCGTGCTGCAATCATAATGCAACACACTGTAATGACAACACAATAATCAGCAATTTGCTGCAATTAGTTGGGTAGTTATTAACCCCATGAGGATTTAGACTCAATGCGTCGGGGGGGGGGGGGGGGGGGGGAAGGGATTACAGCAACCAACTGCAACTAATCGGTTAAGGTGAAAGCATTGATCTGCAAACAGCGAAATCGATAATTTAAATAAACACAAATAAAAAAAATAAAAAAATAAAGGGGGGGGGGAGAATTGTATAGCTACCCCCCACCACAACCTGCTTGGTCCCCAACACTTTCCCGTTCTGTAGCCTCGTGTCCATGTCTTAATCCAACACCTACACTATATTACCAAAAGTATTGGGACGCCTGCCTTTACACGCACATGAACTTTAATGGCATCCCAGTCTTAGTCCGTAGGGTTCAATATTGAGTTGGCCCACCCTTTGCAGCTATAACAGCTTCAACTCTTCTGGGAAGGCGGTCTACAAGGTCTAGGAGTGTGTCTATGGGAATGTTTGACCATTCTTCCAGAGAGCATTTGTGAGGTCAGGCACTGATGTTGGATGAGAAGTCCTGGCTCACTGTCTCCAACTCTAATTCATCCAAAAAGTATTCTATCAGGGTTGAGGTCAGGACAGTCAAGTTCCTCCAACCCAAACTCGCTCATCCATGTCTTTGTGGACCTTTGTGCACTGGTGCGCAGTCATTTTGGAACAGGAAGGGGTCATCCCCAAACTGTTCCCACAAAGTTGGGAGCATGAAATTGTCCAAAATGTCTTGGTATGCTGATGCCTTAAGAGTTCCCTTCACTGGAACTAAGAGGCCAAGCCCAACCCCTGAGAAACAACCCCCACACCATAATCTCTCCTCCATCAAATTATTTGGACCAGTGACTACACTTGGTGACACGCACCTTACCCTTTCTTTCCTCTCCTAAACAGTCAAATGATATTGGATTGGCTGTCAATGGGCCACAACGGCTAAGCTTTACAGCAATGCTATAATGCAGGAACAAGCGAGACAAAGCTACAACCTCCACTGGGATCCAAAAGCTGCAGACACCGGGTGCTCAGACACGGCGGCCTTCGATAACCTCCAACATTGTGCGGTCCATAGAAAATAGCCGGTTCTCCAGCAAATCAACATAAAAAGTTATCCTTTATTCCAATTTGTAAAAAAATAAGCAGAGGTGAATCTTTGCACGCATTCGCCAAAGTTCAAAACATTGGTCATCAGAATAAAAGACTATAAATGCGTGCATGTATGCTGCCTTTTATTCTCCGCCAGCCATTTTCCTGGCCCATGCGCATTTCATTAAACACTTGATTTTCTCATTTATTTATTGGGATGTTCAATGCAAACTAGAAATGTACCATTGACTATCCGCGTACGAGCTTTACACCCCTTTCACACCAGGGCGTTTTGCAGGCGCTATAGCGTTAGAAATAGCGCCTGCAATCCGCCCTAAAGAAGCTGCACCATTGTGTGTAGTGTGAAAGCCCCGAGCGGTGCGCTGGCAGTACGTCAGAAAAAAGTCCTGCCAGCAGCTTCTTTGGAGCGGTGTGTTTACCGCTCCTCCACTGCTGCTCCCCATTGAAATCAATAGGGCAGCGCTTGTAATGCCGCCGGCAAAACGCCGCTATTACAGTTTTAACCCTTTCGCGGCCGCTAGTGGGGGGTAAAAGCCCCCGCTAGCGTCCGAAATGCGCCGCAAATCCGACGGTAAAACGCCCCTAAAAATAGCAGCGTTTTATGGCCGATGCAAAGGGCGGTGTGGTGTGAAAGGGGTCTTAGGTTCAGGGCTAGCAATCGCTACGCATGTGTGTGCGTGTCTGAGAAGCCCAGGTAACAATGCATCTCTGTTCCTATACATTTGGTTTAATAAATCAGCTCTACAGTAAGGGAAAAAAAAAAAGTATTTTATCCCCTGCTGATTTTGTACGTTTGCCCACTGACAAAGAAAATAATCAGTCTATAAATTTTAATGGTAGCTTTATTTTAACAGTGAGAGACAGAATAACAAAAATATTCAGAAAAACGCATTTCAAAAAAGTTACATATTGATTTGTATTTTAATGCGTAAAATAGGTGTTTGATATCAAGATTTCTGGCTCCCAGGTGTCTTCTATACAGGTAACAAGCTAAGATTAGAAGCACTCTCTTAAAGGGAGTGCTCCTAATCTTAGCTTGTTACCTGTATAAAAAAGACACCTGTCCATAGAAGCAATCAGATTCCAACCTCTCCACCATGGCCAAAACCAAAAAGCTGTCCAAGGATGTCAGGGACAAGATTGTAGACATACACAAGGCTGCAATGGGCTACAAGACCATCGCCAAGAAGCTTGGTGCGATTATTTGCAAATGGAAGAACACAAAATAACTGACAATCCCTCGGTCTGGGGCTCCATGCAAGATCTCACCTCGTGCAGTTTCAATGATCATAAGAACGGTGAGGAATCAGCCCAGAACTACACGGGAGAATCTGGTCAATGGCAGCTGGGACCATAGTCGCCAAGAAAACAATTGGTAACACACTATGCCGCAAAGGACTGAAATCCTGAAGCGCCCGCAAGGTCCCCTTGCTCAGGAAATCACATGTGCAGGCCCGTCTGAAGATTGCTAATGAATGATTCAGAAGAGAACTGGGTAAAAGTGTTGTGGTCAGATGAGACCAAAACCGAGCTCTAGGCATCAGCTCAACTCACGTGTTTGAAGGAGCAAGAATGCTACCTATCACCCCAAAAACACCATCTCCACCGTCAAACATGGAAGGTGGAAACATTATGCTTTGGGGGTGTTTTTCTGCTAAGGGGACAGGACAACTTCACCGCATCAAAGGGACAATGGATGGGGCCATGTACCATCAAATCTTGGGTGAGAACCTCCTTCCCTCAGCTGGGGCATTGAAAATGGGTCCTGGATGGGTATTCCAGCATGACAATGACCCAAAAAATATGGCCAAGGCAACAAAGAAGTGGCTCAAGAAGAACATTAAAGGTCCTGGAGTGGCCCAGCCAGTCTCCAGACCTTAATCCTATAGAAAATATGTGGAGGGAGTTAAAGGTTTGAGTTACCAAACGTCAGCCTTAAAACCTTAATGACTTGGAGAGGATCTGGAAAGAGGAGTGGGACAAAATGCCTCCTGAGATGTGTGCAAACCTGGTGGCCAATTACAAGAAACATCTGACCTCTGTGATTGCCAACAAGGGTTTTGCCACCAAGTCATGTTTTGCGAAGGGGTCACTCATCAAAAACGCAAATCAATTTATAACTTTTTTGAAATGCGTTTTTCTGGATTTCTTTTTTTTTGTTTTTCTGTCTCTCACTGTTAAAATAAACCGACAATTAAAATAGACTGGTTATTTCTTTGTCAACGGGCAAACATAAAATCAGCAAGGGGTCAAATACTTTTTCTCTCCTCAGTGTATGGCTTGAATAAGCCAAAAGACAGATGGTGCAAACGCTTCGAATATTACTGAGGAGCGCAGCACACCGGGCAGACCTTGCTTCACTCTACACAGCGCCCTAATGAGAGCCACTGTGCTTATTGTCTCGTCACCACGGGATAAAAATTGCCCACGTAGCTCGGATCAAACGCAAGCTCACACAGCGAACATGAAAAACATTGAAAAGAAGACAGTGCTCGGGATTTGTGATGAGCTAGTTATCAGCGTGCACTTGTGGTTTGTTAAACCAGCACAGATAGCACACACATTCCTTTACAGCGGATGCCCACAAAAATGTCATTTTTCATGACTGTTGCAGAAGGTCAGACAGCCCCAAGCATCTCCAGGCTGCTGAGTGATTAGTGGAGTATGAAGACGGCACCCCCTACGCCTATACCTGGGAACTGTCAGCTCACTCCAGACCCCGTCACCTACCAAAATGAAAATTGATGGTGTTGTGAGGCACCTAGGCATACTCTCCGATTAGTGGTCAACACAGAAAATGACCCATGATGCACCTGGTGCACTCTGGGTGGCCCAGAACATAGAGACTGTACATTAGTTATATAGTACTGAACAATCAGGATTAGCTATTCATGTTATATTTTACCCTCTATTGCAATGCAAAAAAAAAATACATATATACAGTGCTAGCAGTTCATCCATTCACTGTAGACCAGTGACATCACTAAGAATGCGGCCTATCCATTCACTAGACACCAGTAAAATCACTAAGAATGCGGCCTATCCATTCACTAGAGACCAGTGACATCACTAAGAATGCGGCCTATCCATTCACTAGAGACCAGTGACATCACTAAGAATGCGGCCTATCCATTCACTAGAGACCAGTGACGTCACTAAGAATGCGGCCTATCCATTCATTAGAGACCAGTGACATCACTAAGAATGCAGTCTATCCATTCGAGACCAGTGACATCACTAAGAATTCAACCCATCCATTGACTATAGACTAGTGACGTCACTGAGAATGCTGCCTATCCATTCATTAGAGATCAGCGATATCCCTGAGAAAGCAACCTATCCATTCACATCACTGGTAATGCAGCCCATCCATTCACTAGAAACCAGTGACATCACTGAGAATTCAGCCCATCCATTCACTAGAAACCAGTGACATCACTGAGAATTCAGCCCATCCATTCACTAGAAACCAGTGACATCACTGAGAATTCAGCCCATCCATTCACTAGAGACCATTCACTATTCACGTTTTTTAGCTTTTTATTCATCACTGAGAATTCAATCCATCCATTCAGCAGAGACCAGTGACATCACTAAGATTACGGCCTAGCCATTCACTAGACCAGTTACATAGTAGGGGAGGTTGAAAACACAAGTCCATCAAGTCCAACCCATGACATCACTAAGAATTCAGCCCATCCATTCACTAGAGACCAGTGACATCACTAAGAATGCGGCCTATCCATTCATTAGAGACCAGTGACATCACTAAGAATGCAGTCTATCCATTCGAGACCAGTGACATCACTAAGAATTCAACCCATCCATTCACTAGAGACCAGTAACATCACTAAGAATTCAGCCCATCCATTCACTAGAGACCAGTGACATCACTAAGAATTCAACCCATCCATTCACTACAGTCCAGCGACATCACTGGGCATTCACTAGAGACCAGGAACTTCATTAAGGGTCCAACCAGCCTTACATGTCCCCCAATAGGTAGATAAAAAAAAAAAATAATATCAGTGTTTTAAGGAGGGAATTCTGCTCTCTAAATCAAAAATACATTCTATTAGCATATTCTCCTTATAAAAAGGAAAATCATACATAAAAAGATTTATGAAAATATTTAATAATAGAACGATGGGTTTAGAAATCATTTATACCCAATTAGATGCACTGGCAGAAAAAGTCTGCATGTCAAGGGCTGAGATCAGCCGTACCAAGGGGTACCCGGTATACACCGGCTCCAGAGACTACACACAGCACTAACAGTGCTTTAAGATTTTAGTTAGTGAGAAAAAAAAAAAAAAACACAAAAAAATAAATAAAGGATTGGCGATTGGTTTATATAGATGAATGCCATCTGCACACTCCTAAATAAAGAGACGAAGCCGAACTCTGACTTACACTTAAAAAGAGCCGCAGCTATTGCTTAAAATAAAAGAAGCATTTCTGGAAGTAATGTTCACCTCCTCTCTGGAAATTTCCCCCAAGCAGTAATCATTTTACACTACAAGATGCTCTGATAGTGGTCTACAAACCGTGGCCAGATGTGGCACTTTTTTCTTGCCTTTATCTGGCCCTTGGGACACTGTTCTACCCACCAATATAGGGCACCATTCCTCCCACTGACAACAATGGGGCACCCTTCCTCCCATTGACACCAGCAATGGGGCCCCTTCCTCCACTGACGCCAACAAATGGGGCACCATTCCATTCCTCCCCTTGACACCAGCAATGGAGCACCCTTCCTCCACTGACGCCAACAAATGGGGCATCATTCCATTCCTCCAACTGACACCAACAATTGGGCACTATTCTTCCCAGTAACACCAACAATGGGGCATTATTCCTTCTGACACGAACAATGCGGCACATACCCTCCAGTGACATGAAGAATGGGGTATTATTTCTTCTACTGGCACTGTTGATGTGGCACTATTCCTCCCAGTGAGACCAACAATGAGACATTATTCCTTCTATGGACACCAATGATGCAACACTATTCCTTCCAGTGACACCAACAATGGGGAATTATTCCTTCTACTGACACCAAGGATAGGGCTCGGTTCTTTCCGCCTACAATAATGGGGCACGGTTCTTTCCACCGACACCAACAATAGGGCACGGTTCTTTCCACTGACAGCAATGGACCACTATTCCTTTCACAGACACCAGCGATGGGGTCTTATTCCTCCCACTGACTCCAATAATGGTGCTCCATTTCTTCTCCTACTGACCACAGGCACTATGGAATTTTCTCTATTCCCACTGACCCTGAAAAATTGTTTGCCGAGGCAATTTCTACACCCACTGGTCAAAAGTGCCCTCCCCCCGCCCTCTCAAACTCTGGAAGTCTGTAAACTGGTCCCTTGTTTAAAAGTTTTGGAGACCCCCACTCTATGTCATTAAACCTGAAAACTGAGGACATACTGTGAGTACAGGGTGTGAAGGAACTGGCCCATAACATGACCAAGTTATCACGCACAGTGTATTAATGCATAAGGTGGCGGTAATATGATAAAAGTCAAAGCTACTTCCTATGTCACGGAGGATTGCCCAGCACCAGAGAAGATCCAAAAAGAAATTGGACCTTTCAGGCAACTTGACTGGCTTGAGGACTTTGTAAAAAGGTTAAAAATAAATAAATGAAGAAAAGATCTGGGGTTCTCCAGAGGGGAAACATGGGGGCCCAGGGCTGAGTTTTAAGCTTTAGAACCCATTCAAAAGTGACTAGCTTCCTCCTCGTCCATGTTCCTCCCATCCAGTTAGTGATGTGGTGTTTGAAGGAGACCAGAGTCTTGTTACATAAGCATCAACACAACCACTCCCTGAGTGACTGGTCTCAAATTCAGTTTTCTGTAGGCCAAGTTTACACAGCTGTACAGGAGCCTAGAAGGGATCAATTAAAATGCACATTTACAATACAAGGGAAGTGTTTTAAGACACCTTGTCTGCTGGAACACTCCCAAAACTTGCTGAAACACTTAGGACTCCTGGGACCAAGATATGGAAATGTAAAAGACTCCAGATGCGAAAAAGGAACATGTTGGGACTTCTAGTGCCTCAACATCTGGAGGTCTACAACCTGTGCAATCCACAGAGTCTCCTGAGAAACTAGGCTGAAAGTTCAGTTTCTTGTTTGTGAAGCTCCAAGTCAACATCTACCACCTAGGTCAGGGGTCTCCAAACTTTTTAAAACAAAGGGGCAGTTTACTGTTCTTTAGACCTTAAGAGAGCCAGACTGTGTGCTTTTGCAAGTATAAATGGTGCCCCACCTTTGGCCTCGGGGGGGATGGCGCCCCACCGTTGGACTCAGCGGCGGGGGGGGGGGGGGGTGGCGTCCCACCTTTGGCCTCAGCGGCGGGGGGGGGGGGAATGGTGCCCCATCGTTAGCCTCAGTGGGGGGGGGGGAGGGGACATCACACAGCAGGAGCTCAAAACAAACCAAGCCATGACCCAACAGACACACCTTCATGATGGCCATTTGCTAGAGTGATCGAACTTTTGATTTCATTTTTTTTTTCCAAAATCATAAAAGCTAGGTATAAAAACGTGGTTTTGATCAACAGCAAGAAACAGCCTTGATCAAATCCAATGGAAAAAAAAAAAAAATTACCTCATTTTACTATTTTTTTTTTTCCCCGTTTTGATAACATGCCAATCTTTCAATAAAACGATATTAGGCCTCATTGACACAGGCATACCTATCCATTTATCAGGCTGTCTTCGCCTACACAGGATGTACAGGTGTTCCATGGATCTGTGTGAAGGCATTCCCATTCGTGTCTATTGGGACGCAACAACTACGTGGCCACAGCCGCTGGTCCCAATTTGATGCCTGTGTGGGTACGAAGATGGAGTTCTTTCAGGGACATAAATCTGCACTCATACAAACAAAACAAAACACACTCTCCTGTGGTCAAGATCAATTTTCCAGCAATAAAAGGACCTTTGGTCTTTAATAACTGCAAGTAGGGCAAGGATTTTCCCTCCCAGTTTTTGCTGCAAGCACGGATATCCAGGTCCTTGGTGTTCCGGCAACGCCTAGCAGCTCTCCCAGCATGGTGAAGACACTCCAAATGGCTGACGGGTTTCAGGGGTAGGTACCCTCTTTCTCAAAGACAAACTGTAATCATGCATAGGTTAGGCTCGAAGGAAGAGGGTACCTACCCTCCAAACTTGTCAGTCAGTGGTAGTGGTCTTCCCCATCCCCAAGCTTCATCCAGGAACGTGAGCGATGGGAATATGGAGTATTCCCCATGCTGGACACCGTGACCATTGATAAGCTTGATATCATATGCTGTTTGTGAGTATACATCTGTTTGTTTTTTATTTCTTCAATAAAAAAAATCATTTATAAAGCTAATGGGCAAGGCTGGTGGACGTTCTTTTTTGGACTTTTTTGGAAGTCCAAAAAAGAACGTCCACCAGCCTTGCCCATTAGCTTTATAAATGATTTTTTTTATTGAAGAAATAAAAAACAAACAGATGTATACTCACAAACAGCATATGATATCAAGCTTATCAATGGCCACGGTGTCCAGCATCACCTGTGCGAGTCCCAGCATGGGGAATACTCCATATTCCCATCGCTCACGTTCCTGGATGAAGCTTGGGGATGGGGAAGACCACTACCACTGACTGACAAGTTTGGAGGGTAGGTACCCTCTTCCTTCGAGCCTAACCTATGCATGATTACAGTTTGTCTTTGAGAAAGAGGGTACCTACCCCTGAAACCCGTCAGCCATTTGGAGTGTCTTCACCATGCTGGGAGAGCTGCTAGGCGTTGCCGGACACCAAGGACCTGGATATCCGTGTTTGCAGCAAAAACTGTGAATTTATGGCTATGGTGGGCAAACAAGCTACAGTAAACGAAGGACTTATTTTCCAATCGATCTCTCCCAATAGAAATAACTGATCTATAGTCTAGGACACAATTCATCGATATGCCACATACGGGAAAGTGGAATTCGATTGACAGTTGGAAGATACAATGGCAAGTTAACCATCATTATTCTGTTGAAGACTTATGTTTTGTCAGTCAAGATTTTAGAACTTCATCAATTCACCATTAAACCAGAGAAAATTGAGTACTGTCCATGATACTTTTTTTATTTGCACTTTTTTTAGTGCAAATAAAAAAAAGTATCACGGACAGTACTAAATTTTCTCTGTCACAATTGCACTAATATGGCTACAATCACATTAAGTACCATCAAACCAGAAAATTAACATCAACTAAAATCATTGCCTATTATGTGTAATGCCGAGCACACACACCATAAGGTTAGGAAACATTTGGTTGTCACCCAATGCTTCAAAAATAAATTCCTGGATTACTTTGGAGCATCCTTCACACTAAAACCGATTAATCCACCTAAAGTGGTGGGAGCTTCTGTAGTTAAAAGCCCCTGGATTATGTTAATTTCCTCACACAATGCTGTAAATCACTGGAAACTCTCCAAAAGGTCAACTTTGACCTAGGCTGACATGACGGAGACATCTCTCCGGGTCATGGTAAGTCACACGTTACCTGTGCTGCTCATTATTGACAGCTGAAAGCATCGAGCGCCCGGGACTCAGACACCGTGTCTCTGTGTGGGACAAGCTTATAACCGACCTGCAGATTTTTTTTTAAACACAAATGATGCCCCCCTGGGACAAAGCAAAGTGTCTAAAAACCGCAAACGCTGTGCAGAGAGCGTAAATAACCTGACTTATTAAGGGCCTACAGCTCTTACTAGCTTCCTAGGCCATCAATAATGTATTATCGACAGTAGGACCACCACAGACTGCATGCAATAACCTTTTTAACTGCTCAGTAAGATACCCAGTTTGGGTATTTAAATGACGTTGACCTTTTCAGTAGATCAGTTTACTGACACTGATTGCTAGCCAATAATTCTCATTTAAGGAGAGCCATGCGACCAGGTGGAGGAATGCTATGGGTTTTTCTAATGAAAAAATAAAATAATGTATTTTATAACAATATATATATATATATATATATATATATATATATATATATATATATATACACACATACACACACACACACACACACACACACACACACACACACACACATATATATATATACACACACACACAATTTATCTCATAAATTGTAAAATTATATATCTATATCCCACACACACATATTATATACATTTATTTTATATATAAAAAAATTATTATTATTTTTCTTTTTTTAATACTATAATTGTATCAGGAGACAGTTACAGTATTTAGGGCTGCAACTAATGATTATTTTCATAATCGATTAGTTGGCAGATTATTGTTTCGATTAATTGATTAATCGGTTAATAACATAAAATAGATTTAAAAAAAAAAAAATGTAATTTTGCTGCAATTTGTTGTTGGGCAGATTAAAAAACAAAAATTGCTGCAAAAACGCATGATTACGTGCTTTTCTGCAGCTTCTCCATTGAAGTATATTGAACCAAAAAAACTAAATAGCACCGTTTTGCTTTAAAAAAAATAAGTCCTCGACTTTTCCAAATATGCAGCAGATGAAGAAATCATGGATGTGAACGTGTCCCATAGGAAACCATGTAAATGAACTGTAGTGTGTTTCTGCAAAAAGCACCAAAAAACAGAGACCCAGGCCTGAGATGTTTAGTAACATAATGGGGTTAAAAAAATAAATTAAAAAAAAATTAGTACAAAAAGAATAATCGCTACTATAAGGGGCTCTTTTTTTATTATGGGGCAGTGAAAGTAATATTTACAGTAGCGATTTGCTCTTTGTACTATAAAGGGCCAATTTTAGTTTTTTTTTTTTAACCCCATTATGTTACTGGCCGATTCATTGATTATGAAAATAGTAATCGATTCATTTCATAATCGATTAGTTGTTTCGGCCCTAACAGTATTACAAAAGAAGCACACTGTCATCTACAGGCTGCAAGCCACAACCATTCCTTTGTCAATGACTTAAAAAAAATAAAAAATAAAAAAAACGACTTCATGTGTGATCTCTTTGCCATAACTAGTCTAGTAATTACATGGTTGGAAACTACTATAACCGATTCTCAATAGTGGAAACTGAAGCTGTCAGCGAAAGCCAGGTTTCACAACTAGAAGCTGACATGTTGGCTGCTAGCTGTAAAGTGGTAACACTGGCAGCAGTATGGTGGAGAAATAATAATAATGGCATCCCAGTCTTAGTCCGTAGGGTTCAATATTGAGTTGCCCACCATTTGCAGCTATAACAGCTTCAACTCTTCTGGGAAGGCTGTCCACAAGGTTTAGGAGTGTGTCTATGGGAATGTTTGACCATTCTTCCAGAAGCACATTTGTGAGGTCAGGCACTGATGTTGGACAAGAAGGCCTGGCTCGCAGTCTCTCTGGGTTGAGGTCAGGACTCTGTGCATGCCAGTCAAGTTCCTCCACCCCAAACTCGCTCATCCACATCTTAATGGGACCTTGCTTTGTGCACTGGTGAGCAGTCATGTTGGAACAGGAAGGGGCCATCCCCAAACTGTTCCCACAAAGTTGGGAGTATGAAATTGTCCAAAATGTCTTGGTATACTGACGCCTTAAGGAGTTCCCTTCACTGGAACTAAGGTGCCCAGAAAAATAACCCCACACCATAAACCCCCCCCCCTCCACCAAATGATTTGTACCAGTGCACAAAGCAAGGTCCATAAAGACATGGATAGCGAGTTTTGGGGTGGAGGAACTTGACTGGCCTTCACAGAGTCCTGACCTCAACTTGATAGAACACCTTTGGGATGAATTAGAGTGGAGACTGTGAGCCAGAAGAGTTGAAGCTGTTATAGCTGCAAAGGATGGGCCAACTCCATATTGAACCCTACGGACTAAGACTGGGATGCCATTAAAGTTCATGTGCGTGTAAAGGCAGGTGTCACAATACTTTTGGTCTCCTCCACATGCAGGGAACACATGGAGCTTCCTCCGACAGTGCATAAAAATAAAAAAAAGAGGTGCAGCTTGGGGATCATTTGTTTTTTTTTGCACAGGAATAGTTGGGCGTGTGGAGGAGATCTGAGCAAACACACACCTACTGAAAGAAAACATTGGCCTGTCAATGTCTCCTTCTCCAGATTAGGTTCATTAGTGTTAGTGTGTAAATAATGAATGACTAAGACTGGAAAGCGCAAAGTGTGGTGCAACGCTGCATAGAAACCAATCAGTTTCCAGGTTTTATTTCCAAAGCTTAAAATTAAACAAGCTGAAGTTAGAAGCCGATTGGTTACTATGCACAGCTGCACCAGATTCTTATTGCTCCAGTATTAGTAAATCTCCCCCCATAAATCCTGTGCAAACATGGTGTGAATGGCTATCTAAAAAAAAAAAAAAAAAAAAAAAAAAAAGTGTTCGTTGAAAATGAATGTCAATTTTTAAACCGCGAAAATTGAACGAAAGTTCTTAAAGACGTAATTGTTCGAAAAAAAAGCTAAAATCTATACGTGTATGGGCCAGCATGAAGGCGGGACGCACCTTCCTGCGCAATAGCGCACTGCGAAGGAATAAATTAGACATGTGCACTTCGTTTAGTTCCAAAATTGTTTAAACTAATTTTGACAAATTCGTTACTTCCGAAATGTCAGAATTTTTCAATTTACGAATTAATGAAAATTCGAATTTTCGGAATTTGGAAAATTCTAAAATTCTAATACAGAAGTACGGAAATTCGAAAATAAGAATGAAAATCTGAAAACTCGAAATCTGAAATAACTAATAATAACTATTAAATTATAGGTATTGGCATTTCCTTTCAAATTTGGCTGTTTGGCGAATACAAATTTATCCGCAGTTATGAATTATCTGAAATAACGAATGCCGTATGTAAAAGAATGGAATGTAACAATCTAATAATAATAATAATAATAATAATAATAATAATACTTTTTTATTATTATTATTTATTCCATTTGTTTAGATGCGGCATTCGTTATTTTGGATAATTTGTAACTTCTCATAAATTTGTATTTGTTACATTCACCAACAGCCAAAATTTGAAAGAAAATTCCAATACCTATAATTTAATAGTTCGTTATTTAGAATTTTACTGATTTTCTTTTTTTTCAGATTTTCGAATTTCCGAATTCCGGAAATCCGAAAATTAGAATTTTCGGATTTCTGAATTTCCGAATATTGAATTTCCAAAAAAAAAAAAAAAAAAAGAACAAACAAATTTTTTGTCTGTGCACATGTCTACAATAAACGGGTCTGAATTTAATTTATTACAGGCGCTTCTATAGCGCCATCATTTTTTTTTTTTTCCTGCAGCACTTTACATACGTATTATAAGTTTGCATCGTTCCCCTGCCCCTAAGGAGCTTACAATCTAAAGGTCCAGGGCCATTTGATCGCTTACATTAACCGGGGTGACTAGCTGAACCCGGCACATGACCGATACCGGGGTCTGGGTCATGAGGTAGACTTTGGACTGCTGACACCGGCGCACATTCTCCCCCAGCGTCCTTTTTTTTTGTTGCCTCTTCATCTCCATAAAACAGAACAAATGGCGTCCTCATAAAATCCGGAGCCGCCTGGGAACACACGGCGCGTCCTCTGACAGTCCATAAAAGAGAGGGGCAGTTTGGGGGGATCTTCGGCTTTGTTTGCACAGGAAGGGCCGGCGTGTGGAAGGAGATCTGAGCAAACACACACCTACTGAAATAAAACATCAGCCTATCAATGTCTCCTTCTCCAGATTAGGTCTATTAGTGTTAGTGTGTAAATAATGAATGACCCCCCCCCCCCACCTCTCCCCATCTTCAGTACTCTTTATTATCATCCAACAAGCACATGGATAATGGGAGGGGGGGGGGGCACTGCGAGTCCTCAGCAACACTCACCCTGCATGGCGGGCATCTGCCCACGCCTTGTCTGTGCCAACACCTCTAGGGGGAGGGGGGGGACAGAAGGGGTTAAAAGGTTGCATACCATAGAAACCAGTGAAAAGGTTTTAATGAATGGCTCCAGTAGGAGTCCATTCTAAGGGGGGGGGGGGACTGAACGACTCCTCTAAGCCCCCCCCCTCCCCTGTGTGTCTGCAGGTGACAGGAACTGGTTTCACAACTCCTTCCAAAAACAGACAAAATAAAAAAATTTGATAGCTGCAGACTGTTATTAGGCCTCCTGCATACAGGCATTAAAAAAAGAGAAAAAATAATAATAATAAAAAAAGAAAAAGCACCACTGCTATGGGCGTCTGCCGTTTTTTTTTTTTGTGTGCCCATGAATGCAGCTGCACTTTTTAATTTTCTGGTAAAAAAAAAAAAAAAAAAAAAACAGAACCCCCAAACATTATATATGTTTTCTTTTGTTTTTTTGTTTTTTTTTTAGCAGAGACCCCAGAGAATAAAATGGCAGTCATTGCAAATTTGCACTTACACCTTCATTTTTTATTTTTTTGCATGCTCATGAATGCAGCTGCATGTTTTTTTATTTTTTTAACCACTTGTCACCCAGGCCAATTCTGACATTTCTCTTCTTCATGTAAAGAAACATTCGAAAAATTCGACGGAACCCCCAAACATTATATTTTTTTTTTGTTTTGTTTTTAGCAGAGACCCCAGAGAATAAAATGGCGTTCATTGCAAAAATTTTTTACAGGTTACATGTTTTCAAGTTACAGGAGGAGGTCTTGAGCTAGAATTATTGCTCTCGCTCTAACATTCACAGCGATACATCACGTGTGCTTTGACCGCCTTTAACAAATGTGGGCGTGACTTACGTATGCGTTTACTTTTGCAAGCGAGTACGCGGGGACAGGGGTGCTTTAAAAAAAAAAAAAAAAAATATATATATATATATATATATATATATATATATTTTCTTGTTAATTTTACTTAGATTTTTCTAGTTTGATGCTTTCTTTTTACTTTTTTTTTTTTTTAATTTCTATTACAAGGGATGTTTACATTAGAATACTGCATGACAGGTCCCCTTAACAGTGATATCTGGGGTCAATAATTCCCCACATCTCACCTCTAGGTTGGTAAGCTTGGGAAAATAAAATAAATAATATTATTATTATTATTATTATTAATAATAAAAAATAAATAAATAAATAAAAACTATGATTTTTCTTATGGTAAAGGGAATCGCAGGCTGTAAAAGAAGATATCTGAATGATTTTTAGATTGTAAACTCTAAACGAGCAGGGCCCTCTGATTCCTCTTGTACCAAACTAATGTAACTAATGTCTGCCCTCATGTTGTAAAGCGCTGCACAAACTGTTGGCGCTATATAATTCCTGTATAATAATTATAATAATAATAATAATAATAATGTCTGTAACTGCAGGCATCAGATATCACCGCTCAAACCCGATGATGTCATATGACGATGGGCGGGTGGGAGGCGGTTAATGCGGCCATGCACATGCAGCGATCATGGAAGTAAAGCTTGGCTCATACTACGAAATCCATGTGAATCGCACAGGAAATGCACTGCGTTTCTGTTCAATTTGGATGAGATTCAGCTAGGCGATATTTGCGAACATTCGTTTTTTTGATTGGGCTCAAATCACATTGCATCAAACCATAAGAAGCACGTGCACTTTTTTCGAGCTGCAACTGGTTCACATGGTCATTTTGTACCATGTGATCTGGTGCAGGCAAAAAAAAATAAAATAAAAAAAATAAAAAGAAGATGTATATATTTTTTTTTTTAACGCACTGCGCTTGGGGTGTTGCCAACTTTACATCAGCACCCGCAGCAGATCGCAAGGGCAGTGCGATTTTCATGCAGCATGGGAAAAGCGCACGGATCGCGCACCGCACAAGCGTGAACCTAGCCTTAGGATATCAGCATACGCGCGTAAAATTTATTATGAATTTATGACTATTTTGGCCATTTGCGATGAACGCGTTTTCTGCTTATTTCTGCAGGGGGAAAAAAAAATCCAACATAATTTGGAGCATTGGGTCTCATGCACACACCTGCAGCTGCATCCTGGTATAACCACTTGACGTACCGGTGAAGTACCAGGTACTCATGCGACTTTCGAGGGCAGCCCATGGCAGTCAAGTCGCATCAAAGCTGTGCAGGAACCGCTGCCACTTTAAGTCGCATAGGAAGCAACGGCTTCCTTTGAAATACACAAGCTGCAACCTTTGTCATGTCACAATGACAAGTCGCACCAACGTGAATAGAGCCATACGCAAAGCTTTATTGAACAAGCTGAAGTTAGAAGCCGATTGGCTGCCAGGCACGGCTGCGCCAGATTCCAGGTGCTCCCATTTTAGTAAATCTCCCCCAATCTTTCGCCTACAAAACCTTCAATCTCCCATCACATCAAAACAGGAAGAAAAAAAAAAAAAAAAAAAAAAAAAAATCAAAATTGCCTTCAATTAATGACACTTTATTTAATCGCAGAGCCCGACTCTGAATCTCCGCGGAAAGTAAATATTTCACTCGGCTGAAAATACCATCATCAGGAGTCTGACAAATATTAATCATTTTATCATATTAAAAACAACCTTTAACATTTACACAGCCACACAAAAAGCCAATTACTTTCCCCGCATTTTTATTTTTTTAGCCATTAGGAGAAAAATCTGAAGAAAAAAATAAAAAAATAAAAAATAAATAAATAAAAAAAGGGGAGGAGAACAGACTCACTCGCGACATTTTTACAATGAATCGCTTTTTTTTACCCCCCTTTTTATTTTATTTTTACACCTATTATTAGGCGTTTGCACAAATTTCTTGGACGCCCGTCTTCTGATATGAGAAAAAGCAACGTAAAAAAATAAAAAAAGGTTTCATAAAATCGCAATTAGGCATGTTTGGAGTGAGAAGAAAAAATGAATAAATAAATTTAAAAAAAGAAATAAAAAAAAAAAAAAAAACACAACACCCTTCGCTCGCCATATTTTTACCATTGAACTTTTTTTTTTGCATGCTCAACTTTCATTAACGCCTTTC
Organism: Lithobates pipiens; assembly: GCF_037356315.1. NCBI lineage: Eukaryota > Metazoa > Chordata > Amphibia > Anura > Ranidae > Lithobates > Lithobates pipiens. The sequence goes on from NW_027507785.1 coordinate 27,852,673, forward strand.
TTATAGCAGGAGAAAAGCAGGATCAAAAAGCGCGTTTCGTAAACACGCTTAGGCGTGTTTGGAGCGAGAAATTTTTTTAAAAAAACGAACACATACACACACACACACACACACAAACACACACAGTTGATAAAGACGCAGAGATGTGAAGGATGTAAACAAAGCCATGTGCTGCAGTGAAGTCCGGTCTCTGGCTACACATTGCTTAATCAGAACAAGGATCAGCCATGTAACTCCACTCCGGCCTCCTCCATCTGACATCATACATTGCTCAGCGCACAACAACACCACCGAGCTGATCAGCAATTCAACACGCGGTATATATAATAGATCAAACTCTACGGATCAGGTTCTAATGCCAACCGGCCATCTGCCATTAATATACAGTGCCGTGAAAAAGTATTCACACCCCTTGACATTTGCCACATTTTGTCATGTTACAACCAAAAAGCCATAAACTGTATTTATATTGGGATTTTATGTGATAGAGCAACACAAAGTGGCACATAATTGTGAAGTGGAAGGAAAATGATAAATGGTTTTCAAATGTTTTTACAAATAAAACATGTGAAAAAAGTGTGGGGGGTAAATTTGTATTCAGTCCCCTTTAGGCCTCATGCACACGAGACGCAGATGAAACCTCTGTTAAAAAAAAGCTGAAACGCGCGTTTAGAAACGCGCGTTTTGCCGCGTTTGCATGTCGCGTTTAGACGCGTTTAGACGCGTTTAGACGCGTTTGCGTTTAGACGCGTTTATAAAGATAACATCATGTAGACCCTCCCCAAGCTCTCAAAGCATTTTTTTTAACTATTTCTGCTATTTTGATCAGAGTGAGCAGCAGCAGCATAGAGAGCAGTTGTACACTTGCATTTGCCGTGTCACTTGCCACGGCACCTGCCACAAGTTGTGGATTGTCCACTTGCCACGTCACTTGCCACAAGTTGGGGATTGTCCACTTGCCACATCACCTGCCACGTCACCTGCCACAAATTGTGGATTGTCCACTTGCCACGTCACTTGCCACATCACCTGCCACGTCACTTTCCACGAGATGTGGATTGTCCACTTTCCACGTCATCTGCCATGCCACCTGCCACAAGCTGTGGATTGTCCACTTGCCATGTCACCAGCCACATCACCTGCCACAAGTTGTGGATTGTCTACTTGCCGCGTCACTTGCCACATCACCTGCCACGTCACTTGCCACGTCACCTGCCACAAGTTGTGGATTGTTCACTTGCCACGTCACCTGCCACGTCACCTGCCACAAGTTGTGGATTGTCCACTTGCCACGTCACTTGCCACAAGCTGTGGATTGTCCACTTGCCACGTCACCTGCCACATCACTTGCCACGTCACCTGCCACAAATTTTGGATTGTCCACTTGCCACGTCACTTGCCACGTCAGCTGCCACGTCACTTGCCACGAGATGTGGATTGTCCACTTTCCACGTCATCTGCCATGCCACCTGCCACAAGCTGTGGATTGTCCACTTGACACGTCACCAGCCACATCACCTGCCACAAGTTGTGGATTGTCCACTTGCCACGTGACTTGCCACATCACCTGCCACGTCACTTGCCACATCACCTGCCACAAGTTGTGGATTGTCTACTTGCCGCGTCACTTGCCACTTCACCTGCCACGTCACTTGCCACGTCACCTGCCACAAGTTGTGGATTGTTCACTTGCCACGTCACCTGCCACGTCACCTGCCACAAGTTGTGGATTGTCCACTTGCCACGTCACTTGCCACAAGCTGTGGATTGTCCACTTGCCACATCACTTGCCACGTCACCTGCCACGTCACCTGCCACGTCACCTGCCACAAGTTTTGGATTGTCCACTTGCCACGTCAGCTGCCACGTCACTTGCCACATCACCTGCCACGTCACCTGCCACAAGTTGTGGATTGTCCACTTGCCACGTCACTTGCCACATCACCTGCCACGTCACTTGCCACGAGATGTGGATTGTCCACTTGCCATGTCACTTGCCACGTCACCTGCCACGTCACTTGCCACTTCAGCTGCCACGTCACTTGCCACAAGATGTGGATTGTCCACTTGTCACATCACCTGCCACATCACTTGCCACATCACCTGCCACAAGTTGTGGATTGTCCACTTGCCACATCACCTGCCACGTCACCTGCCACAAATTGTGGATTGTCCACTTGCCACGTCATTTGCCACATCACCTGCCACGTCACTTGCCACGAGATGTGGATTGTCCACATTCCACGTCATCTGCCATGCCACCTGCCACAAGCTGTGGATTGTCCACTTGCCACGTCACCAGCCACATCACCTGCCACAAGTTGTGGATTGTCTACTTGCCGCGTTACTTGCCACATCACCTGCCACATCACTTGCCACGTCACCTGCCACAAGTTGTGGATTGTCCACTTGCCACGTCACCTGACACAAGTTGTGGATTGTCCACTCGCCACGTCACTTGCCACATCACCTTCCACAAGTGGATTGTCCACTTGCCACGTCACTTGCCACGTCCCCTGCCACAAGTGGATTGTCCACTTGCCACGTCACTTGCCACGTCACTTGCCACGTCACCTGCCACAAGTTATGGATTGTCCACTTGCCACGTCACATGCCAGTCACCTGCCACAAGTTGTTGATTTTCCACTTGCCACGTCACCTGCCAAGTCACTTGCCGCGTCACCTGCCAGGTCACTTGCCACGTCACCTGCCACAAGTTGTCTATTGTCCACTTGCCACGTCACATGCCAGTCACCTGCCACATGTTGTTGATTTTCCACTTGCCATGTCACCTGCCAAGTCACTTGCCGCGTCACCTGCCAGGTCACTTGCCACGTCACCTGCCACAAGTTGTCTATTGTCCACTTTCCACGTCACTTGCCACTTCACCTGCCACGTCACTTGCCACAAGTTGTGGATTGTCCACTTGCCACATCACTTGCCACCTGCCATGTCACTTGCCACAAGTTGTGGATTGTCCACTTGCCACGTCACTTGCCACAAGTTGTGGATTGTCCACTTGCAATTGCAATTGTTTAAAATATTTTTCTAATGGTTTTTCATCATTTGCAATCATTTTTGAGATTTTTAATGTAAAAAAAAAGGTCACCTTTAAAAACGCATATAAACGCAAACGCGGCTAAACGCGGTAGCGGCGTTTTGCCGCGTTTTACCGCGTTTTGCCGCGTTTTGCGTCTGAAACGCAGAAATTTTTGTTTCTGAACGCATTTTTTTGCTTCTGGAAAAACGAGATTAAACGCAACTGCATATAAACGGAAAAAAACGAGACTGTGTGCATGGACACATAGGATAACATTGAATGAGTTCAGGTGCAGTTGAAAAAACTGTCCAACTGCATCTGAACGCGCGTTTAACTGCGTCTCGTGTGCATGAGGCTTTACTCTGATACCCCTAAATGAAATCTAGTGGAGCCAATTGCCTTCAGAAGTCTCCTAATTCGTAAATAGAGTCCACCTGTGTGTAATTTAATCTCGGTATAAATACAGCTGTTCTGTGAAGCCCTCAGAGTTTTTTGGGAGAACCTTGGTGAACAAACAGCATCATGAAGACCAAGGAACACACCAGACAGGTCAGGGATAAAGTTGTGGAGAAGTATAAAGCAGGGTTAGGTTATAAAAAAAATAAATAATAATAATAATAAAAAAAATATATCCCAAGCTTTGATCATGTCACAGAGCACTGTTCAATCCATCATCTGAAAATGGAAAGAGTACGGCACAACTGCAAACCTACCAAGACATGGCCGTCCACCTAAACTGACCAGCCAGGCAAGAAGAGTATTCATCAGAGAAGCAGCCAAGAGGTCCATGGTAACTCTGGAGGAGCTGCAGAGATCCACAGCTCAGGGGGGAGAATCTGTCCACAGGACAACTATTAGTCGTGCTCTCCACACATCTGACCTTTATGGAAGTGACAAGAAGAAAGACATTGGTGAAAGAAATCCATAAGAAGTCCAGTTTGCAGTTTGTGAGAAGCCATGTGGGGGACACAGCAAACACATGGAAGAAGGTGCTCTGGTCAGACGAGACCAAAATGTATTTTTTTGGACTAAAAGCAAAACGCTATGTGTGGTGGAAAACTAACACTGCACATCACCCTGAACACACCATCCCCACTGTGAAACATGGTGGTGGCAGCATCAGGTTGTGGGGAAGCTTTTCTTCAGAAGGGACAGGGAAGCTGGTCAGAATTGATGGCAAAATGGATGGAGACAAATACAGGACAATCTTAGAAGAAAACCTGTTTGTGTCTGCAACAGACTTGTGACTGGGGCGGAGGTTCACTTTTCAGCAGGACAACGACCCTAAACATACAGCCAGAGCTACATTGGAATGGTTCAGATCAAATCATATTCATGTGTTAGAATGGCCCAGTCACAGTCCAGACCTAAATCCAATTGAGAATCTGTGGCAAGACTTGATGATTGCTGTTCACAGACGCTCTCCATCCAATCTGACAGAGCTTGAGATATTTTGCAAAGAAGAATGGGGCAAAAATGTCCCTCTCTAGATGTGCAAAGCTGGTAGAGACATCCCCAAAAAGATCTGCAGATGTAATTGCAGTGAAAGGCGGTTCTACAAAGTATTGACTCCGGGGGGCGCCATACAAATGTACCCCCTACTTTTTAAAAATAAATATATATTTTGAAAACCATTTATCATTTTCCTTCCACTTCACAATTATGTGCCACTTTGTGTTGGCTTATCACATAAAATCCCAATAAAACAAGTTTTTTTGGTTGTAACATGATAAAATGTGGAAAATCTCAAGGGGTGTGAATACTTTTTCAAGGCACTGTACATACACAGGGAGCGAGTGAACAACATTCTCATGGGTTGCCTCACTAGTTCCCTGCCCTACAGTCCTCCACACCAACCAGACATGTGCTGGACATCGTAGCAGCAAACAAATTGCAACCTCTGCTAGATATCAAGATTTTTAAACAGTTTCAAGGGGCACCTTGCTGCTGGTTTGTTCACCATCTTGCAGAAACTCTACTACCACCGAGGAGAAAAGGCTTCTTTTGTTGTGAAAATACACTGACTGGCCACTTTATTAGGTACACCTTGTACCGGGTTGGACCCCCTTTTGCCTTCATTCTTGGTGGCATAGATACAAGGTGTTGGAAACGTTCCTCACTCCATAGTGACATGATCGCATCACGCAGTTGCAGCAGATTTGTCAGCTGCACATCCATGATGCCAATCTCCTGTTCCAAAAAGGTGCTCCATTGGATGAGATGTGGTGAGTGTGGAGGCCATTGGAGGACAGGGACCTCATTGTCCAGTGGTGAGATGATTGGAGCTTTGTGACATGGTGCATTATCCTGCTGGAAGGAGCCATCAGAAGATGGGACACTGTAGTCATAGAGGGATGGACATGGTCAGCAATAATACTCAGGTAGGCCGTTGCGTTTAAACGGTGCTCAATTTGCCCCAAAGTGTGCCAAGAAAATATCCCTCACACCATTACACCAACACCACCAGACTGAACCGTTCATACAAGGCAGGATGGATCCATATTTTCATGTTGTTTATGCCAAATACTGACTCAACCATATGAATGTTCCAACTGAAAAATCGAGACTCAAGCAACACTTTTCCAGTCTTCTGAGGAGTCTGTGTGAATTGTAGCCTCAGGTTTCCTGCTCTTAGCTGACAGGAGTGGCACCCAGTATGGTTTTCTGCTGCTGTAGCCCATCTGCTTCAAGGTTCGATATGTTGTGCGTACAGAGATGGTATTCTTCATACCTTGGGTGTGTGTAATATGGATTGCTGGTGAACTTCAAAACAGATTAGATTGGGATAATGTTCAACGGTGGGGGTTTGGGGGAAAGCTAAACTGTCCTTGGAAATAAGATGGTTCTGCTGGGAGCATAAAATCAGCAAAGCTACTTAGGTTACTGAACTGCTTTCCAGAGATAACTTACTGCATTTTGAAAGGATCTTACAGGAAAAAAAAAAAAACATAATAAGAATATATATATATATATATACACACAGACATATTATATATATATATATATATATATATATATATATATATTTTTTTTTTTTTATTAATAACAACAACAAAAAACAACATATCATAATCCTAACCAACCAAATTTATATCTAGATCAGTGGTATCAGTTTTAGGTGTTACAACGATTACTCTTTGAAATACAATCCACAGATCTGCGATTTTCCAGCATTTTCGAGCCCTTCCAGGGACACAAGCGTTCTTTAATGACCAGCAATCCGGCACAGGCAAACTACACGGGAAATAAATCAGGAACGCCGGGATTGTGTCGGTAATCATTTAAAAAGTCCTCAGTAGGAAATGATAAGCTGACAGTAATAAGTAGTATAAATAAATGATAAGAGCAAACGACAATACTGACTGATCTTTAACTGTTTGCAAAACATGGAAATCAGAAGAAATAAATAGAATCCACAGATCTGCCATCAGCCAGTATTGTAAAGAGAATTTCACGGACACAAATTACTGTTTTAACCCCCCACAAGACTGATAACAGAATGTGACATTGGGATGGGATCGGTAATTATTTTGGAAAAGTCTCCCGGAGGATACAATCTCTAACCGTTCACGAAACCTGGAAATCACAAAGGGCTGGCATGCTGCAGATCCCCATTTCCAACCCATAGATCTGCCATCCTCCCGCATTGGATATTCCGGGGACACAACCGTTATTTAAAGACCTCCAGTCCTTGTGATGGGAACATAAATCATGTGACATAAACACAGAAACCCAAAGACAGGACTGTGTTAATAATCAATTTAGGAAGATAGATATATATTATATGAGAGAGAGAGAGAGAGAGAGAGAGAGGGGGGGGGGGGGGGGGGAGAGAGAGAGAGAGAGAGAGAGAGAGAGAGAGAGAGAGAGGACGAAAGAGAAGAGAGACAGAGAGAGAGACGACAGAGGAAGAGAGACAGAGAGACAGAGGAAGAGAGACAGAGAGACAGAGGAAGAGAGACAGAGGAAGAGAGACAGAGGAAGAGAGACAGAGGAAGAGAGACAGAGGAAGAGAGACAGAGGAAGAGAGACAGAGGAAGAGAGACAGAGGAAGAGAGACAGAGGAAGAGAGACAGAGGAAGAGAGACAGAGGAAGAGAGACAGAGGAAGAGAGACAGAGAGACAGACACAGAGGAAGAGAGACAGAGGAAGAGAGACAGAGGAAGAGAGACAGAGGAAGAGAGACAGAGGAAGAGAGACAGAGGAAGAGAGACAGAGGAAAGAGAGACAGAGAGACAGACACAGAGGAAGAGAGACAGAGGAAGAGAGACAGAGGAAGAGAGACAGAGGAAGAGAGACAGAGAGACAGAGACAGAGAGACAGAGAGACAGAGACAGAGAGACAGAGACAGAGACAGAGAGACAGAGACAGAGACAGAGAGACAGAGACAGAGACAGAGAGACAGAGACAGAGAGACAGAGGAAGAAAGACAGAGAGACAGAGGAAGAAAGACAGAGAGACAGAGGAAGAAAGACAGAGACAGAGGAAGAGAGACAGAGACAGAGAGACAGAGACAGAGAGACAGAGACAGAGAGACAGAGACAGAGAGACAGAGACAGAGAGACAGAGACAAAGACAGACAGAGACAGAGAGACAGAGACAGAGAGACAGAGACAGAGAGACAGAGACAGAGACAGAGAGACAGAGACAGAGACAGAGAGACAGAGACAGAGACAGAGAGACAGAGACAGAGACAGAGAGACAGAGAGACAGAGACAGAGAGACAGAGACAGAGAGACAGAGACAGAGAGACAGAGACAGAGAGACAGAGACAGAGAGACAGAATGGAAGAGATTTATAATGTGTTTTGTTCTGCCACTAAAGCTAATTTGAATGCAGCAGAGAAGTAAGAGAGCGCACACCACACAGGACTATACTGACCAATCCCCAACCATTCATAAACCCCGGAAATCAGACAGTTCTGGCATGCCCCTGTACAATCCATAGATCTGTCATCCTCTCGCATTGTAAAATAAATTCCAGGGACACAACTGCTATTCACCCCCCCAGTCTTTTCACTGATTACTGAATGTGACATGGAAAGCAGAAATCCCGGGACCGGATTAGTAATCTAGAAGCAGACAGTAAAAATTGACAGCAATATAAAACTTGAAAACAATAATAGATGCAAAAAATTAAAAAAAAACACAACCAACAGGATGATACAATACTGACCAATCTCCAACCATTCATAAACCCTGGAAATCAGACAGAGCTGGCATGCTGAAGATCTGTCCCACCCCCTACAATCCATATATCTGTCATCCTAGTCCAGGAAGACCACCGAAGTTCACTGACCCCCCCCCCCCCCCCCCCCCCACACCTCCTTAAACTGAGAACTAAAAGTGACATAAAACTCCCGATTGGCTCAATAATCATTTTAGGAAGCCTTGAAGCAGAAATGAAAAAAGGTTGACAATAAAAGAAACAAATGAATAGAAGAAAACCTACAAGACACACCGACCAATCATAGCCAACCATCCCTAACCGGTCGGTATGCGGTGATCTGGTGTCCCCGGCACATTGATATCCGGGGACACAACTCTGATCTACACACATTACACCGACAAAACCAAAACCCAATGTGACATCACAGCAGATCCCCTTCACAGTCCCCAGATCTGCCATCCTCCAATCATCTCCCATTCCATACCCCCCCCCCAAACGTGACATAAAACCAGACCCCCCCCCCAGTGATCATTGTACAAAGTCTCCTAAATCCTATGATCAGATTCATTGACCCCCCAAATTATCCTTCTATTCTAGGGACACCACTCACCATTTACAGACCCCCCCCCCCCCATTTTTTACACTGATCGTAAAAACATCCATTTATAAAGTCTCCTAGATCACATGGGAAGCTCACAGGAAATAAAAATGTAAAAATGTAAAAACTTTAAAATAAATAATTATATATAATAAAAAAATATTTTAAAATATATATATTACATTTTAATTTAAGTAATAATAATACATATTCATTTACAATAATTCAATTTCAATTTAAATTAAAAATGAATGTAAAATAATAATAATAATAATAATAATAATTTGAAATATTGATTTAAAATAATGCTACTGTAATGTAGTTTACATTTAAATTAATTGAAAATGAATGTAAAAAAACATTAATAAAATAATCATAACAACAACAATAACAATCAATGTAACACACATGCCAATAGCAAGAAGTCTCCAAGCCAGACCCGGAGATCAGAGGGATCGTCATGCTACGGAATCCTCAGATCTGCCATCCTCCAGCACTGTAAAGCGAATTTACTGCCCCCCCCCCCTCCCCCCAAGTGACAAACCCAGAGACCCCGGAGGATGGATTATCCCCCCACATTGTACAATCTGGGGACACAACGATCACCCCCCCCTCTCCAATCTGTACACCGATCAACCCCCCCAAATATCTGTACACCGATCAACCCCCCCCCCACAAATCTGTACACAGATCCCCCCACTCTCTCCAATGTGTACACCGATCAACCCCCAAATCTGTATACTGATCAACCCCCCCCCCCAAATCTGTACACCGATCAACCCCCCCCCCCCCAAATCTGTACACCGATCAACCCCCCCCAAATCTATACACCGATCAACCCCCCCCCCCCAAATCTGTACACCGATCAACCCCCCCCAAATCTATACACCGATCAACCCCCCCCAAATCTGTACACCGATCAACCCCCCCCCAAATCTATACACCGATCAACCCCCCCCAAATCTGTACACCGATCAACCCCCCCCAAATCTGTACACCGATCAACCCCCCCAAATCTGTACACCGATCAACCCCCCCCAAATCTGTACACCGATCAACCCCCCCCAAATCTGTACACCGATCAACCCCCCCAAATCTATACACCGATCAACCCCCCCCAAATCTGTACACCGATCAACCCCCCCAAATCTGTACACCGATCAACCCCCCCAAATCTGTACACCGATCAACCCCCCCAAATCTGTACACCGATCAACCCCCCCAAATCTATACACCGATCAACCCCCCCCAAATCTGTACACCGATCAACCCCCCCAAATCTGTACACCGATCAACCCCCCCAAATCTGTACACCGATCAACCCCCCCCAAATCTGTACACCGATCAACCCCCCCCAAATCTGTACACCGATCAACCCCCCCCAAATCTGTACACCGATCAACCCCCCCAAATCTGTACACCGATCAACCCCCCCCAAATCTGTACACCGATCAACCCCCCCAAATCTGTACACCGATCAACCCCCCCAAATCTATACACCGATCACCCCCAGGATTACATGAACAATCTATGTCGGGAAGTTTCCCGTACACAGAAGAAGAAGAAGAAGAAGAAGGAGGAGGAGGAGAAGTTGATGGGAAATAAACAGAACTTTGAGATAAATAAATCATCAGATACATTGTACGACCCCCGACCATCGCCGATCACTGTACAATCCGGGGACCCCCGATCTGATCACCCCCCCAGGATCGGATATATGAGGACCTCTCCTGGAGGATGGGAAATAAATGGAACTTCTCCATAAAGACCCAGATCGGAGGAGCCCCCCATCTCCATCCATAGACACCCCGATCCTCCATGTCAGCCCCGTGTGCATGCAGTGCGGGGGGGTGGCGGGCACCTAGGCAGTGGCGGAGTACACTACTCACCATTAGCGGAGGAGCCCCCCAAGCTGGCCGGGAAGGGGTCGTGCGGGAAATCTCCGGACTCCGGGGCTGAGGACTGCTGCTGGCACCCGCCGCCGCTGCCTATCATCCTCCTCTGACAGCCATTGGCTCCCGGGCTGGGGGGAGGGGAGGAGGGGGATTGCTCTATAGGGCTTGATGAAGCGGATGAACAATGCAAAGGCAGACCTGTGAACACACAACACGCACACACTCAGGACGGCCACTGGGGGCGCTGCTACGAAGGGATGCACAGCCACCCCTCCACCTGCCTGAGTGTACGGGGAGCGAGCTCTGCTCTGATTGGCTGCAGGAGGGAGACACTGTATCTCTTTATTATTAATAGGATGGGAAGAGAGAAGGCAGAATGGAGCCGGCCTGTGATTGGCTGCAGGGGGGAGACATTGTATCCTCTTATCACTAAATATTATTAATAGGGAAGGAATGACTGGCCATACATTGCAATGTCATGACTGATTGTATCTGACCATACACTGTACAATCTTTATCTGATATTAATTGTGATTGGATGAACAAAGACAGTCTAAAGGTGGCCCCAAACCCTACAATCTGATTGTACAATCTCCTAACAGGTGCCCACACACCCTACAATGTGATTGTACAATCTCCTTACAGGTGCCCACACACCCTACAATGCGATTGTACAATCTCCTTACAGGTGACCAAACACCCTACAATGCGATTGTACAATCTCCTTACAGGTGACCACACACCCTACAATGCGATTGTACAATCTCCTTACAGGTGACCAAACACCCTACAATGCGATTGTACAATCTCCTTACAGGTGACCACACACCCTACAATGCGATTGTACAATCTCCTTACAGGTGACCACACACCCTACAATGCGATTGTACAATCTCCTTACAGGTGACCACACACCCTACAATATGATTGTACAATCTCCTTACAGGTGGCCATACACTCTACAATCTGATTGTACAATCTTCATAAAGAAAACTTTATATTATACAATCTGATTGTACAATCCCCCTACAGGAGACCATATACTATACAATCTGATTGTACAATCTCCTTACAGGATGCCACACACTATACAATCTGGTTATATGATTGTACAATCTCCTTAAAAGTGGCCAAACACCATTAAATCTGATTGTACAATCTTCTTAAAGAAAATGTTATACTATACAATATGGTTGTACAATCTCCCTACAGGTGGCCATACTCTATACAATCCAATTGTCCAATCGCCTTAAAGGTGGCCATACACTATACAATCACAAGCTCATGACAGGTGGCCACCCACTATACAATTTGATTGTACAATCGACTTTATATTTATCAGAACTATGTAACAGGCGGACACGCCTTATCTATCCAATCATTCTGTACCCAATCAGGCAGGCCCTTGTATTACATAGTTGATGGTAGATCTAAAGCAGATCTGTAAACGTAAGGGTCACTGTTCGCTATGCAATCTGGACAATTTTTGTACAATCAACTTAAGATTTACCGAAACCATGTAATAAGAGGACCTACCTAATCCATCCAATCAGGCAGACCCCCTGTTTGTGGAATGGAAGGAGATTGTACAATCAGTAACATGTACGGTAAGCCTAAAGGGGATTGTACAATCAGATTGTATAGTGTATGACCAGCTTACATCGCTATCTTTTGTCACGTGGAAGGGTCCCTTCACATCATATGCATTGGGCAGCTCTGCCCAGAAAACAATTAGCTTCCAGGTTTGATATTTAAAGCTTAATTGAACAAGCTGAAGCTAGAAGCTGATTGGCTACCACGCACAGCTACACCAAATTCTGAGTGTTTCTGTTTTAGTAACTCTTCCCCTATGAGGTACGTCCAATGAGGTGTGTGACACCCCCTGAACTTATCTCTATTATTTGTATCTGACAGATCCATGGTCTAGCGGAGCATACACTGACATTCGGGGCTGTGATAGAGCAGAGAGAGGCACACAGAGCAGCTATGCCCGTCTCTCCCCTCTGCTGCCCATTCAGAGAAGCCTGTGTATTTTGTGAATGAGTTCACATAATACACAGGCTTCTGTGATTGGGCAGGAGGAGGGGAGCGACAACATTTTAAAGAATAGTTATAGTTTAGCTTTTCTTCCAGGAATTCAGCCACGTTGTAAAAAGTGCAGGCACACTATGAGGTAAGTCCGAGGAGGTGCATGACATCTCCTGAACTTAACTCTATTATTTATATCTGACAAGTTTATGGCTCTGCTGGGGCATACACTGACATTCGGGGCTGTGAGAGAGAGGAGAGAGAGGCACACAGAGCAGCTTTACCCGCCTCTCCCCCTATGCTGCCCATTCAGAGAAGCCTGTGTATTTTGTGAATGAGTTCACATAATACAAAGGCTTCTGTGATTGGGCAGGAGGGGAGGGGCAACTTTTTAAAGAATAGTTATAGTTTAGTTTTTCTTCAAGGAATTCAGCCACGTTGTAAAAAGTGCAGGCACACTATGAGGTAAGTCCACGGAGGTGCATGACATCTCCTGAACTTAACTCTATTAAGGACCAAGGAGGTGCATGGTATCCCCTGCACATATCGCTATTATTTATATCTGACAGGTTTATGGCTCTGCCAGGGCATACACTGACATTCGGGGATGTGAGAGAGGAGTGAGAGAGGCACACAGAGCAGCTATGCCCGCCTGCTGCCTATTCAAAGAAGCCTGTGTATTTTGATTGAATAAGTTCACATAATACAAAGGCTTCTGTGATTGGACAGGAGGGGAGTGGCAACTTTTTAAAGAATAGTTATAGTTTTGTTTTTCTTCCAGGAATTCAGCTACGTTGTAAAAAGTGCAGGCACACTATGAGGTAAGTCCTAGGAGGTGCATGAAATCTCCTGAACTTAACTCTATTAAGGACCAAGGAGGTGCATGGTATCCCCTGAGCATATATAACTATTATTTATATCTGACAGGTTTATGGCTTTGCCGGGGCATACAATGACATTCAGGGCTGTGAGAAAGGAGAGAGAGAGAGAGAGAGACACACACACAGAGCAGCTATGCCTGCCCCTCCCCTCTGCTGCCCATTCAGAGAAGCCTGTGTATTTTGTGAATGCGTTCATATAATACAAAGGCTTCTGTGATTGGGCAAGAGGACAGGAGGTGTGGGTGTAGGAGCTGAACTGACTCTAATGTTACTCAGACCTGAAGCACCAGGGAGATGTAAATAATAGATATAAATAAAGAGATGTAAGTAATGGTAAATAATAACTGCAAATAATAGATAAATAAATGTAAATAATAGATAAAGAAATACATGTAAGTAATACATGTAAATAATAGATAAATAAATGTAAATAATAGATAAATGTAAGTAATAAATGTAAATACTAGTTAAATAAAAATAAATACAAGTAAATAATAACTGCAAAAAATAGATAAATACATAAATGTAAGTAATACATGTAAATAATAGATAAATGTATAAATGTAAGTAATAAATGTAAATGGATAAATACATGTAAATAATAGTACATAGTAACTGTAAATCATAGATACATTAATGAACATAAGTAATACATGTAAATAATAGATAAATAAATGTAAATAATAGTAAATAATAGATTTTAATAATAGAAAAATGAATAAATGTGAGTAATAAATGTAAATAATAGATAAATGAATAAATGTAAGTAATAAATGTAAATAATAAATACATGTAAGTAATATATGCAAATAATAGATGAATAAATAAATGTAAGTATAAGTAATAAATGTAAATAATAGATAAATAAATACATGTAAAGAATAGTAAATAATACTTGTAAATAGTAGATAAATAAATACACGTAAATAATAGACAAATAAATAAATGTAAATAGTAAATATATGCCCAGGAGATGTCATGCACCTCCTTGGACTGAACTCATAGTGTGCCTTCACTTTTTACAAAGGAGCTGAATTCCTGGAATTTAGCTTTAAAGGGTTAGTTCACCTTTGCAGAAAATTGAAAAGGAGGACCAACACAGGACACCCCCCACCCCCCGTCCCTGCTGTACTTACCTCCAGGGATGCTGAGCTGTCAGTGCCTGTGCAGTCGATCGAATAGTCTGGGGGGGGGGGGGGGGTGAAATCCTCGCTCTTCTCCCTCTTCTCTGTGCAGTGGACCAGAACAATTCCCTGTGACTAGCAGACCAATCAGAATCGCTGTGATCCATCCCGGAAGCGCTGCACAGAGAAGAGGGAGAATAGTGGGGATTTCTAATGCCCGGACCGTTGGACCGGCTGCATGGGCACTGACAGCTCAGCATCCCCGGAGGTAAGTACGATGGGGACCAATAGGGAGTGGGGAAGGTGTACAGTGTTAGTTCCCCATTTGATTTTGCTCTCTAAAAGTGAACTCACTTTAATGAAAAGTCGTTTTATAACATTTCAATAAAAAAAATAAAAATAAAAAAAAAGTATGATAAATTATAGTATCATATTGCAGAACCGCTTACATAATGCACACCAGGGGGCGAACCATGACAGGCGCCCCCTGGTGTCCGTGGGCCCTAAAGGCAATCTGAAGGTGGCCACTTTCTGATTTTGATCTCTAATACGATTGAAAAAAACGAAGGCAACCTACCCTCAAACAAAAAAAAAATGTCAAAACTTCAATAGATTTTAATGCATTAAAATGAGGCATTTCTATGCAATCGAACAGAAATTGATCCAATCAGGGTCACCCAATCTGAAAGAAATCGATTGGATTTTGCGGTCAGTTGTCCCTCCTCCATTTAAGCCCGGTTGTCATTCATTTAATTCTTTTTTGGAAGGAGACTGGAATCCAAACCACATATGTATCGATCGATATGGTGTGTGGCCACCGTTACCAATTTATGAGCTTATTCCAATCTCATCGTTAACTTGCCCCTAATGAATCCCTTCGATCAGCAAATGTCTATGGATTGCACGGGTCAAAAATTGATTTAATCTATCAGAAAAAAATATTTAGAAGTGAATAGAAATTGATCAAAACTTTAACCTCCCAGCGTGACAGAAAACAATCGTTTTTTTCCCCCTCTGCGTGCAATCTGGGTTAATCTGGCTTGATTGAGCAGTGGACGATCGATGATAGCGGATTATTCGTTCCATTTTTTTTCCAATAGAAAATCCCATAGAGACAACAGATATAGCCGAATGATTTTCTCGTTGCACATATGGCCAGTATTCCAATCTGTTTTTAAGGCATTTGTTCTAATCTGATTGGTTAGGGATTGGAAGGTGGGTGGGGCTGTTGTCAATCAGGTACGATCGATGCCTTCTGTATGGACTGAATAGGAGTAATGGTTGGAGAAAATGTTTTGTCCAATCAAATTGTATCTAGCATGTTCATATTATCGAGTTATTGGTTTATTTGCAATGTACATGGGGGATGTATTCACTATATATATTAAAAATAAATTAAATATTAAGGAAATTTTAAAGAGATTTTTTTAAATAATACGATATTTGAATATATTTTTAAAATATTAAATGATCAAATATATATATATTTTTTAAATATTACATTATCAAATATGTTTTTCAGATAATAATAATAATTTTGTTTTAATTTTTCATTGTTTTAATTTGAATAATACAGTTTTTTTTTTTTTTTTAAAGCAGTGTTTTTGCAAAAATGAACAAATTAAAAAAAAAAACTCAAAAAAGGCTAAATTGAAAAAAAGTCATACTATATAAAGCCATTAGTGTCCTTTTTAGCACCAAAAAAAAAAAAAAAAAAAGCAGCAACTATTTTTTTTACATTTTTGCTTATGACAGGCATTCGCTGTAGGATTGCAGGCAATTTATTTGCACCCATGGGGAAAGTAGAAATGTCAAAGAACTTTTTTTTTTTATTATTAATTAATAATTAATTACATGTTTGTTCTGAATGTTATTGCTGCCAATGATTTTTAGGGAGGCGTTTGATGTTGTTGTTTGTCGCGCTAGGTGACTGTTTTGAAATATCATGATTCCATTCTTCCTTCTTTAAAGAATCTTGACATTTTCAGCTGTGTTAGATTTTTTTTTCTTTTCTTTTTTTATTTAACATTTATACTGTGCAGAATAAAAAAAAAAAGTTTTGATGTAAAATATTGTGGAAAATTTAGATTTTTTTTACTAATCAAGGTTTTTACATATATTTAAGGCACTAGGCATTTCTACAATGCCTAAAAAATATTTTAGATTTTTTATTCTTATAAAAAGCCAGGACATTTTGGAGACAATTACCTATTTACTATTTTTTTTAATGTTTTTCATTTTTTTTTTTTATTGACATCTTATCAATATATTTTGGAAAAGCTGGTACATTTTGAAGACAATTACCCACTTCAAATTTGTACCTAATTTTATTTTTTATATATATATATATATATATATATATATATTTACATTTTTGACATCTTCTTATAAAAAGCTGGTACATTTTGGAGACAATTATCCATTTTTTAAACACATTTTCTTTATATATATATATATATATATATATATATATATATATATATATATATATATATATATATATATATATTTACCCTTTTGACTTTGACATCTTCTTATAAAAAGTTGGTACATTTTGGAGACAATCAATTACCCATTTTTTTTAACCTAATTTTTATTTATATTTACACTTTTGACATCTTCTTATAAAAAGCTGGTACATTTTAGAAACAATTACCCATTTTTTAAACAAATTTTCATACATATATATATATATATATATATATATATATATATATTTATTTTTATTTTATTTTTTACATTTTTGACACCTCCTTTAAAAAAGCTGGTACTAATTTTCATATATATATATATATATATATATATATATATATATATATATATATATATATATAACATTTATATTTATATATATTTATTTATTTTAATTTTTTTTTACATTCTTGACATTTTCTTCTAAAAAGTTGGTACATTGTGGCGAAAATTACACATTATTTAATTTTTTGTTTATTTTATTAATTATTTTTTTTTGTTGGGTTTTTTTTGTTTTTGTTTCGTTTGTTTGTTGTTGTTTTTGGATTTAATGGTGGTGAATAGCGCTGTGCACCCCTTCATCAGCAAACAAGTAAAACATACAGGTCATGTTATTTTTTTAGACTTTGAACATAATACACACACAAAACAAAGACAATAAATAACAGACTTTGAACACAGGAATACAATTGTAGCATTTTTTTTTAAGGTACACATTGAAAAAAAAGAAAAAAAAAAAAAGGTTACAAAAATATAGACAAGAAAATTACACAACAAAGTTGCTTGTTGATGAAAGAGGGAAGGGACGGTGGAAAATGAATTAGTAGACCGGTGTGTAATTAAGACGGACATCTCTAAAGGACGTGTTCAGCCACTTCCCAGTAGGAAGAAGGATCCGGCTTTGAAATCGAGGCCTTTAAAACGTCTCCAGATTTAAACCTCAAATAACTCCGCCATACACCATACTGTGTCTTCTCAATGTGCTGCTATTTTCCCACAAAGGAGGATTGGCATGGCCCCGGTTCCGCGTCTTCACGTATCAATTAAGCTGGTTACTGTACCCTCTTTATTCCTCCCAGCCCTGTTCTGCCTATTTTGTTTTTTTCAGGTTTTAGTTAATTGTTCTTTGTTGGCGGAATATATATATATATATATATATATATATATATATATATATATATATATATATATATATATATATATATATATATATATATATATATATATATTTTTTTTTTCAGGACCAATCTCTCTCTCTCCCCCCATCTCTCTTTCTCTGTTTAGGCCTGAATAATGCACAGCTGGAATTCCAGACCTTTTACACTGACTGGTGGCTAGAAGAGACTGACAGCTCTGCCCCTCCCCCACTAGTAAGGGGCACTTCTGCTGCCATCACAGGAAATAAATGGAGCCCGTGGAGAAAAGAGATTGCACTGAATTTTCTTAGGCTAGCCACAGACGTACAGATATCTTATTGAGAATGGTGTTTAGTGTAAAACATTTGCATCATATGCCCCTCCCTTTTAGATTGTAAGCTCTCATGAGCGCATACCTCCCAACTGAGTTGAGAACAATGGAATATTTTTATTAAAAAATCTGCAGGCACACCCCCTGCTGTGCCCTTAGTTATGTGGGCCATGAAGATTTAATAAGCAAAAAATTAGTTGGCTAAACCCAAAAGTGCCTTTTTGATCATTGTGCTTAATTTATTATTATTATTATTATTAATTTTTATTTATTGTAGACTCTAAAAGATGCTTTTTGATCATTGTGCTTAATTTATTATTATTATTATTATTATTATTATTATTCATTTTTATTTAATGTAGGTGCTAAAAGACGCTTTTTGATCATTGTGCTTAATTTATTATTATTATTGATTTTTATGTATTGTAATATTATTATTATTATTATTAGTTATATTATTATTATTACTACTACTATTAACCTTTAATTTATTTTTAAGTCTTTTTTTTGTTCTTTTAATATTATTATAATTATTATCATCATTATAATACAGGATTTATATAGCACCAACAGTTTGCGCAGCACAATTCGAATCTCACTTAGCCACTGTGTCGCCTACTAGTTATTTTAATATTATCATCAACATCATCACGTTTATTTTTTTGCAATTTTATTTTTTTAATTTATTTTAATATTATTATTATTATCATTTTATTTATTTGATTTGATTTTTTTTCTCTTTAAAAAAATTATGTAATTTAAAAAAAGGTCAATATGAAAAGTTTAGGGGTGTATTTAAAAAAAATAATAATAATAATTTGAACAGTGAAAGCTCATGTACATTCATTCTTTGCTGTGCTGGACAAATGTTTTTCGCTGATTTAAACCAGAAAATACAGCATTTGACCACTAGAGGGCACTAACTATCGCAGAAAATTCCTTTGATACTTAGCACCATCTAGTGGCCAAATGTGGTATTTTCTGTTTTAAATCAATTTAAAAACATTTATCCAGCATTGGAAATAGCCTCTTGCCATTTATTTTTTGCCCCATTCACAAAGAAAAAATATACATGCTCTTTCGGTGGCCGATTTGTTATGTGAATTATGTTTGAATGCGCCCCCTAGTGTAGTATAAACTACTTTTTGCAGTTAAAGCAAAACGATACCCACCTTGGAGCCAGCGACGCGGCATCCCGGAGCTCCTAGCCTGGCCGCTGACATCTTCAGGCGGCCGGCTTCCGGGTCTCGATCGCTGGCTGCTTTCATTGGCTGGGCGGGGATGACATCACTTCCGTGCATGCGCCGGAGGTCGGCTAGATTTGGCTTTGCCAAATTTGTACAGTGAGCTGCGCGTCCGCTGGACCGGCAAGTAGGTAACTTTAATGCAAAAGAGACAAAGCACGTCTCTTCGGCATTACAATTCCTGGCTGTTCCCCCGACTCGGCGATTCATAACATGAATCATTGTGCATTGTAGTGCGTTGTAATGTACAGCGCCTTGAAAAAGTATTCATACCCCTTGAGATTTTCCACATTTTGTCATGTTACAGCCAAAAACGTAAATGTATTTTATTGGGATTTTATGTGATAGACCAACACAAAGTGGCACATAATTGTGAAGTGGAAGGAAAATGATAAATGGTTTTCACATTTATTTATTTTTACAAATAAAAATCTGAAAAGATCATTTGTAGGGCGCCCCCCGGAGTCAATACTTTGTAGAACCCCCTTTCACTGCAATTACATCTGCAGATCTTTTTGGGGATGTCTCTACCAGCTTTGCGCATCTAGAGAGGGACATTTTTGCCCATTCATCTTTGTAAAATATCTCAAGCTCTGTCAGATTGGATGGAGAGCGTCTGTGATCAGCGATTTTTCAGGTCTCGCCACAGATTCTCAATTGGATTTAGGTCTGGACTGTGACTGGGCCATTCTAACACATGAATATGCTTTGATCTAAACCATTCCATTGTAACTCTGGCTGTATGTTTAGGGTGGTTGTCCTGCTGGAAGGTGAACCTTTTGCAGACTCAAACAGGTTTTCTTCTAAGATCCCCCTATATTTGGCTTCATCCATCTTCCCATCAAGTCTGACCAGCTTCCCTGTCCCTGCTGAAGAAAAGCATCCCCACAACATGATGCTGCCACCACCATGTTTCACAGTGGGGATGGTGTGTTCAGGATGATGTGCAGTGTTAGTTTTCCACCACACATAACCTTTTGCTTTTAGGCCCAAAAGTTCAATTTTGGTCTCATCTGACCAGAGCACCTTCTTCCACATTTGCTGTGTCCCCCACATGGCTTCTCGCAAACTGCAAACAGGACTTCTTATGGCTTTCTTGCAACAATGTCTTTCTTCTGGTCACTCTTCCATAAAGGGCAGATTTGTGGAGAGCGCGACTAATAGTTGTCCTGTGGACAGATTCTCCCACCTGAGCTGTGGATCTCTGCAGCTCCTCCAGAGTTACCATGGACCTCTAGGCTGCTTGTCTGATGAATGTTCTCCTTGCCCGGCCGGTCAGTTTAGGTGGACGGCCATGTCTTGGTAGGTTTGCAGTTGTGCCATACTCTTTCCATTTTCGGATGATGGATTGAACAGAGCTCTGTGAGATGTTCAAAGCTTGGGATATTTTTTTTATAACCCAACCATGCTTTATACTTCTTCACAACTTTATCCCTGACCTGTCTGGTGTGATTCTTGGCCATCATGATGCTGTTTGGTCACTAAGGTTCTCTAACAAACCTCTGAGGGCTTTACAGAACAGTTGTATCTATACTGAGCTCAAATGGCACACATGTGGACTCTATTTACTAATTAGGTGACTTCTGAAGGAAATTGGTTTCACTAGATTTTATTTAGGGGTATCAGAGTATAGGGGGCTGAATACAAATGCCCCCCCCCCCCACACTTTTCACATATTTGTTTGTAAAAAATGTTGAAAACCATTTAGCATTTTCCTTCCACTTCACAATTATGTGCCAATTTTTGTTGGTCTATCACATAAAATCCCAATAAAATACATTGACGTTTTTGGTTGTAATGACAAAATGTGGAAAGTTCCAAGGGGTGTGAATACTTTTTCCAGGCACTGTATATCAGAGGCGTGTTGGTCCATTGTGCTCCTGACAATTAAAGGCACGCATGCATTAGTAAACACTTTAGAAATGAAAAGTTTCCGCAACGCCGCACACCAGGAAGGTGTAGATGGGCCCTATGTGTTCCTTCTGCCTTACCTGCCAGCAATTTCCTTCTGAATGCACATCTGTACAGCTCAGTGATCATTCTCAGCATGCCGTGTGTGCCGGTGTGACTTAACTCCCCCGCTCACATCTGCAAAGTACATCATCCCGGGCCAGCCAATCAAGATGGTCAAGGACCCCGGGAAGAAGAACGCGGCCTTCTCATTGCTGCAGGAGGGCACTTTGGCAGTCACAGTAAGACCCCTTTCACACTGAGGCGGGTTTCAGGCATTTTAGAGCTAGAAATCGCCTCTAAATAGCGCCTGAAAACTGCATCCCATTCATTGCAGTGAGACTTTTCACACTGGGGCGGTGCGCTTCTGGGACGTTAGGAAAAGTCCTGCAAGCAGCATCTTTGGGGCGGTTTAGGAGCGCTGTATACAGTGCTTTCAAAACGCCCTGCCCATTGAAATGAATGGGCAGCGCTTCCAAAGCACCTAAAAAAAACGCTTCGGAAGTGCCGCAATACGGGAGTTTTTAACCTCTTCTTTTAAACAGTGGTAAAACGCTGCTAAAATTAGCAGCGCTTTACCGCCAACTTGGCTGCGGCTCAGTGTGAAAGGGGTCTTAGTCTGACATAATGTGCAAATACACTACATCCTCTCACCTGGCGATGTGCTACAAAGCTGCAATGGTGATCACTGGGGGAGAGGAGACTGAGGAAAGGCTTCCTCCTGCCTGCAGCAGACTGATGACCTCACCTTAGCAAAGTCACTGGATTGGAGCTGAAGAACGGCTTTTTAATGATAATAGATACAGATTTGTAAAATACTGTGACTTGCTATTTATAATACTGTGACTTGTCATGATGGTACTGTGACCTGTCGTGATGATACTGTGACCTGTCATGATGATACTGTGACCTGTCATGATGATACTGTGACCGGTCATGATCATAATGTGACTTGTCTTGATAATACTGTGACTTGTCATAATAATACTGTGACCTGTCGTGATAATACTGTGACTTGTCGTGATGATACTGTGACCTGTCATGATGATACTGTGACCTGTCATGGTGATACTGTGACCTGCTGTGATAATACTATGACTTGTCGTGATAATACTGTGACCTGTCGTGATAATACTGTGACCTGTCGTGATAATACTTTGACTTGTCATGATAATACTGACCTGTGATAATACTGTGACTTGTCGTGATAAAACTCTGACTTGTCATGATGATACTGTGACCTGTCATAATAATACTGTGACCTGTCATGATAATACTGTGACGATGCTATGATTTGTCATTATGATACTATAACTTGCCACCATAACACTGTGACCTGTCGTGACAATGTTATGATTTGCCATGATGATAGTGTTACTTGCTAAGACGATACTATGACTTGCCATGATTATTATTATGATGATACTAATGATATCATCATAGCAAGTCACAGTATTATCATGGCAAGTCATAGTATCTTGATGGCAAGTCATAGTATCATAATGGAAAATCATAGTATCGTCATGACAGGTCACAGTATTATAATGGCAAGTCATAGTAACATCATAGCGAGGTACAGTTTTATCACGACATGTCACAAAATAATCATGGCAAGTCATAGTATTGCCATGATTTGCTATGATGATATTATGACTTGCTATCATAATACTGTGACCTGTCATGACAATACTATGATCTTTTATGATGATACTATGACTTACCATGATGATACTGTGACTTGCTAAGACGATACTATGACTTGCCATGATTATTTTGTGACATGTCATGATAATACTGTGACCTGTCATGAAATTGGGACATGTAAGGAACAGTGGTAGCTGGGTGCCCAACGCCACCCAACCCCCCCACGGAAAATGGACAGGAAGACAGTGATCCCCCCCGGCTGGAGACAGACGGGAAGGCAGCAATCAGAGGCCTCCTAACCTTAGGAGGCAGATGGCTGGGATCGTAGGGTTGCTGCTCCTCGCTCCGTCTTACTCCACGCTCCAGGGCCATTCCTTCTACTCCCGGCCGAACAGGAAGTGGGTCCTTGGCCCATCCGGAACTCAGGACCCACTTCCTGATTGGCCAGGAGGCAAATCAGGAAAACAATAGCGAATATTAATTTGCTATTGTCACGCAAGTGGGTGGGCTCAGGGCGCAGTGCTCTGTGCCCCAAGCCCACCCTTTTTTTTAAGCCAATTAGAGCCTCTGGCTCTAATCATGTGCTTAAAAAAAAAATTGAAATCCATGTGTCCGGCTCCCTGCATGGAGATTAGGAGCCGGGGGCATGGATTGGGGGCCGCACCCCTGCGCCCTGTATGGACAGGCCGCCACTGGTAAGGAATGCATTCATGCAGATATGTAAAGTTACATAGAGGTGCCCTGTGTGCAGTAACAATACATCTGATAGTCCGAGGGGAACTTTATCTCTACCTATCTCTATCCTCACATAGCGTGATCCCTGATGCTTGAATAGGGAACATTGTTTGGGTGTCTCATTATAGTTTAAAAAAAAATAATTCATGGATAAAAATCTGAGCAACATTTTATAAAAATAAATGCCATTTGAAGGAGATGTAAGACAGAAAGCCCCAAAAATCTAACAATTTCCACAAGTGATCTAATGCATTCACAATGCAGTTCATAACCGATCAATTGTATGGATTACTATGTGCCGCCTATTTACTCTCCTTTAATAAATGACTCATGAAGGGTGATACCTTTCCTGCAGGGGGGAGGGGAGGCAGCTTTACATCCTGAATCAATATACATAAGAAAGACATTCATCACTTGGCTGGGAACTGATGACATCAACAATGTAGCCAATGACTCAATGAGATGACTATAGGTTTGGCAGGGCTTGGGGGGGGGGGGGGGGTAGGCAGTGCCATTTGGCTCAGATCTCCATGAGCATTCATTGGTGGTCAGAATGCCCCTTACATTGGTGATCAGTGGGAAGAATGCCCCTTACATTGGTGATCAGTGAGAAGAATGTCCCTTACATTGGTGATCAGTGAGAAGAATGTCCCTTACATTGGTGATCAGTGAGAAGAATGTTCCTTACATTGGTGATCAGTGAGAAGAATGTTCCTTACATTGGTGATCAGTGAGAAGAATGATCCTTACATTGGTGATCAGTGAGAAGAATGTTCCTTACATTGGTGATCAGTGAGAAGAATGTTCCTTACATTGGTGATCAGTGGGAAGAATGATCCTTACATTGGTGATCAGTGAGAAGAATGCCCCTTACATTGGTGATCAGTGAGAAGAATGTCCCTTACATTGGTGATCAGTGAGAAGAATGTCCCTTACATTGGTGATCAGTGAGAAGAATGTTCCTTACATTGGTGATCAGTGAGAAGAATGTTCCTTACATTGGTGATCAGTGAGAAGAATGATCCTTACATTGGTGATCAGTGAGAAGAATGTTCCTTACATTGGTGATCAGTGAGAAGAATGTTCCTTACATTGGTGATCAGTGGGAAGAATGATCCTTACATTGGTGATCAGTGGGAAGAATGTCCCTTACATTGGTGATCAGTGAGAAGAATGTCCCTTACATTGGTGATCAGTGAGAAGAATGCTCCTTACATTGGTGATCAGTGAGAAGAATGCCCCTTACATTGGTGATCAGTGGGAAGAATGCCCCTTACATTGGTGATCAGTGGGAAGAATGTCCCTTACATTGGTGATCAGTGAGAAGAATGCCCCTTACATTGGTGATCAGTGGGAAGAATGTCCCTTACATTGGTGATCAGTGAGAAGAATGCCCCTTACATTGGTGATCAGTGGGAAGAATGCCCCTTACATTGGTGGTCAGTGGGAAGAATGTCCCTTATATTGGTGATCAGTGAGAAGAATGTCCCTTACATTGGTGATCAGTGAGAAGAATGTCCCTTACATTGGTGATCAGTGAGAAGAATGTCCCTTACATTGGTGATCAGTGAGAAGAATGCCCCTTACATTGGTGATCAGTGAGAAGAATGTCCCTTACATTGGTGATCAGTGAGAAGAATGCTCCTTACATTGGTGATCAGTGGGAAGAATGTTCCTTACATTGGTGATCAGTGAGAAGAATGCTCCTTACATTGGTGATCAGTGGGAAGAATGCTCCTTACATTGGTGGTCAGTGGGAAGAATGTCCCTTATATTGGTGATCAGTGAGAAGAATGTCCCTTACATTGGTGATCAGTGAGTAGAATGTCCCTTACATTGGTGATCAGTGAGAAGAATGTCCCTTACATTGGTGATCATCAGTGAGAAGAATGCCCCTTACATTGGTGATCAGTGAGAAGAATGTCCCTTACATTGGTGATCAGTGAGAAGAATGTTCCTTACATTGGTGATCAGTGGGAAGAATGTTCCTTACATTGGTGATCAGTGGGAAGAATGCTCCTTACATTGGTGATCAGTGAGAAGAATGCCCCTTACATTGGTGATCAGTGAGAAGAATGTCCCTTACATTGGTGATCAGTGAGAAGAATGTCCCTTACATTGGTGATCAGTGAGAAGAATGCTCCTTACATTGGTGATCAGTGGGAAGAATGTCCCTTACATTGGTGATCAGTGGGAAGAATGTCCCTTACATTGGTGATCAGTGAGAAGAATGCTCCTTACATTGGTGATCAGTGGGAAGAATGCCCCTTACATTGGTGATCAGTGGGAAGAATGATCCTTACATTGGTGATCAGTGAGAAGAATGCCCCTTACATTGGTGATCAGTGGGAAGAATGATCCTTACATTGGTGATCAGTGAGAAGAATGTCCCTTACATTGGTGATCAGTGAGAAGAATGTCCCGTACATTGGTGATCAGTGAGAAGAATGTTCCTTACATTGGTGATCAGTGAGAAGAATGTTCCTTACATTGGTGATCAGTGAGAAGAATGATCCTTACATTGGTGATCAGTGAGAAGAATGTTCCTTACATTGGTGATCAGTGAGAAGAATGTTCCTTACATTGGTGATCAGTGGGAAGAATGATCCTTACATTGGTGATCAGTGGGAAGAATGTCCCTTACATTGGTGATCAGTGAGAAGAATGTCCCTTACATTGGTGATCAGTGAGAAGAATGCTCCTTACATTGGTGATCAGTGAGAAGAATGCCCCTTACATTGGTGATCAGTGGGAAGAATGCCCCTTACATTGGTGATCAGTGGGAAGAATGTCCCTTACATTGGTGATCAGTGAGAAGAATGCCCCTTACATTGGTGATCAGTGGGAAGAATGTCCCTTACATTGGTGATCAGTGAGAAGAATGCCCCTTACATTGGTGATCAGTGGGAAGAATGCCCCTTACATTGGTGGTCAGTGGGAAGAATGTCCCTTATATTGGTGATCAGTGAGAAGAATGTCCCTTACATTGGTGATCAGTGAGAAGAATGTCCCTTACATTGGTGATCAGTGAGAAGAATGCCCCTTACATTGGTGATCAGTGAGAAGAATGTCCCTTACATTGGTGATCAGTGAGAAGAATGCTCCTTACATTGGTGATCAGTGGGAAGAATGTTCCTTACATTGGTGATCAGTGAGAAGAATGCTCCTTACATTGGTGATCAGTGGGAAGAATGCTCCTTACATTGGTGGTCAGTGGGAAGAATGTCCCTTATATTGGTGATCAGTGAGAAGAATGTCCCTTACATTGGTGATCAGTGAGTAGAATGTCCCTTACATTGGTGATCAGTGAGAAGAATGTCCCTTACATTGGTGATCAGTGAGAAGAATGCCCCTTACATTGGTGATCAGTGAGAAGAATGTCCCTTACATTGGTGATCAGTGAGAAGAATGTTCCTTACATTGGTGATCAGTGGGAAGAATGTTCCTTACATTGGTGATCAGTGGGAAGAATGCTCCTTACATTGGTGATCAGTGAGAAGAATGCCCCTTACATTGGTGATCAGTGAGAAGAATGTCCCTTACATTGGTGATCAGTGAGAAGAATGTCCCTTACATTGGTGATCAGTGAGAAGAATGCTCCTTACATTGGTGATCAGTGGGAAGAATGTCCCTTACATTGGTGATCAGTGAGAAGAATGTCCCTTACATTGGTGATCAGTGAGAAGAATGCTCCTTACATTGGTGATCAGTGGGAAGAATGTCCCTTACATTGGTGATCAGTGGGAAGAATGATCCTTACATTGGTGATCAGTGAGAAGAATGCCCCTTACATTGGTGATCAGTGGGAAGAATGATCCTTACATTGGTGATCAGTGAGAAGAATGTCCCTTACATTGGTGATCAGTGAGAAGAATGCCCCTTACATTGGTGATCAGTGGGAAGAATGTCCCTTACATTGGTGATCAGTGGGAAGAATGTCCCTTACATTGGTGATCAGTGAGAAGAATGATCCTTACATTGGTGATCAGTGAGAAGAATGCCCCTTACATTGGTGATCAGTGGGAAGAATGATCCTTACATTGGTGATCAGTGAGAAGAATGCCCCTTACATTGCTGATCAGTGGGAAGAATGCCCCTTACATTGGTGATCAGTGAGAAGAATGATCCTTACATTGGTGATCAGTGAGAAGAATGTCCCTTACATTGGTGATCAGTGGGAAGAATGTCCCTTACATTGGTGATCAGTGGGAAGAATGTCCCTTACATTGGTGATCAGTGGGAAGAATGTCCCTTACATTGGTGATCAGTGGGAAGAATGTCCCTTACATTGGTGATCAGTGGGAAGAATGTACAGTCTATTTGGCTTTAGTATATAAACCCTATGGTGTGCCACAAAGCTGCCATAAGCTTTGTTAATTCACTCAGTGCCACTAGATTGCATGTGTCTAAGGTATGCTAAATATGCTCTTATTCTTTTACCCAAGGGAAAAAAATCAGAATTACAAGAGAGAGGATGGCAATCTTACAGCACCCCTAGTGGACAGATGTTGATATTTCAATAGTAGAATAAATTGAATTTCCTTGTAAGATAATTCTTTGAGTTAATCTACTATGAGTTTTACAAAAACATTGAAAAATGTTTCACTCATCAGAGTCCTCCTTTACATCAGGGTCCTGGTCAGAGTGCTCCGTTACATCAGGTGTCCCCATCAGAGCCCCCTTTTATTAGATGTCCCCTTACATCAGGGTCCCCACTAGCGTCCACCTTAGATCAGGTGTCCCCACCAGAGTGCCCCCTTAGATCAGGTGTCCCCATCAGAGTGCCCATTTACATAAGAGTCCCCCTTTATATCAGGTGTCCCCATAAGCCTCCCACCTTACATCAGGTGTCCCCATTAGAGTGTCCCGCCCCCTTAGAGCAGGTGCCCCCCTTAGATCAGGTGTCCCCATCAGAGTGCCCCCTTAGATCAGTTGTCCTCATCAGCCTCCCCCTTACATCATTAAATCAGGTGTCCCCATCAGAGTACCCCCCTAGATCAGGTGTCCTTCTTACATCAGATTTCCCCATCAGCCTCCCCCCCTTACATCAGGTGTCCCCATCAGAGTTCCCCCTTAGTTAAGGTGTCCCCATCAGCCTCCCCCTAACATCAGGTGCCCCCATCAGCGTTCCCCCTTAGATCAGATGTTCCCATCAAAGTCCCTTTGGGATATTAAACAGAACATGAGCTCACTTATATCAGGTGTCCCTTGCAGAGTCCATATCTAAATCATGGGTACTCAGAGTCCCCCTTTACATCAGGGTCCCGGTCAGAGTGCTCCGTTACATCAGGTTTCCCCATAAGAGCCCCCTCTTACATTAGATGTCCCCTTACATCAGGGTTCCCACTAGAGTCCCCCTTAGATCAAGTGTCCCCATCAGAATGACCCCTTACATCAGGTGCCCCCCTTAGATCAAGTGTCCCCATCAGAGTGCCCCCTTAGATCAGGTGTCCTCCTTAAATCACATGTCCCCATCAGAGTCCCTCTCTATATAAGGTTTCCCCACCAGAATGCCCCCTTAAATCAGGTGTCCCCCTTAGACCAGGTGTCCATATCAGAATGCCCCCTTAGATCATGTGCCCCCACCAGAGTGCCCCCTTATATCAGGTTTCCCTCTTAGACCAGGTGTCCCCATTAGAGTGCCCCCTTATATCAGGTGTGCCCATCAACCTTCCCCCTTACATCAGGTGTCCCTATTAGAGTGCCCCCTTAGATCAAATGTTCCCACCAGCCTCCCCCCCTTCCACCAGTTGTTACCATTAGTGTGACCCCTTGGATCAGGTGTTCCACTTCGATCAGGTGTCCCCATCAGAGTGCCCCCTTATATCAGGTATCCACATCAAAGTCCCCCTTAACATCAACTGTTCTCATCAGAGTGCCCCCTTAAATATGATCAGTTACCCCATCAGCGTGCACCCTTACATTAGGTGTCTCCATTAATGTGCTCCCTTACATCAGGTGTTCAAATCAGAGTGCCCCTTTACATCAGGTATCCCTATCAAAGTGCCTCCTTACATGGATTGTCCCAATCATAGTGCCTCCTTACATCATTTGTCTACATCAGAGTGCCCCTTTACATCAGGTATCCCCAACACAGTGCCCCCTACATGGTTTGCTCCAATCAGAGCTCCCCATTGCATCAACTGTCTGCATCAGTGTGCCCCATACAACATCAACTGTCACCTTCACAGCGTCCCTTACATGGATTGCCCCAATCAGAGTGCTTTTTACATCAACTGCCTGCATCAGAGTGTCCCTCTACATTAACTGTCTGCATCAGAGTGCCCTTCTACAACAGCTGCCTGCATCAGAGTGCCCCTTTACATCAATTGCCACCAAAAGACTGGCTCCTGGATCAGTGGGTGCACTCTCAGAGAACTGAGGGGGCTCAACTAAAATCTCTGGTGAGGGGCACAGCCCACCCAGCACACCACCCCAAGATCCAGCACTGCTTCCGGCCAGAAGATCCTGACATAGTCATTGCTCATATTTTCAGCAATCACTTCCCCAATGACCCCATGGAAGTCCTGACTGGAGGTTGTATAGGACGCCTCTTTTGATGTGTCCTCATTTTGGTCACGCAGGATGCAAATAGGCAAAAATCTTCAAACCCGAATCTGAAAACGAATGAAATGAATGGTGGCTGAATTCGGGTGGGCTGTACTTGCCACACTCCCGCCTCTAAATGACAGATTCCAAGTTGCTGTAATTGATAGATCGGGTTGGCGATGGGGAATGGTGATTGACGTGGATTACGTTGCTGGATGCTGTGATTGACGTGGATTACCCTGCCTGACTGCGTAATTGATGCAGAGTACATAACTGATGTGGATTACCTGGCTGGACGCCTTGACTGACACTGGATTTACTGTGGGGGGGACATTAATAAACTACATTTTTAAAGCCGGCAAGTATGTGGTTGTGTTTTATTTCATTAAATATTGGTGTTGGTCTTGGTGGGGTTTTTTTTTTTTTTACATTCAACTCTTTGGGCTCCTGCACATGGGTGCTTTTTTTTTTACATACAACACATATTTCTGATGTGTTTCTGTGCCAAGGATACACAGCTGCTGCCAACCATAGTATTGAATTGCTTCCCAGGGTTATGCTGCTGCTTGCGTTAACCCCGCGCATGCACACTACCTGCGTCCAGAGCTGTAAGCCACCGCGCAAGTAATAGCAGAAGCAATCCGTTACTATGGTCACCTGTATGCGGCGGCTGTGTGATTGATGGATGTAGAAATACCCCTACACACCTGAAATTTACATTATATAGCCTAAAGCAGTGATGGCGAACCTTGGCACTCCTGATGTTTTGAAACTACATTTCCCATGATGCTCCACTACACTGCAGAGTGTACGAGCATCATGGGAAATGTAGTTCCAAAACATCTGGGGTGCCAAGGTTCGCCATCACTGGCCTAAAGCATGCATATGCATGAGGGTTTTGTGGGAACGGGTATTGTACCCCGGTGCTTGTTCCTCTAGGGAGGTGGCAGATACAGTATCTATTTTTGTTTTGCTAGAAAATTACTTATAACCCCCAAACATTCTACATATTTTTTTTTTTTTTTAGCAGAGACCCTAGGGCAGTGATCCCCAAACTAGGGATGTGGCCCTTTGTTTGCCTTTATCTGGCTCTTGGGGCACTGCTCCTCCCGCCAAACACCATTGATGGGGCACCATTCCTCCAATAGACACCAGTGGCGGCTCATCCATAGGGGGTGCACGGGCGCCTACCCCCCTATCAATGCGTCCGTCCCCTGATCTACATGTAGGGTGCCTGACGCATGGATTACAATCATTTTTTTTTTTTAAGCACCTGTTTATCGCCTAATGCCCCATACACGCGATCGGACTTTCCGACAACAAAACCTTGGAATTTTGTTCAAAGGTTGTTGGCACCAACTTTTCTTGCATACACACGGTCACACAAATGTTGGCCAACAATTACGTAGTGATGTGATATGAACGCTAGTTTTACAAGACCGATCGCTTCCGGGTCGTCCTCGATTCCGGGCATGCCTGAACTTTTATGCGAGGGACTTGTGTACACACAATCGGAAAGTCCGATAAAAAATGTTCGATGGAGCATACACTCGGTCTGACTTTCCGCCAACAAGCTCACACCCAGCATTTGTTGTTGGAAAATTCCATTGTGTGTATGTGGCATAAGGCTCTATGAGGCTTCACAAAAGGGTGGTCTTGGACATCCAGAGCACTGCACTCAAAGCCCTCCCAGTTGTGTGACATTAGCGAATGAATCTTCGCTATTGTAACACTGATTCTCCTCCCGGCCAATCAGAAAGCGGGTCCTGAGACCTGTCACCCAATTGGCCGAAAGGAGATCCGATCGGATTGGCCACCAAGAGGAGGAGGAGAGGAGAGGTGGGTGTATTGTTTGTCCCCCTCCCAAAAAAAACAAAAAAACACACCAGTCACCACTGATAGACTCCCATGATATGGGAACCGTTCCTCCAATAGACACCAATGATGGGGCACCACTTTTCTCACAGACACCAATGATGGGGCACTATTCTTCCCTTGAATATCAACAATGGGACATTATTCCACCCACTAAAACCAAGATGGGGCATTTTATACTCCCACTGGCCACAGTCTGGCCCCACTGAAGCCTGAAGGACAGCAAACTGCCCCTTTGTTTAGAAAGCTTGGAGACCCTTGCCCTAGGGCAGGGATATGCAATTAGCGGAGCTGCAGCTGTTGCAGAACTACAAGTCCCATGAGGCATAGCAAGACTCTGACAACTACAAGCATGACACCGAGAGGCAGAGCATGATGGGACTTGTAGTTTTGCAACAGCTGGAGGTCCACTAATTGCATATCCCTGCCCTAGGGAATAAAATGGCGGTCGTTTCAATTTTTTATGTCACGCGGTTTTTGTGCAGCGGTTTTGCAAACACACTTTTTTTTTGTAGGAAAAATACACTTTAATGAATAAAAACAAAACAAAAAAAACACAATATTTACCCACATTTTTTAGTATGATCTGAAAGATGATGTTACGCCCAGTAAATAGATACCTAACATGGCACATTTTAAAATTGCGCATGCTCGTGGAATGGCATCAAACTATGGTACTTAAGAATCTTCACTGGCGATATATTAAACGCCTTTACAGGATACCTGTTTAGAGTTACAAGGGAGGTCTAGCACTAGAATTAGCGCTCTAGCTTTAACATTCACTACACAACCTCTAAACTGTGGGTGCAGATGGAAAAAAAAGGTAATTGCGGGTCGAAACTTGGCGTACGCTACCTGGGTTCAAAAGGGGCCTTTCGGAATTGGGTATCCCCGTTGACTGCCCACACCCTGAAGGCTTGAGATAGAATGAACAAGGCCTTTGCCATGGCCCCCCAATTTCACTATTGGCCCCAGGGGGCTTCCCTTGGTTCTCCCCCCCCCCCCCCAGAGAGCAACTGTCCTCTCTTGGTACTTGGGCGAGGGATGGCATCTACAGCTTAACGCGCTTTGTGCCGGGACACACTTTGGTTCCGCTTACTACCCTTAGGGAGCGTTATGGTAGTTTCCCCTTTGATTTTTGGAGACACTGCCAGCTTGCTAACTTTGTCACGTTGCAGCATCATGAGTCACAGATTAGAATTACCCTTACAGATTTTGAAAGCCTTTTGATTTCAATTAAGAACCTCTGCTACACATGATCTTTGCCCTTTAAAATGTATTAGAAGTGGCCAAGTCTAGCCCTAAACCAATTTACATTAGAGAGTGGGAAAGAGACCTCCAGTGTGAGTTTACTAATGAACAATTGAACCACCTATATCACCTAATGCACTCAAGCTCAGTGGAGTCAAAGACTCAAGAGAATAATTATAAAATACTTTCACTGTGGTATCGGGTGCCAGTGACCTTGGCCAGGATCTATTCATCAACCTCAGATTTGTGCTGGAGGTGTTGCGGACAAAGAAGCTTCTCCACATATGGTGGGATTGTCCCATACAGAAAGACCTTTTGTGCTATGGTCGGTAAAGCTATTTCTGATGGTATTGGTGTGGATATCCATGACTTACCGAGGCACTTCCTTTACCTTCTTCACATCCCCCCCATACCTCCATCACGATGTAAACGTAGTGCTCTCCCCCACCTTCTCGCCTAATCCCAATTTATTGGAAAAGTCCACACATACCGAGTGAGGTGGAATGGGTTGGGAAGGTGGGGGAGATTGTGGAAGCGGAGGGGTGGCTGGCCATCTGCAGGGGTACCCAGAAAAGATTTGACTCCACTTGGACACCTTGGAAGGACCACATTTCCGGGATGTTCCCAGTCTTATCCAGCTTAGACATGGCCTTGCTAGCATTGGCTGACCCCAAACTTGAACAATTAGCCCTGGCAAACCAGAGCCCTTCGGGTGATGACCCCTTCGGGTGATGACCCCTTTGTGGCAGAATCTAACCGGCTGTCGCAACAGGTTTGAACATCGCGAACAAAGTGTTCACATTGAGTGAACAATAAGCTGGATCCTTATTATTTCCACTCATCGGCTTTACAAGTTTAACAAACGCAGTGGGTTCTGTTTTGATCGGGATACTGTTTGATACTAATCTATCCCCCCTTTCAAGGGAAGGGGGAGGTCCACAGGGATCGATTATCCAGGACTAAGGAAGACCCTTATTGGTTGACTAGTCTAAGATAGGATCGATGTTGCTCACTGGTTAACAATATTGTCTTTTTCAAAATGCGAAAGAGGGTGACTAATTTAGTTATTTCTTTATGTTTTATTTCTTCTTCTTTGTTTATTTCTGACCCCCCCCCCCTTTTTTTTTTTCTGTATAACACCTTAAAGCGGGAGTCCACCGGGACTCCGCGTTTTTTTTTTTTTTTTAAAAGCCAGCAGCTACAAATACTGCAGCTGCTGACTTTTAAAATAGTGACACTTACCTGTCCAGCGCGCCCGCGATGTCGGCACCCGAAGCCGATCTCTAGATCGACACTCGAGTGCTGCCGCCGCCATCTTGGGTATGGGAATCAGGAAATGGAGCCTTTCGGCTTCATTTCCCGGTTCCCTACTGCACATGCGCGAGCCGCGCTGCGCAATGAGGACGGTCCCCGCTGCCTCTGGGATCTGTGTGTTTCCCAGCAGGCAGCGGGGCACTTGCGGGAAGGGGCGGGCACTTGCGGGAAGGGGCGGGCACTTGCGGAAAGGGGCGGAAGTTACGCCCCTTTCCGCAGAGAGCTATCCCGGAAGTGGGTGCAGTTACCTGGATTATCCAGGTAACTGCACCCCCCTCCCCCCTGAAAGGTGCCCATTGTGGCACCGGGGGGGGGGGAGGGTTCCGATGAGCGGAAGGTCCACTTTAGGGTGGACCTCCGCTTTAAATAAAGATTATATATATAAAAAAAATAAATAAAAATAAAATAAAATAAAAAAAGGCATGTGGCCTGACATGTTACGGGAAGGGATGGTGGGCACATGCTTACTGCCCTCCCATTCCCAGCCACCCAGGTTGTATGCCTGGGCAAAGGTCTGGTCAGAATATTAAAGCGGTATTAAACTCAAAAGCAAACATTTCTTATTTACTTGTTTATGTATTATATTTAACATATTCTTAATATTTAATATATTATTTTTAATAATATATATATATATATATATATATATATATATATATATATATAATATATATATATATTCTATTATTAATTAATATCATATATTATGATATTATAGCTTACCAATTCCTAGATGTGATGGCTGCATTACTTTTCTTTTTTTGAAACTTTATTTTATTTTCATCTAGGAATCTGGCCAGTAAGTCTGTTGTTTTTCAACAGAACAAGCAGATGTCTCCAAACTATGGCTGGGGGGCCGAATGCAGCCTTTTGCCTGCCTTTGTCTGGCCCTTGGGGCATTATTCCTCCCACCGACACCAATGATGATGCACTATTCCTCCCAGTGACACCAACAATGATGCACTATTCATCCTACTGACAGTAATGATGGGGCACTATTGTTCCAATGACACCAACAATGGGACACTATTCCTCCCACTGACACCAACAATGGGACACTATCCATCCTACTAACACTAACAATGGGACACTATTCCTCCCACTGACACCAACGATGGGACACTATTCATCCTACTGACACCAACAATGGGACACTATTCATCCTACTGACACCAACAATGGGACACTATTCCTCCTGCTGACACCAACAATGGGGCGCTATTCCTCCCACTGACATCAACGATGGTGCATTTATAATTCCCCACCAAAAATTGGACATTTTTCTACTCAGGCCATGGTCCGGCCACCTCAAAGTCTGAAGGACAGTAAACTGACCCTTATGTTTATAAGGTTTGGATCAGCATCAATGGAGTTTGGCTTCAATTTGTTAGTGTATCTAAATCTGCTAGTACATCTATCCCCCCCAAAGACTGACAATGCTGCTGCCTGCTGTGCTCCTTTATCCAGAGTCAGGGCACTTTAATACAGGAGGTGTGTTATTGGCCAGATCACTGGGGGGGGGGGGGGGGGGGCTAAAATAAAGAGAACAAACATGTAATGATTGGTGAGCTGCAATATATGACATTTCTGGTTTTGGGTTTGGGTTTATTACCGCTTTAAGGGGAACCCCATGCCATTTTTTTTTAAATTACTCGCCCTGTAACATTTTATAATGGACCCTCGCAGCCTTTAAAGACCTCCATTATATGATGATGCACCCTGCGCTCCTTTTATTATATATTTTTTTTTTCAAAACCAAATCTGCAATTGTGCAAATTTTGCATTTTCCTCAAATAGGAACAACAACTATACTCCTGACAACATTTTTTTCATAATGCTGACGTTCCCCCCCTCCTCCCCCGATAGCCGACACGTCACACAACACAACCTTTGCTTGACATGCTGGTTCAAAGTGCCCCTAGTGGCTGTGATAATATGACAGAATAATAAAAACATTTTTTTTTTCCTAGCCGCTGATGCCGCATTTCCCCTGCTTTGCACTGACGACAGCCAACGAGCCTGACATAGCTGTAGGCAGGTTGGAATAAATGGCTCTGTCATTTCAGACTGTATCTGTGCCATAAACCAGCAGATCTGGATGCACAATTGGCCACTCGAGCATAAGGATATGATACGCATGGCTTTTCCCACTGTCCTTCAGTAAAAAAAAAAAATCCCTTGTCTACCGGATTTGGGTTGGAAATAATGATTTTAAAGTGGACCTAGCATGAAAATGCTACTGAGCTCCTGTATCTTCAATAACAAAAAACATAGCTAAAAGCTAAAAACACCCAAAGGATCAGACCACAAAAATAAAAGATACTTAACCACTTGCTGACCGGGCCTTTTTCTGACATTTGTTGCTTACAAGTTAAAAAGTATTTTTTGCTAGACAGTTACTTAGAACCCTAAAACATTATATATATATGAATATGATAAAAGGGAGGGATTTTGTGGGACTTTAAATGAGGGTACGCATGTTAAGAGAAAGTGGCAACATAAAAAAAGTACAGTGCATGATATATTTATTAAAATCTAAAATACGTATCAGATATTTTGTATCAAATAGATAGTCACCAGACTTACACTAAATATTCTGCTCATAGCATGCAATACAAATGAGATTTAGACATGGCAAATATACATGGTATAATAATTAAAAAAAAAATATATATATAAAATTTTAGCAGAGACCCTAGAAAATAAAATGGAGGTCGTTGGCAGCAGTTTTCAAATGCAATTTTTTTTGGGGGGAAAAAAATACACTTAAATTAATTAAAAAAAAAAAAAAAAAAAAACACTAAACTCAGTCAGATTTTTTTTTGTATAATGTGAAAGATGATGTTATGCCGAGTAAATAGATAACTAACATGTCACGCTTTAAAATTGCACGTGGATTGGAGCTAAACTATGGTACTTAAAAATCTCCATAGGCGGCGCTATAAAAATTTCTCCAAGTTTCCAGTTTAGAATTAGACCCTTTTTACGCTGGGGCCGTGGCCGCGCTAAAGCACCGCTCGTTTTACTGGGATTAAAGGGATTCTCTCAGTTAGAGTATATTAATCACAGTAAAGGGAAAATTCCCAGTAAGGGAATATTAAAGTGATTCTAGAGGAAATAAATAAATAAATATATATATATATATATATATAAATATATATATATATATATAAATATATATATATATATATACACACACACACAGTATATATACACACATCTATATACACCCCCCCCACACACAGAGTATATATATATATATATATATATATATATATATATATATATATATATATATATATATATATATATATATATATATATATATATATGTATTTATATATTTGTTATATTTATAACAAACAGGTTATACTTACCTGCTCTGTGTAGGGGTTTTGCACAGAGCAGCCCCAATCCTCCTCTTCCTGGCTCCCCCGTCAGCGGTCCTGGCTCCTCCCCCTTGCTGAGTGCCCCCATAGCAAGCCTCTTGCTATGGGGACACTCGAGCAGGCTCACTCCTGAGCCTCACTCTGTGTGGCCATTCACATAAAAAGCACACATTGGCTCCGCCCCCTCTTCCTCCTCATTGACTCATTGACAGCAGCAGGAGCCAATGGCTGCCACTGCTGTATGGGCCAATGATGGAGAGACCTGGGAGAGCCGCTGCTCTCATGCACATTGCTGGATTGCGATAGCGCTCAGGTAAGGTTTTTTATCTTAAAGTGGTTCTAAAGCCTTAAGGTTTTTTTTTACCTTAACCTACTCTGTGCATTAAGATAAAAACCTTCTGTGTTCCAGGAGCCCCCTAGGCCCCCCCTTCTTATTCTTAGCTGAGCCCGATCCAGCGATGTGCACGAGAGCAGCGGCTCTCGCTGCTGTCTCTCTCCTCATTGTGCAGATTGATAGCAGTGCTGCGGTCAATCAAATGCTGTGACAAGGGAGCGGGGGGCAGGGCCAAGTTACGCGGTCTGTGTCAATGGGGCGCACTTGCCGAAGAGGAGGGGCCTGGAGTGCCGGTGGGGGACCCCAGAGAAGGAGAGTCGGGGCTGCTCTGTACAAAACCATTTTATTTAAAAAAGGTAAGATAAGGTAAAAATCCCTTGAACCTTTAGAACCACTTTAATCCCAATAAAGGCATATTCCCAGTAAGGGTATATTAATCCCAGTAAAGGAATTTTCCTAGTAGAGGCATAATAATCCCAGTGAAGGGATATTTCTGGTAAGAACCTATTAATATCAGTAAAGGCATAATAATCCCAGTAAAGGGATATTTCCAGTAGAGGAATAAAAATCCCAGTAAAGGGATATTCCAAGTAAGAGCATATTCATTTTGGTAAATAGATATTCCCAGTACAGCATAATAATCCCAGTAAGGGGATATTCCCAGTAAGAGCATATTAATCCCAGTAAAATGAATTTTCCCAATAAAGACATAATAATCCCAGGAAATGGATGTAACCAGTGAGAGATTTTTAATCCAAGTAAATTAATATTCCCAGTAAAACCATATTAATCTCAGTAAAGGGATATTCCCAGTAAGAACATATTAAACCCAGTAAAGGGATATTCTCAGTAAGGGTATATCGATCCCAGTGAAGGGATATTCCCAGTAAAGGGATATTCCCAGTAAAGGGATATTCCCAGTAAGAGCATATCAATCCCAGTAAAGTGATATTCTCAGTAAAAACATATTAATCCCAGTAAAGGGATATTCCCAGTAAGGGCATATCAATCCCAGTAAAGGTATACCCCCAGTAAAGGCATAACAATCCCAGTAAAGGGATATTCCCAATAAGGGCATATTAATCCCAATAAAGGGATATTCCCAGTAAGGGCATATCAATCCCAGTGAAGGGATATTCCCAGTAAGGGCATATTAATCCCAGTAAAGGGATATTCCCAGTAAGGACATATCAATCCCAGTAAAGGGATATTCCCAGTAAGGACATATTAATCTCAGTAAAGGGATATTCCCAGTAAGAACATATTAAACCCAGTAAAGGGATATTCTCAGTAAGGGTATATCGATCCCAGTGAAGGGATATTCCCAGTAAATGGATATTCCCAGTAAGAGCATATCAATCCCAGTAAAGTGATATTCTCAGTAAAAACATATTAATCCCAGTAAAGGGATATTCCCAGTAAGGGCATATCAATCCCAGTAAAGGTATACCCCCAGTAAGGGCATATCAATCCCAGTGAAGGGATATTCCCAGTAAGGGCATATTAATCCCAGTAAAGGGATATTCCCAGTAAGGACATATCAATCCCAGTAAAGGGATATTCCCAATAAGGGCATATTAATCCCAATAAAGGGATATTCCCAGTAAGGGCATATCAATCCCAGTGAAGGGATATTCCCAGTAAGGGCATATCAATCCCAGTAAAGGGATATTCCCAGTAAGGACATATCAATCTCAGTAAAGGATATTCCCAGTAAGGGCATATAAATCCCAGTAAAGGGATATTCCCAGTAAGAGCATATTAATCACCACCAAAAGGGTTTATTACTTATCATTATTGATCTCTATCCTAGGGAATCTCTAGTGATCTCTAATAATGATGACTCCATTTTGACCCTCCCGTAGTTCTGACCCCGTCTTTTTAGCTTGCAGAATGATTACTATACACACAGACCTGTTTGCATTTGGAAGAAATGAAAGTCATCAGCTCTCCTAACCCCATGTCCAGTCATCTCAAAGGCTTTACTGGATTCTTGGAAAATGAAGTCACTGAGTTTATGACTTATTTTCTTTTCATTTTTAAGACCAGAATTAATATTAGGAGGCTGCCATCTGATGCCGGGTGTACTGCACACTTCTAGGCTTAGAAAGTCTGGACAAAAAAATGTGCAGGGAGAATGTGACACAGAGAAATTTATACGTGTGCATACTGAAGTGGACCTGTCATTAATTTTCACACATAAATCAATAGGGGGCGCTGTCAGCATTGCCACGTCTCAGTTGAAGTTGAGTCTTTCTTGCCATTGACAAAATAACTCCTGCTTATCATGTAATTTAAAGCCCAGGGGGATCTAAGCCATGTCCCCATGTCATTAGTGACTAAAAAGTCTATTTTTTATCAGACAGATCAAGTCAGTGGTAGACTTGCAGATAGGAGGTTAACTACTATTTTTAAACCGCTCCTATTGATTCACCTTCCTTTTGCTCCCCTGCTGCTCTGTTCAGTGGCAAGGACCAAAAAGATGATGAACTGTTTAAGCTCCAAGTCCAACTGCAGCCAAAACCTTCTATAAGTTGGAAAGGAAGTTTTAAAAGTCGCACATCACAGCAAAACCCTGTAAGCAGGTGTATGACAGCCTCAGCCCGGGCTCTATCCAGGCCATACCCAACGCGTTTCACTCTGCACCGGTTCCCCATGATTAAGCTCCAGTGCAGAGTGAAATGTGTTGGGAGCATAGCCTGCTTGGAGCCCAGGGTGAGGCCATGATACACCTCCTTACAAGGTTTCGCTGTGATGTGTGACTTTGAGGAATTTCTTTCCCTAGTAGATGTTTTGCGCTGGAACAAGCTCCATCCTTATCGTTTTTGTTGAGGTTCTCACTGTTATCTGTGCCTCATTTTTCCTCATTTCCTGTGGTGTCACCAAGACAGCCAATGACGGTAAATCTCTACAGTGGAGATTCAAACAGCAAAACATTTTAAAACCGCTTTTATGACTGGGTTCCTGTTGAGGAGACTTCCTCTAACATCCTGGAACAGCAGCTAGACAGCACTTCCAAACCTTCCCTACTCCCTACTCTTAAATTGTTTGGAGCTCCATTTTAAGTTGAAGGTGTGATTTAATGATAATTTCTACCATTTAATGCAGGGTTTCTCAACAGGGTTCCATGGAATCCTAAGGGTCCTCCGAAGGTTGCTAGGGGTTCCTTGAGCAACAAGCAATTTCTACCTCTCAGATAAGTTTCCACTGACACCATTGATCTTTTAAGGTATCTGTAAAGGGGTAATTAATCCCTAAGCCCATAAGTGTAAGGAGTATTTTTCCTCAACCAGGGTTCCTCCAGAGGTTGCTAGGGATTTTTTGAGCAATGAGCAATTTCTGCCTCTCAGATAAGCTCCCACTGATAACATTGATCATTTTAGCTATCTGAAAGGGGACACGTCTCCCCAAAGACCTCAGATGTAAGGACCATACTTTCCTAAGGTTCCTCCAGAGGTTGCAAAGAGCTCCTTGAGCAATGAGCAATTTCTACCTCTCAGTTCCCACTGATACCAATGATCTTTTTAGGTAACTGTAAGGCCGCGTACACACGAGCGGATTGTCTGCCCAACTTAGTCCGCTGAACCGTGTTTCAGCGGACAATCCGCTCGTGTGTGGGCTTCAGCGGACTTTTTCAGCGGACAGTCTGACGGACTAAGTCTTTCGGAATTTCCGTAATTTTGTCCGTCCAAACTTGGTTTTGTCCGTCCAAACTTGGTTTCAGCGGACAGTCCGCTCGTGTGTAGGCAAGTTGGACGGACTAAGTATGGCGCATGCTCAGAAAGGATTTACACGGCCGAAGGTTGCATTGCAGTGTATTGGACGTCGTTTTTCTAGTCCCGTCGTACGTGCTGTACACGTCATCGCGCAAGCTTTCAGCGGACTGTCTGTTCATCGTGTGTGGTCAAGTCCGTTCATTCAAAAGTTGAACGGACTGTCTGTCGGATTGTCTGACGAACTTAGTTGGCCAGACAATCCGCCCGTGTGTACGCGGCCTAAGAGGGTAATTCTTCCCAATGACCATACGTGTAAGGAACATTCTTTTTCAACTAGGACTCCCCCAGAGGTTGCTAGGAGTTCCTTGAGCATTTTAGCTATCTGAAAGGAGAAACTTCTTCCCGAAGACCACAAATGTAAGGACCATACTTTCCTAAAGTTCCTCCAGAGGTTGCAAAGAGTTCCTTGAGCAATTTCTTTTTAGGTAACTGTAAAGCCGCGTACACACGGTCGGAGAATCCATCGGAATGCGTCTTATCGGACCGTGCCGTCAGATAATCCGACTGTGTGTGGTATGAATCGGACTGATTCCGTCCGAATCTCCATCCGACCAAATTTTCCAACATGTTGGAAATATTTCCTGACCAACTGGGCCGGTCGGACGTAATCCGATCATGTGTAGAGAATTTTGATCGGACCAAGTGCCACGCATGCTCAGATCAAATTCCTACATCAAAGCTATTGGCTACTAGCCTGAATCTAGTCCCATCGTAACGAAATTACGTCATCACGTTCTGAAAGATCGGATTTTTCGACAACTTTGTCCGACCGTGTGTATGCAACAGTTTCGGACACAATCCGTCAGACTAAATCTGACGGACAAAATCCGACGGATTTGGTTGGCAGAATCTTCGACCGTGTGTACAAGGGCTAAGAGGGTAAATCTTCCCAATGACCATAAGTGTAAAGCCGCGTACACACGGGCGGACTGTCTGGCCTACTTAGTCCGCCGAAACACATTTCAGCGGACAGTCCGCTCGTGTGTGGGCTTCAGCGGACTTTTTCAGCGTGCAGTCTGGCGGACTAAGTATTTCGGAATTTCTGTAATACAGTCCGTCGGACTCGCATTTCGGCGGACAATCCGCCCGTGTGTGTGCCAGTCCGCCGTACTTTTGAAATGAGCGGACTTTTCCCGCCTGGAGAAAAGTCAGCTAATTTCGAGCAGGTCTCCAGGTAGGCGGGGCCCGCGAAGGAGACGTCGCTGGCCCCGCCGCCTGGTATGGACTTAAAGGGGAACCCCAACGCCGAAAAAAATCGGCGTGGGGGTCCCCCCCAAGTCCACAACAGACCCTTGTCCGAGCACGCTACCCGGCCGGCCAGGAAAGGGGGGCGAGCGAGCGCCCCCCCCTCCTGAGCCGTACCAGGCCGCATGCCCTCAACATGGGGGGGTGCCTTGGGGAAGGAGGGGCCGCGCGGCCCCCCACCCCAAAGCACCTTGTCCCCATGTTGATGAGGACAAGGGCCTCTTCCCGACAACCCTGGCCGTTGGTTGTCGGGGTCTGTGGGTGGGGGGCTTATCGGAATCCGGGATCCCGCCTTTACTAAGGGGGCCCCCGGATACCGGCCCCCCACCCTATGTGAATGAGTATGGGGTACAATGTACCCCTACCCATTCACCTGTAAAATAAAAGTACCGTCGCCACCGCCTTCCATTCTTCTTCTTCTTCTTCTTCTTCTTCTCCAGGAGATGTTGCCTCGACGATCTCTCCGGCCGGAATGCCAGGGACGCACTGCGCGGCCACTTATATAGGGACAAGGGCGGTGTCACATGGCTTTATGTCACATGGGTTGGTGTCACATGGTGACCCCGCCCCCTTACGATGTCATAGTCCCCATGTGACATCAACCCATGTGACCAACCCATGTGACATAAAGCCATGTGACACCGCCCCTTGTCCCTATATAAGTGGCCTCGCAGTGCGTCCCTGGCATTCCGGCCGGAGAGATCGTCGAGGCAACATCTCCTGGAGAAGAAGAAGAAGAAGAAGAACTGAAGGCGGCGGCGACGGCGGCGACAGAAGACCGGGCCACCGCCTGTAAAAGAGCTATAAGAAGGCGCGGTGGCCCAGCAGAAGAACCG
Organism: Lithobates pipiens; assembly: GCF_037356315.1. Classification (NCBI taxonomy): domain Eukaryota; kingdom Metazoa; phylum Chordata; class Amphibia; order Anura; family Ranidae; genus Lithobates; species Lithobates pipiens. The sequence goes on from NW_027507785.1 coordinate 27,897,489, forward strand.
AAGAGGGGGACAAGACCCCCGAAGTCAGGAGAAGAGGCCGGCGGCGAGGCAGAAAGCCGGACTCCTCCGCTAGCAAAAGAGCTACAAGAAGATAGCGGAGGAGTCCGGTGAGAAGACCCCCGAAGACGGAAGACCCCCGGAGCTGTGCAATAAAGTATTTTATCTCGTGTGTTGTGTTTTTTTTGGTACTTTTATTTTACAGGTGAATGGGTAGGGGTACATTGTACCCCATACTCATTCACATAGGGTGGGGGGCCGGTATCCGGGGGCCCCCTTATTAAAGGGGGCTCCCGGATTCCGATAAGCCCCCCGCCCGCAGACCCCGACAACCAACGGCCAGGGTTGTCGGGAAGAGGCCCTTGTCCTCATCAACATGGGGACAAGGTGCTTTGGGGTGGGGGGGGCCGCGCGGCCCCCCCTTCCCCAAGGCACCCCCCATGTTGAGGGCACGCGGCCTGGTACGGCTCAGGAGGGGGGGCGCTCGCTCGCCCCCCTTTCCTGGCCGGCCGGGTAGCGTGCTCAGACAAGGGTCTGTTGTGGACTTGGGGGGGACCCCACGCCGATTTTTTTCGGCGTTGGGCTTCCCCTTTAAGTCCATACCAGGCGGCGGGGCCAGCGACGTCTCCTTCGCGGGCCCCGCCTACCTGGAGACGCGCTCGAAATGAGCGGACTTTCCTCCGCGTGTGTGGGCGAGTCCGTTCATTTCAAAAGTAGGGCGGATAGTATGGCGGACTTAGTACGCCGTATTAGTCCGCTCAAAAAGTGCCGTGTGTGGTCAAGTCCGTTCATTCAAAAGTACGACGGACTGTCCGTCGGATTGTCTGACGGACTAAGTTGGCCAGACAGTCCGCCCCGTGTGTACGCGGCTTAAGGAGCATTCTTTTTCAACTAGGCTTCCCCCAGAGTTTGCTAGGGGTTCCTTGAGCAATGAGCCATTTCTGCCTCTCAGATAAGCTCCCACTGACACCATTGATTTTTTTAGCTATATGTAAGTAGGTAATTCTTCTCAATGACCACAAGTGTAAGGACCATTCCTCTCACTGACCATCACACTAATGTATCATGAGTTTTAGATACAGTAATTATTATTAGGGTTCTCTGAGACCAGAAAAGTATTTCAAGGGTTCCTCTGTGTTGAAAAGTTTGAGAAAGGCTGATTTAAAGATTGTTATAAATCAGTTTATAACAAGTATGATTATTATTATTTTTTTATTTGCTAAAAATAGTGACCCCTGGCCAAACCTTATGGTTTCTTACCAATATCAGGGTGAGATCTCTGCATCTGAGTTTCAAGCCCTGAACATCTGCTGTGTCTAATATGGGCTCTCTGTAAGAATTTTTTAATTATGGAGACCAGCGCATCACTTTGTCTGTGAGGGCCGCCCATCCGTAATACATTGTGGGCAGGCGGTCTGCAAGTGGTTAAACTGCCAGCTTCTCCTGCGACAGAAAATGGAAAAAACAATGGATCTACTGGCAGGATCAACAGATAATACAACTACGTTACAAAGAGGAAAAATAAAAATTGCTGTGGTATTGCTAGATCAGCGAAGTGATCATGCTCTGAGCTTGACAGGTTTCCGTTCTTTAAATTTCAAACAAACTTTATTGAGATGTCACACAGACATCTCATAAAGTTCAATTGCCAGCCACGCGATGCGAGCCAGTGGATGGCCTCAGAACTGTGCCCGCACACACCATGGCAACATACTTGTAGTGGTGTAAACCAGGCATATAGAAGACAAGGAATTTCGCTTTGTTCATGCAGTGGGACTGCACTGGAAAAGCCACCCAATGCAGTCCCACTGCATCTGGTGTGAACCAGCCCTTAACCACTTGCTGACTGATGCACGCTGATATACGTCAGCGCAATGGCAGCAGTGGGCAAATGGGCGTACCTGTACATCCCCTTTAATTGGCGTGGTTAGCAGGCGTGCGCCCACCGTATACAGTGTCACCATGCCCGTGGGACCCGTGGACTCGATGTCCGCTGGTCTCCCAGAGATTGTGTCACGGAGCCGCAGAGCGGGGAAGTGCAAGGCCGTAAACAAGGCATTTCCCCGTTCTGCCTAGTGACATGATACATTTCCCCGTTCTGCCTAGTGATACCGCTCTCTGTCATCGGGAGCAGTGATCGCTGTCATGTCAGTGGAAGCCCACCCCCCCCCCCCCACAGTTAGAATCACTCCATAGGACACACTTAAACCCCTTCATCGCCCCCTAGTGGTTAACCCCTTCCTGCCAGTGTCATTTGTAGCGTAATCAGTGCATTTTTATAGCACTGATCGCTGTATAAATGTGAATGGACAAGAGTGTCTGATGTGTCCGCCATAGAGTCGCAGTCATGAAAAAAAATCGCAGATCACCTCCATTACTAATAATAAAAAAATATATATATAATAAAAATGGCAAAAAACGATCCCCTATTTTATAGACACTATAACTTTTGCACAATATACGCTTATTGTGATTTTTTTTTACCAAAAATAGAATACATATCGGCCTATACTGAGGAAAAAATAGTTTTTTAATATATTTTTGGGGGATATTTATTATAGAAAAAAGTAAAAATAATGGGTTTTTTTTCAAAATTGTCGCTCTTTTTTTTTTTCATTTTTTTTTTTGCGCAAAAAAAAAAAAAACTGCACAGGTGATAAAGTACCACCATATTTGTGGGGGAAAAAAAGGACGTGCATTTTGTTTGGGTGCAACGTCGCACGACCGCGCAATTGTCAGTTAAAGCGACGCAGTGGCGAATCGCAAAAAGTGCTCTGGTCAGGAAGGGGGTAAATCTTCCGGGGCTGAAGCAGCTAAAGTGTCATTTTTGATTTTCATACAGTTAAATTTTTTTTTTTTTAAACAAATATTTGGTGTATAAAACCTTTTTAGTATATACAAATTTACATCTACCATTCATAAAATAAAAAATAACTCAATTACAAGCATTGTTCTGTAAAAAAAAAAAATAAATAAACTGCATTGTATTTGGTGCATGAGAAAAATTGTGTGATCTTTCTAAACGTTTTATTGTAAATAGAAGCAACAAGCGAAAACAATTTTCGTGAAATTGCAAAGTGCAGATTTCCAGGTTTGCGGAACAAATTGCATTTTGTCAGTTATTTTTTCTTTTTTTTTTTCTTTTCTGTGTGCCTTGCCGCCTAGTAAAGTTTTGCTTGCTGCAGAGATGTACGATGTGAAGGGATAAAACGTATTGATCGGCAGTAAAGACGCGTTCTGCCTCGAGACGAACGGATCCATAGTTTGTTGATACTTTATAAAAGTATGCTCGTGAGTTTACTGAGGTTGGAAATATCACACCAATGTATCTTTAATCAAGTAATGACTTGCAGGCGCCGGGAACGCCGTAGAGGATGAGCGTCTATGCTGAACAGGAGAGAAGATTTTTGCATCTAGCATAAATACTGCACCATATTCCTTATAAATAATTAAAGCATTCCGGAAGCATTTGGGATTTTTTGGGGTGCACAATTACATACAAAATCATTTATAGAAAAATAGGAAATTTATTCGGAAAATATAAAAAAACAAACATCCAAAGATATCAATCATTTCTCCTGAAGAAGCCACTAATCAAGGTGAAACATGCAGAGATGAAATCAGTTTGCACTTGTAAAAGTACTGTAATATCATTACTCATCTTTGGAGGTTTGTTTTTAATATTTTCCTAATAAATTTATATTTTTCTATAAGTGATTTTGTTTGTAATTCTGCACCCCAAAAAAATCCCAAATACTTCCAGAATGCGCTACTTATTTATTTGGGATTTTCGGGATACACAATTACATACAAAATTATTTATAGAAAAATTGAAATTTATTTGGAAAATATAAAAAAACAAACATCCAAAGATGAGAAATGATATTACAGTACTTTTACAAGTGCAAACTGATTTCATCTCTACATGTTTCGCCTTGATTAGTGGCTTCTTCAGGAGAAAAATTATTGTTATCAGGCACAGTAAACACTAGACATAGAAAGAATTTTTGAGAAATAAAGCAATAAACATATTTTTGTGATTGTTTATTGTTTTATTTCTCAAAAATTCTTTCTATTTCTAGTGTTTACTGTGCCCGATATCAATAATTTCTCCTGAAGAAGCCACTAATTAAGGTGAAACATGCAGAGATGAAATCAGTTTGCACTTGTAAAAGTACTGTAATATCATTACTCATCTTTGGAGGTTTGTTTTTAATATTTTCCTAATAAATTTATATTTTTCTATAAGTGATTTTGTTTGTAATTGTGCACCCCAAAAATCCCAAATACTTCCTGAATGCGCTACTTATTTATTTGGGATTTTTGGGGTGCACAATTACATACAAAATCATTTATAGAAAAATAGAAATTTATTAGGAAAATATTAAAAACAAACAAAAATGAGTAATGATATTACAGTACTTTTACAAGTGCAAACTGATTTCATCTGGACATGTTTCACCTTAATTTGTGGCTTCTTCAGGAGAAATTATTGATATCAGGCACAGTAAACACTAGACATAGAAAGAATTTTTGAGAAATAAAGCAATAAACATATTTTTGTGATTGTTTGTTTTATTTCTCAAAAATTCCTTCTATTTCTAGTGTTTACTGTGCCTGACATCAATAATTTCTCCTGAAGAAGCCACTAATCAAGGTGAAACATGCAGAGATGAAATCAGTTTGCACTTGTAAAAGTACTGTAATATCATTACTCATCTTTGGAGGTTTGTTTTTAATATTTTCCTAATAAATTTATATTTTTCTATAAGCGATTTTGTTTGTAATTGCACACCCTAAAAATCCCAAATACTTCCTGAATGCGCTACTTATTTATTTGGTATTTTTGGGGTGCACAATTACATACAAAATCATTAATAGAAAAATAGAAATTTATTAAGAAAATATATTTTAAAAAAAACATCCAAAGATGAGTAATGATATTACAGTACTTTTACAAGTGCAAACTGATTTCATCTGTACATGTTTCGCATTGATTAGTGGCTTCTTCAGGAGAAAATTATTGATATCAGGCACAGTAAACACTAGGAATAGAAAGATTTTTTGAGAAATAAAGCAATAAACATATTTTTGTGATTGTTTATTGTTTTATTTCTCAAAAATTCTTTCTATTTCTAGTGTTTACTGTGCCTGATATCAATAATTTCTCCTGAAGAAGCCACTAATCAAGGTGAAACATGTAGAGATGAAATCAGTTTGCACTTGTAAAAGTACTGTAATATCATTACTCATCTATGGATGTTCTTTTTTAATATTTTATTAATACATTTCTATTTTTATATAAATGATTTTGTTTGTAATTGTGCACCCCAAAAAATCCCAAATACTTCCTGAATTCTATGCTAAACAGGACTTGTTAAACATAACAGGTCATTATAACCCATAGTAGTAAGCATTACAGTGGTCCTTATCGTACCCTTACAAGTCTACATGAATAAATTCCTAACTACATACACGCACTGGCCACTTTATTAGGTACACCTTGCTAGTACCAGGTTGGACCCCCTTTTTGTCTCCAGAACTGCCTTCATTCTTCATGGCATAAATTCAACAAGGTGTTTGAAACATTCATCAGAGATTTTGGTCCATAGTGATAGTGTAGGTAAGAAAATGTAGGCTGCCAGCCAGGCCTGTTTGTTTTGATTTGGTCTGGGCTGGGCTGGGCTGGGAGTGGTTCAGGCTAGCAGCTGGTGACTCACAGGCAGCGTCACTGAGACCTTCCTCTTATTTCCAGAAAGTTCTGGAAAGAGAGAAGGAAAGGAGAAGTGAAGCTGCCTGGGGTGTTTTAGGGAGCCCTGACCAATCCCCAACCTGGATTGGCAGGGGGCAGGCCTCCTTAAATACCCAGGGTCAGCCCAGCTGGAGGGGGGGGGGGGGTAGAGCTGGAGTGAGAGAGTGTGAAGGCTGTCGGGGACTAAAAAATTGCAACAACCACCAATTTAATCTCTAGGGTCTCTGCTAAAAACAAAAAAAAAACTATAATGTTTTTGGGGGTTCCAAGTAATTTTCATCTTTTATATTAATTTTTTATATTTTACTAAAAAGCTACTGTGCAAATATTATGTGACAAAAAAATTGCAACAACCACCATTTTATTCTCTAGGGTCTCTGCTAAAAAAAAAAAAAAAAATCTATAATGTTTGGGGGTTCTAAGTAATTTTCATCTTTTATATTCATCTTTTACATTTTACCAAAAAGTTACTGTGCAAATATCGTTTGACATAAAAATAATTGCAACAACCACCATTTTAATCTCTAGGGTCTCTGAAAAAAAATTAAAATAAATAAATAAATCTATAATGTTTGGAGGTTCTAAGTTATTTTTATCTTTTATATTCATCTTTTATCAAAAAGCTACTGTGCAAATACTGTGTGACATAAAAAAAATTGCAACAACCACAATTTTATTCTCTAGGGTCTCTGCTAAAAAAAAAAAAAAGAAGAAAACATCTATAATGTTTTTGGGGGTTCTAAGTAATTTTTATATTTTATATTTTACCAAAAAGCTACTGTGCAAATATTTTTTGACATAAAAAAAAATGCAACAACCACCATTTTAATCTCTAGGGTCTCTGCAAAAAAATGAATAAATAAATCTATAATGTTTGGGGTTATAAGTTATTTTTATCTTTTATATTCATCTTTTATCAAAAAGCTACTGTGCAAATACCGTGTGACATAAAAAAATGCAACAACCACCATTTTAATCTCTAGGGTCTCTGCTAAAAAAAAAAAAAAAAAAAAAAATCTATGGGGGTTCTAAGTAATTTTCATCTTTTATATTAATCTTTTATATTTTACCAAAAAGCTATTGTGCAAATACCGTGTGACATAAAAAATTGCAACAACCACTATTTTAATCTCTAGGTCTCTGCTAAAAAAATAAATAAAAACAAAAAATAAATCTATAAAGTTTTGGGGTTCTAAGTAATTTTCATCTTTTATACTTTACCAAAAAGCTACTGTGCAAATACCGTGTGACATAAAAATTGCAACAACCCCCATTTTATTCTCTAGGGTCTCTGGTAAAAAAATCAAAAAAAAATCTATAATGTTTGGGGGTCCTAAGTAATTTTCATCTTTTATATTAATCTTTTTATATTTTACCAAAAAGCTACTGTGCGAATACCGCGTGACATAAAAAAAATTGCAACAACCACTATTTTAATCTGTAGGTCTCTGCTAAAAAAAAATAAAAAAAATAAATGAAAAAAAATCTATAATATTTGGGGGTCCTAAGTAATTTTCATATTTTATATTAATCTTTTTATATTTTACCAAAAAGCTACTGTGCGAATACCACGTGACATAAAAAAAATTGCAACAACCACTATTTTAATCTGTAGGTCTCTGCTAAAAAAAATAAAAAAAAATAAAAGAAAAATAAATCTATAATGTTTGGGGGTTCTAAGTTATTTTCATCTTTTATATTTTACAAAAAAAGCTACTGTGCGAATACCATGTGACATAAAAAATTGCAGCAACCACTATTTTAATTTCTAGGTCTCTGCTAAAAATACCATGTGACATAAAAAATTGCAGCAACCACTATTTTAATTTCTAGGTCTCTGCTAAAAATAAAAAATAAAAATGAAAAAAAAATCTATAATGTTTGGGGGTTCTAAGTTATTTTCATCTTTTATATTCATCTTTTATATTTTATATTTTACAAAAAAGCTACTGTGCGAATACCGTGTGACATAAAAAATTTGCAACAACTACTATTTTATTCTATAGAGTCTCTCCTAAAAAAATCAAAATAAAAAAATTAAATATCTATGAAGTTTGTCCCCTGCACTTTGGGGAGCTCTTCAGATGTTGGGTTAACTACTAGAGTCATTATTTGGTTGGTAGGCATGCTGGGATTTTTAACCTCTCGACAACCTCAAAGGCAAAGGTATCAGGGGCCATGTATAAGTGTTTGTATTTCTGGGGCTCTTTGGGGCCCATCACATATTAAGAGGTCCGCAGAAGATGAACAGGAAGGCAGGTGGCTCCGTGGATTCATGGCATTTAATGGAAGTGACACAATGTGGAAACACTGACATATGTTTGCGGACTGGCTACTAAAGCACCCCTGATTGTGAGCCGCGGCGGACATCAGTCATGTGTAACCTTGAAAAAGCCCCTTTATACAAACTACCCCATGCATCAATAATTAGATTACTGGCAAAGGAAGAGACCGTCCCAATATACAAATGTATGCACTGCTAACTTCCCATGTGTGTGTATTTCACATATACTGATGCGGTTTATCTGTAATATACAAGCACTAGGTACACTTTTAACTCCACTTTTGTGGGAAAAAAAAAAACAGCAAATAAAAAATAAAATAAATAAATAAATAAAAAAAGATTAAAAATAGCACATACAATTGCTAGACCGGCCATACTGTAATATAAGGATATAAACCTCTTGCTGACCAGCCGCCGTCATTATACTGTGGCAAGGTGGCTCGTTCCCGCAAAATCGCCGTAGCTGTACATCGGCGCGGGAACTCTATTTTGTGGGTGCACGCGTGCGCCTCTGACCAGCAGCAGAGCCAATCAGCGGGTCAGGGGGACTCGATGTCCGCCGGCCACCTGTGATCATTCCCCTCTCAGTTCTGCTAAAAATCACTGATCACCGCCATTACTAGTAAAAAAATTAATTAAAAAAAATAATAATAAAAATGCCATAAATCTATCCCCTATTTTGTAGACGCTATAACGTTTGCGCAAACCAATCAATATACGCTTATTGCGATGAAAAGAAAAACAAAAAAAAAAAATAACGTTTGCGCAAACCAATCATAATACGCTTATTGCGATTTTTTATTTTTTTATTTTTTACCAAAAACATGTAGCATGATACATATCAGCCTAAACTGATGAATATATTTTTTGTTTATAATTTTTTATTTTTTTTGGAAATGCTCTATAGCAGAAAGTAAAAAAAAAATAAATGTTGTCGCTCTTTTTTTTGTTTACATCACTAAAAAAAAAAAAAAACACAGAGGTGATCAAAAAAGGACGTTAATTTTGTTTGTGTACATCGTCCCACGACCGCACAATTGTCAGTTAAAGCAACGTGGTGCTCATTCCCGCAAAATCGCTGTAGCTGTACGTCGGCACGGGAACTCAATTTTGTGGGCGCACGTGCACCCCCGACCTGCAGCAGAGCCAATCAGTGGGTCCGGCGGACTCGATGTCCGCCGGCCACCCATGATCATTCCCCTGCAATCCCACTAAAAATCACTGACTAGTAAGAAAAAAAAAAAATGCCATGAATCTACCCCCTATTTTGTAGATGGAATAACGTTTGCGCAAACCAATCAATATACGCGTATTGCGATTTTTTTTTTTCTTACCAAACTGATTGCATACATTTTTTTTTTGGAAATGTTTTATAGCAGAAAGTAAACATTTTTTTTCCCTATGTCGCTCTCTTTTTGTTTATAACGCAAAAAAAAGAAGAAAAACACAGAGTTGTTCAAATAATACCAAAAGAAAGCTCTATTTTTCTATAATAACGTTTGTGCAGACCAATCAATATACGCTTATTGCAATTTTTTTTACCAAAAATATGTAGCAGAATACATATCGGCCTAAACTGATGAATACATTTTTTTTTTTTCATTTTACATTTTTTACATTTTTTTTTTTTTTGGAAATGTTTTATAGCAGAAAGTAAACAAAATGTTTTTTTTTTTAAATGTCGCTCTTTTTTTTGTTTATAGCGCAAAAAAACAAAACAACCTCAGAGGTGATCAAATAGCACCAAAAGAAAGCTCTATTTGTGAGGGAAAAAAAAGGACGTCAATTTTGTTTGGGTAGAATATTGCACAATTGTCAATTAAAGCAGCGCAGTGGTGTATCACCAAAAAATGTCCTGGTCAGGAAGTGGGTAAATCCTTCTGGGGCTGAAGTTTTTTAACTCCACTTTTGTGGAAAAAAATAACAGCAAATAAAAAATAACTAACATTTTCACTGATCGCCGCCATTACTAGTAAAAAATAATAATAATAACAATAATAAAAATGCCATAAATCTATTCCTTAATTTTGTAGGTGCAATAACTTTTGCGCAAACCAATCAATATACGCTTTTTGAGATTTTTTTTTAATCAAAAATATGTAGCAGAATACATACCGGCCTAAACTGATGAATACATTTTTTTATTTTTTTACATTTTTTTTTTTTTGGGGGAAATGTTTTATAGCAGAAAGAATTTTTTTTAATGTCGCTCTTTTTTTGTTTATAGTGCAAAAAACCCCCAGAAAACTTCAGAGGTGATCAAATAGCACCAAAAGAAAGCTCTATTTGTGGGGAAAAAAGGACATACATTTTGTTTGGGTACAGCATCACACAGCCGCGCATTTGTCAGTTAAAGTGACACAATCGCTAAAAAAATGGCTTGGTCAGGTAGTGGCTAAATCCTTTCCGGGGCTGAAGTTTTTTAACTCCACTTTTGTGGGAAAAAATTAACAGCAAATAAAAAATAAATACAGTTTTCACTGATCGCCGCCATTACTAGTAAAAATGTTTTTTTATAAAAATGCCATAAATCTATTCATTATTTTGTAGGCGCAATAACGTTTTCACAAACCAATCAATTTTGAGTTTTTTTTTTTTTTACCAAAAATATGTAGCAGAATACTGGCCTAAACTGATGAATACATTTTTTTTTTTACATTTTAAATTTTCTACAAATTTTTTTTGGAAATGTTTTATAGCAGAAAGTAAAAAAAGTTTTATTTTTTTTAAATGTCGCTCTTTTTTTGTTTATAGTGCAAAAAAAAAAAAAAAAAAAAAAAAAAAAAAAACACAGAGGTGGTCGAATACTACCAATAGAAAGCTCTATTTGTGGGAAAAAAAAGGACATCAATTTTATTTGGGTACAGAGTCGCACGACTGCGCATTTGTCAGTTAAAGCGACGCAGTGCCGTATCGCAAAAAATGGCCGGGTCAGGAAAGGGCTAAATCCTTTCCGGGGCTGAAGTTTTTTTTATTGTTGTGAAAAAAAAAATAACAGCAAATAAAAAATAAATACAGTTTTCACTGATTGCCGCCATTACTAGTAAAAATCTTTATTTTTATTTATTTGATTTTTTTATTCATATTTTTTACCAAAAATATGTAGCAGAGTACATATCAGCCTAAACTGATGAATACATTTTTTTTTTTTGGAAATGTTTTATAGCAGAAAATAAAAAATATATATATTTTTTTAAATATCTCTTTTTTTGGTTTATAGCGCAAAAATAAAAATTAAAAACCACAGAGGTCCGGGAAGAAAAAGTCCGCTGGAGCCCACAGACGATCGAATTTTCCAGCGGATTCTGGTCCGCCGGATAGTCCAATCGTGTGTATGTGGCATCAGACTCAAATTTTAGGCACCCCGTCATGGAGGCCACCCATACATTTAAAGCTGAACACCAGGCAGACATAAACGACGCACAATAAAGCAGCTCTGTAATACTAAAATACAAGTTGTGTAAGTATCTGAATTTAACTAGGTGTCACCCTTTTACAGTCTACTGTACAGCAGAGCTCAGAGGGGGTGGAGGGAGAAGCAGCACATCAGGAGCTGAACAATTGTTCAGCAGTGAAAGGAGCCCAGCTGATAGAAGGATAGGCTGCAGCACTTCCGACCCAGACATCCCTAAAGGCTTCCTGCTTAAGAGGAGTAAAAAAATCGCCACTGGTGTCCTACCAAGTGCAGGATGAGGACGAGGACAGAGCGCCCCCACCATCGGCATCGGAAGAGGCTCCTCTTCCCCCCTCCTGTCCGGTTCAGGAGCCTAGAGTTGGTGCGGTAGGCAGTGTCCAGCCCGACCCGCCTGGTGAGCACAGAATACCCGGAGCAGACCTTCAGCCTAGGTTGAGGGTCAGGAGGAGGCAGGGAAGAGGGGGAGCGGGAGGAAGGTAAAGTCGCTGCACCATGGGCCTCTGGGTTGTACTTGCCCCCTGGGCCGAAAGTTGCCAGTCAGCCCCTGGTCAAAGGCAACCTTGGAAAGCTCTCTTCTTCCCAAGTCCATTGCTTGGGAAAGGCGTATTGCTGGAGTTCTCTCTTCCTGCACTACAACAGAGCCTTTGGCCAAAAGCTTCCCGCTGTCCTACTAGACGGGGTAGTGTCGGTGAAGGAATCTGACTACCTGGATTTGGAGCATCGGGGGTGACATTTTCATTGGTGAAGCGTGACTGAAGGAGCTGGAGCTTCATGCATCGTAGGTAGTTCTGGTGGCTCATCCAATGAGTATGGATGCTACATTAATACTACAACACAGTCTGAAGAACTTAGGCCGCGTACACACGCGGGGACTGTTCGCTCAACTTTGTCCGTCAAACAGTTTCAGCGGACAGTCCTCTCAAAATTAGCATGGACGGACTTGCCCACACACGACGAACGAACAGTCCGCTGAAACCGTGCGCGATGACGTGAACGGCACGTACGACGGGACTAGAAAACGACGTCCTATACACTGCAATGCAAACTTCGGCGTGTAAATCCTTTCTGAGCATGCGCGGAACTTAGTTTGACGAACAAGCCTACACACGAGGGGACTGTTCGCTGAAACAAAGTTTCAGCGGACAGTTTTTCGGAATTTCCGAAAAACTTTGTTCAGCAGACTGTCCGCTGAAACTGTCCGCTGAAAGCCCACACACGAGCGGACTGTCCGCCGAAACACTGTTCAGCGGACAAAGTTGAGCGAACAGTCCCCGCGTGTGTACGCGGCCTTAGAGTGGCAGATCGGTCTAAACGTCCTTCTCTATTGACTGTGAGTAGAGATTCAAAGTCTTTTTTTTTTTTGGTCTTTTTCAGGTATCCTGTACCCTAACCCCTCTCGGCCTGGGTTTTTGACTGTAATAAACTTTCTTCCAGCTCACAAAAAGTCAAGGATTCCGCCCTAAGTGGAAATGGTGGCCCATGTAGGTACTTGTGGATGGACCCCTAACTGCCTTAAGTGGGTAAGGGGGGTAGTACTGTAGTAGTCATAAAAACCAACGCTATCAAAGAAATAAACATAAAAGTAAGCTATATTTTAGCCAAAACTGAAAATGTAACTATTATGGGGGTGCATGCAGGAAGACCAAGTCCACCTGCTCAGATCTTGCAGTGTGGTGTGTCAACGATCACACGGAGGCTGAGATGAAAGAGAATAATGTATTAAGAAAGATGGAACTAGAGGAGCGTATCCTGAAACAACGAGAAGCAGGCATTCAACCAGGCAGGTCCACACCCAAATGGGCGGCTTCCTAAGTGGTGATAGTTTAGTCCCTGCACTTTTCCCACTCCCTGCCGCTATGCGCTGTCCCTGGCAGATGGGGGAACCTGTCTCTACACTGGCCACTCGCACAAAAGCGCGCCAAACCCGGGAGCCAGAGTCTTAAATAGATCCTGCCCAGCCCCAAGATGGCCACTGAAGTTACGTGGGGCACCAGAGTCTAATCAAACATCTGTTCCCCTGGTGACCACAGGGAATAATAGCGGAACATAGATCTTCACAACTTCCTCGCCTCTCTGCAGTGCTGCTTTGGTTGAGCGCCACCTACTGTAGGGAGTACAGACTGCACCTGCATACAGCTTTTGTCAGTAACCTGGTGATCTGGGAACCCATGCTTGGGACACTTATGAGCTAGTCCCAAACACTCCCACTGCAGGCTCCTTGATGTCTCTCAAATACAGAACTCAAGATAGAAAAAAAAAGCAACCTTTTCATTCATTTGATTTCAGTTCTATTAACCACTTGCTTACTGTGCACCTGAACCCCCTCTTGCCCAGACCAAATTTCAGCTTTTAGAGCTGTCACTCTTTGAATGACAATTGCGCGGTCATACAACACTTTACACAAAATTTTATCATTTTTTTCCCCACAAATAGAGCTTACATTTTTTTTAAAAAGACCGAAATGTAAAAAAAACAAAAAAAAAAAAACACAAAACCGTTTTATATTTTGTTAATGCATTTTGCAAACAGGTAATTTTTCTCCTTCATTGATGTGCGCTGATGAGGCTGCACTGATGGAAACGAATAGGCTGCACTGATGGGCACCGATAGGCTGCATTGATGGGCACTGATAAGGTGGCACTGATAGGCACTAATAGGCGGCAATGATGGGCACTGATGGTGGTACTGGTGGGCACTGAGAGGTGGCACTGATGGGCGGCACTGAAGGGCATTGATAGGTGGCACTGATAGGTGGCAGTGATGGGCACTGATAGGTGGCAGTGATGGGCACTTATCGGCACTGGTAGATGACACTGATAGGCAGCACTGCTATGTGGCACTGATGAGGCACTGATTGGCACCACTGGTTTGCATTGATAGGTGGCACTCATGGGCATTGATAGGTGGTACTGATTGCTGGCACTTATGCACTGGTGGGCACTGATTCGTGGCACTGTGGGCACTGGCACTGATAGGCAGCACTGCTAGGGGGCACTGATGAGGCACTGATTGGCACCACTGGTGGGCACTGATAAGTGGCACTTGTGGGCATTGAAAGGTGGAACTGATTGCTGGCACTTATGCACTCATGGGCACTGATTTTTGGCACTGTGGGCACTGGCAGGCGGTACTGGTAGGCAGAGATGAGGTGGCTTCACCTCTTCCTCTTCAGGACCGATGTCCCTTGCACAGAAGCTGGTGATTGGCTTTTTTTTCTCCTCACGCGGAGAAAAAAAACCAAACGTTTACCGATCTTCTGTTTACATTATGTGATGTCATTGGCTGACAGCTGAGAGGTAAGGGGCTGGGAGTCTCATTGACTCGGTGATCACAGTGCACCCCGCGTGCATCCTGCAGGGGGCGCGTGGAGAGCGTGCCAAGAAGAGGAAATCTATTGACGGCCTCCTGGCAAAGTAGATCTGCGCTGTAGCCGTCATTGGGCTAAAACGTTGATCTGAAGGGGTTAATCATGCAAATCCATCCTGCCTAGGAAGGCCCAGACTGGCATCCACCCATTAAGGCATTTTAATATTTGCATAAATCCTCCCAAGAGCCAGCCCACTGCTTCATCAGGACTGAGGGCTCTTGAGAGGGATACTGAGGCCAGGTGTTGTTTTCAGGGGCCCCCTACTGGCCCCTCCCACTAGCTATGATCTGCCTGCATTGCATAGAGATGCACAGAGATCCAGTGATGACATCACAGTATATAAAACAGGGTATGTAATAAAGACGGAACGGTTTTATAAAAAAATAAAAATAAATCATCAACATATTGGTACAGGGGGAAAAGAGGAACCGGGGAAGACAAAAATGTTAGCAGATTAATCTTCAGCTTTAAATGGACTAGCTCTGAAAAAATTCGCATTTAATAAACGGACAGCAAGGTTTAAATTTGCTGGCGCATTCTTTAAACTGTCCCCATTACCGCTATTAATGTAATTATGCGAGAGATGTGCTCTCCCTTCACCGAGGTACATTTGTACGGAAAATAAATGGAACACAAAACTAAAGTTGATCAATTAGGGAAGCATGACATTGAATGAATGAGCATTTAAAGGAAAAAAACATTGTAATTTCCAAACATGAATTTTAATGCATTAACTAATTAAATCAAATGAATCCAGAACTGCAAATGTCAGACTTCTTGGAAACACTTAGCGGAGCTGTTTTTAGTGGTAAAATAGCAGATTAAAAATAATTTTTATTTTCAACAAAAATTAATCTCAGTTAGAGTCAGCGTGCCTCGTGATTAACCAGCCGAACGCCAAACCGAACCTGGGCACTCTGCAGAGGTGCTGCGATGTGGGAGGAAGTCTGCTAAAGCACTGATGGGCAACTTTCTTGATATGGGGGGGAGAGGAGGGTTCAAGTGCAGCCCCTGATGTCACTGTAGGGCTGCATATAAAATTCTGTGAATAATCCTAATCAGAGACAGTAGATGCACGACAGGATATTATAGTCAAAGACTATTGGAATGATACAAGAGATGGTAAGAGCCTGCAGACATGATACAAGAGATGGTTAGAGACTGCAGACATGATACAAGAGAGGGTTAGAGACTGCAGACATGATACAAGAGATGGTTAGAGACTGCGAACATGATACAAGGGTTGGTCAGAGACCACAGACATGATACAGGCGATAGCCAGAGACTTCAGACATGATACAAGAGATCGTCAGAGACTGCTGACATGATACAAGAGATGATTAGAGCCTGCAGACATGATACAAGAGATGGTCAGAGACCGCAGACATGATACAAGAGATGGTCAGAGACTGCAGGCATGGTACAGGAGACCGTCAGAAACTGCAGACATGATACAAGAGATGGCCAGAGACTGCAGACATGGTATAAGAGATGGTCAGAGACCGCAGACATGATACAAGAGATGGTCAGAGACTGCAGGCATGGTACAGGAGACCGTCAGAAACTGCAGACATGATACAAGAGATGGCCAGAGACTGCAGACATGGTATAAGAGATGGTCAGAGACCGCAGACATGATACAAGAGATGGCCAGAGTGTTCAGACATGGTAAAGGAAGAGGGTGTCAAAAACTGCAGATATGGTACAAGGGATGGTCAGAGACTGCAAACATGGTACAAGAGATGATCAGAGACTGCAGACATGGTACAAGAGATGGTCAGAGACTGCAGGCATGGTATAAGAGATGGTCAGAGACTGCAGACATGATACAAGAGATGGCCAGAGTGTTCAGACATGGTAAAGGAAGAGGGTGTCAAAAACTGCAGATATGGTACAAGGGATGGTCAGAGACTGCAGACATGATACAAGAGATGGCCAGAGTGTTCAGACATGGTAAAGGAAGAGGGTGTCAAAAACTGCAGATATGGTACAAGGGATGGTCAGAGACTGCAGACATGATACAAGAGATGGTCAGAGACTGCAGACATGGTACAAGAGATGGTTAGAGACTGCAGATATGACACAAGAGATGGTCAGAGACTTCAGACATGATACAAAAGATGGTCAGAGACTGCAGACATGATACAAGAGATAGTCAGAGACTGCAGGCATGGTACAGGAGACCGTCACAGACTGCAGGCATGGTACAAGAAATGGTCAGAAACTGTAGACATGATAGAAGAGATGGTCAGAAACTTCAGACATGGTACAAGAGATGGTCAGGAACTGCAGACATGATACAAGAGATGGTCAGAAACTGTAGACATGATAGAAGAGATGGTCAGAGACTTCAGACATGGTACAAGAGATGGTCAGAGACTGCAGACATGATACACAAGATGGTCAGAGGCTGTGGACAAAATACTTTTTTTTTTAATTACTGAGCATGTGCAGTAACTCATATAAAGTTGATTCTGTGGTCTGAGACATGACCCTGGACCCAGTAGTGGCAGAGCAGAGCGTAGCCGACATGTACTGTATGTAGATGTGGTAGCTGCATATGTTTTCATTTTTGCAATATGTACATTTTATGCTTGTACAAAAAAATAAATAAAATACCTGTTTATCCTAACCAAAATCCAGCACTGAACTAAGAATGTTATCAGTTTTACTGGGTCTCTTCCGTAAACTACAGAACATCTCCCCCTATATTAGAAGACGAGGAGAGAGGAAGGCGCTCTATAGTCCTTACAGAATTCATGTCCTAGGATGGCAGTGTTGCTCTTTTTATATACGCTGTACACTACGCTGTACACTGTGTATGTGTGGTCACTCTAGGACAGGAAGGGTTTAAATGGCAGGATCATTGTGTGAAAATAAAGGGAAAAAAAAGCCTGAGCAAAGAAAACAAATGCAGTCACCATATCCAAGGACTGGAAAGGTACAATATACTATACATTTTTTGTTCTTGGATTTGAATAAACTTTAACTTCATACCCATCTCCTTTTGCGGTGCATCCTAGCCTTAGATGAACAAAGAGTCTCCAAAAAGTCTTCCAGAACATCAAAATAACTCCGTTTCACAATGGAGTTTGGAGATGATGGATCTAATTATTATTCATGCTTTTCTCCAAACTCTATTTCTGGGTTGATTTATAATTAAAATGTCAGTATATCTCATATCACCATTAGCGTTCGGAGAAAAGCACATCTTTAAGAGTGTCGGGGCGCAGCAGTTATTCCCAGGGCCGTATCCTCCGCCGAAATAACTGCTGAGCTTGTGCATCCAGTCAAAACAGAAGATAGAGCCGGCGAGTTATTAGTGCTAATCTATGATCCAAATTAAAAAAAAGAAGAAGAAAAAGAGAATAAAATGTTAGAGTGAAAGCATTGTGAGTGAAGTATTTGTACTTTAAACCTGTTTCATGAAAGAACCAACGACTAGTTAGCATTGGGTATCAAGGTTACAATGAGTCTAAATACTAGGGATGCACCAATACCAGAGTACGAGTACCGATACATTTTTTCAGGTGCTCGCGGATACCAATTACCGATACGGATCGCCTAGGAAAAGGGGTGGTTTGGGAGGTGGCGGGGGGGTTATTGTTCGGGAGTTGGGTGACGGCAGGGTGGGAGGGGAGGGGTAAGTGAGGGCAAGATAGTTGAGGGTGGGGTGAAATAGGGATTGTGGGGTGGGAGAGTTGGGATGGAAAAGGCTGTGATCTATGGGGCAGGGAAAAGGATGGGGATAGGAGGGTTATTAGGAGACATAGGGGCAGAGGTGACTGCTGGTAGAGGGAAGTGAGGCAACAGGCAGAAGTGACTGCAGGAATGGTACAGGAGACAGCCAGAGACTTGCGGCATGGTGCAGGAGACAGCCAGAGACTGGAGGCATGGTACAGGAGACAGCCAGAGACTGCAGACATGGTACAGGAGACAGTCAGGGACTTCAGGCATGGTACAGGAGACAGCCAGAGAGAGACTGGAGGCATGGTACAGGAGACCGTCAAAGACTGCAGACATGGTACGGGAGACAGTCAGGGACTTCAGGCATGGTACAGGAGACAGCTAGAGACTGCAGCCATGGTACATGAGACAGCCAGAGACTGCAGGCATGGTACATGAGACTGTCAGAGCCTGCAGGCATGGTACAGGAGACTGTCAGAGACTGCAGGCATGGTACCTGAGACTGTCAGATACTGCAGGCATGGTACAGGAGACAGCCAGGGACTTCAGGCATGGTACAGGAGACAGTCAGGGACATTAGGCATGATACAGGAGACAGTCAGAGACTGTGGGCATGGTACAGGAGACGGTTAGAGACTGCAGGCATGGTACAGGAGACCATATTTTGGGTGACAAACGGGAATGCGCATTCCCACTATGAGAAATATGAATGGGGCCTCATTAACACCAACAATAACAGTGAAAGCATTCGCTGCCATTTTTGTACGGAGTACGGGTGTTTAGTGTTACGGATTTAAGGCTCCATTTCCACCTGGGCTCTTGCAATTGTGGGCAGAATCACCACGATTCTGCCCGCGATCCCAAACGCTGTTCAAAAAAAATGACAAAACGAACAACGCTTCTTCAGGTGCCATTCATTTTCCATGCCAGCTAAACGCTGGTGCGATTTTTCCGCAATTGTCACGTGATAAATAATGCTGCAATATCTCACCGCACAAAATTTTGACGCTTAAAAAGAAGCAGGAGCTTCTTTTGGGAGCGACAGCTTCACTCATTGTGGTTTGCCACAAATTGCAGCACAACAATTGCAGCAGAATTTCAACAAAATCATACCCGCGTTTAGGAGCCATTGAAAATGAATGGCGCCAGAACAAGCGTTGTAGCAATTTGTCATTTTTTGCACAGCATTTTGAGATTGCGGGAAGAATTGCGGCGATTCTGCACGCAATCGCAAATGCCCAGGTGTGAATGAAGCCTTATGCCGCGTACACACGATCTGAGTTTTCGTCTGAAAAATCTTGGATGGTTTTTCCGATGGAATTGCGCTAAAGCTTGGCTTGCATACACACGGTCACACAAAATTTCTCTGAACCTTCGACCGTCAAGAACGCAGTGACGTACAACCCTACGCCGAGCCGGAAAAGGAAGTTCAATGCTTCTGAGCATGCGTTATATTGTTTCCGAGCATGCGTAGGAATTTTGCGCGTCGGAATTGCTACAGACGATCGGAATTTCCAATCGGAACTTTTTCCGTCGGAAAAATAGAGAACCTGCTCTCAATGTTTTTCTGGCGGAAATTGCGCATTTCCCGACCAAAAGCTCTCATCTGACTTTTGCTGGTGGGATTTTCGATGGTATGTACGGGGCTTTAGTGTTTGTAGGAGGGGATATCCCAAGTGTTGCCCGATCAGGCCATAAAGAACCAACGTCTACATCTGAGGTTCGTTTATCTATCACTATATTTTTAAGAAGGGCCAAAGGGGAAATATTTAATATTAACTCAAACACACTCATTCTTTATTTAAAAAAGTCACATTTCACACTTAATTACAATTTTTAATTCTCCTTAGAAATAATTTTCACGTCAAATTAACACTGCCATATCTAGTCATTTGAATTTTAAAGCAGACCTTGCAGTACAATGATAGATCCTCACATATTATTAGGGCCTTCTCCTTCTTTAACCAATGACAGTCCGGGCCAATACTGACATTCCTCTCCTTTATGTAAAAATCTGCATTATTTTGCTAGAAAACTACTTAGAACCCCCGGACATTATATATTTTCCTAAGCAGAGAACCTAGAAAGTAGAATGTTGGGTATTACATATTTTTCAACCCAAATTTTTAGAAAAAAATTACACTTTAATGGATTTTAATGCACAAAAACACAATATAATAGCCAATTGTTCAGTAAAATATAAAAGACGCCAAGTAAATAGATACCAAACATGTCACTTTTAAGTTGTGTTCTTTCACTCCTCACTTACTTCTTATGCCGCGTACACACGGGCGGACTGTATGGCGTACTTAGTCCGTCGTACAATCCGACGGACAGTCCGTCATACTTTCGACTGAACGGACTTGACCCCACACGGATACCCAAACAGTCCGTCGAAAGCTTGCACGATGACGTGTACAGCACGTACGACGGGACTAGAAATAGGAAGTCCAATACACAGCAAAGCACCCTTCAGCCGTGTAAATCCTTTCTGAGCATGCGCCATTCTTAGTCCCTCGAACTAGCATACTGACGAACGGATTGTCCGCTGAAACCAAAGTACGACGGACAGAATTTCGAAAAATCCGAAATACTTAGTACGCCAGACTGCACGCTGAAAAAGTCCGCTGAAGCCCACACACGAGCGGATTGTCCGCTGAAATGTGTTTCGACGGACTAAGTACGCCATACAGTCCGCCCGTGTGTACGCGGCATTAGGCCCCGCATACATGAGCGGACTTTCCGTTGGAAACATTTTGGATGGTTTTTCTGACGGAATTACGCTCAAGCTTGGCTTGCTTACACACCGTTGCACAAAAGTTCGCTGAACTTTCAACCGTCAAGAACGTGGTGACGTACAACACTAATGAAGTTCAATGCTTCCGATCATGCATCAAATTGTTTCCGAGCATGCGTAGGAATTTTGCGCGTTGGAATTTCTACAGACGCTCGAAATTTATATCAAAACTTTTTCCAACCGAAAAATTGAGAACCTTCTCTCAATCTTTTGCTGGCTGGAATTCGGCCAGCAAAAGTCCGATGGAGGATACACACACATTCGCATTTTCTGACCAAAAGCTCTCATCGGTCTTTTGCTGGCCGAATTTCCGATCGTGTGTATGCGGCATAACACTCTTTGCTTTCAGTGCATCTCATGGGTCTTATGGGTCCATAAAGACCTGGATGAGCAAGTTTGGGTTGGAGGAACTTGACTAGCCTGCACCCCACATCTTCGGCATCCCTTTAGAATAGCACATTCCTACCTGCTGGTCACTGAATGGTGCAGACTTTAAAGCGATAGTAAACCCGCAAATGAAAAAAAAAAAATGAAAAAAAAAAAAAAAAAAAAAACCCTGCAGGGCATACTAGCTCATTATCAAATATTTACTTCAGAACGAAGCCCCCGTATCGGTGCCTGGTCCGAGGGAGCTGAGATCTTGCCCTCGGCGTGTCTTCCGGGTTTGCGGCTCCCGCGCTGTGAGTGGCAGGAGCCGAGATGACGTCACTCCCGTGCATGCGCGCAGGAGTTTTCTTCCCTGCAAGGTACGGCAACGCTGCCGTACCTTTTGCTGGGGCATTCAGAGCACATGCGCCGCTGATGTCATGCATGCGTAGGGAATGTTTCCTAAACCGTACAGGTTTAGGAGATATAAAATTTACCTACAGGTAAGCCTTATTATTACCTGTAGGTAAAAGTGTAAACTTTAAAGGCTTAGCTGTAGGTAAAAGTGTAAAATTGGTAGGTAAAAGTGTAAACTTATTATAGGCTTACCTGTAGGTAAAAGTGTAAAATTTAAGTATACAACCGCTTTAACTGTGCCGTGCTCATCAATTGCTTGATTACTGTTCCAGGAGCAAATCTGAGAATGTAATCATGCAACTGAAGGGAAGACTTTGTATAGCTATAGTCTTCCCTTCAGTTGCATGATTTTGTATAGAATTTGTATAGCTATAGTCTACACCAGCGGTAGGCCACCTGGGGCAATCCAGCTGTTGCAGAACTACAAGTCCCATCATGCCTCTGGGAGTAATTGTAACTGCCAGCCTTGCAATGCCTCATGGGATATGAGGCATTTGTAACTGCCAGCCTTGCAATGCCTCATGGGATATGTAGTTCCACAACAGCTGGAGGGCCCCAAGTTGCCTACTCCTGGTCTACACCATCCCGTGGCCAGCTCCTTCCCCAGAACCTGCATATCTACAAGGTGTTTCACTGTAGAAGTTGGAAGCTGATGCATCACCCCCATGCTGACTGTTATGAAGAACTGAAAATACTAAAAAATAGCAGCTGCAGCTGCAGGGATGGACGGGCTGAGGATATGCACACATTATAAAACGATTTCAACAATGTTATTCCAGCATTTTGAGTCAGTGATATATGAATTTATTAATAGTGAATGTGATTTTAATATTCTTTTAAGGCACACTGTAAGTTACGATGATAGGTTCAATTCACAGTGCTATCACAGACACTTATTTTTATTTTTTTAAAGTGACAGTTATTTTCAGCTCAGTTCAATGAAATTTAAAAATGACGATCCCACGCCTGAAAATACAGATCTTTATGTAAAGCTTTGTGAACTGAACCTGATGTCTTAGATGTACCGTGCGCCCTTCTGAAGATGGCGGCCCCCCCACCTGGTAAGACCTGTGAATGAGCTTGGCATCTATTTAATATTTAGCGCCGTGATTCAGTAAATCACAGATAAAGATTAACACATTGGCTTGAAAAAAACGGGAGTAAAAAGAAAGAAAAAGAGGCTGTAATCCCTTCCATCAGGAAGCTGATTTTAGGAGTAATCCATACGGGTTTACTAAATACTACCATTTAACCTTACTAAGTAGATGAAAGGCTTGGCTAGCTGTCAGGGTAATTAGAACAAGCTGTGAATATGCTCTCTCCTCTGTGGCGGCTTAGGCGAACGCGGTCTGTGCTACCTTGATTAAACCGTGTTTACAAACACAATAGGAAGTGTCAGGGGGGCGGCTGAGGTCCAGGTAGTAACGTCTTATGTTGGGTTGTGTTACTCAAGGCCACTACTAGGAAACCTCCAGTAGCCATTTCCACTACTTTCTTAACACCCCCTCAACAAGCCGAAAATTTCAAACTCAGGGCCCATTTAGACTTGAGCGTTAATTAGCAGCAAAACATGTTATGTGCGTTTCTGCGCCATTCATATGGAATAGCACCCCAATGCACCAAGATAATGCACATGTATAGCTCCCTACTGTCCCTGATTTCGAGGGACTGTCCCTTTTTGGAACAAAGTCCTTCTGTCCCTCTTTCCTCCTCACCTGTCCCTCATTTTGGCCTGATCTACAGTATCTCACAAAAATGAGTACACCTCTCACATTTTTGTAAATATTGTATTCTATCTTTTCATGTGGCAACACTGAAGAAATGACACTTTGCTACAATGTAAAGTAGTGAGTGTACAGCTTGTATAACAGTGTAAATTTGCTGTCCTCTCAAAATAACACAACACACAGCCAATAATGTCTAAACCACTGGCAACAAAAGTGAATACACCCCTAAGTGAAAATGTCCAAATTGGGCCCAATTAGCCATTTTCCCTCCCCGGCGTCATGTGACTCCTTAGTGTTACAAGGTCTCAGGTGTGATTGGGGAACAGGTGTGTTAAATTTGGTGTTATCGCTCTCACTCTCTCATACTGGTCACTGGAAGTTCAACATAGCACCTCATGGCAAAGAACTCTCTGAGGATCCCAAAAAAAAAAGAATTGTTTCTCTACATAAAGATGGCCTAGGCTATAAGAAGATTACCAAGACCCTGAAACTGAGCTGCAGCACGGTGGCCAAGATCATACAGCGATTTAACAGGACAGGTTCCACTCAAAACAGGTCTCGCCACGGTCAACCAAAGAAGTTGAGTTCACGTGTTCAGCCTCATATCCAGAGGTTGTCTTTGGGAAATAGGCGTATGAGTGCTGCCAGCATTGCTGCAGAGGTTGAAGGGGTGGGGGTCAGCCTATCTTTTCTCAGACAATACGCCGCACTCTGCATCGAATTGGTCTGCATGGCTGTCGCCCCAGAAGGAAGCCTCTTCTAAAGAACAGTTTGCTGAAAACAAGCAGACTAAGAACATCGATTACTGTAACCATGTCTTGTAGACTGATGGGATCAAGATGTGTGGCAGCAACCAGGTGAGGAGTACAAAGACAAGTGTGTCTTGCCTACAGCCAAGCATGGTGGTGGGAATGTCATGGTCTGGGGCTGCATGAGTGCTGCCGGCACTGTGGAGCTACAGTTCATTGAGGGAACCATGAATGCCAACATGTACTGTGACATACTGAAGCAGAGCATGATCCCCTCCCTTTGGTGACTGGGCTGCAGGGCAGTATTCCAACATGATAACGACCCCAAACTCACCTCCAAGATGACTACTGCCTTGCTAAAGAAGCTGAGGGTAAAGGTGATGGGCTGGCCAAACATTTCTCCAGACCTAAAACCTATTGAGCATCTGTGGGGCATCCTCAAACAGAAGATGGAGGAGCGTAAGGTCTCTAACATTCACCAGCTCCGTGATGTCATCATGGAGGAGTGGAAGAGGACTCCAGTGGCAACCTGTGAAGCTCTGGTGAACTCCATGTCCAAGAGGGATAAGGCAGTGCTGGAAAATAATGGTGGCCACACAAAATATTGACACTTTGGGTCCAATTTGGACATTTTCACTTAGGGGTGTACTCACTTTTGTTGACATTTCATGGCTGTGTGTTGAGTTATTTTGAGAGGACAGCAAATTTACACTGTTATACAAGCTGTACACTCACTACTTCACATTGTAGCAAAGTGTCATTTCTTCGGTGTTGTCACATGAAAAGATAGAATAAAATATTTACAAAAATGTGAGGGGTGTACTCACTTTTGTTAGATAATCAACCTGCCAATCATTTTGAGAGAGGTGGAGCGGTGGTCTGCCTATGTAAACAAGGCAGATCGCCGTTCTGCCAGAGAGAAAAATTTAGACCTTATGTGACAATAAACAGGAAGTGGGCTGTATAAGGTATTTACTGGCAGAAAAAATAAATTATGTTTTACTATGCAAAGTTAAAACAACAAGGGCAGAAGATTTAATAGATGGAAAGATGAAAAAATGAGTGAAGTTCCGCTTTAATCTTTAAAATAAAGCCACTGCGGAGGATGAATGTGTCTCAGCAGGAAACGATCTGGCTGTGTATTTTAGTGTTGCCCCTCTGAGGTCTCTCTTTCCCCAAAGCCTTCTGGGAATTTGATAAATAGTCCTCTCAGAGTTCACTGGCCCCGCCGCGAACGCCTGAACTTCAGACAATGTGTAAGTAGCCGGTGACTGACGGTGACTCGGTCACGCTCATTAACCTTCCTTTCAGTCACTGCAGGCCGCTTTCACAAATGTCACTGCCAACAGCTGCAGAGGACGCACAACAATACGGATTAGCAGCTTGTTTGGAGATTCCGGCTACAGAGCGCAAAGAAAAAAGAACGCGGGAATTATCGGCATTTATATACCAGGAGAATATTACAAATTCCTTTAAAACGCAGTAACGCGATTAATATGTGCATATAATTCCGTGTAATACTATGAACTTCGCACGTATGACAAGTGTCTAAGTGATTCAAAATCACAGTTGCAAGTCACAGTTGTGCTTGATGTACGTTTCCAACACTTGGTAACTTTTTCTAGAAGTCTGTAGAAGTCTTTCTTTTTGCTTAAAGGGTCAGTTCATCTTTACAGAAAATCTGTAAGGTGAACTTACACTGGAAGATAACCTAATGGTGGAGCGTACACACGGTTGGACTTTCCGACAACAAGCTCACATCCAACATTTCCTGTTGGAAAATCCCACCATGTGTACGGAGGGATTTTCCGACAGGAAATGTTGGATGTGAGCTTGTTGTCGGAAAGTCCGACCATGTGTATCCTGCACCGAACATTTGTTGTCGGACTTTCCGCCTACAAATGTTTGCTAGCAGGTTCTCAAATTATGCGCCAACAAAACTTTGTTCTCGGAAAGTCCGATCGCGTGTACACAAGACCGTCGCACAAATGTTTACGGAATCAAGCAGAAGGAGCCGCACTGGCTATTGAACTTCCTTTTTCTCGGCTCGACGTACGTCTTTTACGTCAACGTCACCACATTCGTAATTGTTGGGCAACCTTTGTGTGACCGTGTGTATGCAAGACAAGTTTGTGCCAACAACCTTTAAACAAAAATCCACAGTTTTGTTGGCGGAAAGTCCGATCGTGTGTACACACCATTAGATGTAGGCCCTCTGGCTCTGCCACAGCTTGGACCTCGATGAACAGTAACTGGACTTGGTGGGACTTTACTTCAGGAGGGTGGGAAGTGGTAGCCTTTCCTCCCCAAACCCGTGGAATCCCCTTCTACAAGAAGTCCCCACTGCTCTGGAGTACACGCCACCTACTGAGCCACCTATCCCGGGGATTTTCCGGTGTTCAATAAATAGATTTGTTCATCCACTCCCTTTCCTGGCCTGTTGGGCTGCATGCTCGGACAAGAGTCTGTTGTGAATTTTGGGGGGGACCTCATGCAAAAATTTTTTTTTCGAGATATACAGTACAGTCTTGAAATGTGTCGGGTGTTGCTACATGATGTATATGCTATAGGTTCTGATCTTGTGTATACCACTTTTTTTAATTGTATGGTCGCTTCCTTATATGTATATTTTGTACTTTTTATCATGAATGATGCTTTCTATGCTATTCTCAATTAATTGAAATACTTTTATATTGAATAAGGCTATTATGTTCTCTGCATAAATGCTCTTTGAATTTGTTACATAGGTTGATGACCTTGAATGTTTATACCCACCTTTTTTATTTATTTATTTATTTATTTATTTTATTTTAGTCTTTCCCTTCCTTTTTTGGTATATATGTATGCGTATATGCGGGAGCGAATGGGTGCATGTATGCACACATGCATAGGGGAAATATGTGTTGAATTATTATCTTTGATATTACCCCCCAAAAAGAGTCATGGGGTAGTTGGATTATTTTGATTTGGAGTTTTTTTTTGGGGGGGGGGGGTTCGTGACTCAGATGAAGATTCACCAATTCCTCACTGGGTGCCATGTCACTTAACAGGTCGGTGCAGACTCCCTTCTTATTTAATAGGATACAATCCCACTTTCTTTACTGAAGTAGGGATGTAATGACCGATTGTCACACTGGGAGATATTAGGAACCTGAATAGCTAGGGAGGTTGGGTTCCTTAATTGGGGGGGGGGGGGGGGGATGGGCGTGTCGTCAGAGCGAATTCAGCCTTTTATAATATATTGTATGTTAATAGGGGAAGTGTGTTTTTTTTTCCTTTCTATTTTTTTTGTTTTTCTTTCTTTCAACAGTATATCTTGTGATGTGTATATAGAGCTTTTGATTTTAGGCAAATGTCATATATGGATATGTTTTTGCCCTAATTTGATTGTTAAACTGAATCTTAATAAAATAAAAATGTAATTATAAAAAAAAGAATAAGGCTGTTTAGACACATTGCTGCAAACAAAGCCTCAAAACTTTGGAGGGTACTCTTTTTTCTTAATATACCTTGGGATGATTGCAGCCTCAGATTTCCCTAGCGCAGTACAGGAAGTCCCGGAGTTAGGAGAGGAAAGGATGGACGGAGTGATGGCATGACAAATGTGGACAGCCACATTCAGGCATTAGGTAAAAAAAAAAGTTGTCCCCTTTTGGGGGGGTGGCTAGAGCTGGGTGGCGCGCTTGGAAGTAAGAACGGGAGAGGGGGAAGTGACATCAGTCTGTGAGCGGCGGAAAGAGAGATTCCCACCCACCCTTCCGTGGTTTGGTTAAAAAAGAGTGGGGACATCCCGCATACCTACCAACATTTTGAAATGGGAATGAGGGACACCTACTAGAGAATGTATGTAGGCATAGGACACACCCCCTGCCACACCCCCTTAAAGGAGAATTAAACAAAAAAAAAAGGTTAATTAAATCCACAAGGAACTTTTTTTTTACCACTACTATTCCTTTATATTGGCTTTTGACATTTACAAATGCAGCAATTTAGAAATTGAATGAAAGGTTTAGCACTGGGAAACACTTTTTGAAAGATAAAAAGTGCATTTTATATACATCTATATAGATCAGACCACAATGAGGGACAAATGAGGAGGAATGAGGGACAGAGGGACATTGTTCCAAATCAGGGACAGTCCCTCGAAATCAGGGACAGTTGGGAGCTATGTATCCCGGCAACGTTGGGTCTTTGATGTAGGAGAAGATGGCTGTTATATACATATAACATGGTTGAGACCCATCTGTGGTGTGGGGTTCTCAGGTACCTTCCGGTTACGAGGGGTTAACCAGGAAGGGGTAAACGGTAGGTCACTGCGAAGGTTGTGTACCATCTCGGAGTCGGGGACTTGCGACTGGAGGCCTAAAGTTTAAAAGAGTTGGTTGCAGTGACCATTTTGTGTGTCGTTCCCAGCGAAGACCTCAAAAGCATATATATATATATATATATATATATATATATATATATATATATATATATATATATATATACGGTATATATAAAAGTTGGTTAACGGTTATTTAACCACTTGACCACTGGGCACTTAAACACCCTTAATAACCAGACCAATTTTCAGCTTTCGGTGCTCTCACATTTTGAATGACAATTACTCAGTCATGCAACACTGGACCTATATGAAATTTTTGTCCTTTTTTTTCACACAAATGGAGCTTTCTTTTGGTGGTATTTAATCACCGCTCGGTTTTTTATTTTTTGTGCTATAAAAGAAAAAATACAGAAAATTCTGTAAAAAAATGAATTTTTCTTCGTTTCTGTTATAAAATTTAGCAGATTAGTAATTTTTTCTTCACAAATTTTGGCCAAAATTTATACTACTACATATCTTTGGTAAAAATAAGTACAAATTGGTGAATATTATTTGGTCTTTGTGAAAGTTATAGAGTCCACAAGCTATGGTGCCAATATCTGAAAATTGATCACACCTGAAGTACTGACGGCCTATTTCAATTCTTGAGACCCTAACATGCCAGAAAAGTACAAATACCCCCCAAATGACCCCTTTTTGGAAAGATGACATTCCAATGTATTTAGTAAGAGGCATGATGAGTTTTTTGAAGTTGTCATTTTTTCCCACAATTCTTTGCAAAATCAAGATTTTTTTTTACTTTTTTTTTTTTTTTTTAAACAAAATTGTCATATTATCAGTTTATTTCTCACACAGCATATGCATACCACAAATTACACCCCAAAACACATTCTGCTATTACTCCTGAGTACGGCGATACCACACGTGTGAGACTTTTACACAGTGTGGCCACATACAGAGGCCCAACATGCAGGGAGCGCCATCAGGCGTTCTGGAGCACCCAGGACAATTCTGACACTTCTCTCTTACATGTAAAAATCATCATTTATTTGCTAGAAAATTACATAGAATCCCAAAACATTATATATGTTTTTTTAGCAAACGCCCTGGAGAATACAATGGTGGTTGTTGCAACTTTTTATCTCGCACGGTATTTGCGCAGCAATTTTTCGAATGCTTTTTTTGGGAAAAAAAAACAGTTTTGTGCTTAAAAAAAAAGAAAAACACAGTAAAGTTAGCCCAATTTTTGCATAATGTGAAAGATGAAGTTACGCTGAGTAAATTGATACCTAACATGTCACTCTTCAAAATTGCACATGCTCGTGGAATGGCGCCAAACGTCGCTACTTAAAAATCCCCATAGGCGACGATTTAATTTTTTTTTACTGGTTATATGTTTTGAGTTACAGAGGAGGTCTAGGGCTAGAATTATTGCTCTCGCTCTAACGATCGCAGCGATACCTCACATGTGTGGTTTGAACACCGTTTTCATATGTGGGCGGGACTTACGTATGCGTTCGCTTCTGCATGCGAGCACATGGGGAAAGGGGTGCTTTAAAAAAAAAAAAAAAAAATTATTGTTCATTTTACTTTATTTATTTTAGTTTGACATTTTTTTCCCCAAAAATAAATTTTTTGATCACTTTTATTCCTATTACAAGGAATGTAAACATCCCTTGTAATAGGAATATGGCATGACAGGTCCTCTTTACAGTGAGATATGGGGTCAATAAGACCCCGCATCTCACCTCTAAGCTGGAAAGCCTGAAAAAAAAAAAAAAAGATTCTGGATTTGATCGTATTGGCGGGAGGGGGGAGGGGGTGTCTATGACTGGGTATTGCAGGGTATCACCGACTATGGCTGGGTATGGCTGGGTATCTCAGAGTATGGCTGGGTATCTCAGAGTATGGCGTTGCAGAGTATTGCGTTGCAGAGCATTGCAGGATATTGGAGGGTGCTGCAGAGCATTGCAGAGTGTTGCAGAGCATTGCAGAGTGTTGCAGAGTATTGGCGGGTGTTGCAGAGCGTTGCAGGGTATTGCAGAGTGTTGCAGGGTATTGCAGAGTATTGCAGGGTATTGCAGGGTATTGCAGAGTATTGCAGGGTATTGCAGAGTATTGGCAGGGAATTGAGGGGTTAATTTTCGGTGAGCAGCGATGTGGGCACTGCAGATGCAGCCCACATCGCTGCTGACACCGATCTCTTCCCCCTCCGCTGTTCCGATCGGTACAGAGAGGGGGGGAGGAACCGGCGTCATAACATGACGCCGGTTTGTTTACAAGTGATCACTCCGTCATTTGACGGAGCGATCACGTGGTAAACGGCCGCGTCCTGTGGACCCGGCTGGCACGGATGCTCTCGAGTTCGCGCCCCAGGGGGCGCGTGAGGGCGGAATTCTGGGAGGACGTCATATGACGGCCTCCCAGAGTTAAGAAACCGCCCTGTAGCCGTCATTCGGCTATAGGGCGGTTGTTAAGTGGTTAAAAAGTTATTTATTCTATTTACAGTTGCTTAATAAAAGGCCATCAGGCTGTTTTACTTCAAAACCTTGTCACGTCATTTATGGGGGGGGGGGAGGATTTGGAGGGGTTTAGAGTATTATAACAGGTTAGGAAGAGGCTGTGAATGAAATTCAACGATGGTAGATGTTCCTCTATGGAAAGTTTTCCTTTAAAAAAGCTCAGATAAAACTCACCCCAGGACACTGTAGTTCCTTTTTATAGAATGAAGTTGTATCGCCATCCCTGCTTGTATCTGTGTACATGGAGACCACAGGCGCCTTTTAACACTTAATCCTATTCAAATTTCTCATGAAAAAAATTGAATGTTTTTCACAATCTTGTAAAAATTTTACTGCTTACCAGCGGTAACTGTATAACCCGTTTGTATGATAATTATCGGCACAGGTGCGTTTCTATGACTTTGTAGTGTACGTGGAGAGGTTTACGGCTTTCTAATAAAGCTATGTTTTTTGGGGAGTTTTTTATGAGGCCTCTGAACACAGTGAATCCCATGTCAGCTGATCACTGGAGGCATCTGTGCATGTTCTCTCCTCATTAATGCGCAACACTAGAGTCTTGCCTGGTGACAGTGCCCCTTTCTGATCTCCTCTGCTAATGCTGTCGAGTATCTTTTTACCTTTGTATGTTTACAGCCTGCAAGGGAGACTACAGGCAAGTAAAAAATGCTAGTGCTCTCCAGGATATGCTACAATTGCAAAATGTCCACTTAAAAAGACACTATCACTTGACTATTTAGGACAGTACCGCCTTATAGTCTGCAGCCCAGTAGCACCATGTAGCACCATTTAATAGATGCCCAAGGTTCTATTCCCAGTAATTACCCCCCAGCCAGGCACACAGTCACAGTCACTCCTTTGGCTAAATGAACAGTCTAGTGGTATGCTTTTCTGATGACTTGAACTTAAATAGATTCGGGGTAACTGTGGGATACTCCAGTAACTTTTAGCAGTGAACCTGAGGACACTAAAGTTCCTTTTAGTAAGGGGAGCAAGGGTCCTTACTTGCAGCAAATATTGGACCGAGCTTTCCGGAAAACATTTTAGTAGTGGACCCCCTCTTCGGTAAAATTGACTCTATTGCAAGAAATTTAGTTCTTCGGATGGGAAGCCACAGGTGCTGGCTATTACCACTAGCAACAGACGATAAAAACAAGCTCTGGACTGCCACACTCTTCAGAAGACCACTTTCTTTTATTGGAAAATCACATCACAGCTCAACAAACACAACGAACAAGGAAAAATTGCTGACGTTTCGCACTAGCTGTAGTGCTTATTCATAAATCTATGTGAGTTGTGATGTGATTTTCCAATAAAAGAAAGTAGTCTTCTGAAGAGTGCGGCAGTCCAGAGCTTGTTTTTCGTCTGTTGCATTTGGAATTTTTGGCCAACATTTGTGTGACCGTGTGTATGCAAGGCAATTTTGAGCCAACAACCTTCGAAAAAAAAAATCCATGGTTTTGTTGTCGGAAAATCCAATCGTGTGTACGCGGCATGAGAGTTGGAGTTGCTTTTTTCAATTTTACATGTCAAGGAGTGATTTTTTTTTCCCCATTTTGCCCAAGCAGGAGTTTGCTGTGAATTTATATCTAAATGGAAATAAGTGGTTTAACTGGAGCTCAGCGATGGCATTTTAATTATAAGATGCACAGAATTTTTTTTTAAATGGTTCCGCTGCTGTATTTTGTGATCTGTCAGGAACGTATTTACGCAGACCTGTAAAGCTACTGAAAGGTCTACTTTAAGTTAACCATGTGTCAAAATTCCTATCCAAATTTAAAACGTTCCGCTCTTATCCCCCATTGGGAAAACTATTACCAGGAGGAGCGTCAACAGCAAGGAAACAACAAGCAAGCAAACACCACACAACAACAGAATAGAGATGGATCGGTAATTCTGTTTTTTTTTTCTCTTCAAAGTATATATTTATATTCAATTGTCACCAGCAATTTACTTGTTCTGTCACTGTTTTCATTTTCTACGGCTCGTATTTTTTCCCCCCCTTTATTCTTGCAAGATATAATGGCAGTGTTTGATTATCCAATCATAATAAGCAATAAAACGGAAGCAGTATAGATTTCCCTTAAATTTGAAAAACGGAAAGCTATTAACTCGCGAGGCACTTTAAGAAGTTAGCCTATTCAGAATGAATTCAATCCAGGAATGGCCCGCAGCCAGCGGTCTATGGCGATATTGCAGGATCCTGTTTTAAGATGGCAATAACTCAACTCCGCTCTTTTCTTGTTCTCCAGCATTGCGATGAAACATCTCTCGGAAAGCAAAATACATTCACAATATTTCCAAGAGACATGACTTAAGACCAGTCAACCCCACACTGTGGATTAAGGCTACGGGGAGCCAGATTAATCGTTGGGTTGCTTTGGAAAATTAATTTTCGGAGAGCTGGGTTGATTAAATTCCTACACGGGAGATCCTAATAATAATAAACAAAAGGTATTCTGTTCTGACACAAATCAACAATAGGTAGCTGAAAGGTGGGGAGGTGGGTCCTACTGCTAGGAGGTGCTTAACTAGCATGTAGAGCAGGGGTCTCCAAACTTTATAAAGAAAGAGCCAGTTTACTGTCCTTCAAACTTTGGGGGGGGGGGGGGGGGCTGTGACCAGTGGGAGAAGAAAATGTCCTGGTGTCAGAGAGCAAACAATTCCCCATCTTTGGTGTCAGTGGGAGGAATTGTGCCCCATCGTTGGTGTCAGTGGAAGGAATAGTGCCCCATCATTGGTTTCAGTGGGAGGAATAGTGCCCCATCATTGGTGTTAATGGGAGGAATAGTGCCCCATGATTGGTATCAATGGGAAGAATAGTGCGCCATCATTGGTGTCAGTGGGAGGAATAGTGCCCCATCATTGGTATCAATGGGAAGAATAGTGCCCCATCATTGGTGTCAGTGGGAGGAATAGTGCTGCATCATTGGTATCAATGGGAAGAATAGTGCCCCATCATTGGTGTCAGTGGGAGGAATAGTGCCCCATCATTATTGTTAATGGGAGGAATAGTGCCCCATGATTGGTTGGTATCAATGGGAGGAATAGTATCCCATCATCGGTGTCAGTAGGAGGAATAGTGTCCCTTCGTCAATGTCAGTGGGAGGATTAGGTTCCCATCATTGATGTCAGTGGGAGGAATAGTGCCCCATCATTTGTATCAATGGGAGAATAGTTCCCCATCATTGATGTCAGTAGGAGAAATAGTGCCCAATCATTGGTTTCACTGGGCGGAATAGTTTCCCACTATTGGTATCAATGGGAGGAATAGTGCTTCATCACTAGTGTTGGTGGGAGGAATGGTTCCCCATCATTGATATCACTGGGAGGAAAATTGCCCAATCATTGGTGTCAGTGGGAGGAATAGTGCCCAATCATTGGTGTCAGTGGGAGGAATAGTTCTCCATCATTGGTATAACAGGGAGGAATAGTGCTCCATCACTGGTGTAAGTGGGAGAAATAGTTCCCCATTATTGGTATCACTGGGAAGAATAGTGCTCCATCATTGGTATCAATGGGAGGAATAGTGCCCCATTACTGTTGTCAGTGGGAGGAATAGTGTCCCAGCATTGGGATCAATGGGAGGACAAGTGCTCCATTACTGTTGTCAATGGGATGAATAGTGTCCCATTGTTAGTGTCAGTAGGAGGAATTGTTCCCCATCATTGGTGTATGTGGGAGAGAACCCCCATTTACAGACTACAAAAAGATCATTGGTGCCGTTAACTCTGCCAAGTGGTGCTGGCCCCGAAACTATGCAGGCACCATGAAATGAGAGGTCAGTTGGTCACGGCTCAAGAAACCCCTATCAACCTCTGGAGGAACCCTGGTTGAGAATGGCAGCGCTAGTAGGTCATTGCTTAAAGAGGAAGTAAACCCTGATGAGTTTACTTCCTCTTTCATTCCCTGCAAAGGCAAAGCATAATGGACTACTATGCATCGCATAGTAGTCCATTGTGTGTCACTTACCTGACACAGGAGCCAGCGAAGTCACCGCTGTCCCCTGTAGTCCGGCTCATCCATCTTCTCGGTGGGGTCTCGCTGCTCCGCCGCTGTCATTCGCGAAGCCGCGATGACGTCACTCCCACGCATGTGCACGGGAGCCGACACGCGCGGCATCTTCGTCGTTGACGGTGCCGCGCTCAGCGGTGCCTATCTTTCGGCAAATATCTCCTAAACCGTGTAGGTTTAGGAGATATTTCTTGGACCTACAGGTAAGCCTTAATCTAGGCTTACCTGTAGGTCAAAGTGGTTTGTAAGGGTTTACAACCACTTTAAGCAACTCCCAAGCATGCTATGTAGCTTGCCCTGACATGACCTCAGAGGAAGTTTTCAGGAGTACTTCTTGCTAATAACCAGCAGGGGGAGATGTTAATGATCTTTGGGTGGTTGTGTGCTGCCCCTGGCACTAACACCCTAGGCCAGTCCTGGCAAACCTTGGCAGACCAGATGTTTTGCAACTACATTTCCCATTATGCTCAACCATGCTGTAGAGGGCATGAACATCATGGGAAATGTAGTTCCAAAACATCTGGAGTGCCAATGTTTGCCATCACTGTCCCAAGCCAATGCCTATATTGGCTCTCCAGAAACGACACTCTGCCCATGCATAGGTTTGCAACTGCCCCACAATTATTCAGACCATCTAACCATTTTTTGCCCTTGTACTAGTCCTCCACAGACGCAAATCTCCTGCCACAGAGCTGCAGAAAAACTGTGCTGTCAAACTCACCTCTATATAGAACAAAGTTCATATATGTAACCCGTTTTCATACCGTAAACACTTCTTTCAAACAATACATCCCCAGACAACAAAGGCCTGTGTAGTTAGAAACGAACTTTACGCCTGACCTTTATAAAACAGACATCTGTCAATGCTCCGCCGCAAACAACATCACAGTTGCAGACATCAAAAGTCGAAAATAAATCTGCCAAGCTTCCCCCCCCGTTTCTCAGGTATCAGCCGTCTGCGGATATTGTGCGCTTAATGAGGCCCTACGACTTATTGTTGATTCACATTTTTGTAATACGAAATGATGCTTTTATTAAAGCCGGCTTCATAAATATTTTATGAATATTTAGGGGTAATTTATTCCTAGTTGAAAATGAAGTAACTCTTTGGAGGAATGACATTGACACCTTCATAAATATGCAATTCGCATCTAGCAATCATATTATTTTACGTCTGCTTTTACCCACTGAACCCTGCGTCAATGCCGTCTTAGGACAAGGCATGGGAGTAAGAAGAAAGAAAAAAAAAAATACCTTTACATGATGATTTATTTATTTTAATTTTATTTTTTTTACTATGGTGCAGTCACAAACTTGTTATACTGTCATAATTGTCATAAAGACCGAGGTTAATCGACATTACAAAACAGCCGGCATGGTGGATGTCAACCCGTAAAAATGCAACGGTGCCGATAGGTTTCTTGACATTACTATTTTAATTGAAAATCTGTGTTTTCTGAAACGTGAAACCGGCAAGTAAAAAAGTACAAAAACCAACAGGGATTTAACCAAGAGTAAAAAGGGACTTTTAAGTTGCTGGGGGATGGGGTGGTAGACTGTATTTGACAGAAGTAAAAAAAAAAAACGTGTTTTTTGTATAAAAAAAAAAAAGAATTTTCAACTCTTTGATGACAAATGATAACTTATAACACTTGAACCAGTTCAGATTTCACAGTTTCTAGGCCGTAAAGTACAACACAATAAAAAAAAAAAAAAAAGAGTATGGTGATGAAGTTCCACCCTTATCCAAAAACATAAACCACTTTCTGAGCAGGCTTTTCCAGGCACTTTTTGTTTACAAGTTATCAGTATTTTTTGCTACAAAATTATTTATGACACTCCAGACATTATACGTTTTTTTTAGCAGAGACCCTAGAGCAGTGGCGGGCCATTAATAGGGGGCACACGGCCATCACACCCCGCCAAGCTAGTCGTAAAAAAAAAAACCGTGGCACTTTAAGTGTGTCCAGGCGCCGGACTCACATCTGTCTATGGGACACTTTTATACCTTGCAATCAGCTGATTGCAACTGGGAAGCTGATTCGTCTGTGTTTAGGGAGTGTTTGGGGCGCAAGCGATGCGCCCGCAAACCCATACCACTCTACAACGTTTTGTCTCTTTGGCTCCTTTACTGTTTTTGATTGGTGAGGACCAGAGGACGGTGGGTGGTGCTTTTTGCACTGCGGCGTCACTTCCGGTTTCCTGGCCATCACTCACTGTGCTGTGGACTGTGCGTGGTGGATTAAGGAAAGCCTTAGCTGCGCCTCTGTGATTCCAGCTAACGGTAAGTGCCGGCGCCACAGACCTTAGACTCCATCGCTCTTCACTTAGTCTTTCTCGCTCTACTCTGACACTGACAGCCGCCCCTTTGCTCCGCACACACTTCCCTGTGCTTCACTGCTCTCAGTCATTTTACACTCAGTGCAGACTGGGCCCAGGCCAGGGTGGATGACTGAGTGATTGCCCTGCTGGACTGGAGCATCAGGTTGTCAGTCAGTAGTGGCTGGTGAAGTTTTACGATGGTGGTGCGCCAGACCTTGCCCCCTTCCTTTTTGACCCCTCACACTTCTCATAAGCTCCCACCCTTATAGAATCCTTTCACTCCGTCCCTTGTATTCCACTTACACCCACCCATAGTGGTGCAAGCTCAGCATCACAGGGTAGCGTATACAGCCCCGGAATCAAAGGAAAGAGTATACAGCTCAGCATCACAGGACAGACTATATAGCTCAGCCTCACAGATCAGGGTATATAGCTCAGCCTCACAGATCAGGGTATATAGCTCAGCCTCACAGATCAGGGTATATAGCTCAGCATTACAGATTAGGGTATAGAGCTCAGAATTACAGATCAGGGTATATAGCTCAGCCTCACAGATCAGGGTATATAGCTCAGCATACAGATCAGGGTATACAGTTCAGCATTGCAAAACAGGGTATATAGCTCAGCCTCACAGATCAGGGTATATAACTCAGCATTACAGATCAGGGTATATAGCTCAGTCTCAGAGGTCAGGGTATGCAGGTATACATTGTCTGTCCTGTATACAGCTAGCTATATACACCATCCTTCCTTCCTGTATATAGAGACCTTCCTCCCTCACTGACTGCATATATACATCATATCACCTGTATACAGCTATATATACAGTAACAGGAAAGATGATGTATATCTGCAGTCATTGGTGATGGAGGAAGGTCTCTATATACAGAAAGGAAGTAAGTGGTTGTACAGTTGTGCTCATAAGTTTACATACTATTTATGATTTCTTGGCCATTTTCAGAGAATATAAATCAGGGGTGTCCAAACTACGGCCCTCCAGCTGTTGCAGAACTACACATCCCATGAGGCATTGTAAAACTCTGACATTCAAAGACATGACTAGGCATGATGGGGATTGTAGTTCCTGAACAACTGGAGGGCCGTAGTTTGGACACCCCTGATATAAATGATATCACTAAAGCTTTTCTTTCACTCATGGTTAGTGTTTGGCTGAAGCCATTTATTATTAGTCAACTGTGTTTACTCTTTTTGAATCATACAACAGAAACTACCCAAATGACTCTGATCAAAAGTTTACATATTACCCCCTTTAACATCAATGAGTGGCTCAATAATATTAAGGTCAGGAGACTGAGATGGCCACTCCAGAACCATCACTTTATTCTGCTGTAGCCAATGACAGGTCAACTTGGCCTTGTGTTTTGGATCCTTGTCATGTTGGAATGTCCAAGTACGTCCCATGCGCAGCTTCCTGGCTGATGAATGCAAATGTTCCTCCAGTATTTTTTGATAACATACTGCATTCATGCCATCAATTCTGACCAAATTTCCTGTGCCTTTGTAGCTCACACGTCCCCAAAACATCAGCGATCCACCTCCGTGTTTCACAGTAGGAATGGTGTACCTTTCATCATAGGCCTTGTTGACTCCTCTCCAAATGTAGTATTTATGGTTGTGGCCAAAAAAAGCTAAATTTTGGTCTCATCACTCCAAATGACTTTGTGCCAGAAGGTTTGAGGCTTGTCTCTGTGCTGTTTGGCGTATTGTAAGCGGGATACTTTGTGGCATTTGCTTAGTAATGGCTTTCTTCTGGCGATTCGTCCGCGCAGTCCATCTTTCTTCAAATGCCTCCTTATTGTGCATCTTAAAACAGCCACACCACATGTTTTCAGAGAGTCCTGTATTTCACCTGAAGTTATTTGTTGTTTTTTCTTTGCATGACAAACAATTTTCCTGGCAGTTGTGGCTGAAATTTTAGTTGGTCTACTTGACCGTGGTTTGGTTTCAACAGAACCCCTCATTTTCCACTTCTTGTTTGAACACTGCTGATTGGCATTCTCAATTCCTTGGATATCTTTTTAAATCCCTTTTCTGTTTTATACAGTTCAACTACCTTTTCCCGCAGATCCTTTGACAATTCTTTTGCTTTCCCCATGACTCAGAATCTAGAAACGTTAGTGCAGCACTGGATGAAAGATGCAAGGGTCTGTCAGGAGTCCAGAAACTCATTGACCTTTTATACACATACGCTAATTATAAGAAAACAGATCACAGGTGAGGATGGTTACCTTTAATAGCCATTCAAACCCCTTTGTGTCAACTTGTGTGCATGTTATCAGGCCAAAATCACCAGGGTATGTAAACTCTTGATCAGGGTTTCCGTTGTGATTATGATTTAAAAAGAGTAAACAGACGTACTCACAATTTGTGTATATTATCTGTGTAGTGTATACAGCTATATATATACACACAAATCCAAGCAGGGGAGCCATCAGACATTTTTGGGCCCCTTACATAGCTTTGGGTCTGCCCCCCCCCCCCCCCCCAAGCCTGACCACCAACATTACCAAGGGCTTGCCCACGGGCCATCCCACCGAATCCACACACTGGCCACCTCACCTGTACACACTCGGCCCCCCTCAATCCTGTATATATGCCAGCCCCCCTCACACCTGTATATATGTTAGCCCCCCACCTATATATATATATGCCAGCCCCCCTTACACCTGTATATATGTCAGCCCCACTCCCCCCCTGTATATATGTCAGCCCCCCTCACACCTGTATATATGTCAGCCCCACCCCCCGTATATATGTCAGCCCCCCTCACACCTATATATATGTCAGCCCCACCCCCCTCTATATATGCCAGCCCCACCTGTATATATATGTCAGACCCCCTCCATTTCCTTCACAGCCCCTACTTGTAAAGGAAATCTTCCTACCTAGTCTCTACCTACCTAGCTGACATGTTGCAGACACAGAGGAGAACAGTACAGGCAGCTCTCATGAGGGGTGCACATGCACATAGTAGCCAGAGGTGGCAGTAAAGAGCTTGATGTCTGAGCTCAATTACAGAAGCTGCAAGATCATTTCTATAGTGCACAACACAGCTCCCCTTCACCTATCCTGCCTTCTTCTGGCCTGGGGGGGGGGGGGGGCCCTCAGGCCCCAGGGCCCCTTACAGTTGTATCGGCTGTACCCCCCTGATGGCGGCCCTGCATCCAAGTGACACCTCCTGATTGACCCTCAGTAGTACATGGCAGAAATCCCCAAAATGTATTTGCAGCCAGCGAGACATGATGTGGCACACTCACTGAC
Organism: Lithobates pipiens; assembly: GCF_037356315.1. Classification (NCBI taxonomy): domain Eukaryota; kingdom Metazoa; phylum Chordata; class Amphibia; order Anura; family Ranidae; genus Lithobates; species Lithobates pipiens. The sequence goes on from NW_027507785.1 coordinate 27,938,511, forward strand.
AGAGTAAAATGCAAATGCTGTTGACAGGCACCCAATTTTATCCCTCTACTCTTGGGATTAACCCTTCAGTCTCCTTCCATATAACCGATCTACCAACTGACATATTATGGAAGTCAAACTACTTCCTAAAACTTTCCTGTGTCCCTTTCCCAGACTTTCCATCAAGATTAATAGTACAACTATTTTTCCTTCCCCTCATACCAGGGTGGAAGGTGTAATCCTGGATGTTGACCTCTCCTTCAGCCCCTCATACAATCACTGTCCAAATCTTGCCGCCTTTACCCAATTAGGCCCCAGTGGCACCAATGACCAATTACACCAGCTTTTCTCAACCTTGTTTACCCCGGAGGAACCCTTAAAATAATTTTCAGGTTTCAAGGAACCCTTTCTACAATTAATTTATCAGGAACAATTGGGAACAATTTCCCCTTACCATAGTGGCCAATGGGAAGATTATTTCCCATTACATTGGTGGTCAGTGGGAAGAATGTTCCCCCTTATATTAGTGGTCAGTGGGAAGAATGTTCCCCCTGACATTGGTGGTCAGTGGGAAGAAGGTTCCCCCTTACAGTGGTGGTCAGTGGGAAGAAGGTCCCCCCTTACAGTGGTGGTCATTGGGAAGAATGTTCCCCCTTTCATTGGGGGTCAATGGGAAAAAAGTTCCTCTTTACAGTGGTGGTCAGTGGGAAGAATTTTCCCCTTGACATTGTTGGTCAGTGGGAAGAAGGTTCCCCCTGGCATTGGTGGTCAGCGGAAGAAGGTTCCCCCCTACAGTGGTGGTCAGTGGGAAGAATGTTCCCCCTGACATTGTTGATCAGTGGTAAGAAGGTTCCCCCTTACAGTGGTGGTCAGTGGGAAGAATGTGTTCCCCCTTACATTGGCAGTCAGTGGGAAGAATGTTCCCCCTTACAGTGGGGGTCAGTAGGAAGAATGTTCCCCCTTACATTGGTGGTCAATGGGAAAAAAGTTCCCCTTTACAGTGGTGGTCAGTGGGAAGAATTTTCCCCTTGACATTGTTGGTCAGTGGGAAGAAGGTTCCCCCTGGCATTGGTGGTCAGCGGAAGAAGGCTCCCCCTTACAGTGGTGGTCAGTGGGAAGAATGATCCCCCTGACATTGTTGGTCAGTGGTAAGAAGGTTCCCCCTTACAGTGGTGGTCAGTGGGAAGAATGTGTTCCCCCTTACATTGGCAGTCAGTGGGAAGAATGTTCCCCCTTAAAGTGGGGGTCAGTAGGAAGAATGTTGCCCCTTACATTGGGGGGTCAGTAGGAAGAATGTTCCCCCTTACATTGGTGGTCAGTGGGAAGAATATTCCCCCTTACATTTGGGGTCAGTGGGAAGAAGGTCCCCCCTTACAGTGGTGGTCAGTGGGAAAAATGTTTCCCTTTCATTTGGGGTCAATCGGAAGAATGTTCCCCCTTACATCGGTGGTCAGTGGGAAGAATGTTCCCCCTTACATTGGTGGTCAGTAAAGAATGCCCCCCTATAAGGGGTCAAGATGTCGCCCTTATGGACATCTAAAAAGATCATTGATGTCAGGCCACTGGCTCTGCCAAATGGCGTTGGACCTGCAGTTGGACTGGGTGGTCAATCAGCCACAGCTCAAGGAACCTCTAGCAGCTACTGAAGGAACCCTGGTTGAGAATGATTAACCACCTTCAGACCGGACCATTTTGCTGGTCAATGACCAGAGGTCTTTTTACAATTTGGCACTGCACTGCTTTAACTGGTAATTGCGCGGTCATGCAATGTTGTACCCAAACAAAATTTGCGTCCTTTTCTTCCCACAAATAGAGCTTTCTTTTGATGGTATTTGATTGCCTCTGCGATTTTTATTTTTTGCGATATAAACGTAAAAAGACCGCAAATTTTGAAAAAAAATGATATTTTCTACTTTTTGTTATTAGAAAAATCCAATAAACTCAATTTTAGTCATACATTTAGGCCAAAATGTATTCAGCCACATGTCTTTGGTAAAAAAAAAGTCAATAATTGTATATTTATTGGTTTGCGCAAAAGTTGTCACATCTACAAACTAAGGTACGTTTTCTGGAATTTACGCAGCTTTTAGTTTACGACTGCCTATCTCATTTCTTCAGGTGCTAAAATGGCAGGGCAGTACAAAACCCCCCCAAATGACCCCATTTTGGAAAGTAGACACCCTAAGGAAATTGATAAGTGGCATGTTGAGCCCATTGAATATTTTATTTTTTTGCCTCAAGCGATTGAATAATGACAAAAAAAAATTTTTTTTTTTTTTTTTAGACAAAGTTGTCACTAAATGATATATTGCTCACACATGCTATGGGCATATGTGAAATGACACCCCAAAATAAATTCTGCTGCTTCTCCTGAGTACGGGGATGCCACATATGTGGGACTTTTTGGGAGCCTAGCCGCGTACGGGGCCCCGAAATCCAAGAACCGCCTTCAGGTTTTCTAAGGGCGTAAATATTTGACTTCACTCCTCACTACCTATTACAGTTTTGAAGGCCATAAAATGCCAAGATGGCACAAAACCCCCACAAATGACCCCATTTTAGAAAGTAGACACCCCAAGCTATTTGCTGAGAGGCATGTTGAGTCCATGGAATATTTTATATTTTGCCACAAGTTGCGGGAAAATTACAAACTTTTTTTTTTTTTTTTTTTTTTTCACAAAGTTGTCACTAAATGATATATTGCTCACGCATGCCATAGGCATATGTGAAATGACACCCCAAAATAAATTCTGCTGCTTCTCCTGAGTACGGGGATACCACATATGTGGGACTTTTTGGGAGCCTAGCCGCGTACGGGGCCCCGAAAACCAAGCACCGCCTTCAGGCTTTCTAAGGGCGTTACAGTTTTGAAGGCCATAAAATGCCAAGATGGCACAAACCCCCCCAAATGACCCCATTTTGGAAAGTAGACACCCCTAAATTTAGGGGTACACTAGTGAGACTAGGTAATAAATGGCGGGTGCCCTGAAACTATAAAAAAAATAACTAACCAACCAGCGTCACCTGTAACAGTTATATGGTGATCACTGGTGAAAGGGTTAACTAGGGGGCAATCAGGGGGCTTTATGCGGTAGTATATGGGGGTCCCTGGCGCTATAAAAAGCTGCGGCGAACCTAAATACCTACCTGCCTAACTAGCGTCACCTGTGACACTAATACAGTGATCAGAAAAACGATCGCTTATTAGGCTGGGTTCACACTGGAGCGATGTGGGAACGCCACGAATCCGCGGCGGGTTCCCGCATCACATGCCTCCCGGCGGCAGTTCACACTGCCCTATGCGAACTGCTGGGAGTGTCAGTGAAATGTTAATGACACCCCCAGATCAGTTCGCATATCGCAGTGCGATCTGCAAACTCGGATCGCATGGTGTGAACACCCATGCGATCCGATTCTGCTGCGGACCAAAAAAAGGGTCCCGTGCGAGTTTGCGGCGGGTGCGGCGGGTGCGACACGAATTCAGCCATACTATCTGTATGGCTGAACTCGAATCGCACAGAGATCGGATGTGATTTGCACTGCAGTGCGGTGCGAATCACATCCGTTCTCATAAACCACTGCAATGTGAACCCAGCCTTAGTGACACTGGCGACGGGGGGTGATCACGGGGTTAAACCTTTATTGGGGGGGTTAGGGGGGTACCTTAGAACTAAAGGGGGCTAACCCTAACTGCCCTAACAGTTATTAGTCACAAATGACACCCGCCGGGTGATCAGGGGGTTAAACCTTTATTAGGTAATAAATGGCGGGTGCCCTGAAACTATAAAAAAATAACTAACCAACCAGCGTCACCTGTAACAGTTATATGGTGATCACTGGTGAAAGGGTTAACTAGGGGGCAATCAGGGGGCTTTATGCGGTAGTATATGGGGGTCCCTGGCGCTATAAAAAGCTGCGGCGAACCTAAATACCTACCTGCCTAACTAGCGTCACCTGTGACACTAATACAGCGATCAGAAAAACTATCGCTTATTAGGCTGGGTTCACACTGGAGCGATGCGGGAACGCCATGAATCCGCGGCGGGTTCCCGCATCGCATGCCTCCCGGCGGCAGTTCACACTGCCCTATGCGAACTGCTGGGAGTGTCAGTGAAATGTTAATGACACCCCCAGATCAGTTCGCATATCGCAGTGCGATCTGCAAACTCGGATCGCATGGTGTGAACACCCATGCGATCCAATTCTGCTGCGGGCCAAAAAAAGGGTCCCGTGCGAATTTGCGGCGGGTGCGACACGAATTCAGCCATACTATCTGTATGGCTGAACTCGAATCGCACAGAGATCGGATGTGATTTGCACTGCAGTGCGGTGCGAATCACATTCGTTCTCATAAACCGCTGCAATGTGAACCCAGCCTTAGTGACACTGGCGACGGGGGGTGATCACGGGGTTAAATCTTTATTGGGGGGGTTAGGGGGGCAGATTAGAACTAAAGGGGGCTAACCCTAACTGCCCTAACAGTTATTACAGTCACAAATGACACCAATGCAAAAAAAAAAAAAAAAAAGCAATTGGTGTCACTGTGACTGGGGGGGCAGGGGTAATTGGGGGGTGATCGGGGGGTAAAGGGGGGGTGTGAGTGTGCCTGGCATGTTCTACTGTATGTGTGGTGTGTTGGTGCAACTCACCGAACCTCTCTCCTCCGTGTCGGAACGAAAAATACCGACACGGAGGAGAGAATACATCACTTCCTCTCCTGTGTTTACATTACAGGAGAGGAAGTGATGTCACGGGACATTTTCATTCGTCGGGAGCGATCGCGAGGGGGTGGCCATGAATGAATGGCCATCCCCTCGTCCGGGATCGCTCCCGAACGAATACCGACCGCCGCAGGCACCGGGCGGGGGCCCGATCGGGCCCCCGACCGGCGGGCAGGCAAGGACGTACATGTAAGCCCTTATGCCTGCCCGTGCCATTCTGTCGACGTACATCGTCGTGCGGCGGTCGGCAAGTGGTTAAATTACACCAATCTTAGTCAATGACACCACCAAGTTACTAATTCACTCACTATTCTCTCACCTCGACTATTGTAACACTGTCCTCGTTGCACTTACTGGTGTTTGTTGAGTTTTGTTACTGGGCTTGCCATGCCTGCATAGAGGTCTCATGATGTCTTATGCCCCGTACACACGAGCGGACTTTTCGACATCCAAACTCCGACGGACTATCCGATCGTGTGTGCGCTGCAACGGACTTTAGCGAAGCTAAAGTCTGACGGACTTTAGAAATGAAGCATGCTTTAAATTTTCCCGACGGAACTCCGCCGGACCCGGTCCCCTTTGAAAAATCCGCTCGTGTGTGTGCTACTCCGACGGACTAAAACCGACGCTAGGGCAGCTATTGGCTACTGTCTAGGAACTTCCTACGTCGAATCCAGTCGTACGTCATCACGTTCGACTCCGTCGGAGTTTGGTGTGATGGTGTGTGGTCAAGTCCGTTCGGTCGAAAAGTCCGCCAGAACTCCGTCGGAACTCCGGCGGAACTCCGGCGGAACTCCTTTGGAGGTCTGTCAGACTTAATCCCTCTCGTGTGTACGGGGCATTAGCCCTTGTACACACGGTCGGACATTCTGACGGAAAATGTCCGATCGGACCATGTTGTCGCATACTCCGACTGTGTGTGGGCTCCATCGGACTGTTTCCGTCGGAATATCCGACGGACAAAGTTTTAGAGCTGGGCTATAAAACTTTCCGACAACATGATCCGATCGGACTTTGTCCGATTGTGTCTAGAGAATTCCGATCGGACAAAGTGCCACGCATGCTCGGATCAAATTCCTAGACCAAAGCTATTGGCTACTAGCCTGAACGTAGTCCCGTCGTAACGAAATAACGTCATCACGTTACGTATGATCGGATTTTCCGACAACTTTGTCCAACCGTGTGTATGCAACACAAGTTTCGGACAAAATCCGACGGATTTTTTTGTCGGAATGTCCAACCGTGTGTACAAGGGCTTATGATGTATCTTGATGAATTTTTATCTTCAATAAAGTAATCATCACTGCTGCATACCTGGGAGTGCGGTCAACCTTTCTTGAACCGTCGTCGTTGGCCTACCTCTACGCTTTTGTCTAACAGGAAGTGTGTTAGTGGTAGGATCACCAGGTGAAAAAAATAAGTGACAAAAAGTCAGAAAAAAGAAAGTGAATCTAAGGACTGGTGACCTCAAATATATTAATAATTCGGTTTTGGGTTCCGATATACTTCAAGGCACCAAAATTTGTGTGCTTACCGGCAAAAAATTGTCTCCTGGGTTCACTTTACTCTACCCATTGTGGGATCCCCTATGAATCTTTGCCAAGTAAGCTTATATGAGGCTGCACATCTGATCGGCAGTATTTATCTTTGAAGTGCAGAGTGGTACTTTCTGTAAGGATCCATTTGTTGCCGGGGATAATGTAGTCGGCCACACATTTGTTTTCAGAGTAACCTTAGAGGCTGCTTATAATATAGCAGAGAAGATCAATAGCTCATGGCTGATATCAGCTGCCTGCACACTGTTTCTCTATGGAAATTCAACAATATCTGATCACACTGTACGGGAAAAGTGAGAATAGGGACTCTGGTTACATTACTGCTCATGATGATAAATTCAGCGTGTGACTTTTCTTTCAATACTATAGATATACTGGTTCTATAAGAGTGCTCCATGCAGAATATCTGCTTTACATTTAAAGCTGACCTCCAGCCTGCAGTTCAGTTTTACACAGTTGTACCGGCTCCTCTCTCGGACTGAGTTTTACGCTGATTTCACCGCACACTGTGAGCTTCTCAAAGTGCGCATTAGGTCACCTCAATGACAAAGCCCTGAAGGCGAGACGAAACACGTCAGTGGGCACGGGCTATCAGGAGAAGCCATGGTGGAGGTTGCTTTCTACCTCCTAAGTACCTGGAGCTGTTTTTGGTGTGCAGCGTCTACCCAGGAATCTTTGCATTGCATATGGCGCTGCGATGTTATCAGGAAGCTATGTACAACACCTTGCCTGGCCCCTCCCACCAGCCACGATCTGCCTGCATTGCATAGAGAATAATGTTATGGGTATAAAATAAGCTACCACATAAACCACCTTTATTTATTGGTAATTTATTTATATTTCTTTATTCACCTTCTGGTTTATGTACTCATATATTTAAGTAGCAGCTGGGGGAGGGGTGTGTTTAGCGCTGTGATGATACACAAAGTTGGCGAATTTTGAAGTGTGTATCCGGTTTGTATATAAAATAAGCTATGTAATGAAAAGGGAAAAGGCTTTATTTAAAAATGTCTTTAGGATGTTGATTAAAGTTTTTCCCACCAGAGCATTTTTTGCAATTTTTTTGCATTTTTTTCTATTTGGCACCACGCTACTTTCATTGGTACAACCATACAACACTGTATATACCAGTGATTCTCAACTAGGGTTCCCCCAGAGGTTGCTAAGGGGTTACTATTAGCATTGGGCAATCTCTGCATCTCAGATAAGTTCCCACCGACACCATTTATATTTTTAGCTATCTGTAAGGAGGTAATTCTTCCCAATGACCACAAGTGTAAGGACCATCCTTCTCACTGACCATCACACTAATGTATCATGAGTTGTAGAGTTCTAATTTTTGGCAGGGGTTCCTCGAGACTGGAGAACTATTTCAAGGGTTCCTCTGTGTTGAAAAGGTTGAGAAAGGCTCGTATATACTGTACATGTGTTTGCCCTAAACCCAGAAGCAGGTGGCGACGTACCAGTATGATGCTTTCCCTGCACAGGCTGCTCATCCGCGATACATTGCGGGCGGGCGGTCCAAAAGTGGATAATAATAATAATAATACATAAAATATAATAAATAAATAATAATAATAATCTGATAACAGAACAATGAAAAAATAATAATTCAATTCCTTTTTTGGTGCTTTTCTCACCGACTTATTAAACAGGCCTGATAGCTTCATCCAGAGGTAATCCGAATAGTTCTCCACTATGATGTCTTTCCATTTATTGGAGATAACTCTTCGAATTTTACATGAGGTTGTGGAGTGTATCCCATTCATTGTACAGAACTCCGAGTCTTCTCTGGGTTTTTTTTTCTTCTGGCTGATGAAGGATCGGGATACTTAATAGTAATGACCTTGAAAATTTATTTTTTTTCTCTTTAGGAAGAAGTTTTATAGCCCTGTACCTAGGAGGAAGCCTTATCATCTCTACCCAATTCTCCTTATATCCATATTTCACCCTAGACTTGTTTCTAGGTTCCTGGCAGCAAAAATGGAGTTTTACAACAAGGAAAAGTTCTTAGTGGAAGCAGAGATATAAAAGAATTAATGCCGGTATTAGAGTAAAACAGAACGACGGCCAGGGAATGGCGCAGTGTCAGTGATGGGGGATGAACTTCCATCCATATACAGTTATTTAAAGCAGATTTAAACCCAATCCCCTAAAATCTCAAAGGAGCATTAACATGTTAATGTCATTTCAGAAGTAATTTTTGGTCCTTTTAAATGTGTAGATTTCATTACAATAATACCAGGTGATCTTGCCATGAAGGTCCTTCATCAGGCACTTTCTGTTATAAGGTGACGACACCCTGTCCCTGTCTCCCTATTGTGTTCCTGTGCTGTTACAATGGAGCCTACAAAACTAATGACATAGGCACGGTCCATTGTTATGACCATCAGGAACCCAACCCTGATAAATGACAGGAATGTATTATGATAGCAAGTGGCTGTAAAGAGGCTGCAGAAGATCAGCACACAAAAAAAGTAATTGTTTATGATACGCCGTGCTTTAGAAAATTAAATGTCATTCAGTTAGGGTTTACATCTACCTAAAAAAAAACTGCATTGTTTTAGTAAAGTATAAAGTAAAAGTGTAGCTGCATGCAAAAAAATGCGATATTATTCCTCCATCATCAGAGTCTGCCACTCCAGGGGTGCTATAGCAGCATCTCTGCCAATAAATTAGCTTTTCCCTGCTAGGAGATCAACTCAAAGATTGATATCTTATTTTAAGTCCACTCTCACCCTAACCCTCCGTGTAAAACTAATACTATGTGATTCTAACACTAACCCTTCCTGTAACCCTACATTAACCCTCCCTATAACTTTAATCATTCTTGTAATCCTAATACTAACCATCCCTGTAATCCTAACACTAACCCTCGCTGTAACACCCATCATGTGTTTGGGCTTCCGCTGACTTTTTTTTACCAAGTCAGACGGACCTAGAAATAAAACATGTTTCAAATCTATCTGACGGACTCAAGTCTGTGTGCTGGTCCGATGGATCAAATACGACGCAAGGGCAGCTATTGGCTACTGGCTATTGAACTTCCTTGTTTAGTCCTGTTTATGTCATCATGTTCAAAACTAATGGACTTTCGAACGGACTTAGTCCGGTCGTGTGTGGCCAAGTCCGTTTCGTTCAAAAGGTCAGTTGGACCTCTGCCAGAAGTCCGTCGGGAAGACCGTCAGACCTAGTCCGTTGAAAAGTCCGGTCGTGTGTACGCGGCATAACACTAACCTTCCCTGTAATCCCAATACTAACCCTTCCTCTAATACTAATACTAATCCTCCCTGTAATCCTAACACTAACTCTCGCTGAAATCCCAATTCTAACCCTTCCTATAATCCTAATCCTCCCTGTAATCCCAATACTAACCCTTCCTGTAATCCTAACACTAACCTTCCCTGTAATCCCAATACTAACCCTTCCTATAATCCTAACCCTCCCTGTAATGCCAATACTAAGCCTTCCTGTAATCCTAATACTAACCCTCCCTGTAATCATAACACTAACCCTCGCTATAATCCCAATACTAACCCTTCCTGTGATACTAATACTAACTCTTCCTGTAATCCTAACACTAACCCTCCCTGTAATTCTAACACTAACCCTCGCTGTAATCCTAACACTAACCCTCGCTGTAATCCCAATACTAACCCTTCCTATAATCCTAACCCTCCCTGTAATCCCAATACTAACACTTCCTGTAATGCTAACACTAACCCTTCCTGTAACCCTATATTAACCCCCCCCCATAACCCAAATAATTCCTGTAAATTTCACACTAATACTTCCTGTAATGCTAACGCTAACCCTCTCTGTAATCCTAATACTAACACTTCTGTAATGCTAATACTAACCCTCTCTACAATCCTAATACTAACCCTTCTAGTAATCCTAACTCTAACCCTTCATGTAATCCAAATACAAACCCTTCCTGTAATCCTAACACTAACCCTTCCAGTAATCCTAACATTAGCCCTTCCAGTAATCCTAACACTAACGATTCCTGTAATCCTATTAATAACACTTCCTGTAATGCTAACGCTAACCCTTCCTGTAATCCTAATACTAACACTTCCTATTACTAACACTTTCTGCAATGCTGACACTAGTCATCCCTGTAATCCCTTACTAACCCTTCCTATAATCCTGACACTAACCCTTCCTGTAATCCTAATACTAACACTTCCTGTAATCCTAATACTAACCCTCCCTGTAATCTTAACACTAGCCCTTCCAGTAATTCTAACACTAACCCTTCCTGTAATCCTAATACTAACACTTTCTATAATTCCTACATTAACCACCCTGTAACCCTAACCATTCCTGTAATCCTAACACTTCCTGTAACACGAACATTAACCCTCCTTATAACCTCAATACTAACCCTCCCTGTAATCCTAACACTAACCCTTCCTATAACACTAACCCTAAAATAATTTCCCAGTAAAAGTAGCTGCCCTGAAACCCTAACAGAATCCTCCTTGTAACCCTAATGCCCCGTACACACGAGCGGACTTTTCAACATCCAAAGTCCGTCAGACCGAGTCCGTCAGACTATCCGATCGTGTGTGGGCTGCAACGGACTTTAGCTTCGCAAAAGTCTGACGGACTTTAGAAATGAAGCATGCTTCAAATTTTCCCGACGGAACTCCGCCGGACCCGGTCCCCTTCGAAAAATCCGCTCGTGTGTATGCTACTCCGACGGACTAAAACCGACGCTAGGGCAGCTATTGGCTACTGGCTATGAACTTCCTTATTCGAGTCGGGTCGTACGTCATCACGTTCGAATCCGTCGGAGTTTAGTGTGATCGTGTGTGTCCAAGTCCGTTCGGCCGAAAAGTCTGTCAGAACTCCGTCGGAACTCCGGCGGAACTCCTTTGGAAGTCTGTCGGACATAAGTCCTCTCGTGTGTACGGGGCATAACACTATCCTTTCTTGTGACACAAACCCTTCCTATAATCCCAATACTAACTCTCCCAGTAATCCTAACACTAACTAATGACACTGGCTGGGAAGGGGTTAACATCTAGGGTGATCAAGGGGTTAAATGTGAGCCTTAAAATGTGTAATGCATGCTGCTTTTTACTACAGATCTCTTTTATTTCTCATCTCTGCTTTGCAGAGAACAGAAACAGTGAGATTGTTCTCTCTGTACAGAGCTCTGTGTTGTTTGTCATCACAGGGCTCTGGGATGTGATTGCACGCAGCCGATCAATGGCCGGGACTTGCTGACAGGCTCCTGCTGTGTACAATCGCATCGGGAGTTGGCGAGGAAACGCGCATTTGTGCGCACCCTAAACACGAAAGCATGCAAAAGTTAACATACAGGTACATCGTTTTGTTTGCCTGTGCAGGCCACCTGTCCACAGTACATTGAGGGTGGGTGGTCCGCAAGTGGTTAATACAAGTTCTGTTCCTGCAACTGGACTGTGCACGTTTACTAATTGCCGCACTGCGTTGCACTGCACCTCAACACAAGCTAAAAAGATCAGTGGTGTCAGTGGGAATTTATCTGAGAGGTAGAAGTTGCTCATTGTTCACGGAACCCCTTCAACCTCTGGAAGAACCCAAGGGTTCAGTGCAAACCTGGTTGAGAAAACCTGCCATAGGATGTAAAGTAGACATGTGCGATTCCTTTCATAAGAAACAAAAAATCGTACTAATCCGAAATGCAAATTTTTATGCATACGAATTCTGTATGAAATACGAAATTTAATTTACGAATTTCGGATCCAAATTCATAACGAAAATTTGTAATTGTTACGAAAAGTTAACGAACCTAAAAGTTAAAACCCCAGGAAGTCAGCACAGCACAGGGATGGTGGGAGCCCCTCATAATGATAAATTCATTATAATGAACATTCGTAATTGTTACAAAAAGTTAACAAAAAAAGTTAACAAACCTAAAAGTTAAAAACCCAGGAAGTGAGCACAGCACAGGGATGGTGGGAGCCCCTCATAATGATAAATTCATCATTACGAACTTCCGCTATTTTAACGAAAATTTTAGGAATCTAACGAAAATTCGTATTTCGTACAAATCCGAATTGAATTTCGGTCACGAATTACGAAATACAATTTTTTTTTAATACGAAACCGAATGAAACCAAACAAAACAATTTTTTTTGACGGCGCCCATGTCTAGGTTTTCTCAACTTTTTGAACACAGAGGAACCCTTGAAATAACTTTCTGGTTTCATAGAACCCCTGCTAAAAATGATTATATCTATAACTTACGATACCTTACTGTGATGGTCAGTGGGGAGAATGCTCCTTATACTTGTGGTCATTGGAAAGAATGACCCACTTACAGATAGCTAAAAAGATCAATGGTGTCAGTGGGAACTTACCTGAGAGGCAGAAATTGCTCATTGCTCAAGGAACCCCTCAAGGAACCCCTAGCAACCTCTGGAGGAACCCAAGGGTTCCATGGAACCCTGGTTGAGAAAACCTGCCATAGGGTGTAAAGGAATGACGTGTATGGCTCCCTTTACTGTCCTGAAATTAGGAATAATCCTCTTATTTTTGGGATGGAATGAGACATGAAAACGTTGTGTTCTAAGGAGGCTTTGCTGGTTCAAAAGAATGGCTTTCTGGTTTCTTTAAAACATTATCACCGTAATATTCACAGTTATACTTTCTCGAAAAGTGAAACCCCAAAACAAAACTTCATGGAAGTCAAAACTAACTTTAAAGAGCCAGATTTGCCAGCGCCAGTGATAAACAGAAGCCAGTTGCTCTCTACCGTAGTCTCAGGAGGTTCCAATTCTAAAGATAATATTTAGATCTGAAAGCTATATTCTGTGACAAATGGGGGATTATGAGATTTTAACAATCCCACTTGTGTTTTTTCACCAAACATCCCCCCTCCCGGAAAACTGGTTTGTGTCATGGCTTACTCTTCGCTCTTTATGTATGGGCTCACTACAGTCTTAAGTTTTTATCAGTGGACACCTATTCTAAAGTGTATGTAAAGGTATTTTTTATTTTTTATTTTGGACAGTCATGAAGTGTTGGATCCACTGTCAGGTTTATATTGTGTCCATGCTGGTGAGAATTATTATTATAATACAGGATTTATATAGCGCCAACGGTTTGCGCAGCGCTTTACAACATGAGGGCGGACAGTACAGTTACAATAAAATTCAATACAGGAGTGATCAGAAGGCCCTGTTCATTAAAGCTTACAAGCTAAGAGGGAAGATCAGGTGATACAAAAGGTAATAGCTGTGGGTAATAAGCTGACGGAGAAAATAAAAAGTACAGTCATTAGGTGTGGGCAGGATAGGAAGAGGAAGGTTTTTAAGGATCATCTAAAAGCAAACAGAGTAGGAGATAATCAGACAGATTGGGGTAAGGAGTTCCATAGGATGGGAGAGGCTCTGGAGAAGTCCTGGAGGCGAGCATGGGAGGAGCTGATAAGGGAGCTAGAGAGCAGGAGGTCTTGGGAGGAACGAAGAGAATGATGTTGTTGGTATTTTGAGACTAGGCTTGTGATGTAGCTGTGGATGGTTATTGTTAATATTTTTAATTTAATTTGTTGGATAGGTGGCAGCCAATGGAGGGATTGGCAAAGAGGAGTAGCAGACACTGCCAGTGGCATCAGAAAAGGGGGGGGGGGGCTGACAGTGGCTGAAGCCCCGATAGGGTCCCCAAAAAGCCCCGGGTCTCGGGTGAGCACAGTTCTATTATTAGCCCTGAGCGCTGCCGCCGAGTGAGGACCGATCTGATCCCGAGCACGGCCGAGTGTACTAGCAGGTTCCGCCTTCTGGAGCCTGCCGCGCTGATGGACATCCCACTGGTCCAATGCCGGGACGGTGGGACTTGACGTCCATCATAGATGCTGCAGGCTCCAGAAGGTGGGAATTACAATGCGGCCGCTGCGCCACTGGCAGAAAATCCCGACCCCACTCGGCGCTCGGGTAGGTGGCTGGCTCTCCTCTCTTTATCATGGCTCTCTCTGGCTGCCCAAACTCTGGAGTCTACTCCACTGTGTGCTGAGCGTGCAGCTGAGCTGAAGGAGGACACCTGAAGTCTGGTCAGGTAGGTCAGTGTATGTCGTGTAGGTCAGTATGTGTGTGTGTGTCAGGTAGGTCAGTGTAGGTTGGTAGGTCAGTGTATGTCAGGTAGGTCATTGTAGCTCAGGTAGGTCAGTGAATGTCAGGTAGGTCAGTGTAGGTCAGTGTAAGTCAGTGTGTGTCAGGTAGGTCAGTGTAGGTAAGGTAGATCAGTGTAGGTCAGTGTATGTCAGGTAGGTCAGTGTAGGACAGTGTATGTCAGGTAGGTCAGTGTGTGTCAGATAGGTCAGTGTGTGTCAGATAGGTCAGGTAGGTCAGTGTAGGTCAGTGTATGTCAGGTAGGTCAGTGTAGGACAGTGTATGTCAGTTAGGCCAGTGTAGGTCAGTGTGTGTCAGATAGGTCAGTGTGTGTCAGGTAGGTCAGTGTAGGTCAGTGTCAAGTAGGTCAGCTCGCATCGGTGCTGGGCTCGGATTTCGGGCTAAAGCCCCTGTTTTTTTTGCCACCTAGCAACTCCCCTGCTGAGCAGTTGGTAAGGTGGATGAGTCTGGCAGCAGCATTCATAACGGTCTGGAGGGGAGATAACCTGTAAATCTAAAGGTAAACCAATGAGAAGGGAGTTCCAGCAGTCGAGGCAAGAGATGACCAGAGGAGTAAACATAAGAGCTTTGTTGTGTCAGAAAGGGGAGTTTGGACATGTTGCGGAGGTTGAGGTGGCAAGATTTGGACAGTGATTGGAAGTGGGGTCTGTAGATTGACCCCTTTATATGTGTTATGGTCACCCGAGGCACTGGGACAGAAAGTGATGGGCATTCCAACATTTTGAGTTTCCCCCAGAACACGTGATGGAAACTTTCCAACACTTGGTGTCACATGTTCAAGGAGTGACGGGAAATCTCCCGAGATGGGTCACAAGAACAACAGAAAATAAGAACCTCACAGAAGGTTCTCTGTAGGAATCCTTTAATTCGGTGGTCTCTTAGCAGAGGTCCGAAACACCTAATGCTAATTCAGAGCAAGAGCTCCCCAATCAAAGGGGATCATGAGCTTTGCTGATTGTAGAGCTAAAGGTCTGACTAAATAGGGGGCATGTTAGTCCTGTGCGGAGAGAGCAATGCTGGCAGGGGACTGGCTTGTCTACTTAGCCTGAGGCTGTATTAGAAAAAAAAAAAGAAGTGTAGAAAATCATATATTACATTATTCAAACATTATACAACTGGAGTGTTTAGTGGATTTAGGTCCCATTCACACTTCACAATTTGGAATTGCGGGCAGAATCAGCAAGATTCCAAATCGTGTGGCAATCGCTGCAAAACATGTGCCGCGCGTTTAGGTGTCATTATAGTTCAATGTCACCAGAAACTCGAATGCAATTCTGCCACATAGCAGGATCATGCGACAATTGTAGCAAATTGTAGCAAACTGCGCCTTTAAAAATCTTGTGAAGCATGCGTGCCCCGAAAAGGAGCAGGAGCTTCTTTTTTGGGTGACAAACTTGCATTCAAGTGAACAGGCTGCCAATGCACCGTGCTGAAAATCAGACATGCTCCATTTTTGGCAATGCAAAACTTTGCGACGGCATAAAATTAGGTGCAAATGGCCCCCCCACTCTGAGACATCTCAGACCCTCTGGCTCTTCATTGACGCACAGCCCCCAGGAGCGGTGACAAATGAGATGCTACCTGCAGCATGACATATGCTTGGGAGCGAGGCGCTTGTATAGGATTTCATGGCCAGTCATTTACACAATTAGAAAAGAATCATAATCGAAATCGCAATAGACATGGCTATGCGTGAGCTGGAACAAGCAATTTATTCACAATGGGCCTCGCACGTTTTTTTTTTTTTATTGCTTTTCTGAAATCCAATGAAGCGAGCTGTCGCTCCGATTCAGGAGACTGAACGCTGATCAAAGTTTTCCTCCCCGCAATGACAAGACCTCAATTTCCACATGCTGGTCTAGAGCCCAGCTCCTCCGTCTTATTAGAAAAATGAAAACAAAACATTGGAGAGATGCGTTAGGAGGTGCAGAAGGATGGAGGAAGAAGAAGGATTCATCATTGAAGGAAATCTGTCCAGAAACATGGAGGCTGCCATGGCCATTCCTGTTCTGCAGGGACACAGAAAGTTCCAAAGTTCGAGGCTCAGCATAACTTCTAGGCAACTAGTATTTGCAGAAGTCGGTAAAAAATTGCCAGACCACTATTCGTCTTGAACCTTTTTGCTACTGTAAGCCCTTGTACACACGGTCGAACATTCCAACAACAAAATCCGTCGGATTTTGTCAGACGGATTTTGCCCGAAACCGGTGTTGCATACACACAGTCGGACCAAGTTGTCGAAAAATCAGATCGTACCTAACGTGATGATGTTATTTCGTTTACGACGGAACTACGTTCAGGCTAGTAGCCAATAGCTTTGGTCTAGGAATTTGATCTGAGCATGCGTGGCACTTTGTCAGCTCTAAAACTTTGTCCGTCGGATATTCCGACAGAAACAGTCCGATGGAGCCCACACACAGTAGATTATCCGACGACACGGTCCGATCAGACATTTTCCATCCGAATGTCCGGCCGTGTGTACAAGGGCTAACACTGTCCTAGTTAGGTGCTAGCTAGGTTGGATACATTTAACAATGTATTAATGATTCCAGAGCTTCATTCGTTTGCGGTTTTTAATACCTGGCTGATTTTCCATAAAGTCCCGAAACTTGTACAAATTTCTCCACAAATCCTAATAAAAGGGTCTGTTATATGAACATGTAATTATTTATTTTCTGGTCCTGACAGGTAAAATAGAGGAGGCTGAGGAAAGGTAACAGGATACTCTGCCCTACAAAGCGTTGAATGTGACATCGGAGGCCGAGGTGTCTGCCACAGGCGGGGATCAGTACTCTCCAGGCGCAGACAAAAAAAAGTGACTCATCTCAAAATGATGATGACGAATCCATATAAAAGTCATCAGGTTACCAGTCATTAATGTAATTATTGCCGGTAATATGTACGTATGTCACTCTGCCTAGACAGATGTCTGAGAGGTCGATGGGACAACAACTACTCGTCCTGGAGGGGTCGGTGGGTTATGAATATGATTTGTCTTAGGGTGTCACAACTGCAGAGAGAGGAAACGAACGTGGTTTATTCTTCTGTGGTCATGTGACCTTTACATCACCACAACCTTTCATTCACCTCTTCTGGAATAACCCTTGTTTGACCTCTCACTTTATTACCTAATTATTGTATGGACGTCTACGGAACTCTAAAGAGAAGCTCCAGGCAACAAGTGAAATCGATCTGTGAACTGCTAAATGCAAACATTGCAACCGTGCTTAACCTCCTACTGACTGTGCAATGCATAGATGCAGGGGCAGGGCGGGTGGTCCTTAATACCCAACTGCCACATATATACATCCATGGGGCTCCAAGGTTCTGTGCTGAGAGGGCACTCACCGACTGTATCTTCTCTGAGCCAACATCTCAGTCCAGGTAGTAATGTAAATCAATGGTTCTCAACCCTGTGCTCAAGTAAACCCAACAGGCCATGTTTTGGGAATTTCTTTTAGATGCAATAGCTGTCCAAAATATCAAGGCATTGCTCTGATTGAAAGCACCTGTGCAGGATAAAGGAAAACCAACAAACATGGCCTGTTGGTGGTACTTGAGGACAGGGTTGAAAACCACTGATGTAGATGACCCTAGATCAGCGGCACCATGACCCTCCAACCTCCCGGCACCAGGGACTAGCCTCAGGGACCAAAACCCCTCCACAGACCAAAGGGGGGGGGGGGTTGTCAGGAGGTTGAATTGGGGGGAGGAGAATTGGGGTGGTGTGTGCTGCCTTTCACCTAGGGGGGGTTGGGGTGTTGTGGTGTGTGCTGCCTGTCAGCTCCATTGTGTGAGTGCCGCCTGTCACCTGGGGGGGTTTAATGGGCTGGGGTGGTGTGGGCAGCCTGTTGCCTTGGGGGTGGGTGTTTCTTGGTGCAACCTGTCACTTTAGGGGTGGGGGGTGCTTGGTGCAGCCTGTAACCTCGGGGTTGGGGGGTGCTTGTTACATCCTGTGATCTCAGAGGTGGGGGGTGCTTGGTGCAGCTTGTCACCTTGGGGCTGGGGGGTGCTTGGTGGAGCCTGTCACCACAGAGGTGGGGGTTGCTTGGTGGAGCCTGTCACCTCCTGGTGGTGTGAAACTTGTCCCCCTTCCTCATCATAGGTAAGGTGACCACAGAGAGGGAAGTGGTGCTGGTAGAAAGGGAGCAGGCACCCTCAGGTGGTGGAAAGGTGGCAGTGCAGGTTATACTGGCTTGCTCGCCTGCTTCCCACCTACCGCCACATGACCCGGCCCTCAACAAGCCACAGACCGGCACCGGTCCACAGCCTGGGGGTTGGAGACCCCTGCCCTCGATGATGCCTGAGCAAAGATGGCACCAACCTGGGTCTCCAAACGTTCTAAACAAAGGGCCAGATCACAGTCACACGTTAGGACAGTAACCAGTGGGAGTAGTAAATGCGTCAGTGAGAGTAAACAATGCTTTGCGGTCAGTGGGAGTAAACAAAAAATGACATTACTCCTGTGGTCAATAGGAGGAGATATTAGTGGAAGGAACAGTGCCCCATCATTGGTGTCAGTAGGAGGAATGGTATCTCATAGTTGGTGTCAATGAGAAGAATTTGCACCATTGTTGATGTCATTGGGAGGCATAGTGCCCCATAAAGTGGAAGGAATGGTGCCTCATTGTCGGTGTCAGTGGGAGGAATAGCGTCCCAAGAGCCAGATAAAGGCAAGGTTAAATAGCAGATTACAGAAGATAGCTAGAAAGGAAGATATTCTTTAGTGTAGTTCATGTGGCAAGGTCACTGTGATTCTTGCAGGATCAACCAGTATAGTTTGTAAAAATGCAGTTAGCCTTTAAAAAAAAAAAAAAAAGAGAGAGAAAAATAATAGTCATCACATCTAAGGACAGTAAGCTGAAATATATAGCATTTTTGTTCTTGGGTTAAGAATTTGGGTTAAGTTTTTTGGCCTCAAATGAAGGGAGGTAATGTCATAAGCTGGATTCAGAACTTTTGTGAAATGTGTGCATCACCATAACACACAGTAACCCAAATACTGTGGTGTGGTTCCATTCAGTTTGAACACTCTACATTGAACCTACATTTTTTTAGGCAAAGAAGCCTGTAGGTGGTGCTCAACCGTAGCGGCATTGCAGCTGGGGAGGAAGTCAAGAGGAACATGGTTCCTGTATGGTTTCCTGGTCACTGGGAAAGCTATCCGATTTGATGCTACCATCTTACCTGACACTGGAAGCCATTTTGGTTCAGGCAGAGCCTATTTAAGGCCCTGGCTCTCAGGCTTGGTGTATATTTAATGTGTGGATAGTATAGGGACAGGTCACCCGTCTGTCAGGGACAGCGATTAGCGACAGGGAGAGGTTTGAGATAAGTAGGGAAAGAATAGGGAAATGCCATCCTTCCTGGCCACCTTCCCATTTGGGCATGGTCTGGCCAGGCTGCATTCCACCCCTCAAGACAGACACTGTCGGGACCTCTGAGACCTGCTCTGCTACAGTTCGCTGTTGCATTATGTTCCCGGACGGGCGCCTTCCCGAAGGGCTTGTGTATTGCTAAACTTTAGGTCAGATTCAGGAACTTTCACATTATTACACGGTCTGTTCTCTGCAACTGGACTCTGAGTGGTTACTGCCGCCGCACCACGCTGCACCTACCCACAAGCCATCTTTGTATTGTAGTGCACTGGATTAAAAAAGGCTCAGGTTCGTTGTGGTGCATTGCCAGCCCACTCAAAATGAATGGACTACCTTGCAGCAAGGCATGTTAGTGAGTGCCATAAAGCACATCAACGAAAACATGTATATCTTTAGGCCTTAGGTCTGCGATTTGGAATCAGGATATGCAGGGATTGTTTTTCCACTTTCTTGCGGTGTGTTTGGTTGAGTTTCCTTATGTCAATATTCAGCCCTTACGATAATCACGGTGCTCTTCACATGTTTAAAGAGAAGCAGGTGCAGCATTAGGATTGCATTAGCCGGCAGCAGAAAGTTTCCTGGGTCTTGTGGTTTCCCGCTAGTTGTAACGCTTCGCACAGCTGTATCAAACAATTCCAATCCCAGCTCCGCTCAGAAGATTTACTCTTAGGAACATGCAGAGAATATGATTCGCCGAGGAGCTCTTTCCACATTCAGACTAAAAATGTACCTCAGGATTCAGTGCACACTCAATGACATTAACAAGCTGTGGTTTTCCTATAAAACTGGAGAATTCACCTAATGAGACAACATCTGCTTCTTTTTTTTCCTTCTTTATGAGCTTAAAGGGATATTGTTTCTCTTTTGTTTTAACCATTGTCATTTATTAACGCTCTAGTCAATCTAAAAAATTATATCGTACACTAGATGGCAAAAAATGTGGGAACTCCACCTGATGAAGGATACGGTTTATTCTTCTTCGTACAAAGATATTTGACACAATTGCGTGCATTTTGGTTTGGGCCATAACACTTTCTGTTCCACTATGACTGTTCATAAAACCAGTTCCACGAAGACATGGTTTGGTGAGTTGAGTGTGGAAGAACTTAAGTGGCTGACACAAAGCCCGGACCTCAACCCTACCGAACACTTTCACAGTAATTTGGAACACCAATTGGAAGCTAGGACCTGCACAAAGCCCTGACCTCACCCCTACTGGACATGTTGAAGGTGAAATGGAGCACCAATTGGAAGTTAGGGCCTGCACAAAGCCTTGACCTCACCCCTACTGGACATGTTGAAGATGAAATGGAGCACCAATTGTAAGTTAGGGCCTGCACAAAGCCCTGACCTAACCCCTACTGAACATGTTGAAGGTGAAATGAAAAACCAATTGGAAGCTAGGGCCTGCACAAAGCCCTGTCCTCATCCCTACTGAACACGTTCAAGTTGAATTGGAACACCAATTGTGGAAGCTAGGGCCTGCACAAAGCCCTGACTTCATCCCTACTGAACACATTCAAGGTGAATTGGAACACCAATTGGAAGCTAGGGTCTGCACAAAGCCCTGAGCTCATCCTTACTGAACAAATTCAAGGTGAATTGGAACACCAATTGGAAGCTAGGGCCTGCACAAAGCCCTGACCTCAACCCTACTGAATACGTTCAAGATGAATCGAAATACCAATTGGAAGAAGGGGCCTGCACAAAGCCCTGATCTCATCCCTACTGATCATGTTCGAGATGACTTGAAACTCCAATTGTAAGCTAGATATTCTCATCTAACATGAGTAACTGATGTCATAGATGCTCTTTTGCATTTGAATGGGCACAAATTCCAACAGACACATCCCGAAATCTTATGGAAAGCCTTCCTAGAAGAGTGAAAGCTGTTATAGCCACAAATGAAGTAGCAATTGCATGGTCATGGTTTTGGAATGAAAAGTCCAACAATTTCATACAGTATAAAATGTGTGATGGTTGAGTGTCTTGTAATCGTTTGGCCTTATACTGTGTATGAATGTATGAAATTGGTACTTTTAGCATACCTGTGTTTTGCCAATGCAGGGTAACTCAACAGGTTTTCATTAATGCCTCCTCTGAAGCATCATATACTTTAAAGCTCCAATCAACCGAGCAAAGAAATAAACTGCATAAACTCCACTTTGCTCTAGATACAAGACAGTGGAACATTTCTCCACGTCATGCTGGGCTAATAACTAAGCACCAGCACTGTCACATGGCGCAAGTCACATGCTCCCCCATGCCTAGAAGAACTGGGTATTTTCTTCAGCTCCAACATAGGAAAGAAAAACTGAGTATGTATTTCCAGGGAGGAAAACTGATACTTTGCTCTGTATGGGATCAGAGTCAGTATCTGTGTAGGTAGCTATATTTCCCCATGATGGAGTAGCTGCTTATAGATCTCTTAGGCATTTTTTCTTGGGGGACAGTGGCGGAACTACCAGGATCACAAAGGTCGCACTTGCAACCGGGTCCTGGCATTCTGCCACCATGGGGGGGAGGGGGGGGCCTCCAGTTGTCAGGAAGGTGACCCGCTGCAGAATTTGTGAAAGGGTCCAGCTGCAGGGCCGAAAGGCTTGGTTCACATTGCTGTTACCCAACAGTCCTGCAACTTGCTTGCAATTTCCTTGCGACTTTTGTGATTTAACATAGCACACTATGGCACTCAAACTGCACCAAAGTCACCAAAAATAAGTGCAGGAACTTTTATTTCTAGTGAAATGAAAGGGTAAAAGGCCCCCAGAGGGAGAGCCCTGGACTGGGAGGCAAGGGCCCCAGGTCCAATGGAAAGGACCCCAGCGGTCAGGGGGACCTTCGTGGTTTCTTGTAACGGGACCCTAAGGGTTCTAGTTACACCTCCACACTGGGGGGTGTGAGTAGGAGTGCTGCTAAAGTAGAGGAATGGCTGCAGGAGAAAATAAAGATTTCCTTTATTAGGAAGGACCACTGTCTGTGTAAGTCATAATTGGAATGGACATAGAAAATTGAGTACTGTCCGTGATACTTTTTTTATTTGCACTAACATACAATTTTTCAGGACAAGCTTTCGGGTATGTCCCCTTCTTCAAGGTCCAAGCAGTACTCAATGGACATAGAAATTCAGAAAGGAGCACCAGATCAAAAACAGATGAAAGATTCCAAGATAATTTTGATAATTTTGGTAAATAAATCATACTAAAACATCCAATGCATTTCGAGGGCAACACCATCCCCCACCCGTTATCGGTTCTAGAAGAATAAACATAAAACATAATCAAAATAATAAAAGATAAAACACATTCACTTGTCAATCCCTTGTGTGGTGTTTCTTGTTAAATTTCCTGTTATATAAAAGAGAAAGTGCTTGTTGCTTATATGGAAACCATTCTTGTTTAGTGTGTGTATAGCCCATTTTTTTTTTTTAATAGAGTAGGAAGGGTTAAAGCCTATATCCAGCTTTAATTGCTGTCGGTGTCCCTGCCATCACCGAAGTGTAGTGATGGCCGAACGGTTCGCCCGGCGGTCGTTTCGCGGCGAATTTCCGACTTTCGCCGTCCGCGGGTTCGAACGCCTTTTTCCGTCGTTCGCCCCGGCGGACTTACGTGTTTAATGTATACAAGAACTTTAACCTTTCGTGACACGTTTATCATGTGTTACAGGACAACCAATTGAGACATGACAGCTCATGGACACTTGGACATTCCCCCTAACCTATAAATACACCCGATCCGGTGGCCATTTTACATTCTTTCTTCTGTCACTGTAGGGAAAGGATCCTGTGTGGAGTAGGGACAGAGAAAACGCTAGCTATTTGGTACACAAAAGTTCTTTTCAGGACTGGTATAGGTGTTAGGTCAGCAGCCTGAGTTTCTTTTGTCAGTTTAGATAAAGGGACAGAGCGCTGTATGCTGCTATTTTAGGGACAGCTCAGCCAGATTAGTCTTTCTTCATCATCATCATCATCATCATCATTAGCTGTTACTATCAGGTCCACAAAAGAGCTGTTCCAGCTAATCGTTCCAGCCTACTCTTTTTTGCCAATTTGTATAGGGACAGGCAGGAAGCAGTGTGTCAGGCAGTGAGGATAATTTTAAAGACTTGCTGTTACTATTAGTTCCACAAAGGTTCTTTTCAGGACTGGTATCAGTGGTACGGTAATAGGCTTGTACACGTATAATATTCTTTCTTCCAAATATAGAAAGAATATTATACTTGACTGCTGCCCTTCTGCTGCAGTCTGCTAATCATTCACAACTCACTTGTTCCACAAAAGTTCTTATAAGGACTGGTAACTTGGTCTGTCTAGGGTGCTACGGTACATAGGCTTGGGTGCGGTACAGTCTGCTGTTCTGTAAGGACCGCTATCGGTCCACAATAGATAGGGTTGCCGTGCACTACTGCTGACCGCTGCCCTATACTGCAGCAGTCCTTCAGCGGTATAGGGACTGACGCACAGTCTGCTAAACACTAATACACAACCTGCTTGGTCCACAAAAGTTCTTATAAGGACTGGTAACTTGGTATAGGGTGCTACGGTACATAGGCCTGAGTGCGTTACAGTCTGCTGTTCTGTAAGGACCGCTATCGGTCCACAATACATAGGGTTGACGTGCACTACTGCTGACCGCTGCCCTATACTGCAGCAGTCCTTCAGCGGTATAGGGACTGACGCACAGTCTGCTAAACACTAACACACAACCTGCTTGGTCCACAAAAGTTCTTATAAGGACTGGTAACTTGGTATAGGGTGCTACGGTACATAGGCCTGAGTGCAGTACAGTCTGCTGTTCTGTAAGGACTGCTATCGGTCCACAATACATAGGGTTGCCGTGCACTACTGCTGACCGCTGCCCTATACTGCAGCAGTCCTTCAGCGGTATAGGGACTGACGCACAGTCTGCTAAACACTAATACACAACCTGCTTGGTCCACAAAAGTTCTTATAGGGACTGGTAACTTGGTATAGGGTGCTACGGTACATAGGCCTGAGTGCGTTACAGTCTGCTGTTCTGTAAGGACCGCTATCGGTCCACAATACATAGGGTTGCCGTGCACTACTGCTGACCGCTGCCCTATACTGCAGCAGTCCTTCATTGGTATAGGGACTGACGTACAGTCTGCTAATCACTAACACACAACCTGCTTGGTCCACAAAAGTTCTTATAAGGACTGGTAACTTGGTATAGGGTGCTACGGTACATAGGCCTGAGTGCGTTACAGTCTGCTGTTCTGTAAGGACCGCTATCGGTCCACAATACATAGGGTTGCCGTGCACTACTGCTGACCGCTGCCCTATACTGCAGCAGTCCTTCATTGGTATAGGGACTGACGTACAGTCTGCTAATCACTAACACACAACCTGCTTGGTCCACAAAAGTTCTTATAAGGACTGGTAACTTGGTATAGGGTGCTACGGTACATAGGCCTGAGTGCGTTACAGTCTGCTGTTCTGTAAGGACCGCTATCGGTCCACAATACATAGGGTTGCCGTGCACTACTGCTGACCGCTGCCCTATACTGCAGCAGTCCTTCATTGGTATAGGGACTGACGTACAGTCTGCTAATCACTAACACACAACCTGCTTGGTCCACAAAAGTTCTTATAAGGACTGGTAACTTGGTATAGGGTGCTACGGTACATAGGCCTGAGTGCAGTACAGTCTGCTGTTCTGTAAGGACCGCTATCGGTCCACAATACATAGGGTTGCCGTGCACTACTGCTGACCGCTGCCCTATACTGCAGCAGTCCTTCATTGGTATAGGGACTGACGTACAGTCTGCTAATCACTAACACACAACCTGCTTGGTCCACAAAAGTTCTTATAAGGACTGGTAACTTGGTATAGGGTGCTACGGTACATAGGCCTGAGTGCGTTACAGTCTGCTGTTCTGTAAGGACCGCTATCGGTCCACAATACATAGGGTTGCCGTGCACTACTGCTGACCGCTGCCCTATACTGCAGCAGTCCTTCATTGGTATAGGGACTGACGTACAGTCTGCTAATCACTAACACACAACCTGCTTGGTCCACAAAAGTTCTTATAAGGACTGGTAACTTGGTATAGGGTGCTACGGTACATAGGCCTGAGTGCGTTACAGTCTGCTGTTCTGTAAGGACCGCTATCGGTCCACAATACATAGGGTTGCCGTGCACTACTGCTGACCGCTGCCCTATACTGCAGCAGTCCTTCATTGGTATAGGGACTGACGTACAGTCTGCTAATCACTAACACACAACCTGCTTGGTCCACAAAAGTTCTTATAAGGACTGGTAACTTGGTATAGGGTGCTACGGTACATAGGCCTGAGTGCGTTACAGTCTGCTGTTCTGTAAGGACCGCTATCGGTCCACAATACATAGGGTTGCCGTGCACTACTGCTGACCGCTGCCCTATACTGCAGCAGTCCTTCAGCGGTATAGGGACTGACGCACAGTCTGCTAAACACTAACACACAACCTGCTTGGTCCACAAAAGTTCTTATAAGGACTGGTAACTTGGTATAGGGTGCTACGGTACATAGGCCTGAGTGCAGTACAGTCTGCTGTTCTGTAAGGACCGCTATCGGTCCACAATACATAGGGTTGCCGTGCACTACTGCTGACCGCTGCCCTATACTGCAGCAGTCCTTCATTGGTATAGGGACTGACGTACAGTCTGCTAATCACTAACACACAACCTGCTTGGTCCACAAAAGTTCTTATAAGGACTGGTAACTTGGTATAGGGTGCTACGGTACATAGGCCTGAGTGCGTTACAGTCTGCTGTTCTGTAAGGACCGCTATCGGTCCACAATACATAGGGTTGCCGTGCACTACTGCTGACCGCTGCCCTATACTGCAGCAGTCCTTCAGCGGTATAGGGACTGACGTACAGTCTGCTAATCACTAACACACAACCTGCTTGGTCCACAAAAGTTCTTATAAGGACTGGTAACTTGGTATAGGGTGCTACGGTACATAGGCCTGAGTGCGTTACAGTCTGCTGTTCTGTAAGGACCGCTATCGGTCCACAATACATAGGGTTGCCGTGCACTACTGCTGACCGCTGCCCTATACTGCAGCAGTCCTTCATTGGTATAGGGACTGACGTACAGTCTGCTAATCACTAACACACAACCTGCTTGGTCCACAAAAGTTCTTATAAGGACTGGTAACTTGGTATAGGGTGCTACGGTACATAGGCCTGAGTGCAGTACAGTCTGCTGTTCTGTAAGGACCGCTATCGGTCCACAATACATAGGGTTGACGTGCACTACTGCTGACCGCTGCCCTATACTGCAGCAGTCCTTCAGCGGTATAGGGACTAAGAGTTTTGTCACAGGGTGATTTAAAAAATGACAGGCAGAGGAAGAGGCAGGCCCTTCCGCAGGGGTGGTAGGGGTAGGGCAGGAGCAACAGCCTTGAGCCAAAGTGGGAAGTTGCAGAAGGTGCGTTCAATTACTTTAAAGGACGCACCAGACTTGGTTGAGTGGCTCACTCAGCCTTATTCTTCTGCACCCTCCTCATCCTCTCGATCTGCACCCTCTTCTTCACTCTCTGCTATGTGCACCCCCAAAGACACTACCACCAACAACACCACCACCACCACATACCTTCCGCTTGAGTGCAAATGGGGGCCTTCATGCTCCAGTGTTTTAATAGGGACCCCCGTATAAAAAGCATGAGGGTCAAGGACCAGTACTGGGTGGCAACGTACTTAGATCCCCGGTACAAACACAAAATGGCGGAAATGTTACCGCCGTCGCAGAGGGCTGTCAGAATGCAGCACTTCCAGGCCTTGCTTCGAGAAATGCTGCATTCTGCTTTTGCGTGCGCTGGCAGAGGAGCAATTCCCACTCCCAGAGAAGGATTTGCGGGTACCAATCCAACAGCGCCTGCAAGAAGAGGCCGGTTTGAAGATGTGTTGGTGACTTCGGATATGAGGTCATTCTTTCAGCCGACCCATCGACAGGTGTCATCCGGATCCAGCATCAGGGAACGCCTAGACCGTCAGGTGTCCGACTACATTGGGTTAACGGCCGATGTGGACGCTCTGAGGAGTGATGAACCCCTAGACTACTGGGTGGGCAGGCTTGACCTCTGGCCAGAGCTTGCCCAATTTGCAATCGAACTGTTGGCTTGCCCCTCATCCAGTGTCCTGTCCGAAAGGACGTTCAGCGCAGCAGGGGGGATTGTGACCGATAAGCGTACTCGCCTAGCTCACGACAGTGTTAACTACCTCACATTTCTAAAAATGAATGAGGCATGGATCTCGGAGGAATTCAACACATGTGATCAGTAGACCATGTATATGTCTATAAACAATTTTTGGAATCAAGCACACAGACCTTCTTAATTCATTTGGCTCACTTCCCTGACCCAAAAAAGCACACCGTACTATATGCCCCTACCCTCCTCTTTGAAGAGGTTGAGCGGTGTCATATTTCTACTGGGGCTGCTTATTATGAGGGGTTCCCACCATCCCTGTGCTGTGCTGACTTCCTCCTGGGTGTTCTTATTATGAGGGGCTCCCACCATCCCTGTGCTGTGCTGACTTCCTCCTGGGGGTTCTTATTATGAGGGGCTCCCACCATCCCTGTGCTGTGCTGACTTCCTCCTGGGGGTTCTTATTATGAGGGGATCACACCATCCCTGTGCTGTGCTGACTTCCTCCTGGGGCTGCTTACGGTGCTGCTGTCAGCGCTGTATATCACGGAGCTGCTGTCAGCGCTGTATGTCACGGAGCTGCTGTCAGCGCTGTATGTCACGGAGCTGCTGTCAGCGCTGTATGTCACGGTGCTGCTGTCAGCGCTGTATGTCACGGAGCTGCTGTCAGCGCTGTATGTCACGGAGCTGCTGTCAGTGCTGTATGTCACGGAGCTGCTGTCAGCGCTGTATGTCACGGAGCTGCTGTCAGCGCTGTATGTCACGGAGCTGCTGTCAGCGCTGTATGTCACGGTGCTGCTGTCAGCGCTGTATGTCACGGAGCTGCTGTCAGCGCTGTATGTCACGGAGCTGCTGTCAGTGCTGTATGTCACGGAGCTGCTGTCAGCGCTGTATGTCACGGAGCTGCTGTCAGCGCTGTATGTCACGGAGCTGCTGTCAGCGCTGTATGTCACGGTGCTGCTGTCAGCGCTGTATGTCACGGAGCTGCTGTCAGCGCTGTATGTCACGGAGCTGCTGTCAGCGCTGTATGTCACGGAGCTGCTGTCAGCGCTGTATGTCACGGAGCTGCTGTCAGCGCTGTATGTCACGGAGCTGCTGTCAGCGCTGTATGTCACGGTGCTGATGTCAGTGCTCTGTATT
Source organism: Lithobates pipiens (assembly GCF_037356315.1). NCBI lineage: Eukaryota > Metazoa > Chordata > Amphibia > Anura > Ranidae > Lithobates > Lithobates pipiens. The sequence goes on from NW_027507785.1 coordinate 27,967,558, forward strand.
ACGGTGCTGCTGTCAGTGCTCTGTATCTCCTGCACCCTCTTGTTTGCCTACCCTGGTCCCTGACCTTCCCTCTCCTCCATTGCCTTCATTAGCTCCATAGTCCTGAATTGTCAGAACAATTTCCCAAATAAAAAAAAAATGCTTGTAGTTATCGATCCCAAATTCACCTCATACATGTATTATGCTATTGTCCAGGTGGTGGGACTACGTGCTACCCCCTAATAATTACCCCGTGGCCGCAAATTCGACCTAAAGGTTTGCGAAATTCGCCTCCCATTGAAGTCAATGGAGCCCGCGGCGAACGGTCGTTTTCGCGAACGTTTGTGCCCGTTCGCGTTTCGCGTTCGCGAAACGTCCCGTCGGAAGTTCGTCCATCACTACCGAAGTGTCCTGGACTCTGGACTGCACCAGAGATGGAAGAGCAGGTTTACGGAAGACTCCCGAGTTCCCATTTGGGTGAACCTCCGGTGGTCAGTTTTCCCAGACATACGTTTTCCTAGCTCCATATGGTATATTTTTACAGATCCGGTGGGGGGTGCTGAAGTTAGACTATTCCACTAATTTTCTGTTCGCTACAGAACAGCGAGGTGGCTGGTTAGTTAGTACATTGGCAGCGGGTCATCTCCGCTTTGCAGATGTGTTGTAGGAAACAGATGTGTTTACCAAGATATTCACTGAGGCTTCTGCTTGTCGCATCAATTATAAAATTATTTACTTTCTTAAGAGACGACTCAAATCCAACACACAGTATTACGACCATATGGTCAGGAGAATACAGCCTTTTCAGTGGGAATTCTGCCAACATTTAAGAATGTATCTAACATCATACCTACCGAGTCTTTAAGATGGGAAAGTGGGACAAAGTTTATAAGCAAAAGACACCTCTTTGATAAGGTTCTGTTTAAACGGTCTATCGAAATGTGATGTTTCAGGTATGGGGAGGTCTGTAGGGCTGAAGCACCCATTGGCTTCTTCTACCATTTGGGGTCTCCAACCAGTCCCTGCTGTAGCTCCTGGTCCTGTATTCCTCAAGATTTGTTGTCGGAGAATGTCTCTAGGACCAGACAGAAAAGAGAATTGACCCCTAACTGGACTTTTTATGGCACTCGAGTACGTATAGATAGAAAAATATAAATATTTTATTTGTAACATACATATATCAAAAGAATACAAGATAAAAATGGCAAAATGTTTAGACAGACATGCATATGAGCTGAAACAGTCACCACAATGATTGATACTGTTGTCTTATGGTTCACCCAAAGCGAGGTTACTTAATTGGTCTTTAATTTAATTGGCAGGCTGTGGTGGAGAAAAGACACCACTGTGTTCCTTCAACAGTCCATAACTGTAACTGTAGAGATGAACTAATTAGTTTTATGCTGACAAAGAACATGATAGGAGGAGGGAGCAAAAATGTTACCTAATTGGTCTTCTGCTGCTCCTTCTCTATCCAACTGGCAGGCTGGGGGTGGAAAAAGGCACCACTGTTTTTATTTTAAATGCTGTTATACAGTAAGCCCTTGTACACACGGTCGGAGATTCCGACAACCAAATCCGTCGGAGGAATTTCCAGACGGATTAATTCCGGAAGAGGTCCGGAAGTGATGTTGCATACACACGGTCGGACTAAATTGTCGGAAAATCCGATTGTACATAACGTGATGACGTTATTTTGTTACGACGGGACTACGTTCAGGCTAGTAGCCAATAGTTTTGGTCTAGGAATTTGATCTGAGCATGCATGGCACTTTGTCCGTCGGAGTAGGCTACATATGATCGGAGTATGTCCGATAGGAGCATTTTGTCGGAAAATTTTACCGGCAAGTTGGAAAACTTGGTCCGTCGGATATTCCGACGGAAACAGTCCAATGCTGACCACACACAGACGGAATATCCGACAAAACGGTCCGATAGGACACATTCCGTCCGAATCTCCGACCGTGTGTACAAGGGCTAACAGGTTTTTATTTTTGTGCAACCTGCTCCGGTCAGAGCTGCTGTACTAACCATCCGAAATTAGTACAGCGATCTCACCCGCTGAGCTGTTGTGTTCTGACAGGGGGAAGCCCCCCTCCCCTCCGCCCCAGGACACTCCGATCAGCGCTCTCTGCCATTGGTAGAGAGTGCTGAACGGAAATTAGTTGGCTGCTGGTTTTCCAACAGAAGCCGGCCAGGAAGGCCGACATACACATGGGCTAAACGTCGGCCATTTTTTCTTTTAAACTGGTAAATGTCTCTCGACATTTGGCCCGCGTGTGCCTGGATTTACAGTCCAAAACTGTAACTGTAAAGATTAACTAATTGGTCCTCTGCTGACAAGGAACATGATGATAGGGGAGAGAGCAGAAAGACTACCTAATCAATCTTCTGCTGCTCCTGTGCAATCAGCAGACTGGGGGTGGAGAGAAGGCACCACTGCATTCTTCGAACAGCCCAAAACCGTAACAGAGAAAGTGGTGTCACCTGCCTGGATGTGAAATTCCTTGTACAGACTGGGGAGGCGCTGCCCCCCAATCCATGTAACCGATCCCTTTCAGGACGCCAGACACATGGATTCCCATGGCGGGGGTGGGAGGGGGTGGTACCTTTTGAAGCACATGATTAGAGCCAGAGGCTCTAATAGGCTTCAAAATAGGGTGGGCTCGGGGCACGGAGAGTGAGCTCTGATCCCACCCAATTGTGTGAAAATAGCGAATAAATTTTCGCTATTTTCACACTTACCTTCCTCCCGGCCAATCAGGAGGCAGGACGCAAGACCTGCTTCCTGATTGGCCAAAGCGATAGGTCACCCTATTGGATGCCTGGTGCTTAGGAAGAGGAGCGAGGAGACTTGCACTGGAACGGAGGTCGCCACCGCTTTGAGAGGTAAGTCCCCTCGGCTGAGTCGGCTGCATCCCCCACACACATGGATCATGGCTTCTGAGCCCCCCCTTGGGTGCCAGAGCTGCGATCCACATATGCGGGGGGTGGGGCTGAGGGCCGATGCACTGCTATGCTTGATGGGCAAAAGTGGCTGCATTTGATGGGTACAGGTGGCTGCATTTGATGGGCACCGGTGGCTGAATGTGATGGGCACAGGTGGCTGCATGTGATGGGCACAAGTGGCTGCATTTGGGCACAAGTGGCCGTATTTGATGCACACAAGTGGCTGTGTTTGATAGGCACAATGGATGTGTTTGATGGACACAATGGATGCGTTTGATGGGCACAATGGATGCGTTTGATGGGCACAAGTGGCTGCATTTGATGGGCACAATGGAGGCGTTTGATGGGCACAATGGCTGTGTTTAATGGGCACAAGTGGCTGCGTTTGATGTCACAATGGCTGTGTTTAATGGGCACAATGGCTGCATTTGTTGGGCACAAGTGGCTGCATATGATGGGCACAAGTGGCTACAATTGGTGGTGGAGGGGTTTCAGTATTTTTCAGTTTCTTTGCACCCCCCAAAAATTTGGAGCACTAGCCACCACCGTGTGCTACCTAGCAGAGCCGAGTGAATCTCAGTACTGGATGGGCAGAATACAGGTAAAGCAGCTCCCATGTATATAAGCTGTGTATTTTTTGAATTTTTCCTGGAATTCAGCTTTAAGACTGGAGAACAGTTGCAAAAGCTGGTGGCATCTGAACACCTGCCTAACAAGCCCCCTCCTTACCGATATCTGCCCTCTGTAAGTGTTTTGGTAATAAAGATGAAATTAAAAAAAAGCCCCATTGTCGGTCTGCGGAACCTCAGGAGGGCGGCTTGTAATTGCACAAAGCTGCTGTGGAATGCTTCCGCTTGTCAGCCCCCTTACTCTACGAAATGTCACACTGCCAGTTAAGTACCTAATGCACGCCAAAGTTCAGACCAGTTATAGCAATTTAAAGTGGCGGAGAAATTCTGGAGAAATCTTTCCACTCTTCTTGCACTTTCCATCCAGCTACTTATCAAATTTAGGTATATAATAAAGCTATTATACCTAAAAGGTTTTTTTTTTCCCCCTCTTTTGTAGGCTCATAATGAACGGCATCAGAGTGTGCTAAGACCTGATGGCTTCCACGCCTGTAATTTGGTTCCACTTTTTAATACTAATAAGCTTGTTTTATGTATGAACCCTACCACACGGCGCATTTAAGACTCTTTCATGTGGTGCAGTGCTACAATGTATTATATGCTAAATTGGCAGCTGCAGAGTGGCGTAAAGATGCAAACAGTTTAATGAGCCATTAAAGCTAAACTCCAGCCCTCCCTTCAGTCTTGCACAGTTGTACAGGTTCCTCTCCTGAAATGGCTTATTCTGATTTCACTGCACACTGTGAGCTTCAGCAGGTCAGTCAGAGCCTGCCTCATTTCTTGGCTGGAGGATGCCCAGCATCATCTCTCGCCGCTGTCTCCCTCCTCACTGGACAGAATGATCGCAGCAAGGAGCCATTGCACCATTGTACCAGTACCATGTCTGCAATTTTTGGCCTTCTCTTGCAGCATGCCCTTAGCCTCTGACTATCTCCTGTACCATGTCCAAAATCTATGGTCATCTCTTGCAGCATGTCTGTAGTTTCTAACCATCTCCTGTACCACATTCACAATGTATGGTCTTCTCTTGCAGCATGTCCGCAGTTTCTAACCATCTCCCATACCATGTCCACGATCTATAGCTATCTCTTGTAGCACGTCCACAATTTATGGCCATCTCTGGTAGCATGTCTGTAGTTTCTAACCATCTCCCATACCTTGTCCACAATCTTTGGACATCTCTTGCAGCATGTCCATAGTTTCTAATCATCTCCCCTACCATGTCCACAATCTATGGCTATCTCTTGTAGCATGTCCGTAGATTCTATCCCTCTATCATTCCATGTCCACAATCTATGGCCTTCTCTTGCAGCATGTCTGCAGTTTCTAACTATCTCCTGTACTATGTTCACAACCTATGGCCTTCTCTTGAAGCATGTCCGCAGTTTCAAAGCATCTCCTGTATCATGTCCACAATCTATGGCAATCTGTTGCAGCTTGTCCCTAGTTTCTAACCATCTCCTGTATTATGTCCACAATCTATTGCCATCTCTTGCAGAATGTCTATAGTTTCTAACCATCTCCTGTACCATGTCCTCAATCTATGGCCATCTCTTGTAGCAAGTCCGTAGTTTCTAACCATCTTCCATACCATGTCCACAATCTATGGCCATCTCTTGCAGCATGTCAATAGTTTCTAACCATCTCACGTACCATGTCCAACATCTATGGCCACCTTTTGTAGCATGTCCGTAGTTTCTGAAAATCTCCTGTACTATGTCTATAATCTATGGCTATCTTTTGTAGCATGTCCGTAGATTCTATCCCTCTTCCATTCCATGTCCACAATCTATGGCCTTCTCTTGCAGCATGTCCGCAGTTTCTAACCATCTCCTGTATCATGTCCACAATCTATGGCAATCTCTTGCAGCATGTCCCTAGTTTCTAACCATCTCCTGTATCATGTCCACAATCTATGGCCATCTCTTGCAGCATGTCCCTAGTTTCTAACCATCTCCTGTACCAATGTTCACAATCTATTGCCATCTCTTGCAGCATGTCCATAGTTTCTAACCATCTCCTGTACCATGTCCGCAATTTTTGGCCGTCTCTTGTAGCATGTCTATAGTTACTGAGATTGTGGACATGGTACAGGAGATGGTAAGCAACTATGGATATGCTAGCTACAACTACAAAAGGTGGCCAGAGATTGTGGGGATGGTACAGGAGATGGCAAAAAACTATGGACAAGATACAAGAGATGGCCAGAGAGTGTGGACATGTTACAGGAGGATGATCTGTAACTATGGGCATGCTACAAGATATGGTCATAGATTGTGGACATGGTACAGAAGATGGTCAGGAACTACAGACATGCTACAAGTGAAGGCCAGAGATTGCGGACATGGTACTGAAGAGGGTCAGAGTATGCAGACATGGCAAAAAAGATGATCAGAGACTGTGAACATGCTATAGGACAGCCATTCTCAATCAGAGTTCAGTGGAATCTCAGTGTTCCTTCAAAGGGTGTTAGAGGTTCTTTGAGCTGCAGCTGGTTGACCTCCCATCTAATGGTGCCTGCATAGTTCCAGGTCCAATAAAACTTAACAGTGCTAGCGGTGTGACGCCAGTGATCTTTTCAGCTGTCTATAAGGGGGCATACTTCCCCCTGACCATCAATAAATTCATTTTAGCAGGTGTTACCTGAGGCTTGAAAATTATTTTAAGGGATCCTCTGTAGTATAAAGGTTGAGAAAGGTTGGTATAAGAGTTGTTGGAGAGTGACTGTCATAGACTGAAGACACATTACATGAGGTTACTTCTGTTACAGCCCCTTTACAAATCAATGCTTCCATATTTGTGCTCTTTACAGCCCCTTAAATCATACTTGTTCCGCATTTGATATTTTTCTCAGCAAGAGCCATTATAAAAGATCAGACGAATAAACAAAAAAAGAGGACGGACAGCACAAAAAAAAACTAAGATAGTATGAAAGCTGTCTAACTACTAGAACCTAGTCTAAAGAATATTTTTCCTTCACTGGCCTGAGTAAGAACCTAGGAAAGGGAAACACAAACTACTGTTCAGAGGGGCCCCAAGGGCTGCATAGTAAGTGCCAAAGAGCCGCAGGTTGGACACAAGGGTTCAAGGGCATTTTAGTTAGCATGACACGTCAGTTACTGGCTCCAGGCAGAATCCGGGCTTGCATGCTTTTCATCCACTCTTGTTACATTACATGCACAAGGGATTACAGCTTATAAAGAAGGGCTTACAATCTATTTTCCACAGGAAATGTCATTAGGAACCATTCAACAGCCAACCAAATTCCACCCAGCTACTCTTTATACTGTACTGGATCGTAAAGTATTCCGGGACATATCAAGCTGTAGTTCTAAATTCCCCACCAAACCCCAGAAATGAAATTCCTAAGGCATTGCATTGTGAGCTCTCCTACCTACTTCCCATGATCACTGCGTATCTATCTATCTATCTATCTATCTATCTTTCTATCCCTGCTTGCTTCTGCTCCTGCCCACTTCCGCTTGGCAGCAGAGGACCCAAGCCAATCAGGAGGATTTGTTATGCAGTTGGAAGGAAGGCAGCTAAGCTACACAGATTGGTGCCAGAGCTTTTGCAGTGTGGGGATAAGAGGGTGCAGGCCCAACACTGGGGTGCCTGTGCACTACATCATAAAATACGCGGACCCGATGCTGGTGACTGAGCATAGCACAAGTGAGATTGAGATACTGAGAGATCACTGCTGAGCTGGGACCGGAACAGAAAGGACCCGTTACCATGAGTGTCTAGGGGAGAACCAGCGAAGATCATAGCTGAAAGACTGAGCCTGGTGAGGGCCTGTTCAGGGGGACTGTTGTTGGGTCCTGGGTACCTGAGGACAGTAGACCACTAAGTGACCCGGACTGAATTTCTGTGCACCAGGAGTGTTGAACTTAACCATTTGTGCTATCTGACAGTTAATGCCAAAGAGACTGCTCCTTGTTTAGCAGCCCATGAGCCATCCATTGCATACAATCACCCATCCATTGCACACAATTAGCCATCCACTGTAGGGACAGCTACATGTACACCACCTTACAGAAGGGCCCCCATGATAGCTGACTAATCTTGATAATTATGTGCCAGGAACTTGTAGTTCAGGAGTATGCCTTCTTAACTCTGTTTGCATCAGTTTTAATTTGGTTTGGCATCACAACAGTTTGGTGAATTACATTTTATGGGTCAATGTTAACATTATTTAGTATACAATCTTTAAATCTCTTAATTTGCCTGTTTAATGATTTATACATCGTTTAACGGCATTGTCAGTATATATCCTCCCAGTCTACCACACAGTTGCTTGTGGTCTATTTTCTTTGTGCATTATTATAGAGTGATAGCATACTAAATTTTGAGTTTCACAGGTGTGTCAATGGGGACCGAGCAGCTTAAAGAGTCGTGGGAGAACAGAGAACCCATCATATCCTGCGACCCCTACAGAGGTAAGTGCTACGATCTATCTATCTATCTATCTATCTATCTATCTATCTATCTATCTATCTATCTATCTATCTATCTATCTATCTATCTATCTTTTTCCATTCTATATACATGCCTCTAAAACATTAGAGATAACCTTTAGCCTATTCTCTCTACTTCCTTTACCGCATTTTATTTTTTAACTGTAGAAGGAGACAAATTTGCTTTTTTCATTTTATTTTGATTAATGTTTGCTCGGTGACAGGTGCTCAGTATGCAGCCTCCGCCTCCTCCCAGATTGTAGCACGGACTCTGCTGGAGACTGTCTCACCTCTCAGCATTTTAATCATCTCATCATTAGGAAATATGTCACTGCTTTATTTATTTATTTAATTTCATTATATTCATTTTCATCTTATGTGACTTTGAAAAATCAAGGAAATTGGGTCTAACATACAATGTGAAAAAATATATATGAAACACTCAAATTTAAACTGGCCTAATGTATGAAAATCATTCTTAAGATAAAAATGTTCCCCTGAACTGTGGCAATAAAAAAAAAGTTTAAGTGGACTCCTACATTAAACTCCATCGTCACCCCATTCAGACCATCCTGTCCCTGTAATTAATTTAAAAAAGCCCAAAATACTTTTCTGGGCATCCATGGTGGTAGTTGAGTGACCAAATGTCTATTCGTTGGTCACATGATCTTAATGGAAAGGGCCTCAGGGATTGAACCTGTCAATGGAGAAACTTGGAGGCTGACCTTGTTTCTGGACCAGTTCAGAAACTATCACGGTCATCGGAAGAGCAAAACAATCAGCCAACTAGAATTTTTTGAAGGAGGTCAGCACTATCATCCTCCATATTTCTCACATGACCAGTTTACTTGATGTTCAATGAGAGCTGACCAATCGGTGGAACTGCTTAAAGTGTATCGAATAGATTTTAATCTTTTTGCCTTCTTTATAATAGCCAATTGTTCTCCAAAGCAAAAAAAAGATTTTATGACCAATGCCCAAAAGTAGAATATAATGGAAGATCAAATCCGGACATGATTTGTTGGAGGATGGGCAGGATGTTCCTGGAAAGAAATCTCCCTCTCTTGATGAGCTTTCAGTTTGAAATGACTTTGAGATCATTCAGAATTCATGGAAGGGGCAATTGACTTGCTTCTGTTGCTTTTGCAATTCCATAGACTTATATGAGCAGAGAAGAACATACCGTATTTATCGGCGTATAACACGCGCCGGTGTATAACACGCACCCCAAGTTTAGGAGGGAAGTTTAAGGAAAAAAACTTTTAGGAGGCAAGTTTAAGGAAAAAACCTTACATTTTAAATGCCCATCAATGTAGCCTTCCACTGTCCCCCTGCAGCCCTATACTGTTCTCCTGCAGCCTTCCACTGTCCCCCTGCAGCCCTACACTGTCCCCCTGCAGCCTTACACTGTCCCCCTGCAGCCTTACACTGTCCCCCTGCAGCCCTACACTGTCCCCCTGCAGCCCTACACTGTCCCCCTGCAGCCTTACACTGTCCCCCTGCAGCCTTACACTGTCCCCCTGCAGCCCTACACTGTCCCCCTGCAGCCCTACACTGTCCCCCTGCAGCCCTACACTGTCCCCCTGCAGCCTTACACTGTCCCCCTGCAGCCTTACACTGTCCCCCTGCAGCCTTACACTGTCCTACACTGTCCCCCTGTAGCCTTCCACTGTCCCCCTGCAGCCTTACACTGTCCCTCTGCAGCCTTCCACTGTCCCCCTGCAGCCTTACACTGTCTCCCTGCAGCCTTTCCCAAAATTGCAGCATGGTTAGTTTTAAATTTACCGCCGCCGCCGAGATCTTCAGCTCCTCCTGCCGCCACCGTCGAGATCTTCGGCTCCTCCCGCCGCCAACATAGACCAAGCCGAGCCGAGGGTACTCGGCTACTTGGCTCTGCTCGCAGTAACGCCCCCGTCCCGCCCCTGTGATGGACACAACACCGGGCCAATGGCGGGACGTAAAGGCTAGGAGGCGGGACTGGGCGTGACTGAGAGTGGAGCCGAGTACACATTACACTCAGCTCAGCTCGGTAACTGTCGGCGGCGCTCCATAGACAGCGCAGATCGGCGGGGGGATCGGCGTATAACACGCACCCATGATTTTCCCCCGATTTTAAGGGGAAAAAAGTGCATGTTATACGCCGATAAATACGGTAGTTACACAGTTAGTAAGGTTGAATAAAGACACCAGTCCATCCAGTTCAACCTGAGTGAGTGTCTACAGTTGTCTCTATCCCTGTACATTGCACACTCACGTCGGACCCTACCCTCAAAAAGCCCACAATCCAAGGTCCCTATTCATATACTAGGGCCAATCTTGGACAGAAGCCAATTAACCTACCAGTGTGGGAGGAAACCGGAGGAAACCCACGCAGGCACAGGGAGAACATGCAAACTCTAGGCAGGTAGAGTTGTGGTTGGGATTCAAACCAGCAACCCTTTTTACTGCTAGGCAAGAGTGCTAACCACTACACCACTGTGCTTAGGGTGAACCAAAGCCTGTCCACCATGACCTTTAGATATGATTTTAGCAGTGAGCTGTCCTTGTAATTTATGGTACAATATATTTATGGTAAGCAAATGTTGTTTGATTTTGGATAGAATAGGGCAGTGATGGTGAACCTTGGCACCCCAGATGTTTTGGAACTACATTTCCCATGATACTCCACTACAATGCAGAGTTCATGAGCATCATAAAAAATGAAGTTTCAACACATCTGGATTGCCAAGGTTCGCCATCACTGGAATAGGGCAAGGTCTCTAAACCAGGGTTCCATTGACCCCTAAGGTTCCTCCAGAGGTTGCTAGGTGTTTCTTGATTTCTGCCTCCCAGATAAGTTCCGTTGGTGTTTTTAGCTATCTGTAAGGGGGTAATTCTTTCCAATTGACCATCTCACTTATGTATCATGAGTTGTTGATAAAATAATTATTAGTATGGGTTCCCTGAGATCTAAAAATGATTTCAACGGTTCCTCTGTGTTGGAATGGTTGAGAAAGGCTGGACTAGGGAATAGTTCAAATCTCTGACAGGTTCTTTATGTTCTGTCACTTATGGTGGCGTTTTCCCTCACTTTTGTCTCTGGAACAGGACAACTATCGAAAGTCAGAGGAAACAGGAGACCCGTTGAAAGATTTTTTTCCCTCATAACTTCCTATATACTTGTGAAAACTATACAATTCTGCGTATTCCATAACTTTTTACCCAGTGACAATGGTCACCAGAGCAGATTGGGACAGTTTTATACCCCATGCAATAGGTTCTACCACTGACTTACCCTAGCCAAAACTAGAAAAAAAAAGAAAAAGAAAAGAAAAAGTATTGCATAGAAATGCAAGGTCTACATTACTGATAGCTCCCCACCACCCTAAAAAAAAAAAAAAAAAAAAAAAAATTCTTCAAAAAGGCTACCAAAAATAAAGCTTTTTAAAAATAAAAATAAAAACCTTAACCAGGATTTTGTTCACTTCCTGTAGGTGATGATGATGTCCCAAAGTCTTACTGCTGCCTCCGAGGAGAACTGGGGATTGAAAGCCTACCAACAGCGAGTTTTCATGGGATTTCGAGTGCCCAACCTAGAAGGGAGTGGCGAGTGGAGAGTGACAGTGAAAAGGCCCACAAGAACAAAATAAAAGCCACATCTAAGGTTTTTTGTTTTTCATTTTTTTAAAGCTTTATTTTATTTGGGGGGGGGGGGGGGGTAGGAGGGTCAGTATAGGGGACCTTGTATTTTCATGCAAGCTCGGTAAGGTGAGATTTTTTTTTACTTTCTACATACATATGTAGGTGAAGAATGATGACATTTATTTGACATTGGAGGATCACAGAATGGCATACAGAGGCATTTTAGCAATAAGTCACAGTCACATGAAGAGCAATACCATAACCTTTGCATATAACAGGCTTGATAAATTCTGCATAGGCAGCTGACATTCAGAGGTATAAAGCTTTGTACAGAGGATTACAGTACAATATCATATTAAGATCCCTCTAGCGGGTGGGGGAGCAAATCCAGAGAATTATGGGGAGATATTCAGCAGATCACACATCAGCCAGCTAGACCAGATTTTGTTGACTTTTAAAACTAAAATAAGTACATTTAAACACAGGAATAACCAAATGAATCTATGGTGTCCGTCATGAGAAAGTAGGAATGCTGGGCAGCTTCCAGTATAAGAGGATGGTTATCTGGGCATAGAAAGGCATGTAAAGAGTTAGGTGGATCTTAGTAGCTCCAGACAGTCCATCAAACCCAAGAAAAAATTGGCAGGGTCAGCCATCAACATGGCAGTAATAACCCGTCACCAATAGTCCTTGATCTTTGTGTAGCACTCAATCAGGTAGATTTAGTTTTTGGCTTCACTGTACTCAGTCATCAGGTCATCTGCTTTTTTGGTCTGGTGAGGTCAGTGGTTGACTGTTCCTGTCTGCCGCTGGAAGAAGCTTCCAGAACATTGAATGGACGGGCCACACTGCATTATACATATTTATCAGACCACAGCAATGCTCAGAAGATGGCTGGAGAAGTGATAAATATTTGGGAGGACTGCTCAAGGTGTTCTTGTTCTGGGGCTGCCGTCCCTGGGATACAGCCTGCTGTTGCTGTTTGGGCCTCAACAGGTGCGGGGCCGAGGGCCTGGAGAAGACATGCTAAAATGATTTTTGCTTGAGGGACTCATCTTGGAGTGTGGTCTGGAGAAGGCTCTTCATCTTCTTCACTGATGAGACTCAGGTGGAAGCTGGATAACAGACAGACCGGAGGCATTGTATCACCTCCTTGCTGTGTGCTTTAACCCCTTGAACTCCACCACAACCATAGTTGCCATCACTTGACTTGGTTGTTTGAAAGGGGTATAATTCCTGCTCCAGCATGTATAGACCCATAGCCACTGACTCTGCAGCTAAAGGTGGTAGCAGTTCAGAGTGTTAAAAGTGTGGCTCAACCGTAGGGTTTTACTGCAGTGGGTGCAACTATTGGGAAAAACATATGAGACATACATACATACATTGCCTTGAAAAAGTGTTCATACCCCTTGAAATTTTCCACATTTTGTCACGTTACAACCAAAAATATATTTTATTGGGATTTTATGTGATAGACCAACACAAAGTGGGGCATTATTGTGAAGTGGAAGAAAAATGATAAATGGTTTTCAAATTTTTTGACAAATAAATATCTAAAAAGTGTGGCGTTCACTTGTATTCAGCCCCCATGAATAAATACTTTGTAGATCCAACTTTCGTTGCAATTACTAGACTTTTTGGGGATGTCTCTACCAGCTTTGCATATCTAGAGACTGACATTTTTGTCCATTCTTCTTTGTAAAATAGCTCAAACTCTGTTAGATTGGATGTGAACAGCAATTTTCAAGTTTTGCCATAGATTCTCAATTGGCTTTAGGTCTGGACTTTGACTTTTCTAACACGTGAAAATTCCATTGTAGCTCTGGCTGTATGTTTACGGTCGTTGTCCTACTGGAAAGTGAACCTCCAACCCAGTCTCAAGTCTGCTGCAGACTCTAACAAGTTTTCATTTAAGATTGCCCTGTATTTGGCTCCATCCATCTTCCCATCAACCCTGAAAAGCTTCCCTGTCCCTGCTGAAGAAAAGCATCCTCACAACATGATGCTGCCACCACCATGTTTCACGGTGGGGATGGTGTGTTCAGGGTGATGTGCAGTGTTAGTTTTCTGACACACATGGAGATTTTGCTCTTAGGCCAAAAAGGTACATTTTGGTCTCATCTGACCAGAGCACCTTTTTTCACATGGCTTCTTGCAAACTGCAAACAGGAATTCGTATGGCTTTCTTTCAACAATGACTTTCGTCTTGCCACTCTCCCATAAAGGTCAGATTTGTGGAGAGCACGACTAATAGTTGTCCTGTGGACAGATTCTCCCACCTGAGCTGTAGATCTCTGAAGTTCAGTTCAGAGTTACCATGAGCCTCTTGGCTGCTTCTCTGATTAATGCTCTCCTTGTCCGGTTTAGGTGGACACTTTCCATTGGACTCTTTCCATTTTCAGATAATGTATTGAACAGTATTCCGTGAGATGTTCAAAGCTTGGAATATTTTTCTATAATCTAACCCTGCTTTAAACTTCTCCACAACTTTATCTCTGACCTGTCTGGTGTGTTTCTAGGCCTTCATGATGCTGTTTGTTCGCTAAGGTTCTCTAACAAATCTCTGAGGGCTTCACGGAACAGGTGTATTTATACTGCAATTACACACAGGTGGACTCTATTTACTAATTAAGTGACTTCTGAAGGCAATTGGTTCCAGTAGATTTTAGTTATGCCGTGTACACAGGACCGGACTTTTCGACAGCAAAGTTCTGACAGAACGAATCCGTCGGACAATTCGATCGCGTGTGGGCTTCATCTGACCAGTTCTGTCCAAAAATCTGACGGACTTTAGAAATAGAACATGTTTCAAATCTTTCCGCCGGAACCAGTTCCTATCGGGAAAACCGCTCGTCTGTATGCCGGTCCGACGGATCAACAGCGACGCAAGGGCAGCTATTGGATACTGGCGATTGAACTTCCCTTTTCTAGTCCTGTTGTACGTCATCGCTCTAAACGATCGGACTTTGGTGTGATCGTGTGTAGGCAAGTCTGTTTCAGTGGAACTCCGTCGAAAAAGTCAGTCGAAAAGTCTGTCAGAGTTCATTCCGATTGAAAGTCTGGTCGTGTGTACGCGACAATAGGGGTATCAGAGTAAAGGGGGCTGAATACAAATGCATGCCACACTTTTCAGATATTTATTTGTAAAAAAAAATTGAAAACCATTTATCATTTTCATTCCACTTCACAATTATGTGCCACTTTGTGTTGGTTTATCACATAAAATCCCAATAAAATATATTTACGTTTTTGGTTGTAACATGACAAAATGTGGAAAAATTCAAGGGATATGAATACTTTTTCAAGGCACTGTAGAATCAATGAACACAATGAAATAACTAGGCTGCAGATGGCAGTAGGTCCATGCTCAATAGCGATGCTGCCTGTAGGGGATGTAAGTTCAGTCCATGACATGTGCTGCTTGTATGATCCTCTCCCTCAGTTCCTAAAATGGAGTCTGAGCTCCCAGGATGCACCTGTTCCCTTTTCTCAGAATGAGGGATGATGGGAGCTCTTATTAAAGCTGAACAGTCTCTAACTTCTGTAAAACAGAACATTTTAATCTGGCTCATCTAGTGGGCAAATTTAAAGCGGGACTCCGCGTTTTTTTTTTTTTTTAAAAGCCAGCAGCTACAAATACTGCAGCTGCTGACTTTTAAAATAGTGACACTTACCTGTCCAGCGCGCCCGCAATGTCGGCACCCGAAGCCGATCTTTAGATCGTCACTCGGGTGCTGCCGCCGCCATCTTTGGTATTAGGAATCAGGAAGTGGATCCTTTCGGCTTCATTTCCCGGTTCCCTACTGCGCATGCGCGAGTTCCGCTGCGCAATAAGGACGGTCCCCGCTGCCTCTGGGATCTGTGTGTTTCCCAGCAGGCAGCAGGGCACTTGCGGAAAGGGGCGTAATCTACGCCCCTTTCCGCAGAGAGCTATCCCGGAAGTGGGTGCAGTTACCT
This sequence comes from Lithobates pipiens, assembly GCF_037356315.1. Lineage (NCBI taxonomy): Eukaryota > Metazoa > Chordata > Amphibia > Anura > Ranidae > Lithobates > Lithobates pipiens. Next base: position 27,983,150 of record NW_027507785.1, read on the forward strand.
GGATTATCCAGGTAACTGCACCCCCCTCCCCCCTGAAAGGTGCCAATTGTGGCGCCGGAGGGGGGGAGGATTCCGATGAGCGGAAGGTCCATTTTAGGGTGGACCTCCGCTTTAATATTGCAGGCAGGGCAACATGATGAATTTCCCTACTGAAGGCCGAACATAAAGACTAATTGTTCTGTGGTCCAGCATAAGAACTGGGAGGGCTAATTAGACCTATCAGCCAGATATAACAAAGTGCTTCCAATGGCATATTCAACAGTTCAAAAGGGAGCAAATAAGAGACGTTCATTGTTAGGGTTTAGACACATTTAATGGCTTCTGAAGCCACCAGGGTAGGATGGTGTCTGACAACAAGCTCCTATTTCCTGCTACAGGACATAAACCTAATCAAGCCAACGTATGCATCCAGAAACAAAAGACAGACGTAGGGAAACAGCTTTCTGCTTTCCACTATTATTACCGAATTCTGTATTTTTGCCTGGAGTTTACCTTTAGAGATCTGGGAAAACAGCAACAGATGGGCAATTAATTCCATTCCAAAATTTTAGACACAGCACCGACCAGGTTGATGCAGCCCGTGTTGTAAATCTGTTTATTTTTTCTAGTCATCGACCATGAGAGAAAGCCTTTCAACGAGGAATTCTGCTGCGGCTGCTCCAGCGTCTGCTGTTCAACAAAAATAAACCTTGAACTGTTTCTAACATTTATTTTAACTCTGAGGCCTATTATACTGTCACCGAGCCCCGTGTTAATCCCCATTATCTCCTCAACAACTGCAAAATTATAGATCGGGGAACCGGAAAAAAACAAACCGCGCTTGTTTTTGGAGAGATCTTAAAAAAATAAAGGTCAATTAAACAAAACAAGAAAATTTAGACCAAAATACTTTCACAAATTTGGACCCAACATATGGAATTACTTATAGTGGTCCCGTCACATGTGAAGTGAGATCTTCCTATATAAACCTTTTTACTTTTTCAACTTCTGATTCTGTTGGAATGTTATCAACGGGGGAATATTGGTCGTTTTTGGTGCTTTTTTTAATATCTGAATTGCCTTATCAGTCCGAAAAAACAATACTCGTGAAAATACAATTATGTAAGTCGCGGAACTGTAAAAGCAGGACTCAAGTTAACCACTTGCTTACTGGGCACTTAAACCCCCCTCAGTCCCAGACCAATTTTCAGCTTTCAGCGCTGATGCACTTTGAGTGACAATTACGCGGTCATACAACACTGTACCCAAATGAATTTTTTATCATTTTTTTCCCACAAATAGAGCTTTCTTTTGGTGGTATTTAGTTACAGCTCGGAGTTTTATTTTTTGCTAAACAAACAAAAAAAGATGCAAAAAAAAAAAAAAAATCATGTTTTAATAGTTTGTTATAAAATTTAGCAAACGGGTCATTTTTCTCCTTCATTGAAGTGCGCTGATTAGGCGGCACTGATAGGCTGCATTGGTGGGCACTGATGGGCTGCATTGGTGGGCACTGATGGGCTGCATTGGTGGGCACTGATAGGCTGCACTGGTGGGCACTGATAGGCATAGTTAAGGCGGCACTAATAGGCACAGATAAGGCGGCACCGATGGGCACAGATAAGGCGGCACTGATGGGCAAAGATGGGCACAGATAAGATGGCACGGATGGGTGGCACGGATAAGTGGCACGGATGGGTGGCACGGATGGGCACTGATAGGTACCACAGATAGATGGGACTGATGGGCACTGATAGGTGGCACTGATAGGTGGCTCTGATAGGTGGCACTGCTGGGCACTGATGGGCGGCACTGCTGGGCACTGATGGGCGGCACTGCTGGGCACTGATGGGCGGCACTGGGGTGCAGCACCTGAGGCAGATTTTGGGTGGCACTGTGGGTGGCACTGCTGGGTGGCACTGTGGGTGGCACTGTGGGCACTGCTGGGTGGCACTGTGGGCACTGCTGGGTGGCACTGTGGGCACTATGGGCACTGCTGGGTGGCACTGACAGGGGGGCACTTACTTTATTTCAGGATGGCACTGCGGGTGGCAGGTGGGCACTGGCAGGGGGCAGGTGTCCTTTTACATTGCTGGCCGTGATCGGGACTGATGTCCCGAACACGGCCGCCGGCGATCGGCTTTTTTTTTTTCTCCTCGCGCTGTCAGCGCGAGGAGGAATACTAGCCGATTACCGGCTCCGTTTTATCACATGATCAGCTGTCATTGGCTGACAGCTGATCACGTGATAAGGGGTCGGGATCGACCCCTTACACGGATCGGTGATCAGGCGAGTCTCACGGACTCGCCGATCACAGAGCGCGCCGCGCGCGCCCCTCAGGGGGCGCGCAGGCCGCTCGTAACCGGGACTACGTCAATAGACGTAGTCCCGAAAATGTGGGTCCGCGCTATTGCCGTCATTTTGCAATAGCGCGGATCCCAAGTGGTTAAACAAAGTATATGGTTACCCCTCCAAAATGATTGAGTTCAGGTGTTTCCAGTGAAGGGTATTCATAAGTATGCAAAGATATTTTGGAATATTTGGAAATTGAAAATTTTGGAAAATTTTCTCTTCCAACCTTGTGGTAACAGTTTGGGGCAGTCTCTTTTCTGTTCCAGCATGACTGTGCCCCTTTGTACAAAGCCAGCTCCAAAAAACATGGTTTGATGAGTTTGGTGTGGATGAAACTTGAGTGGCCTTCAGCCCTTCAACCCTACTGATGACCTTCAGGATGGATTAGAATGCCTACTGTGAGTCAGGTCTTCTCCTCCAATATCAGTACCTGTCCTCACAAATGTTTTGTGGAAATGAGAAATGAGGCCAACTCCATATTATTGGCCATTGTTTTGGAATGGGATGCTGAATAAGCAGATATAAGGCTCGGTTCAAACAGGGGCGACTTGTCCAGGCGACTTCGCCACCTGACAAGTCGCCCCCGTTTTGTACTACGGAACCGTTCTAATAGGAGCGACTCGAGTCGCTCCGACTTAGAAAAAAGGTTCCTGTACTACTTTTGCGGCGACTTCGGGCGACTTGCATTGACTTCTATACAGAAGTCGTTTTGCAAGTCGCCGCTGAGGTCGCGGCGCTGCAAGTCGTGCCGCGTCCTGTGTGAACCGAGCCTAAGTGTGATGTTCAGGTCTCCAAAAATATTTAGCCATGTAGTGTTTATATATGTGAATTTTGACCTACTGAAATATTCGTAGTTATGTTTTTGACCACTCCTGTGATCCACAGGAAGGTGACAACACCATTCACATTTTGCATCCCCGCAGCTTCCTGTGACACATTTTCTCTTCCAGCCTGTTTATTGAACATGGACACACTGGTGAGGTACTCCTTGTCCTTTCTTCTCCTGTAAACTGGACCTTAAAGTAGGAGTCTACCCTAACACTAAAATCCCTGCATCTACAGATATCCACAATCTAACACTACCCAATCTAGCCCTGTAAAGAAGAAATCAGTAAAAAACATACTTTTTTGAAGCCGATCTGGTCTGATCTCCAGCGGTGGAAGCTCTGCAGAGCCTCTGCAGAACCGACAATGGCTGTGAAATGAATGGGGAGTGATGTCACTATGGGGCTTGCGTTGTTGACTGCCTCCTCTGCACCCACATTCACAGCCAAGCCGCAGCTAACAGTTCAGCATGGGATCAGGTGGGAGCGGCTTCAGAATAGTTATGTATAGTGATTTATTCTTTACAGGGTTAGCGTTAGATCGCGGATGTCTGTAGATGTAGAGATTTTAGTGTTAGGGTGGACTGCTACTTTAAAATTGAACCCAGTTAAACTGCTTCTTTTGATTTATATATCTGTTTACCAGTGTAGGCACCTCTGCCAGATAATCAGGCAGTGGCGGCCCGTCCATAAAGGGGGCACGGATACCACTTCCCCTGTCCATGCGTTCGGCCCCCTGATCTACATATCAGGGCACCGCACTATGGATTCCAATGTGGGGTGGGTGTTGTTTTGAAGCACCTGATTAGAGCCAGAGGCTCTAATAGGCTTAAAAAAAAAGTGGGTTTGGAACGTAGAGCATTTCGCCCCGAGCTTACCCAGTTGTGTGACGATAGCAAACAAATTTTTTATATTTTCACACTAAAGTTCCTCCCTGACATCCAGAAGGTAGGTCATGAGACCTGTTTCCCGATTGGCCAAAGTGTCAGGATTGGATGCCTAGCGCTTAGGCGAAAGAGACACGGTGGCGGAAGCCAATGGAGGAGCGGACACCGGAGCCATTGCCTGCACACAGCAAGGGCCGTGCTGTAGAACACCACAGTCCACCACATACAGTAGATTGGGTAAACGCCCGTGGGGGGTGTTATTGGCCCGCCGCCGGGGAAGGAGGGGGTGTATAGTAGTACTACACCACTGGCTGGTTGTTTGCCGCCCCCCCCCCCCCCCCCCCCCACAAAAGATAAAAACATCCACTGCAATCAGGCAGATCTTCAAGCTTCATTGTAGCAGAAAAACAGGTTAGGCCAACTGGAGTGGTGACAGCGCAGTGCTGAAGAGTTTGTTTTACAGGCCTGCCATTATGTGCTAATTTACGGTGTATACTGGTACATTATGTCATAGAGCTCCTGAAAGGGTCCATTAAAAAAACTATTTTGCAAAGTTTTTTACACTTTAAGCCAACAGGTGGTGCCTTAGACTTGGTTTTGTCTTCTTCATGCTCTCACGTTGTTGTTTACAGAACTAAATAGCTCAAGCTAAAAATCTATTTACACAAGTGAATGAGTCATCCCTTATCGGGGTGACTCAGGCTGAAGCTTCAAGCAAACAAATGGAACATTTTTAATGCACTCACTGTTGTACGGCCATAGCCCCACCCCTGTACTTGCAGTGTATTGATGCAAAGGTAGGTGCTGATATCATGTCAGTGCCACTTTCTGAATCACCCAGGAGCACCTACTGCCGGGAGAAGACTGAAGAGCACCCAGTGGGGTTGATTTACTAGACAAATAGACTGTGAATTTTGCAAGTGCAGTTGCACTCTGCAAGGACATTTGCTCCAGAGGTTGGTAAACAATTGAACGCTCTGCTGTCTTCCATGATCCAATCATGTGCAAGAACCAAAATACAGTTTAAAAAAAAAAAAATTCCTTGCATGTGATTGGATATTCTTTGCAAATTGAAGCGCCACTTAATCTATGAAGTTCTGGAGCAAATGCCCTTGCAGAATGCAACTGCACTTGCAAAGTGCACAATCTAAATGCCTTTAGTATCTCAAGCCCCCATGAATCACATGACTAACATAAAAACGCAAAAAAAAAAAAACTCCAAAAAGCTTAAAACTATAAAATAAAAATGGAGGGGCTTGGGGGGCTTTTCTTTTTTTATTTTCCTGCAGTGGGGAAAAGTGAGGTCACTGACCTGTCTGTACTATCTAGCAGGTGTGTCCAAATCACAAATCTATGGCAAGGCAATTACATATTTTTTTTTTTTAGAACATTAGTGTGTATTAAATTAATTGGCCAGAGTTCAGCTTTAACAGTTGTCCAATTATAACACATATAAGGACAGAAAATAAGTATTTTACATTAACTAGAATAATTCTTGAAATAAGCAAATTCTGCGAAAAAAAAAAAAAAGAAGGTGAATATCTTTTCTCATTATTATGGAAGTAAAAAAAAAAAAAATTAAAAATATAAAAAAAGCATCTGATTGGAAACGGAATTTAGCATTACAAAACTGTATTTTCTCCTGATAATATATGCACTCCTATCCTTCAGAGAATTAACTCATTAGCAGAAGCGTTGCATAGCGATACGGTATGCGTGAAATATTTTTTCCCCGACTTTCACACTCGGTGTAATAAATAATTATTCATAATCTCTCTTCACAAGTATTATTCTTCTCATTATAAGGTCATGCATAATAGACGGCAGGTTCAATCTTCCTGCATTCAGATTGTACATTACTCCTGTGTTTTACCTGAACCTTGTCATTCAAATGGAGCCGGTCTAAGATGTTTTTTTTTTTTTAATTTTTGAATATTTTGGAAGTTTGATGTTTTGAATAGGGCAGGAAAAGATTCTAGTCCCTGTTAGTTTTATATATATATATATATATAAAACTAACATAATTAGAAAAAGTTTCTATATATTTAATTGTTGGTAGAATAGGGAATGCTTAAAGCTCAACTCTTCCCTTCAGTCTTGCACAGTTGTACCGGCTCCTCTCCTAGATTGAAATGGCTTACTTTGATTTCACTGCACACTGTGAGCTTCTCACAATGTGCATTAGAAGCTGCAGGAAGCCAGATAGAGCTACCATCCCTCCATCATCTATCTCCTTTCTCCCCAGCCTGGCTCTCCTTGGCCCACCCCTTTCAGTCATTGGATTTCAGTTCTTTCTATCATTCAGTTGTTAGCTCCTCTTGAGATGGGAATGTACCAAGTGGCGGCCCGTGCATTAAGGTCGTTGCCCCCTCTCTCCTGCCACCCCTCTATCACCAATAGATATATTCATGAATTGCGTGAATCTATCTATGGCCGCCGCTGCCACCCCCTATTCAGGCACCCGGCCCCTTTTCGGGTCCCTGAATTTCAGCGGTGGCGGGGGGTGCTTTTGAAGCACCTGATTAGAGCCATAGTCTCTAATAGGCGTCAAAAAAGGTGACCTGCGAGCGCCATGCTGGGCGCTTGCAGGTCACTCAGCTGTGTTAGAAAAGTGAATGACTATTCGCTTTCCTGACACTAAACCGCCTCTCCGCCAATCAGGTGCTCGGGTTTGTGACCTGTCACCCGATTGGCTGAAACTATTGGACACCTATCAGGAGGAGAGGACGGGAGATGAGGATGGCAGGAGACGCATGGAGGACCCCCACAAAGGACCCCGCTTGTCGCCGTCATCCGCTGCCCCACCAAAACAGGGTAAGTGCCGGGCAGACGGCAAGCGGACGGGGTTCACACTGGGGGGGGCATTCAAGGGCACACTGGCAGCATTTGATGGGCACACTGGCAGCATATGATGGGCACACTGGCAGCATTTGATGGGTACAGTGGCAGCACATGATGGGCACAGTGGCAGCACATGATGGGCACACTTGCAGCATTTGATGGGCACACTGGCAGTGTTTGATGGGCACACTGGCAGCGTTTGACACAGTGGCAGCGTTTGATGGCACAGTGGCAGCATTTAATGGGCATAGTGGCAGCATTTGGCACAGTGGCAGCATTTGAGGGAACAGTGCCAGCGTTTGATGGGCACAGTGGCAGTGTTTGATGGGCACAGTGGCAGTGTTTGATGGGCACAGTGGCTGCAATTGATGATTTTTTTCCAAAAAATGTTTGCGACCCCCCAAAAATTTTGAGCACTGGCATGTACAATATGTAAAGCACTGCATACATTGTTGGTGCTATGTAAATGCCTGTACTAAATAAAAATGAATTACAATAGCAGAGAGTGATCAGACAGAGGCGGGCCTGATGGGGCCAAACAACGCAGAACTAATCTAAAAGACAAGGAAGACAAGATCTAGCAGCACGTCACCAGGTCACCAAGTGTCCATCTGTAATCAGGAAGTGGCAGCCAACTCCTGAATCCAAGATGGCGGCACGCAATAATTGTTACATGTAAAACGGAACCTTAAAGAGTAACGCCACTATTGTTCAGAAAAAGATATTCCCCTCTGGGTGATCTATGTCCGTGCACTAACAGGTCATGTTTTCAGGCTTTCCATTATTTTGCACGGGGGATTTGATCAGTTTCCCTGCCTTAGTAATCACCACAGCTGTTTCATCTGAGGGAAATCCTGAAAACATGACCTGTTGGTGCGCCTTGAGGACTGGAGTTGAGAAACACTGATCTATGTACATTGCAAGGGTTTTAACAAACTTTGTTGCAGATTCCTACCCTTTGTCATTCTGATAAAATAAATGTTTAGTTATCTGTGTCCACGTGTCAAGCATGGTGGTGGGAGTGTCATGGTCTGGGGCTGCATGAGTGCTGCCGGCACTGGGGAGCTACAGTTCATTGAGGAAACCATGAATGTCAACATGTATTGTGACATACTGAAGCAGAACATGATCCCCTCCCTTCGGAGACTGGGTCGCAGGGCAGTATTCCAACATGATAACGACCCCAAACACACCTCCAAGATGACCACTACCTTGCTAAAGAAGCTGAGGGTAAAGGTGATGGACTGGCCAAGCATGTCTCCAGACCTAAACCCTATTGAGCATCTGTGGGGCATCCTCAAATGGAAGGTGGAGGAGTGCAAGGTCTCCAACGTCCACCAGATCTGTGATGTTGTCATTCAGGAGTAGAAGAGGACTCCAGTGGCAACCTGTGAAGCTCTGGTGAACTCCATGCCAAAGAGGGTTAAGGCAGTGCTGGAAAATAATGGTGGCCACACAAAATATTGACACTTTGGGCCCGATTTGGACATTTTCACTTAGTTACCAGCGATTTAGACATTAATGGCTGTGTGTTGAGTTATTTTGAGGGAACACCAAATTTTCACTGTTATACAAGCTGTACACTCACTACTTTACATTACAGCAAAGTGTAATTTCTTCAGTGTTGTCACATGAAAAGATAGAATAAAATATTTACAAAAATGTGAGGGGTGTACTCATTTTTGTGAGATGCTGTACATTGCAAGGTTTTTAACAAACTTTGTTCCAGATTCCTAATGTTTGTCATTCTGGTAAAATAAATGTTTGGTTGTCTGTGTCCACGCGTGAATCTGTATGGGAGTGGCTTTATAATTATCAATCAGCTGCTGCGCCTGCCGGGCACTAATGAGGTAATTGACAAGGTCTGCATCCCTTTACACGGTATTTTCCCTATGAGAATATCACACCAAAAAATTACATTTTTGTTGCAGGAGATGCTCAAAATCTGATTTGTATCTTAGCGCAGACTTCTGGGAAAATCAGTGAGCCAATCACACAAGCAGAAATTGACATATCTGGGGGATGTTCTGTACCCCATCCGTGTACAGAACACCTCCAGGTAGCCATATTGCATTGCATTTGTCAAAAAAATTACAGTGGCTGCAAACTGAAAAGGAAAGGTAAATTTTAATAACATTCAATCACATTATGACTTGTGTCGCAATTGTATACACTATATTTTTTTTATTTTATTTGCTGCTTTTTTCCCCCCAGGAAAGTGGAGTTACCTTTTAAAATTTCACAGTAGTCATTGAATATATTTAAAATTAAAAATAGGTTTTAAATGGTAGGAGACGTCTTTTAATGACGAAACGTGTAGGGTTGAGCTTGGCACGTGATGTCATTGCGGCATCGGAAGGCAGCGGAGTGCGCCCATCTTTTGGGTTTGAAACTTTCCCATATGAGTTTCAATGCTGTTTTTAACCTAGATTCAGGTGAGTGGCTTTTTATTCTGGAACAAACTGAAATTTAAAAAGCTTATTGCGCTATGAGGAGGCTGTGTCTTTTCAATCGAGATACAAACACTGTGGATTCCAACTGATGTATCGTATTTTGGGTAGACACTTTTATTAATGGTGTGACCACCTTGATTCAGCAGAGTTTTAAGTGGATATAGTGGCTGATGATGAAACGCGTAGGATGGAGCTTCCCACGTGATGTCAATGCTGCACCGGAAGGCAGCGGAGTGCGGCCATCTTTTGGGTTTGAAACTTTCCCATGTGAGTTTCAATGCTGTTTTTAACCTGCATTCGAGTTTTAAGTGGATATAGTGGCTGATGGATTGCATAGTTCCTGAAGCCATTTTTGGATATTAACCACTTCAGCCCCCGGAAAGGTTTACCCCCTTCCTGACCAGGCCATTTTTTGTGATGCGTCACTGACACGGTCGTGTGACGCTGTACCCAAATGAAATTGAAGTCCTTTTTTTCCCCACAAATAGAGCTTTTTATAGAGGTTTTTTTTTGCGCTATAAACAAAAAAAGGCCGGCAATTTTGAAAAAAAAAACAAAACAATATTTTTTAGTTTATGCTGAAAAATATACCCAATAAAAAAATGTGAAAAAATCAAATGTCTTCATCAATTTAGGCCAATATATATCCTGCTACATATTTTTGGTAAAAAAAATCCCAATAAGCGTATATTGATTGGTTTGTGCAAAAGTTAGAGCATCTACAAACTATGGGACATATTGACGGAATTATTATTTATTTTATTTTTTTACCAGTAATGGCAGCGATCGGCAGCGAGACTGCGACATTGCGGCGGACAGATCAGACACCTAACTGACACTTTTTGGGGACCAGTGACACCAATACAATGATCAGTGCTAAAAAAAAATGCACTGTTACCAATAACACTAGTAGGGAAGGGGTTAAAATCTGGGGCGATCAAAGGGTTGAATGTGTCCCTAGGGAGTGCGTTCTAACTGGGGGGGGGGGGTGCTTTGACTGGGAGAAAACAGAGATCTAAGCAGAAACACAGAATCTCCATCTTCCCCTCTGGCAGAACGGCGATCTACGTTGTTTACATAGGCAGACCGCAGCGTGTGCGTCTCAGACCCCATGCACCAAATCATGTACGGGTAAGGGCAATTGGTTCCGCTAGAATTTATTTAGGGGTATCAGAGTAAAGGAGGCTGAATAGAAATGCACGCCACACTTTTCAGAAATGTATTTGTAAAACATATTGAAAACCATTTATAATTTTCCTTCCACTTCACAATTATGTGCCACTTTGTGTTGGTCTATCACATAAAATTCCAATAAAATACATTTACGTTTTTTTGTTTGTAACATGACAAACGTGGAGAATGTCAAGGCTGGAAAGAATATGGCCCGAGTGCTTTCACACTGAGGCGCTGCGCTGGCAGGGCGTCAAAAAAAGTCCTGCAAGCAGCTTCTTTGCAGCGCTTTTGGAGCGGTGAATACACCGCACCTAAAGCGCCCCTTCCCATTGAAATCAATGGGAAACGCCTGCAAATCGCTTTTGGCAGCTGCGCTTTGTGGGCGATTTTAACCCTTTATTTGGCCACCGGCGGGGATTAAAAGCAGCCCGCTAGCACTCGAAAAACGCTGGTAAAGCGCTGCTAGTTTAAGCGGTGCTTTACCAGCGTTTTTCATGCACTGGCAGTGTGAAAGGGCTCTAACGTGACAAAGTGACAAAACGCCTCAGATCTACAGTGATTGCACTTCTAAGTGCACTTGTAGTGCAAAGTGGATTTGCCTTTCGGAAATATCCCCCTGTATGTGCACATTGGTGTAACTTGCTAGAAAAAGCGCTGCACTTTTTATGTTTTTCCATATTTTTATATTATATAGATATATATATATATATATATATATATATATATATATATATATATATATATATATATATATATATATATATATATATATATATATATATTAGTTTTGGTCATAAAAAATAAAGAAATTAAATATATGCCTAACTCCCCCATCCCACTCATTCTCCCGAACTAATTCCCTGAAATACAGGTGACCATCGGAAGACGTGTTTACAACCCTCTACATGAATTGTAATACCCAAAAATGTGGAACAGCATGCAAGAAAATCTATGAAAATCTCACCAAATATTTTGTTTCATATAAATATTGTAATAACAGCTCGCTAAATGTACTTACCAAAATTGCCTTATAATTTCCCTGCGTTTATACCTCTCAGTATTTGTGGGGGGTAGGCGTGTTTTATTTATTTTCAGATATATCACATCTTATTGCAATTAAAGGTATCGGTTTCTTTTATAAGTACTGAGACTACCTGAGGTCTACGTACAGAAATGTTTCTAAGAGTTTAATACATAATCTGTTTACTTCAATTTTTCAATTATCTTCTTTTGTGCCTGAGCGGCAGACGTAATCTAGCCTAGGAAAGCAGCGGGGACCAAAGGAGGGAAAATGAGAGTGGGTGGGAGGCTGGCACAGTGTGTGCCACGTATTTAGATTTGATAAAATTACAGATAAAAGTGTGTATTTAAATGATAATCACTATACAGATACTCTATGTTACCAAAACTATTGGGACACCTGCCTTTACACGCACATGAACTGTAATGGCTTCCCAATCTTAGTCCGTAGGGTTCAATATTGAGTTGGCCCACCCTTTGCAGCTATAACAGCTTCAACTCTTCTGGGAAGGCCGTCCACAAGGTTTAGGAGTGTGTCTATGGGAATGTCTGACCATTCTTCCAGAAGCGCATTTGTGAGGTCAGGCACTGATGTTGAACGAGAAGGCCTGGCTTACAGTCTCTGCTTTAACTCATCTCAAAGATGTTCTATAGGGTTGAGGTCAGGACAGTCAAGTTCTAGGGTTGAAGTCAGGGCAGGTTGTATGTTTAGGGTCGTTGGCCTGCTGGAAGGTGAATCTCCATAGTAGGTGAGGTTAAAAAAATACACAAGTCCATCAAATCCAACCTATGTGTGTGATTATATGTCAGTATTACATTGTATATCCCTGTATGTTGTGGTCATTCAGGTGCTTATCTAATAGTTTCTTGAAACTATCAATGCCCCTCCGCTGTGGCCACCACCTGTGGAAGACAATTCCACTTCCTGGCCACACTTACAGTAAAGAACCCTCTACGTAATTTAAGGTTAAACCTCTTTTTTTCTAATTTTAATGAGTGGCCATGAGTGTTGTTAAACTTCCTAAATTTCTATTGTGGAGTCACCAGTACGGTATTTGTATATTGAAATCATATCCCCTCTCAAGCGTCTCTTCTCCAGAGAGAATAAGTTCAGTGCTCGCAACCTTTCCTCATAACTAATATCCTCCAGACCCTTTATTAGTTTTGTTGCCCTCCTTTGTACTCGCTCCATTTCCAGCACAACCTTCCTGAGGACAGGTGCTCAGAACTGTTCCTCCACACCAAACTCCAGTTCCTCCAGCTCCTTTAACCCAAACTCGCTTATTCATGTCTTTATGGACCTTGCTTTGTGCACTTGTCCAAATAATTTGGTGGAGGGGGGATTATGGTGTGGGGTTGTTTTTTCGCAGTTGGGCTTGACCACTTAGTTCCAGTGAAGGGAACTCTTAACGTGTCAGCATACCAAGACATTTTGGACAATTTCATGCTCTCAACTTTGTGGGAATAGTTTGGGGATGGCCCCTTCCTGTTCCAGCATGACTGCCCACCAGTGCACAAAGCAAGGTCCATAAAGACATGGATGAGTGAGTTTGAGGTGGAGATACTTGACTGAATTAGAGCGAAGACTGTGAGCAAGGCCTTCTCGTCCAAGATCATACCTGACCTCACAAATGTGCTTCTGGAAGAATGGTCAAACATCCCCATAGACACACTCCTAGACCTTGTGGACAGCCTTCCCAGAAGAGTTGAAGCTGTTATAGCTGCAAAGGGTGGGCCTACTCAATATTGAACCCTACAGATTAAGACTGGGATGCCATTATAGTTCATGTGCGTCCCAAAACTTTGGGCAATATAGTGTACTTCATCATTCAGACATTGATTAGAGTGGGACACAGAGTCAGTGGCGCATGAGGGTGGGGGGACATTATATAGCTACCCCCTTCCATTCAGACCTGCAATCGTAGTATATGACAGAGGGAAGTCTTCCAGCACCAACTTCTTTTGAGTCTTTTGAGTTGTCATGTGACCCAATTGCAAGAATCAGAAAGGAAAGTGATGCTAGAAGATGTTAAAAGGTGATCCTCTATGAACCATGTCCTTTAGGAACACCCATCTTTCACCTTACCCACCAATCACTGTAAGACCACGGCACACTTGCATGGTACAGAAATCTGTCCCTACAATAAAAGGTCTTGTTGGGTGTGCTGCCCTCAGTTGTCTCCTGCTTGGTTCCATTTTTATTCAGAAGAGCTTGGAAGGAAATGCACAAACACAAACTGCCAGTTCCTAACATTTTCTTAAAGTCCACCTCCAGCGTTATTATTTTGTCTTGGAGCAGGTTTTTATTGCATCCTGTGTTCCTATTGGAGGAGATTTGCCCTTTCTTGCTGTTCCTGTGATGCCCATAGAAAAATGGTGAGGTTACAGTCACCGGAACAAGAAGAAAGGGACAGCAATAAAATGTCACCAATTCTAACGCTTCCTCATTCTACTAATATGTGTTTTTCTTTTTATCTATGACCCTGTCAGGGAGATTTTCTATCGCTTCCTACCCTGACAGTTGGGTCACTGACAGTGATCTATCTGTGGCCCAATCTCACCGATGGGGAGATATGTCACAGGTATTACAATCAATTATTTATTCCTTTGACCTTCCAGCCCAGTCCAGATCTCAATTCTCAACATTTTTCAAGCCTTGAAGAAAGTTGTATCTTGCAACCCCCAAAACATGTTGACCCTCTTTTTCCATTATTCATTTTTTTAAAAAACACTCTGGAGTCTACAACCACTGGTTTGTTGCCCTTACTGCTTTTTATATTTAAAAAAATATTTAAAAAAATAAATTTCTCACTCATTTAAATTGTATATGAAGGCAATTTATTAACTTTTGGATTTAGCATGGAAGGGCTAGTCCCTTTGCACCCCCCCCTTACTGCCTGTCTGAAGGAGGCCTCTAGGATTTGTCCTGCTGACCACTGGCACTGGCACTGAAAGTGGGAAGAAATCCAAGAATTTTGGAATTGTCACCAGAGCAAGGGCTAGTTTCCTTCAAAACATTTCTTTGGACACGCTTTGTTTAGGCTCTCTGAACGCCAGTCAAAGCTCCACTAAATAAAATGGTTAGCCTACAGTTATGTTTACACCTTGCTTTTGCTTGGTGCTTCAATGAGGCTTCGATGAGCCTTTGGTGGAGCTTTGATGGGGTTTCGATGAGCCTTTGATGAAGTTTTGGTAGAGCTTCGATGGGGCTTCGAGGAGGCTTTGGTGGGGCTTCAAGCAAGCTTTGCCATAGACCTCTATGGATGCTTTGAAGAGGCTTTGACGCACAACTAAAGTGACATGGGGCATAATTTTTGAAGCAGAGCCAAAGTAAAGCAAAAGCAAGGTGTAAACAGGACTGTAAGCTAACCATTTTATTTAGTGACAGGAGCTTTGACTAGCGTTCAGAGAACTTTAACAAAGGGTGTCCGAAGCCTTGTTTTGAAGCAAGTGTAAACCAGCCTTGAATGTGTGTTGAAGCCGAAGCAAGTGTAAATGAGCCTTAAGAGGCGAGGGACAAATCTTCTAGTGTTGTCAGATGTTTCTGCAGCAAGTTGGGAATTCTCTTAATTTTGGAGAGATTTCCTTGCATTTCCTGTTGTGTCCCTAGTACAGGAAGTGAAGAGGAGTCTCATCAGGGGTACACAGACAGCAAAAAAAAAAAAAAAAAAATTAAATAGGGGTTTTAACTGTTCTCCATTCCATCTAAAACAGTGGTTCTCAACTCCTGTATTCGGTCCCACTAACAGGCCAGAGTTTAAGTATTACCTTGGGGAGATGCAGACTAGAATACTGCAGTCATTGTGCAGCAAAATGAATCAATTGTGATGTATTTCAGTTATCTTGCAAACCTGGTTTGGACAGGAGTTGAGAACCACACATCTAAAACAACCAACAAAAAGTTTGGGCTTTACATATATTTTAAAAACTGTAGAGAAAAAAATGTTGTCTGGAGTTAAAGCGGGAGTCCGCCGGGACTCCGTGTTTTTTTTTTTTTTTTTTTTAAAGCCAGCAGCTACAAATACTGCAGCTGCTGACTTTTAAAATAGTGACACTTACCTGTCCAGCGCGCCCACGATGTCGGCACCCGAAGCCGATCTGTAGATCGTTTCTCGGGTGCTGCCGCCGCCATCTTGGGTATGGGAATCAGGAAATGGAGCCTTTCGGCTTCATTTCCCGGTTCCCTACTGCGCATGCGCGAAGCGCGCTGCGCAATAAGGACGGTCCCCGCTGCCTCTGGGATCTGTGTGTTTTCCCAGCAGGCAGCGGGGCACTTGCAGAAAGGGGCGGGCACTTGCGGAAAGGGGCGTAATCTACGCCCCTTTCCGCAGAGAGCTATCCCGGAAGTGGGTGCATTTACCTGGATTATCCAGGTAACTGCACCCCCCTCCCCCCTGAAAGGTGCCAATTGTGGCGCCGGAGGGGGGGAGGATTCCGATGAGCGGAAGGTCCATTTTAGGGTGGACCTCCGCTTTAAGCTTTGTACATTAATGCGGACCTTCACCCACCACACTTTCCACTCCTCTCCCCATCCTTTCTTAGAATTGGAAGCTATTTAAATGCTTAATTTGTATTTTTTACCTTTTTGGGGGGAAAACATTCCTACACTTCCTGTATTTTTGCCTAGACAAGAAGGGAAAAAGAAGTACCCACAACCTCCTGGTACGTCAGGCCGCGGGGTATTCTACTGCATATGGACCACATCATCTAGGGGATAGACTGTCTCTTCCTGGTTTTAGCAGTCAGCCCTCTGATAATGATGCCCAGCACATGCACATCATCCGGGCTCCAAGAGCCCAAAAAATGCCACCGGCTTCCTGATGACATCACAGAAGGAAATAGTAGAGCTGGACCTGGTGTGTTGCAAAGGCGTGGGAGACCCTACAGAACACCACCGGATCACTAGGCATGTGAATATGTTTTCATAATGTTCCAAACAGATTAAGATTAATTTCAGGTTAACGGGTGATGTAACACGGATGTATCTGTCAGTGATTTGATCTACCTGGGCTCCTGTGAGGATAGTCTGTATTCTGGAACTGCTGCATGTCCCCGAGAACGTTGGTGGGGAAACATTGTTCTAGAGCAGGATTGCACAACTCCACATCTTCCAGGTCTGTAAAAGAATAGGTTTCATAATTATGTGTGCCTGAGCTCAGTAAGGTTTGTCAGAAGGAGAGATCGAGAGATTAGTGATTAGTTCTGATCAAGCAGTTATGATGAGACTAGGTTCAACATGGTGCCGCCTTTGGGTAGGAATAAAACACTCTTAGCCCTTGTACACACGGTTGGAGATTCCGTTGGAATGTTTCCTATCGGACTGTTTTGTCGGATATTCTGACTGTGTGTGGTCTGCATTGGACTGTTTCTGTCGGAATATCCGACGGACCAATTTTTCCAACTTGTCGGTAAAATTTTCCGACCATTTCCTCGATCGCACATACTCCGATCATGTGTAGCCTACTCCGACGGACAAAGTGCCACGCATGCTCAGATCAAATTCCTAGACCAAAGCTATTGGCTACTAGCCTGAACGTAGTCCCGTCATAACGAAATAACGTCATCACGTTATGTACAATCAGATTTTACAACAACTTAGTCTGACCGTGTGTATGCAACGTCCCTTCCGGACCTCTTCTGGAATTAATCCGTCGGAATTACTCCGATGGATTTGGTTGTCAGAATCTCCGACCGTGTGTACAAGGGCTAATACTGCTTTCATAGACACAGAATACCATCAGACAACTTCTCAATGGAATGTTCATCTCAACCAGACATAAAACATATAAGGAACCAGCGGAGGATTCCTTATAGAAGAAATGACAGCTGCCTGGGGCTTCAGACTTCAAGGGGCCCATAGGGATGGTACAAAGTTTTGTGCTTCATAGTAAAACTGGCCATACACCGTTATATATTTTTTGTTTGAACACGCATTCATCAGAACATTCTTATTTGCCAATCATTGATTCCACTAATTTTGTTCCCTTGTCCTTCTTTGGAGCCACTAACCATTAGAATATCGAACAAACAATAAATTATTCACATGCCAAAAATACTATAAAATGATCCCAAATAGATGGATGGTCACAGCATTGAAACCCCAAGTGCAGGAATGCTTAAGTCCTCTTAAGTTCTAGGTAATACTGCTCGGATCTCCACTGAATGAATAACTCACATATGCAGCAGTCACTCACACAAAGAGAGAAGAGCAAGGAGAGTGCCGATAGTAAAATACGTTAAAGGGGAGGGCCACCCTGAAAAACAAAAAAATGTTAAAAATTACAAAAAATCTAAAAAAAAAAAAAAATGAAAAATTTTTTTTTTTTTACTTACCAGAAATGCCTGTTGCTAGGCACTTTCTCCTGATCTTCCTCTTCCTCCTCCGCGGAGATCTTCTGTCTTCTGTCTTCGTCGCGGCGTCTTCTGGGTAATGAGTCGCGCTGTGTTCTGGGAACTGTGTGTTCCAGAACACAGCGCGTCCCATTCAGAAAGCGCTGCGGGACTCGCGCATGCGCAGTAGCTGCGGGACTCGCGCATGCGCAGTAGGAAACGGGCAGTGAAGCCATAAGGCTCCGCTGCCTGTTTCCCTTACAAGGGATGGCGGCGCCGGGACCCGAGAGCCGAGGGACGGGTCGGCCTCGGGCGGCCGACATCGCGGGCGCCCTGGACAGGTGAGTGTGTTTATTAAGTCAGCAGCTGCAGTGTTTGCAGCTGCTGACTTTTTTTTTATTTTTTTTTTATAACTGGCCCTCCACTTTAAAAATGTTTATTTAGAGATAAAATCACATACTCACACACAAAGACAAGGAGAAAACATAACAACTGGCGTGATGATGTCACTGCTTAGCTCCGCCCTACATGTTTTGTCCTACAGGACGTCTTCCAAGGGGCTACGAAGCATTGGTGAATACTTTAATGACCTCTAAATAGGTTGCACTCAGCATTCACTGAGTTTTGTTTAGTTGTATTAGTGAAATTTTTTTTGTTTTTAAATATTGGTGAGTGCTGCTGTTTCAGCTGTTATTTTGATTTCTAGGGGCACTTTTAGAGCAGGAAAATACCTAAATATCAAATAAACAATCCATAAGTAAAAAATGTTGTTACACATTTTCTACCTTAATTCCATTCCAGCTTTTAGGTCTTTACACTTTGTTTTTGATAGCAACGACACCCTTTTTATTGCGCTCAATAAAGTTTTCCTTTAACTGCCTTACTGCTGCACCATTATTAAAAAAATACACCAGTAATCTTAAATGTAAATAAAAAAAATCTGAACACACTTCTGTTGAAGATTGCTACTTTGCTGATCTGTAATAGTGTTCCTACTGACCACTGCCAAAGGGGGAGGGAAAGGGGCACAGAGCATGGGGGCATATTGACCATAAAGGGGGCACACCGACTACCAATGTTGTGGAGGAGGGTGGAGGACACCAGCAGTTGAGTAATTTGTAGAACAATCAGAAGTCCGGGGACTGATCTTTACAGATCCTGGGCTTAGTGGTGCCACCACCCCTGCTGAGAACTTTACTGGACTCACTGATCCCGGGAGATGAACAGTTGCCTTCCCAGCACCGTTTTACCATGGCACTGGGGGCTCAAGTGGTTAAAGAGAACTGAACTATGGAAGCCGTGTCCAAAACAAGGCAGACTAGTCACCAATATTTCCCACAGTCTCCATTCAGCTGATCTCTTCCCCATTGCTGATTTGCCATGACTTGTACTACACTGTCTTTCTGTGTGGGGATGGCCATCTTGGTAGAGGCAGGGTGTTGCTTCCTCATGTCAGAGACTCCAGCAAAGAGAACAGTGAGCAGACATCACCAAATCTTACTCTAAATCTTATCTAAGACCAGCAGTTAGAGGCAGAAATGTCTAAGCCCTTGTAGACACGGTCGGAGAATCCGTCAGAATGTGTCCTATCAGACCGTGTAATCCGACTGTGTGTGGTATGCATCGGACTGATTCCGTCGGAATATCCGTCAGACCCAATTTTCCAACATGTTGGAAATATTTCCCGACCAACTGGTTCGATCGGACATACTCCGATCATGTGTAGAGAATTTTGATCGGACCAAGTGCCACGCATGCTCAGATCAAATTCCTACATCAAAGCTATTGGCTACTAGCCTGAACGTAGTCCCATCGTAACGAAATTACATCATCATGTTCTGAATGATCGGATTTTTCGACAACTTAGTCTGACCGTGTGTATGCAACAGTTTCGGACAAGATCTGACAAAAAAAATCAGACGGATTTGGTTGTCGAAATCTCCGACCGTGTGTACAGGGGCTAAGAACTCACACTGCAGATATCCAGCTATGAGGCTGTAGGCAAAGGGGAGCCTAGGCACCCTCACATACCAGTAAGTACCCTCCTTTATTTCAGGAGAAATTGCAGTCAAAAAAATGTCAGGGTACTGCTTAGGCACAGTTAACATTTCTAGATGTTCACTATAACATAGCAAATCTTCACTTCTTCAGTTTCAGTTGAAACATGTTCAGTCTAAGGTTTGCCCTTCCTTTCATGGGTCATTAGTGTGGCTACAATGTGAATACTCTTTTCCTCAGCCTCAGTGTAGTGCTCTGCACCCCAAGTCCACCCTTTTTTGGAGCCTCTGGCTCTAATCACGTGCTTCAAAAAAAACAAATTGGAATCCATGCTTCTGGCGGCCTGCATGTAGATTAGGGGGCTGGACACAAGGATAGGGGGGCGGCACCCGTGCGCCCTGCATTACGGGCCACAACTGTCTGAACCTGTGTATTAATCTGAGTATCTGAACTGTGTATTCACTTGGGAATCTGGACCTGTATATTAACTTGGATATTTTCCGATTGAGTTCGCATTGTGCGCTATACAAGTATTTCATTCATTCATTCATTCATTTGAGCTTGTGTATTCACATGGGTATGTACCTATGTACTAACCAGAGTATCTGAACCTCTTATTCACCTGGGTATCTGGAACTGGTGTATTAACCTGGGTATCTGGCCCTATGTATTAACCTGGGTATCTGGACCTATGTATTCTCCTGGTTATCTGGACCTATTTATTAACATGGGTATCTGGCCCTATGTATTAACATGGGTATCTGGCCCTATGTATTAACATGGGTATCTGGCCCTATGTATTAACATGGGTATCTGGCCCTATGTATTAACATGGGTATCTGGCTCTATGTATTAACATGGGTATCTGGCCCTATGTATTAACCTGGGTATCTGGCCCTATGTATTAACCTGGGTATCTGGACCTATATATTAACCTGGGTATCTGGACCTATGTATTCACTTGGGTATCTAAACCTACCTATTTATCTGGGTATCTGGACCTATGTATTCACCTGAGTATCTGGACCTGTATTTTCTTTTTTAAACTTTTTTATTTTTATTTTTATTATTTTTTCCAAAATACATTCCAATATAGATTAATACAATTCATTGGTATTGCTTATCATATTGCATAGAACAGATAATAACAAATATTGGGGAATGAATGGCAAGAAGTAATAATAACTTTAGGGTACAATATCTGAAGTTTTATATCCCGCTACCGCCCACCCCAAGTGGGATCATACTGTAGATGGGAGCTGGTCATCAAATATTCAAATTTTTAGGAATGAAAAGAAGAAGAAGAGGAGTCTATAAGAAATTCAATATCTTGGTGTATCATATATCGCTATTTTTTAAGTAATTGGAGGCTCTCGGGTTGTTTAATCAAACTTGCCATTTTTTTTTTTTTTGACGATAGTAATTTTTGAATGCTAACATCAATTCGTATTGGGCCTGAGTATTTAGTCTTATAATGACATTTGACAAGTTAAGAGCTTCTGTGCATTTCCACAAGTTGGCAATTTTAAGTTGCGCTGTTATCAGGATATGTGATACTATTGTTCTATAGCAATGTGGGTATATATCTAGATTTAATGCTGTTGCAGGTGTCAGTTCTGTCAAATTACCTGTAAGTTCTGCAATAAAGGAGGAAACTGAGTTCCAAAAACTTGAAAGATTCTTGCATGACCAAAGAATATGGTATAGGTTTCCCACTAATTCCTCATACCTTCAGCAGATGGGAGAGGCGGAAGGGAGTATTTTTGGATAATCCATAAAGTGTCAGGTACCATTTGTTAAGAATGTTTTGTGAATTATCCTAATGTTCTATACATGTGGATGCTTTAATAGTGATCAATAGGGCTTTATGCCATTGTTCCCATGTAAAGGTTTGTGAAAAGTCCTTTTGCCATTTGAACATGTTGGGATTGTTTTCCTCTGGGGAAGAAGGGGAGAGAAGGTTGTAGAAAAGCCTAATTCCTCTTACTTTTAGAAATTTTGCGGTGTGTGAAATATTGCCATATTTCTGTTGGGATATCAATTTTGTCAGAAAGGGAGTCCCGGAGTAAAGGGAATAGAAAGAATGAGCAGAGGGACGGCATGGCATGGACAGACAGAGGACAGGCAGGGGATAATGTAGGAAGGTGGCCCCTTTAAGGAAAGGGGGGTGATTATAAGCTGGGAGGCATCCTGGGGAAGTTAGTGTGAAAGAGAAGGAGGAAGTGACGTCAGTCGAGAGAGGAGAGGAAGAAGATTCCCACCCTCTCTCCCGATGTTTGGTCAGTATTACAGGGAGGCTGTCAGGACAGCCCGGCAGTGGTGGGTCTTTGGTTGGGACCCATCTGTAGTATGGGGTTCTCGGGTACCTTCTGGTTAACGAAGGGTTTAAGCAGGAAGGGGTAAAAAATGTAGGTCCCTGCGAATGTTGAGTCTCGTCTCCGAGTTGGTGGCTTGCGACTGGATTCTTAATTTTTAAAAGAATTTGGTATTGTGCAAAACCCAATAAATATATTTAAAAAAAAGAAGAAGTTGGTCGCAATGACCAAGTTGTGTGTCGTTGCCCTCAAAGACCCCCAAAGTATATAGAGAAGTTTGGTTGATGGTTATTTTAAATGTTATTTATTTAAATTACGTTAATTGTTAAATAAAAGTCTGTAAGGCCATTTTACTCCAAAACCTTGTCATGTCATTTATTGGGTAAGTGGGGGGTTTGGAGATTATGTTATAACAGGTTGGAAAAGAGAACTGGAGGTGTATGTCCTTCATATGTCAAGGATTATGGACCTGTATTTTCTCCTGGGTATCTGGACCTGTGTATTCACCTGGGTATCTGGACCTGTGTATTCACCTGGGTATCTGGACCTGTGTATTCACCTGAGTATCTAAACCTGTGTATTCACCTGGGTATCTGAGCCTGTGTATTCACCTGGGTATCTGAACCTGTGTATTCACCTGGGTATCTGAACCTGTGTATTCACCTGGGTATCTGGACCTGTGTATTCACCTGGGTATCTGAGCCTGTGTATTCACCTGGGTATCTGGACCTGTGTATTCACCTGAGTATCTGAACCTGTGTATTCACCTGGGTATCTGAGCCTGTGTATTCACCTGGGTATCTGAACCTGTGTATTCACCTGGGTATCTGAACCTGTGTATTCACCTGGGTATCTGGACCTGTGTATTCACCTGGGTATCTGAGCCTGTGTATTCACATGGGTATCTGGACCTGTGTATTCACCTGGGTATCTGAGCCTGTGTATTCACCTGGGTATCTGGACCTGTGTATTCACATGGGTATCTGGACCTGTGTATTCACATGGGTATCTGGACCTGTGTATTCACCTGGGTATCTGAGCCTGTGTATTCACCTGGGTATCTGGACCTGTGTATTCACATGGGTATCTGGACCTGTGTATTCACCTGGGTATCTGAGCCTGTGTATTCACCTGGGTATCTGAGCCTGTGTATTCACCTGGGTATCTGGACCTGTGTATTCACCTGGGTATCTGGACCTGTGTATTCACCTGGGTATCTGACTCTGTGTGCATGAATTAAAATCAGGAAAATAATTTCAGTACACTAGAGGAGTCTGCACAACTATGTAAGATAGAAGCAACGGCTGGAGTTCAGCTTTAAGATTCAGTAGTAGCATAAAGGAAAAACAAAAATACAAAAGCATCCATTGTATCACAAATGTGTGCCTTCCATTCTACATTTAATTAATTCAATTTTTATAGCATAATTTTCTGAAATGCCATATTTCTCATTTGTTGTATAAACAATATAATGATAGCAATAATCAGCTTATATTTTTGCATTGTCACACACACAAAGGACTGTTTATTGTTAGGGGGGTAAACGCAATAAGGCCAGAGGAAATGATAGCTCCTTCTTATTACAATGCACACGCCAATACCAGCGAGGGATAATAATATCTACCCATATCATTTATAGAGTATGAATGGCAGAGACTATTGTAAGTAGATGTAAAAAACAAAATATTATTATTATTATACAAAATCTATATAGCACCAACAGTTTGCTCAGTGCTTTACAATATAAAGGGGGACAGTACAGTTACACTACAAATAAAGACAAGAGGGTTAGAAGGGACTGTGTGCTCCTGAGAGCTTACAATCTAAAAGGGAGTTGCTAGTCATACAAGAGGTAATAACTACAGGGACGAGTTGATGGAGAAAGTAAAGGTGAGATATGACTCCATGAAGAAATCTGTTTTTTAGGGGATCATCTAAAGGTATAGGAGTAGGAGGTAGCCAAAGATTGAGGTAGGGGTTTCAGAGGATGGGAGTTGCTCTGAAGAAGTCCTAGACGCCAACATGGGAGGAGGTTTGACACATTTTAAGATGAGATCGGTAATGAAGCTCAAGGCAGAGTTGTGGATGGCTTTGTAGTTCCAGAGGATGGAAGAGGCTCTGGAGAAATCCTGAAGGAGAGCATGTGAGGAGGGGATGAAGGAGCTAAAGAGCAGGAGTTCTTGGGAGGAGCAATGGGGATGGGTGGAATGATATTTTGAGATGAGGTTGATGATGTAGCTGGGGGCAGAGTTGTGGATGGCTTTGTAGTTCCAGAGGATGGGAAAGACTCTCCTGGAGGAGAACATGAGAAGACGAGACAAGGGATCTAGAGAGCAGGAGGTCTTGGGAAGAGTGAAGAGTGACATTTTGGGTGATATTTTGAGATGAAGGAGGTGATGTAGATGAGGTCATTTTGTGGATGGCTGCCTAGTTTAAGAGGATGGAAGAGGCTCCTGGAGGAGAGCATGTGAGGAGTGAATGAGTTAGCTATAGAGCATGAGGTCTTGGTAACAAAGGAGGGGATGGTTGGGTTTATATTTTGAGACGAGGCTGGTGATGTAGCTCAGAGCAGAGTTGTTGATGGCTTTGTATGTTGCTAGTATTTTGAATTTTATTGGTTGAGTGGAAGCCAGTGAAGGGATTAGCATAGATAGATGTTGGACACTGACCAGCTGGCAACAAAACAAGTTCAGAATTTCTCCAGCTGTCCATAGTCGCTTTTACCAACATAATTAGAAAACAGTTCTAAGAATCTGGTAAGTCCAATAGATAAACTGCCACTCAATATTGTCAAGGAAATACTGCTAACATGATTAAGGCAGTTAATCTGCACATGGCATGTGACAGGCCCTCTTTGCAGCATCTTGTCACATAATTTGGTGCTGTACTACCTCCCTCTTATTCTCTAAAAGTTGTCCCCTGATGCTGTTTAAATAAAAAAGTTACTGTAGCCTGGAGTTCAGCGATTCATTTTCTTCGCCTACTCAGTCGCCAGAGTTCAACATGTGCAGTGAAGACCTGGGGATTCCGTAGTGAAGCCGGTGGTAAGCCACTTAGCTCAAGCAGTACACATAACTTCCTGTGCCCAAAACAGATGGCTAAAAAAAAATAGATAGACTTAGATAGATAGATAGATAGATAGATAGATAGATAGATAGATAGATAGATAGATAGATAGATAGATAGATAGATAGATAGATAGATAGATAGATAGATACATAGATAGATAGATAGATAGATAGATAGATAGATAGATAGATAGATAGATAGATAGATAGATAGATAGATAGATAGATAGATAGATAGATAGATAGATAGATAGATAGATAGATAGATAGATAGATAGATAGAATTATAGGGAAGACAAAATGATAAATTGCTCCAAAAAAGATAAAGGACAGAATCTAGTACTAGTAAACTAGTGTTTATAGCCTGTAAAAGGCTTTGCCAAATCTATTGGGTGAATGAGGGAGTGGAATGTTCTGGCTGGCAGAAATGAAATAAACACAGTGGAGAATAACTCTTAACAGAAAAAACCAGGGAATAACATAAATAGCATGGTTTATGTTTTTTAGGCTCCATCTAAGCCACTGGCCAGTGGAGGATCAAATATAGAGTTTGCTGTCATGGGATCCTTAAACCTATGTTGGAGCGCTTGTAGGCAAGTAGCGTTCTATGCTGCCCCAGTCGGGAATGTTAGTGTTAATTAGGTTCCTGGTTCTTTCTTGGCGGGCTTTTCTGGGTCTGAGGTAGTGATGAAACGCTGGACACGTGGCAGAGGGTACCTGTGTTCTGTGTGTCCTTCCTAAGTGTAGCAGAGACCGTGGTGGTGTATATTCCCATCAAGAGAGTTTATTAGAGATCAGTCATCTGCTCCAATAAAAGGTACTCCATGTGTAAGGCAGAGACCCTGTCCAAAGTGCCTAGCTTAACCTCTGTAGCACCCTGGAGTTTAGGCAGGGATGCTCCTCATAAATTTACTTGCCAGGAATAGTTACCCTGTTTGATTGTTAGAGATCTATTGATTCCTCTCAAAGTTTGGCCTGGTTGCACTTGTCTCTACTATCACTTGGTGGTGGGGTACTTGGTGATGCTAGATATGAGAAGAGCAACACAAGGTCAAGTTATGGGTATGTGGGTTTCTCAGTCAATGGGCAAGGAATTCTTTAAATCCCATGGCCTGCTGGAAGCGCCTATATTTTTGGGTGGAGTTAGGTGATCTAGGTTCTGCTCCACCTGGACAGCTGTCTGGGTAGACATGTGGTACCCCGGGCTGCTAGGATTGGGACTATCCCGGGGGCATCTGGCTGCTAGGCTGCCCGAGGGCCTATCCAGGAGTAGGAGAGAAGCGGAGGGTTGGGATTGCGGCCTGCAGTCCAACCAGAAGTGACGGTTCTGTCGGTCAGAGATCCTGTCATGGTAGGTAGAGGGGAAGCTGTCGCCACTATTTATGCAAGTTACCACAACACCATTATCTCATAGTTTATAAGAACAAAGATACAACTATGTTGGTGTCCCTTGTCAATTTTACATTGTATTTTTTAAAATGTAACTGTCTACTCCCAAACTGTCATTTGAAGTTAAACACATAGCCAAGAATTATTCTACACAATTTTTTTATTGTGCATAAAAAAAAATAGACATGCTATCTGCCAATAGAACTTAACCAAAAAGTGCATTCTATGCATCCAAAAATATAGAAAATATACCAAATCAAATCATTATTTAACCAAAAAAAAATGGCAAAGCAATAACTCCAAGGCCAATAATAAATAACACATTATCTCCCCCGATTCCGCAACATGTCTGGTTGATGAACGGCCGTTCAGAAACAAACTGAAAAGCACGAAATGAAAAGCGTGAAAAGGAAAATGCGAATCAACACTCACCAAACTTCTACTAACATGAAATTAGCAGAAGGAGCCCAAAGGGTGGCGCTAAAGAGCTTAAAAACCACATAGTACATCACTACATTCAAAATTGTTGGCCAACATTTGTGTGACCGCGTGTAAGCAAGACAAGTTTGAGCCAACACCCTTTGGACAAAATTCCACGGTTTTGTTGGCAGAAAGTTTGATCGCATGTACGAGGCATTAGCCATGCACTCCACAAATCTGGCCTTTATGGAAGAGTGACAAGAAGAAAGCCATTGTTCAAAGAAAGCCATAAGAAGTCCCGTTTGCAGTTTGTTAAGAAGCCATGTGGGGGACACAGCAAACATGTGGAAGAAGGTGCTCTGGTCAGATGAAACCAAAATTGAAGTTTTTGGCCTAAAAGCAAAACGCTATGTGTGGCGTAAAACTAACACTGCACATCACTTTGAACACACCATCCCCACCGTGAAACATGGTGGTGGCAGAATCATGTTGTGGGGATGTTTTTCTTCAGCAGGGACAGGGAAGCTGGTCAGAATTGACAGCAAGATTGATGAAGCCAAATACAGGGCAATCTTAGAAGAAAACCTGTTGGAGTCTGCAAAAAGACTCGAGACTGAGCCAGAGCTACAATGGAATGGTTTAGATCAAAGCATATGCATGTGTTAGAATGGCCCAGTCAAAGTCCAGACCTGAATCCAATTGAGAATCTGTGGCAAGACTTGAAAATTGCTGTTCACAGATGCTCTCCATCCAATCTGACAGAGCTTGAGATATTTTTCAAAGAAGAATGGGCAAGAATGTCACTCTAGATGTGCAAAGCTGGTAGAGACATCCCCAAAAAGACTCGCAGCTGTAATTACAGTGAAAGGAGGTTCTACAAATATACAAATGCACACCACACTTATCACATATTTATTTGTAAAATATTTTGAAAACCATTTATCATTTTCCTTCCACTTCACAATTATGTGCCACTTTGTGTTGGTCTATCACAAAAAATCCCAATAAAATACATTTAGGTATTTTGGTTGCAACATGGAAAATTGTGGAAAATTGCAAGGGGTATGAATACTTTTTCAAGGCAATGTATATTGCACTGACTGTGTGAATTATTGCCTCTCTACCTCACTGCAACCCACCTACAAGCCCAATAGCAGAAGCTCATTCTCACATGCAGACCTCTGGAGTCACTAGCCACTAGATCTCTTGCATCCTGCACTGAACAGCAGCCCTCCCCTGCCATTCACGGTCTCCGTGCCCAGTACGCTCCATGCGCTGAAGGGTAGGGCCAAGTCCTGGGCACCACTCAGTTTGTATATCTCCCTTTTAGCATGTCAGTCAATGGCTGAGGGAGAAAAAGGTATCCTGTGGCGCAGTGGAGGTGATGTCCTGGGTTTGCCAGCCAGGGTTACAATAGATAGAAAGATAGACATGACTAGGGTGGTTCAGATAACTTACTGCCCCAACCCAATTTTGTACCTACCAAACCTTACCCCCTTTTGCCCAGTAATGACAGGGACACTGTGTTGGATTTATATGGCCGCTTCGCCTTTTATTCACTCAAAACATATTTAACCACAAACCTTATATTAAAGATAACTGCAGATCCTTGACGACACCAATCCAAAACTTTTGGAATCTGTGGTAATTATAGGATAGATTCTGTCTTCAACCGCAACACCGCCTTGGTGACTTACTAACCGACCACAGACCCATACCACCTTACTAGCCGATAGTCTAGACTGAACTAGACAAACCAGGAGGACTCCATACCTGAGATGGGTCCCAACATATTTATCAACAATACCTCAATTTTTCATGCCTTCGTCAAGGACCCCAATCGCTACACCTTTTGCATGAAGTACCTCCAAACTTGTCCTCTAGGGCGGGACTTTCCACACCAACTTGTCACCTGCAACTGAGCCTCCTACTTCCTCCCTTCCTTAGTCCCCAGCTCCTCCTTATCCCGCACTAACTCCTCCAATCAGGAAAAAGGCCAACTTTACTTCTCTGAAACCATCCCAAACCCTCTCCAACCCCTTGCAGTATACGTGTTCCTTCCACCTCGTCATGTATGCCTTGCGCTTATATTTCATCCAAGCTCCGTACATGTCTAGATATCAGGTTTTTCATTAGTGACCTGTACTAAGCAGCCATTTTATCAGTCCTGTTCTGCAGTAGATATGTGGCTGCTCACTTTGATTGCAGCTTTTACAGACAAAATTGATGTCCGTATTTTTGGTATGCTGTGCATTTGGCCAGAAGTAGTCTAAGGATCAAAAGCCCTACCTCAGATTTTCAGCCATGTATACGAGATGATACAAATAACCCTTCCCTACAGGGCAGGCCGCGGACTGCTGCCTACCACAAGTTCATCAAATGCATCACTTGAGATAACACAACGACTCCTGACACTTGCCTCGGGCCTCACTCTCAGTATTTTAGGATTCAGTCGTTGTTCGGGCCTGCCCGCTGAATACAAAGGCCGAGGAGGCTGGAGAAAAAAAATCAATACTTTTCTTTTTCTATTAATTTCATTATTTTCAAAACAGCTTCTGAAGAGGTTTTGGTGACAAAACTGAGCCGGTAATTAATTGTATTGACTAAAGATAAAAAATATCAGCTAATAGGCAGTTCTGAGGGAGACACTAGAGGCGGGAACTGTCTGCTTTAATCACTTCGGCCTTTTCTTTTCTTCTTCCTCATTCTTTATTTTTTTTTCCAGCTGCTGGAATCGAGCATGTGCTTCATCTACACACATATCAATCTTGTGAGTCAATATAAAAAAAAAAAGAAGATGATGTGTTATTGTATTCCCTATTTTTAGATGGACACACGAGTGTGAGATATTCTGGGCCCTATGCACCCTGGACGTTAATGCCCCGGAATGCAGACTTCTTGCATTACGGGCATTTGTTCCTGGGTGTGTATTGCCCCAAACGTACGTTTTATTAGGTGCACCGCCACCGCCCAACTCAGTCCAGCCGCAGCAGCTGTAAGCCTCTCATAGAATTTGAAAAGCTACCTATGCCTCCCCCAGCTAAACGCCAGAGCCCAATGTACAGGGGGTCCCTGGGTTACGAACCCGTTAGGGACTTTCCTCCAGTTTGTAATTCGGAAACATCACGGAAATGTCCGTAATTGTCGTTCTGCATGCGCGGCCGAATTACGAACATTTC
Source organism: Lithobates pipiens (assembly GCF_037356315.1). Classification (NCBI taxonomy): domain Eukaryota; kingdom Metazoa; phylum Chordata; class Amphibia; order Anura; family Ranidae; genus Lithobates; species Lithobates pipiens. The sequence goes on from NW_027507785.1 coordinate 28,013,378, forward strand.
TGATGTTCCGTCCAATGCCGTTGGGTACATGCACTGCAAATTACAGACATTTCCCACATTTTAGGAGGCCCCGTCTGGCCGAGCATGTGCAGAACGGCAGATGGTCTGCGCAGAGCGGCAGAGGGTCCCCGCAGCGCCCTGTTTGTAAGTAGGAGTGGTTCGTAAGTCGGGGACCCCCTGTACTGGGGCCCAGTGTGCATGGGGCTTTAAGGTGCACCTCAGTTGAATGGTGTAGATCAGGGGTCTCCAAATTTAGAAACAAATAGCCAGTGTACTGCCCTTCAAAATTTAGGGGGGGGGGGGCAGTGTGGACGGTGGGAGCAGAAAATACCCTGACATTGGTCAGAGTAAACAATGCCACAGGCTTGGTGGTCATTGGGAGTAAAACATTTACATCATTGGTGTCAGTGGGAGGAATGGTGCCCCATCATTGGTGTCAGGAGGAGGAGCAGTGTTCAATCATTGGTGTCAGTGGGAGGAATAGTGCCCCATCATTGGTGTCAGGAGGAGGAGCAGTGTTCAATCATTAGTGTCAGTGGGAGGAATAGTGCCCCATCATTGGTGTCAGTGGGAGGAATAGTGCCCCATCATTGGTGTCAATGGGAGGAATAGTGCCCCATCATTGGTGTCAGTGGGAGGAATAGTGCTCCGCCATTGGTGTCAGTGAGAGAAATAGTGCCCCATCATTGGTGTCAGTGGGAAGAATAGTGCTCCACCATTAGTGTCAGTGGGAGGAATGGTGCTCCACCATTGGTGTCAGTGGGAAGAAGAGTGTTCCATCATTATTGTCAGTGGGAAGAATGGTGCCCCATCACTGGTGTCAGTGGGAGGAATAGTGCCCCATAATTGGTGTTAGTGGGAAGAAGAGTGCTCCACCATTGGTATCAGTGGGAGGAATAGCGCTCCATCATTGGTGTCAGTGGGAGGAATGGTGCCCCATCATTGGTGTCAGGAGGAGGAACAGTGTTCCATCATTGGTGTCAGGAGGAGGAACAGTGTTCCATCATTGGTGTCAGTGGGAAGAAATGTGCCCCATCAATAGTGTCAGTGGGAAGAAAAGTGCCCCATCATTGGTGTCAGTGGGAAGAAGAGTGCTTCACCATTGGTGTCAGTGGGAAGAAATGTGCCCCATCATTAGTGTCAGTGGGAGGAATGGTGCCCCATCATTAGTGTCAGGAGGAGGAACAGTGTTCCATTATTGGTGTCAGTGGGAAGAAATGTGCCCCATCATTAGTGTCAGTGGGGGGAAATGTGCCCCATCATTAGTGTCAGCAGGAGGAATAGTGTCCCATCATTGGTGTCAGTGGAAGAATTAGTTGTCAGTGGGAGGAATAGTGCCCCGTCATTAGTGGGAGGAATACTGCCTCAATGGCCGGATAAAGGCAAGCAAAGGGGCACATTTGGCCCTTGGGGGTCTGCAGTTTGGAGATCCCTGAAATAGACTTTTGCTATTTTGTGATTTTTTTTTTTTGCAAATGTTAAAATCCACATTTTATGTCTGAAGATTAGTTAAAACCCCCAAACCATTCTATATTTACTAAACAAAAAAGGAGAAAAGCAGAGACGCCACAATAATTGGACTACTGTTTATCAAATCTATATTTACAGTAAAAATACACCTACATTTATTTTGAGTTCACACACAATAGATTACCATTTATTTATTTCTTGATTTTCCCTAATAAAAGATGAGTTTGCATCGAGCAAACAGACCCAACATGTCAATCCTTAAACTTGTGCATGTCCACAAAACGAAACAACAAAAGAAAACAAAAGAAAACTATGATAACCAATATCGTTGGAAGCTTTAAAAGCCTTTACAGTACAGCGCATCAGTTCAGAGTTAAGGAGTGAATAACGGCTCTGTAATCATTGCTCTCACTGCGACGCGTTGCGACCATACCTTATATGTGTGGTGCAATTGTTATTCTCATATCCATGATTTTATGACTTTCATTCCTCTTTTTTTTTTCCTTTTTTTTTTTTAACCTCAACTATGTTACTTTCACAAAGGGACCGATAAGTCCATATGTGATCCCATAGAGAATTATGCAAATATCAAAATTTCCCGATGGGTGGATGTGAGTCTGGAGGAACGGGCCTTGCCAGGCAAATTTCATTGGCATGCAGACTGCCCTCGGTAACAACCACATATAATACCGATGATGAGTAAAAAACATCGCTCTTACCAGGATCCATTGAGGAAATTGAGAATCTGCTGCTCAGCCTCAGGCTAACGACGTCACCACTAACACCCGGGATACAAAATACAAATAGGTAATAGCCGACAGCTCGGCATTATCCAGTTACGACAATGTTTATTGGTTACAGATTGACTACAACATTGGGACGCTTACAGGTTTCGGCCCGTGAGGCCTTAATCATATCTATGATTAACTATTTCTCACCTGTGCTATAGACGAATGATGGCTACAGTGGGGGCTTACTTTGCCGGGAGGCCATCATATGATGTCCTCACGTGACCACGCACCCCCTGTCCTTCAGACTCAGCTAATTACACATCGGGGTAAAGGGCCAATCACAGCAGCCCTTTACCACATAATCAGCTGTGTCCAATGACAGCTGATCATGATGTAAACAGTAGACGCTAATCAGCTTTTCTCTTCTCGCGCTCTCAGTGTAAGGAGAGGAGAGCCGATAATCAGCTTTTGTTAAAGGGACATCTACACTGATAATCAGGGCACTGATTATCAGTGTCCTGATTATCAGTGCAGCCCCAACAATTCCCACCAGTGCTGCTAATCAGTGCCCACCACTGGCATCTATCAGTGCCCACCAGTGCCGCTAATTAGTGTCAACAAGTGCCACTAATCAGTGCCCACCAGTGCCATCTATCAGTGCCTATCAGTACTGCTAATCAGTGCCCACCAATGCCACTAATCAGTGCCCTCCAGTGCACCTATCAGTGCCAATCAATACTGATAATCAGTGCCCACCAGTGCCATCAGTGCCCCCTATTGCCACTAATCATTGCCCACCAGTGCACCTATCAGTGCCCTTCAATACTGATAATCAGTGCCCACCAGTGCCATCTATCAGTGCCCATCAGTACTGATAATCAGTGCCCAATCAGTACTGCTAATCAGTGCTCATCAATGCCACCTATCAGTGCTCATCAGTGCGGCCAGTCAGTGCCCATCAGTGCCTCATCATCAGTGTCACCTATCAGTACCACCTCCCAGTGCCTATCTGTGCCCATCAGTGCCGCCTATCAGTGCCACTTCTCAGTGCCCTTCAGTGACACCTATCTGTGCCCATCAGTGCCAGCTATCAGTGCTGCCTCATTAGTGCCCATCAGTGCCGCCTATCAGCGCTCATCAGTAAATTCAGTACACAGTCTGCATGAATGACAGGTGCTCTTTGAATCCTTGAAATCTAATTTTCCGCCCAGTAAATTGGCGTGTTTTAAATCCGGATGCAAATTCAGTGATTGACGGGAAAACAAGTGTCTTTGTGTTGGGCTGCGTCTGATCGAGCGCAACGTCTCATTCCATCTCTTTGGTGACACTTCCTATAAATCAATTTAAAGTTATAAATAAAATATTCCAGATTGATACATGCTAACATATTATATTCGACAAAACACCGAAGACAGAATCAATAAGTGGACACATTGACCGGCCGGGTGATTTATGGTGACACGGTAAAGGTGCTGCCCTGCGCTTTATAGATCCAGAGGGCTGAAGGCAAATTATTAACATCGTTTTGTCATGAATTAAACATTTAACCCGGAGAGGCGGCTGCAGCGCCATCGGGATGGTGTGCGTCTTGTTACTTTACATGCAAGGTGCTGCTTGCTTTTCTATTTAAAGTGGACTGAGCCTCTGATATTTTGCATACATGTATGATAAGAAATGCATGTCCAGCTATTTATTATCCCTCACAAAGATCACAGTACACCCCCTGACAATGCATTTTCCCTCCAGGACAACGCCATCTTTGTTCAGGCATCATCCAGGGTCACCATTTACTTGCTGAACTGAGATGCCAGCTCTGAGATTACACACTTATCTAAAGTCTTGGAGCTTGTGCAGGTTTTGGCTGTGTTCACAAATGCCTGACACAGATCAGCACCTGCTGTATACTCTCACCTTGCTACAAAATTTACACTGTACAGTGTTCTGGGGAAGAGCTTTATCCTGTCTGCAGCAGACTGATGACATCATCTCAGGCAAAGTCACCGGACTGAAGCAATGTTTAATGATAATAGGCAGGGCTTTTTTCAGGATCCCCAGAGAGCCCCCCCTTTACATCAGGGTCCCAAGAGAGCCCCCCTTTACATCAGGGTCCCCGGAGGGCCCCCCACCTTAAATTAGGGTCCCCTCCTTACATCAGGGTCCTCAGAGAGCCCACCCTTACATCAGGGTCCCCAAAGGTCCCCCCTACATCAGGGTCCCTTGAGAGCCCCCCTTACATCAGGGTCCCCAGAGGGGCCCCCTTACTTCAGGGTCCCCAGAGAGCCCCTCCCTTACATCAGGGTCCCCAGAGGTCCCCCCTTACTTCAGGGTCCCCAGACAGCCCCTTCCTTACATCAGGGTCTGCAGAGGGCCCCCTTACATTAGGGTCCCCAGAGAGCCCCTCTTAACTTCAGGGTCCCCAGAGAGCCCCCACTTACATCAGGGCCCCAAGAGAGCCCCATCCTTACATCAGGGTCCCCAGAGGGCCCCCTCTTACTTCAGGGTCCCCACAGAGCCCCGTCCTTAGAGCAGGGTCCCCAGACAGCCACCCCCCCTCCAGAGGATCCCCTATACCTGTCTGGTCTCCGCTGTCTGTGCACCTCCAACCACCAGCACATCTCTCTACCCCACCTGGGGGGAGGTGGGAGGCGGCAATCGACAGCTCTATTGTGTCTGGGGGGGGGGGGGGTGGGATCTCCCTGAGGCTTGTAGTTCTCTCTCCGACTGTGGACAGGGGAGGGGCTTCTGACCCGGCATGCATGGCAAGAGTGTAGAAGCAGAGCAACTAACTGAAGAGTGAAGCCAGTTGCCGCCTCCCACTCCCCCCAATGCATACTAAAATGGACATCCAGAGATTCTGGGCTTGGGGCATCCCCACAGTGGCAGCGCCCAAGTGCGACTGCTGCGACCCTGAAAGTTCCGCCACTGAGCGGCTGTATAGTAACATAATGAAAATAATTAATTTGGCCCAAATGAACAATTTAAAGTCAGATTTAAGCCTAATGTTTGATCATTTTTCTGCATAACCACAATGTGACAGGTTCTCTTTAAGGTGCGTTGTAATTAATTCCACATGTATGGACTACACTTCTAGAAATATGTTTGGTCCAATATGTCCTATTTTGTTTAATTAACCTCTACACTAAAAAAAAAATTGCAAGTGCGTTCTGTTTGTTTTTTTTAATTGGATTCACGATCTATAATTCCACCTTTACTGAAGAGTTAATGGAGGCTAAAACAGGACCATGTGCCAAGTAATAGTCCTCAGAGTTCATGCAAATGTCAGGAACTGTTCGAAGTTTGTTTTTGTTAATCAGGGTGAGCCAAAGTCAGGAACGTCTTCTAAAAAATAGATGGAGCTTCTTGTATCAATGTGTCTGCGGGAAGAACCGTCACGGGAAATTCTGCTAAAACTGGACAGTGCAAATCTCAGCTGCGCATGGTAGCAAAACAGCTTCTTATTTCAGCTTGTTCAATTAAACTCTGACAATAAAACCTGGAAGCTGATTGGTTTCTGTGCAGAGCTGCACTAGATTTTGCACTCTCCAGTTTCAGTAAATCTCCTATTACAGTGTTGAATGTCCATTGGATAAAACTAAATCAGAATCTCACTTTGATTGGAGGCAACCCAGACTGATGCCGTGTACACACAACCGGACTTTTTGACATCAAAGGTCCGACGGAACGATTCCGGCGGACCATTCGATCGTGTGTGGGCTGCAGCGGACTTTTGATTTGCAAAAATCTGACAGACTTTAGAAATCGAACATGTTTCAAATTTTTCCGCCGGAACTCCGCCGGACCCAGCTCCTACAGAGAAATCCGCTCGTGTGTATGCTAGTCCGACGGACAAAAACCGATGCAAGGACAGCTATTGGCTACTGGCTATGAACTTCCTTATTCTAGTCCGGTCGTACGTCATCACGTTCAAATCCGTCGGACTTTGGTGTGATTGTGTGTGGCCAAGTCCGTTCATTCGGAAAGTCTGTCAGAACTTCGTCAGAACTCCACCGAAAGTCCGTCAGACCTAGTCCCTCGAAAAGTCCGGTCGTGTGTACGCGGCATGAGACAATGCTTCCTTTGACTAATATTATTCTATCTTCTCCTCCAAAGAAACTTTTTTTTTTTTAAATAACAAACATATCATAAGATATCTGAACAAACAACTAAACAAAATTACATAATTCATGTTAACTGCTGAAGTCTATTAAAAATGTTAAATTAATCTGAATTATTAAAAAAAAAAAAATAGGTTTGAATGAATGATTCAATTTCTCAATCAAATACACTTGTTTCATAGATGAATCGGCATTTTTGGCACTGATGACAAGTGGCACTAATATGTGGCACTGATGATAGATGACACTAATACGTGGCACTGATACGTGGCACTGATGACATGTGACACTGATAACAGGTGACACTGACAGGTGGCCCTGATGACAAACTGCACTGATATGTGGCACTGATGACATGTGACACTGGTGACAGATGGCACTAATAGGTGGCACTGATGACACTGATGTGGCACTGATCACAGACGGCACTAATATGTGGCACTGATGACAGATGGCACTAATACGTGGCACTGACAGATGACACTAATAGGTGGCACTGATGACAGATGGCACTGGGGACAGGTGGCACTGTGGACAGATGGCACTGACAGGTGGCACTGGGGACAGGTAGCACTGACAGGTGGCACTGGGGACATATGGCACTGGGGACAGGTGGCACTGTAAGCATTTTATTTTCCCCTTTTTTTTTTACCTTGGCGCTACAGCTGTTCGCTCTCCCTCCTCACACGCTCTCTCTGTGTGAGGAGGGAGAGCCGGCGATGAGAGATGATCTCATATGTTTATGTTTGCTGTGTGTGCTGGCCATTTAGCACGATCTGTGGTTGGCTGTGTCCAAGGGACACGGCCAACACAGAACTTCCCCGATGTACGCGCGCATTGGGCAGGTAAACAGGAGGACATCCAGGGACGCCCTACTGGCAATTGGCATCCGCGCTGTAGCCATCTTTCAGCTATAGTGCGGACGCCTAGTGGTATTTAAAACTGAAACAGGCGGGGCCCGCGGGGACCCCTATTGGGCGGGGCCCATGGGCTTGAGCCCAGTCAAGCCCTATGGTAAGTCCCGGCCTGCTCGCGGCTCCTCCCTGCATCAGACTACGTAGATGGTTATTTACTGAGTGGCAAGGATGTGGAATTCCCTTCCACAGGTGGTGGTCTCAGCGGGGAACATCGATAGTTTCAAAAAACTATTAGATAAGCACCTGAACATACAATGTAATACTGACATATAATCACACACATAGGTTGGACTTGATGGACTTGTGTCCCTTTTCAACCTCACCTACTATGTAACAATGTAACCTTCAGTGTGGTTTCAAAGCCACAGATCAGTGAGATTTGCCCCACGATTTCATTGCGGCTTGCGATTTCATTTAACAGAAGTCTATGCAAGTGGCAATAAAATCAAGAAATTAGTTTTGTTCTGATTTCATTGCATTTGTATTTATAATAAATCCTGTTTCTCGCTAGCCTATTATATAGGTTCATTCTCCCCTTTGTGTTTGTGGTTGTCACAGCCTCCAGCAGCAGAGGGACATTTGAAAAGCGAAGCACAAAGAGATTCGATTAGGACAGATATGGGCGACAAGATGCTGAGGGGCTGACAGGAGGGCCGGAGGTGCTACTCGGGAATGGTTCCATTGTGCAGCGTGGTCCCTGTAACATAAATGCGGGCGGACAGGTGCTGCCTGCGTACCAGTGCGCACGGCCGCCACAACAAAGCACGCCAAGTGAAATAAAATGCTTCCCAGGAGACGGCTTATACAAAAGTGACTTTCTAATCCTTCCTTTAATTCTGAAAATGGTTCTCATGTATAATTAGACATCAAACCAAACCAGGATTGCAGGCATATGTACAAAAATCTATTTCCTTTATATTGTTATTTTTAAAGTGTGCTATGTAATATGTGACTTGTTATTGATATTACTTTTCCATCACCTGTGCACACCAGTTCTGGATGACAGTGGGAAAGGACAGTGCAGAGACGCTGATATCAACCGTCTGCAGCAACTGTCATGTCAAAAGGCCCGTGGCCCCTGATGACGTCTGGTTGTGCCGAAACATGTAGAGCGGAGCTTTGGACACTGACGTGAGCTCGTGTTGGCATTTTCTGTACCTTTTGGTGCTATTTTTCATTTTTTTAAACACATCTCTTGGCTTTTCTGCACTATTTAAAGTTCTTTTGTTGAAGCACAGCACAAGGGATTGGAAGATTTTGCAATATATTATACATACATATTGGGACATTATATACACAGTGTGTGGTGGTAATTATTTCACAGAAGCGCTGCATTTACTATTTTGAAATTTGAAAGGTCAAAGAAAACGAGAGTCAGCGATTCAGCGTAAAACACAGAGGTAGACTGAGATGCAGCGAGAATGTACAGGAGAAAAAAAAAGAGCATATCCTCATATGCGTCCATAACGATCCGAGGTTCTGTGCTAAAAATGCGCTCACTGCTTGCTTCTAGGACACTGACCGAGCTGTCACCAGTCTCAGTTTGCCATTTGGAGCTTGATGGATGGGCTTCCAATCACCAGCCCACTGCCCCTAAGAAGGGGGTTTTGTTTGGGCAAAGGGATGCCACATGGGCAGGGCTTAGCTACATGATGCTGGCCTCAGTTATAAAAGTCAGGAAAGTTCAGGAGTTCTCAACTAAGTGTAGAAAGTTTCTGGGCTACAGAAATATGGAGAAGGAGACATTGCCTTTTTTTTGTTCCTTCCTTTGCTGCACCATTCTCCTCGAGCCAGCAGGAAAAGAACTAAAGCCAAGCAAGCCCACAGACTTCTATGCAGAGCCCTGAGAATCTAGGGAGATGTAGTTTGAGATGGTAGCCATATAATGGGATGAGTAGACTCCTTACACTACAGATCCCCATAGGCACTGTGAATTAGGAGGAGTGGAGAGATCATTTTTAATAAACTGCCTGGGAAAGTTCTCGCTCTTGCCACTAAGGGATATTCACCTGCCAGCAGGAGACCATACCAGCAGAGATCCGAGGCTGAGACTGGGAATGAGGACATCCACGGGCAGCGCAGTACCACCCACATCAGAGCACCTGCACTGCTGTCGCAGGGAGCTGGAGCATCCACTCTCCTCTGCTTCCCAAAGTTGATCCCCAGGGGCTTTCAGGGAGAGACCAAGGGGGCCCAACTTCTACGGCAAGCGATCCAATGGATTGGTGAGAGGGCTGTTCGCCCACTGCTGATACTGCTAGCAGGGACTGAGCCACTGAGAGCAGGACACCAGGTGTACCTAATTCATACCCCACCCATACTAAACTCTATACCACACTTATCCCAAACCTAGACTGCACCCATACCACATTATACTGAATGTTCACCATATCTGAACCACATCTACCTTGCAGCTGTGCCAAGACCATACCGTACCAACACTGTACCTATACTGCATACAAGTTAACCAGGACTGTTGTTAAGCATACCAATGCTCATAAAGGGCCCCAACAATAGCTAGCAGAAGAACATTTCAAAGGACTGCCCCTCCACTAATAATTATTCTGCAAGCCCTCTTTGTTTGCTTGCCCCCTTCACTACCATCCCCCTTTTCTTTTGCACAGTGCATGCCCAATCGTTCTAGGACTAGCATCACTTCCATAATTGCACTCTGGCAGTATAGTTCCAGATACATCTTTACTACTGCTTACTGTTGCACTTGAGGTGGCCTTGCTACTGTCTACGCTGTCTACGCTGATCTGGATGCCAAATTGTCAGGACTGGGCTCAGGCCTTCCTTCTCAAAACTGGCCGATCAGCTGTCGGCTAATTGCCAGCTCCTATCTCTCCACAATGACTCACCTGTTGATGATATCCTGCTCATCAGTCCTGCTTACTTAAGTCGTCCAGTCCAGATGATCTCAGACTTCACCTTGGTCACATCTCTAGAGACGCTCTCCTGTGTTCCTGTTAAAGACTTGCATGACTGACATTCCTCCTGGCTCCAGATCCTGCTTGCTGTTCTACTACACTCATCTTTGGCTCCCTGACATTTTGGCTTGTCTGACTATCCGTCCTGAACTGTGGCTATGTTTTGACTACGTTTACTCTGTTTACCTTTTTTTGACTATTATTAAACAAGTGTGATTTAACTGTACTTTTGTCTCAGTCTGATTCATGGTTTGACACAAATGTAATGTTATGCCTAGTCCTTACTGTTAATCATTTTGTATGCTAAATTGTGTTATTACCTTTGTTAATCCATTTTATGATTGCTTAGTTACCAACTATATTGGGTGACAATATATTACGTTTGCCTTTACTACCTGGTTTGGTGCCTGTTTTCCTTGATGAAGCAGTTTTATTGTGTACTGGGTATTACTTTCAGTGATTTTCTGTGATATTGTATGTTTGTACACTCAACCTGGTGTGCCAGAGGGGCTGAGGTTCTTGAGAAGTCCTAGGCAAAGAACAGAGGACCCATCTTAAACAGAGATTCCTTCAGGGGCAGCACTACAGAAGTAAAACCAGGGTCAAACTTAAAGGCTAAGTTCACCTTTTTTTTCTAAATTCCAGCTCCCCTATATACAAATATAGTATCAATGCATTTATTATGCAAAAATAAGACAGCTTTCCATTAATTATACACAGGCTTACCTCACTCTCTTCATAGCTGTTAAAAAACACTGCTTGATTACTTCTGCCTTACTTCCTGGTCAGACTTTAGGTCATGACACAGGAAGGAGTTGACCAGCTGAGGGTGGATGATGCAGGGTGTGCTAATGAGATCATCTGGTTAACTCCTTCCTGTTTCATGACCTAAAGTTTGACCAGGAAGTGTAAGAGTCCAGGGCTTACTACGCATGCACCAATGCATGCCGCAAGAGGAAGTCCATGCTAACTGAGCATGCGCCAAAGACACCTCAGTGTGCCAACCTGCACCTGCACAGAAGACCTGATGGAAAAAGACAGGAAAATGCCAAGGAGGCACACAGGAAGTGACCTCAACCTGATAGAAAAAGGTGGGAAAATGCCCAGGAGGCGCACAGGAAGTGACTTCAATGTGATGGAAAAAATGCGGGAAAATGCCCAGGAGGCGCACAGGAAGTGACCTCAAACTTCCCCATATAAGCCCAGACACTGCCAAATTGCTGGATTATCTTCAGCCCCCCCTTGTTCCTGTGCTAGTGTGTGATCCGTCTGAACTTTTTATGACCTGGAAACCTATTTGACTACTCTTGATTGCTGCTTGCCATTGACCTCGGATTTGTGCCTTGACCATTCTACTTCTTTGCCCCTTTTGTACTCAGATTGGAACCAACCCCGGCTTGGATCTCAACCATTCTTCTTCTGAATAACCCTTTTATACTTCGTTGCCAAACTGGACTTGACCTCGGCTCGGATCTCGGACTAAGGCTTGCACGGTGCACCGCCCCCGTGGCACCTGTGTCCACCAAGTCTCTGTCTCCATCTCCAGAGGCTTCAAGGACCCGAGGTGCAAGGGAGGCCTCCCCACTACTTCGGTCTTACATCAGGTACGTGGCCCTCATGACAGGAAGTAAAGCAGAAGTAATCAAGCAGTGTGTTTAAACAGCTATGAAGAGAGTGAGGTAAGCCTGTATAGAACTAATGGAAACCCTTTTATTTTTACAAAATAAGTATATTAATGCTATATTGGTACATAGGGAGCTGGCATTTTAGAAATAAAAGATGAACAAAGGTGAACTTATCCTTTAAGAAAACATATTGGTTATACCACACTAGATTATCTATAATTTTACAAAATGTGAACAATTGGATTGAAATATGTGTAGGCACCTTTAGATCTCTGACAGAGACATAAGGATGCAAGCATAGAATATGGAATTCTTACCATCACTGTTATTAACAAGCCGCCTGGTGTTTGCAGAATGAGTGAAAATGATAATTTTTTTTTGCTGTGTGATCTATTTTTGTCAGAGGGAGGTGTTCTGTCTGCAACACAACAGCGGGATGGAACACTGTGAGCTGGAGACTGGTCCAACTGGCAATGCCAGGGATTCAGCTATGTCCAATTCTGCCCAAAACTGTCCCATTCCTGCGTTCAGCCTACAGATGAAGGGACATGTTTTTGAAATGCTAAAGTTGCCAAAATTAAGTTTCAAAACCAAAAATAATGATTTATTGAAATGAATTATTTAAATGATCTAGGGGTGAGGATACAATATTCAGATTTAGAAGAAACTCATTATTTCCATTTTGTAGCTGATATACACAATATTGTCAAAAGTATTGGGACACCTGCCTTTACACACATGAACTTTAATGGCATCCCAGTCTTAGTCCTTAGGGTTCAATATTGAGTTGGCCACCCTTTGCAGCTATAACAGCTTCAGCTCTTCTGGAAAGGCCGCCCACAAGGTTTAGGAGTGTGTCTATGAGAATGTTTGACCATTCTTCCAGAAGTGCATTTGTGAGGTCAGGCACTGATGTTGGACGAGAAGGCCTGGCTCACAGTTTTCGCTCAAATTCATCCCAAAGTTGCTCTATCGGGTTGAGGTCAGGATTCTGTGCAGGCCAGTCAAGTTCCTCCTCCCCAAACTCGCTCATCCATGTCCTTATGGACCTTGCTTTGTGCACTGGTGAGCAGTCATGTTGGAACAAGAAGGGGCCATCCCCAAACTGTTCCCACAAAGTTGGGGGTCTGAAATTGTCAGATGAGAAGGCCTGGCTCATAGTCTCCGCTCTAATTAATCCCAAAGGTGTTCTATTGGGTTGAGTGCTTAAAAAAAAAAAAAAAAACACTCACCCCGCATTGGGTTCCATGCACCTGGCGTCCTGAAAGGGGTCGGATGCATGGATAGGGGGGAGGCGGAGCCCGTGAGCCCGTATTGAACGAGCCGCCCCTACTGTGCAGGCCAATCTAATGTGCCTCCACCCCTAACTGGCTCATCCATGAAGGCCTGGCTCGCAGTTTTCGCTCAAATTCATCCCAAAGGTGTTCTATCGGGTTGAGGTCAGGATTCTGTGCAGGCCAGTCAAGTTCCTCCACCCTAAACTCGCTCATCCATGTCTTTATGGACCTTGCTTCATGCACTGGTGCGCAGTCATGTTGGATCAGGAAGGGGCCATCACCAAACTGTTCCCACAAATTTTGAAACATGAAATTGTCCAAAATGTCTTGGTATTCTCTTCAGTGGGACTAAGGGGGCCAAACCCAACCCCTGAAAAACAACCCCACATCATAATCCCCCCTCCACCAAATGATTTGGACCAGTGCACAAAGCAAGGCCCATAAAGACATAAAGGATGAAGCCGTATTGACAACAGGAATCATATGCAGAAACCAGGGAGCAAGAAACAAACTGACAGTAAGTTAGAGCATCACTTAACAGGCCACCTGTCACTAATGCCACCAAATCATATGTAGCACCCCACCTGCATGGCTAGAGGAGTGGACTCACCTCCAGCTGGGAGATGGCCAGTGGCGGTGCTTCCATTTAGGTCACACGTGCACCGCCCCCTCTCTCCTGCCACCCCCTCTATCACCAATAGATAGATTCATGCATTGCATGAATCTATCTATGGCCGCCGCTGCCACCCCCTATTCAGGCGCCTGACCCCTTTTCGAGTGTCGGTGCACTTAAATTACAGCGGCGGGGGGTGGGGGGTTTGAAGCACCGAATTAGAGCCATAGGCTCTAATAGGCATCAAAAAACGTGACCTGCGAATGCCATGCTGGGCGCTAGCAGGTCCCTCAGCTGTGTGAGAAAAGTGAATGACTCTCTGCCAATCAGGTGCTCTGGTCTGTTATCTATCACCTGATTAGCTGAAACAACAGGCGCCGCTATTGGATGCCTATCAGGAGGAGAGGATGGGAGGTGAGGACAGCAGGAGACGCACAAAGGACCCCGCTTGTCGCGGTCACCCGCTGCACCACTAAGACAGGGTAAGTGCCGGGTAGATGGCGAGTGAGCGGTGGGGGGGTCAGACTGGAGACATTCAAGGGCACACTGGCAGCATTTAATGGGCACACTGGCAGCATATGATGGGCACATTGTCAGTATATTATGGGCACACTGGTAGCATTTAATGGTCACACTGGCAGCATATGATGGGCACATTGTCAGCATATTATGGGCACACTGGTAGCATTTAATGGGCACACTCGCAGCATATGATGGGCACACTGGCAGCATATGATGGGCACACTGGCAGCATTTGATGGGCACACTGGCAACGTTTGATGGCACAGTGGCAGCGTTTGATGGCACAGTGGCTGCAATTGATGGCACAATGGCTGCATTTGATATGCACAGTGGCAGCGTTTGATGGGCAAAGTGGCTGGGCTTGATGACACAGTGGCTGCGATTGATGGGCACAGTGGCTGCATTTGATGGGCACAGTGGCTGTATTTGATGGGCACAGTGGCTGCATTTGATGGGCACAGTGGCAGCGTTTGATGGCACAATGGCAGCGTTTGATGGCGCAATGGCAGCGTTTTATGGAAACAGTGGCAGTGTTTGATGGCACAGTGGCAGCGTTTGATGGCACAGGCTGCAAATGATGATTTGTTTTCAATTTTTTTGTTGTGCCGCCCCAAGAATTGTGAGCACCAGCCGCCACTGGAGAAGGCTAGTTGGCCAAAGTGGAAAGCTCTAGGCATGCACGCACATCTGTCTGTGTGAATTCTTGCACACGCATGCGCATCTGGCTATTTGTGCAGAAGTATGTGAATGTTACCAAGCCAGCTGGCTAATGGGAATTCCTCGATAGTTACCTGTACTTGGTATCCTGAGAGATCAATCAGAGTTTAACCTTTCTAGTGAGACTTCTCCTTTAACAAGGAAAAATAAGTTATTAATAAACGTGACTCAAAGAGGAGAGGTCTGTATGGCTTTGGGAAAAAGTGGGGAATGTTTTTAGTATGTTTTATGATGTGTAATAAAAGGATGTTTTTATTCTTTGACAAATCTGTCTGGAAGTGAATAAATAATATATAATTACTGTTTTGTGTGAACGCATGCTGTGATGTAGCGAATGACAAAGGCGTAACAGACTATATTCTATGGAGATCAGACTGTAACAATACACCTTCGCACTCGCAGCAAACATTATTTCAGCTTTCCTGGAAGTGATGAAAGATTCTAAGCTTAATACAAATGGTTGCTTTACTGGATCTTTGTGTTCTATGGTGTATATATATATATATATATATATATATATATATATATATATATATATATACATTATATTGCCAAAAGTATTGGGACACCTGCCTTTACACGCACATGAACTTTAATGGCATCCCAGTTATGGTCCGTAGGGTTCAATATTGAGTTGGCCCACCCTTTGCAGCTACAACAGCTTCAACTCTTCAGAGAAGGATGTCCGCAAGGTTTGTGAGTTTGTCTGTGAGAATCGCATTTGTGAGGTCAGGCACTGATGTTGTACGAGAAGACCTGGCTCGCAGTCTCCGCTCTAATTCATCCCAAAGGTGTTCTATTGCAGGGGTCGTCAACCCCCGGTCCGCGGCCCACTACCGGGCCGTGGCCCTTCTGCAGCAGGGCCGTGGGTGGGGGTGGCCAGCAAGATACATGCTCAGCTGCCGGCATAAGAGAGCTGGGTGGACACTGAATAGAAGAAGCGAGCGGGCGGGCAAGCAAGCAGAGATGATATCATCTCTCTCCGCCCCCGCATCACTGCTCTTCTCACAGCCAGTGTTCTATCTGTGTCGGAGGTGCGGCGGGGAGCAGGGAGATGACCTCATCTCCCACTGCCCGCCCCGCATTACCGCTCTCCTGCGGCTTCTCACGGTGAGAAAATTAACTGTTCAGCGCCGCAGATTCCCCACGCCCTGGACAGCTAATCAAGAATGGCTGAGTGCCAGCTGAAGGAGTCCCAGCACCTCCCTCTGCCAGGTAAGACCTGCTGTAGCACGAGGAGGGAGACACCCTCCATCCAGAGGGGCGATCCCACAGAGAAGTGATGTCATCAGTGACAGTTGAGCTGTGTGTGGGAGTACAGGTAGGGTGTGCTGGGACTTGTAGCTCACCCCCTTAGCTGTCTGCCTGACATATCACAGGGGCGCTCCACTCACTCTGCATCTGGTGGCAGGTGATGTGGCAAGTAACATTCCTCATCTGGTGGCAGGCAGCGTGGCAGGTGATGTGGCAAGTGACATTCCACATCTGGTGGTAGGCAAAGTGGCAGGGGGCATGGCAAGTGACAATCCACATCTTGTGGCAGGTGATGTGGCAAGTAACATTCCTCATCTGGTAACAGGCAACGTGGCAGGGGGCATGGCAAGTGACAATCCACATCTTGTGGCAGGCAGCGTGGCAGGTGATGTGAAAAGTGACAATCCACATCTTGTGGCAGGTGATGTGGAAAGTGACAATCCACATCTTGTGGCAGGCAGCGTGGCAGGTGATGTGGAAAGTGACAATCAACATCTTGTAGCAGGCAGCATGGCAAGTAACATTCCACATCTGGTGGCAGGTGACAGTGGCAAATGACACGCTCATGGCTCCCACTGATTCTACATTATGGTGAGTTGAACTATTTCATTTAGTACTACAATGTAATAATAGAAATAATGTACTTCAATCACCCTGACACCATCACGCATGGTGCCGTACTGATTGAAGCGCTAACACCAGCCATTGCCCGCGAAAAACTGACCCCGGTCCTTGGCACAATTTTCTTCCATGCAGCCGGTCCCTGGTGCCAAAAAGGTTGGGGACCACTGTTCTATTGGATTGAGGTCACGACTCTGTGGAGGCCAGCCAAGTTCCTCCACCCCAAACTCATCCATCCATGTCTTTATGGACCTTGTTTTGTGCACTGGTCCAAATCATTCGGTGGAGGGGGGATTATGGTGTGGGGTTGGTTTTCAGGGGTTGGGCTTGGCCCCTTAGTTCCAGTGAAAGTGTCAGTATACCAAGACATTTTGGACAATTTCATGCTCCCAACTTTGTGGGAACGGTTTGGTGATGGCCCCTTCCTGTTCCAACATGACTGCCCACCAGTACACATAGCAAGGTCCATAAAGACATGGATGAGAAGCCCTCCACCGATGCCTTGTCACTGCAGGAGGCCACATCCATCTTCACCTTTTTCCTACCGGGTCCTGGACTCCGGCTGTATGACTGGCCGGGTGGCCGTTCTTTCAGAGCGCATGCGCCGTTGACGTCATCATCTGCATAGTTACATATAGTTACAGTAAATATCTCCTAAATAGTACACGTTTAGGAGATATTTGCAGTACCTATAGGTAAGCCTTATTATAGGCTTACCTAGAGGTACAAATAATCGATGGGAGTTTACAACCGCTTTAAAGCAGTAGTAAACCGCAATTAAAGAAAAAAAATTCCCCTGCAAGGCAATGTCATAATATACTAGTATGCATTGCATACTAGCACATTATGAGAGACTTACCTTAAAACAAAGCCTTCCAGCGCTATCACTGCTGAGAGGACTTCCTTCCATCTCCCCCTGGTCTTCCTTTCAGCTTCACAGCCTCCAGCTACTTGAGTGGCCAGGGGCGCGATGACATCACTCCTTCGCGTTGGAGCCGCCATTACCAGCACAGGCTCTGAAGGTCCGGCATAGTATATACCGTGCCGGACCTTCAGAGTGCATGCGCTGGTGATGTCAAAAAATGCTGTTTTTTTTTTCAAAAGTTCAGAAATTGGAAAACTTGGAACTGCAAAGTTCTAAAATTCGTAAATTCTAAAAAAACGAAAATTCGAAATTCGTAAATTCGAAAATTCGGAAATTCGGAAATTCAGAATTCGGAAATTCGAAAATTTGAAATTCGGAAATTTGAAATAAAAAAAAAAAAAAATCCGAAAATTATAAAGAACGAAAATCCAAAATTCTAAATAATAACTAACTAACTAATAATAACTATTAAATCATTGGTATTGGAATTTCCTTTCAAATTTGGCTGTTAGTAATTCGGAATTCGGAAATTTGAAAAATCAAAATTCGGAAATTAGAAATTCAGAATAGTTTCATAGTTAGTAAGGTTTAATAAAGACACCAGTCCATCCAGTTCAACCTGAGTGTCTACAATTGTCCCCATCCCTGTACATTACAATCTCATATTGGTCGCTACCCTCAAGGAGCCCACAATCCAAGGTCTCCATTCATATACTAGGGCCAATTTTGGACAGAAGCCAATTAACCTACCTGCACATGTCTTTAGTTTGTGGGAGGAAACTGGAGTACCCAGAGGAAACCCACGCAGGCACAGGGAGAACATGCAAACTCCAGGCAGGTAGTGTCGTGGTTGGGATTTGAACCAGCGACCTGTCTTACTGCTAGGTGAGAGTGCTAACCACTACACCACTAGTGGACTGAACATTATAAAGAGCGAAAATCAAAAAATCCAAGAATTCTAAATAACTAATAACTATTAACCACTTCAGCTCCGGACCAATAAATACCTTAAGGACCAGAGGTCTTTTTGCAATTTCGCACTGCGCTGCTTTAACTGGTAATTGCGCGGTCATGCAATATTGCACCCAAACGAAATTTGCGTCCTTTTCTTCCCACAAATAGAGCTTTCTTTTGATGGTATTTGATTGCCTCTGCGATTTTTTTTTTTTGCGATATAAATGGAAAAAGAGCGAAAATTTTGAAAAAAAAAGATATTTTCTTCTTTTTGTTATAAGAAAAATCGAATAAACTAAATTTTAGTCATACATTGAGGGCAAAATTTATTCAGCCACATGTCTTTAGTAAAAAAAATGTCAATAAGCGTATATTTTTTGGTTTGCGCAAAAGTTATAGCGTCTACAAACTAGAGTACATTTTCTGGAATTTACACAGCTTTTAATTTATGACTGCCGATCTCATTTCTTGAGGTGCTAAAATGGCAGGGCAGTACAAATCCCCCCCAAATGACCCCATTTTGGAAAGTAGACACCCCAAGGAAATTGCTGATGGGTATGTTGAGCCCATTGAATATTTATTTTTTTTGTCCTAAGGGATTGAATAATGACAAAAAAAAAAAAAAATTTTTTTTTACAAAAAGTTGTCACTAAATGATATATTGCTCACACATGCCATGGTTATATGTGGAATTGCACCCCAAAATATATTCCGCTACTTCTCCCGAGTATGGGGATACCACATGTGTGGGACTTTTTGGGAGTCTAGTCGCGCACGGCACCCCGAAAACCAATCACCACCTTCAGGATTTCTAAGGGTGCAAATTTTTGATTTAACTCCTCACTACCTATCACAGTTTCGAAGGCCATAAAATGCCAAAATAGCACAAAACCCCCCCAAATGACCCCATTTTGGAAAGTAGACACCCCAAGCTATTTACTGAGAGGCATGTTGAGTCCATGGAATATTTTATATTTTGCCACAAGTTGCGGGAATATTACAAACTTTTTTTTTTTTGCACCAAGTTGTCACTAAATGATATATTGCTCACACATGCTATGGGCATATGTGAAATGACACCCCAAAATACATTCTGCTGCTTCTCCTGAGTACGGGGATACCACATATGTGGGACTTTTTGGGAGTCTAGTCGCGCATGGAACCCCGAAATCCAATCACCACCTTCAGGATTTCTAAGGGTGCAAATTTTTGATTTAACTCCTCACTACCTATCACAGTTTCGAAGTCCATAAAATGCCAAAATAGCACAAAACCCCCCCAAATGACCCCATTTTGGAAAGTAGACACCCCAAGCTATTTACTGAGAGGCATGTTGAGTCCATGGAATATTTTATATTTTGCCAAAAGTTGCGGGAATATTACAAACTTTTTTTTTTTTTGCACAAAGTTGTCACTAAATGATATATTGCTCACACATGCTATGGGCAGAAGTCAAATTACACCCCAAAATAAATTCTGCTGCTTCTCCCGAGTATGGGGATACCACATGTGGGGGACTTTTTGGGAGCCTAGCCACGTACGGGACCCCGAAAACCAAGCACTGCCTTCCGGATTTGAATATAAAATGCTACCAAAAAACCTGTTAGCGATGGCAGGGATCAGGCCTGACTCTGCGAACGCTGCAGTTATGTGTTTAGTGTTTTGTAAGTGACAGTGATCGATCGATACTGCACTTGGGTGGGCTGGGCAGAGGGGCAAAACGCAGGTGCCAGCAGGTATTTGGGCTGATCCCGCTAACAATGCGTTTTTTTGGAACCCTAAACTGCTGGGGATGCTAGTATAGATCTGATCAGATCAGATATTGATCTGTTCAGATTCTATACCACTACGGGAGGTGTATGCTTTGTGTGTGGGTGTTAGCGGTACTGGCACTAACCTAGCGCTGCCTGGGGCGACGCAGACCCTGACCCTAAAACCTAATTGATATCACCCGCCGGGTGATCAGGGGGTTAAACCTTTATTGGGTAATAAATGGTGGGTGCCCTGATGCTATAAAAAACAAACTAACCAGAGTCACCCGTAACACTTATACGGTGATCAGTGGTGAAAGGGTTAACTAGGAGCAATCAGGGGGTTCAAATTTTTATTAGGTAGTATATGGGGGTCCCTGGCGCTATATAAAAACCTGACGGGGAACCTAAATAACTAACTGGCTAACCAGCGTCACCAGTGACACTTATACTGTGATCGCTGGTGAAAGGGGGTGAAAGGGTTAACTAGCAGAAATCAGGGGGTTAAAACCATTATTGGGTAGTATATCGGGGTACCTAGCGCTATAAAAACCTGGCGGTGAACCTAAAAAAATAACTAGCTACCTAGCGACTGTAGCGACACTAATGCAGCGATCAGAAAAACGATCGCATAGTGACACTGGCAAAAGGGGGTGAAAGGGTTAACTAGCAGAAATCAGGGGGTTAAAACCATTATTGGGTAGTATATCGGGGTACCTAGCGCTATAAAAACCTGGCGGTGAACCTAAAAAAATAACTAGCTACCTAGCGACTGTAGCGACACTGATGCAGCGATCAGAAAAAACGATCGCTTAGTGACACTGGCAAAAGGGGGTGAAAGGGTTAACTAGCGGCAATCAAGGGGTTAAAACCATTATTGGGTAGTATATCGGGGTACCTAGCGATATAAAAACCTGGCGGTGAACCTAAAAAAATAGCTAGCTACCTAGCGACACATGCAGCGATCAGAAAAATGATCGCTTAGTGACACTGGCAAAAATATCTCCTAAATGGTACACGTTTAGGAGATATTTGCAGTACCTATAGGTAAGCCTTATTATAGGCTTACCTAGAGGTACAAATAATCGATGGGAGTTTACAACCGCTTTAAAGCAGTAGTAAACCGCAATTAAAGAAAAAAAATTCCCCTGCAAGGCAATGTCATAATATACTAGTATGCATTGCATACTAGCACATTATGAGAGACTTACCTTAAAACAAAGCCTTCCAGCGCTATCACTGCTGAGAGGACTTCCTTCCATCTCCCCCTGGTCTTCCTTTCAGCTTCACAGCCTCCAGCTACTTGAGTGGCCAGGGGCGCGATGACATCACTCCTTCGCGTTGGAGCCGCCATTACCAGCACAGGCTCTGAAGGTCCGGCATAGTATATACCGTGCCGGACCTTCAGAGTGCATGCGCTGGTGATGTCAAAAAATGCTGTTTTTTTTTTCAAAAGTTCAGAAATTGGAAAACTTGGAACTGCAAAGTTCTAAAATTCGTAAATTCTAAAAAAACGAAAATTCGAAATTCGTAAATTCGAAAATTCGGAAATTCGGAAATTCAGAATTCGGAAATTCGAAAATTTGAAATTCGGAAATTTGAAATAAAAAAAAAAAAAAAATCCGAAAATTATAAAGAACGAAAATCCAAAATTCTAAATAATAACTAACTAACTAATAATAACTATTAAATCATTGGTATTGGAATTTCCTTTCAAATTTGGCTGTTAGTAATTCGGAATTCGGAAATTTGAAAAATCAAAATTCGGAAATTAGAAATTCAGAATAGTTTCATAGTTAGTAAGGTTTAATAAAGACACCAGTCCATCCAGTTCAACCTGAGTGTCTACAATTGTCCCCATCCCTGTACATTACAATCTCATATTGGTCGCTACCCTCAAGGAGCCCACAATCCAAGGTCTCCATTCATATACTAGGGCCAATTTTGGACAGAAGCCAATTAACCTACCTGCACATGTCTTTAGTTTGTGGGAGGAAACTGGAGTACCCAGAGGAAACCCACGCAGGCACAGGGAGAACATGCAAACTCCAGGCAGGTAGTGTCGTGGTTGGGATTTGAACCAGCGACCTGTCTTACTGCTAGGTGAGAGTGCTAACCACTACACCACTAGTGGACTGAACATTATAAAGAGTGAAAATCAAAAAATCCAAGAATTCTAAATAACTAATAACTATTAACCACTTCAGCTCCGGACCAATAAATACCTTAAGGACCAGAGGTCTTTTTGCAATTTCGCACTGCGCTGCTTTAACTGGTAATTGCGCGGTCATGCAATATTGCACCCAAACGAAATTTGCGTCCTTTTCTTCCCACAAATAGAGCTTTCTTTTGATGGTATTTGATTGCCTCTGCGATTTTTTTTTTTTGCGATATAAATGGAAAAAGAGCGAAAATTTTGAAAAAAAAAGATATTTTCTTCTTTTTGTTATAAGAAAAATCGAATAAACTAAATTTTAGTCATACATTGAGGGCAAAATTTATTCAGCCACATGTCTTTAGTAAAAAAAATGTCAATAAGCGTATATTTTTTGGTTTGCGCAAAAGTTATAGCGTCTACAAACTAGAGTACATTTTCTGGAATTTACACAGCTTTTAATTTATGACTGCCGATCTCATTTCTTGAGGTGCTAAAATGGCAGGGCAGTACAAATCCCCCCCAAATGACCCCATTTTGGAAAGTAGACACCCCAAGGAAATTGCTGATGGGTATGTTGAGCCCATTGAATATTTATTTTTTTTGTCCTAAGGGATTGAATAATGACAAAAAAAAAAAAAAAAATTTTTTTTTACAAAAAGTTGTCACTAAATGATATATTGCTCACACATGCCATGGTTATATGTGGAATTGCACCCCAAAATATATTCCGCTACTTCTCCCGAGTATGGGGATACCACATGTGTGGGACTTTTTGGGAGTCTAGTCGCGCACGGCACCCCGAAAACCAATCACCACCTTCAGGATTTCTAAGGGTGCAAATTTTTGATTTAACTCCTCACTACCTATCACAGTTTCGAAGGCCATAAAATGCCAAAATAGCACAAAACCCCCCGAAATGACCCCATTTTGGAAAGTAGACACCCCAAGATATTTACTGAGAGGCATGTTGAGTCCATGGAATATTTTATATTTTGCCACAAGTTGCGGGAATATTACAAACTTTTTTTTTTTTGCACCAAGTTGTCACTAAATGATATATTGCTCACACATGCTATGGGCATATGTGAAATGACACCCCAAAATACATTCTGCTGCTTCTCCTGAGTACGGGGATACCACATATGTGGGACTTTTTGGGAGTCTAGTCGCGCATGGAACCCCGAAATCCAATCACCACCTTCAGGATTTCTAAGGGTGCAAATTTTTGATTTAACTCCTCACTACCTATCACAGTTTCGAAGTCCATAAAATGCCAAAATAGCACAAAACCCCCCCAAATGACCCCATTTTGGAAAGTAGACACCCCAAGCTATTTACTGAGAGGCATGTTGAGTCCATGGAATATTTTATATTTTGCCAAAAGTTGCGGGAATATTACAAACTTTTTTTTTTTTTGCACAAAGTTGTCACTAAATGATATATTGCTCACACATGCTATGGGCAGAAGTCAAATTACACCCCAAAATAAATTCTGCTGCTTCTCCCGAGTATGGGGATACCACATGTGGGGGACTTTTTGGGAGCCTAGCCACGTACGGGACCCCGAAAACCAAGCACTGCCTTCCGGATTTGAATATAAAATGCTACCAAAAAACCTGTTAGCGATCGCAGGGATCAGGCCTGACTCTGCGATCGCTGCAGTTATGTGTTTAGTGTTTTGTAAGTGACAGTGATCGATCGATACTGCACTTGGGTGGGCTGGGCAGAGGGGCAAAACGCAGGTGCCAGCAGGTATTTGGGCTGATCCCGCTAACAATGCGTTTTTTTGGAACCCTAAACTGCTGGGGATGCTAGTATAGATCTGATCAGATCAGATATTGATCTGTTCAGATTCTATACCACTACGGGAGGTGTATGCTTTGTGTGTGGGTGTTAGCGGTACTGGCACTAACCTAGCGCTGCCTGGGGCGACGCAGACCCTGACCCTAAAACCTAATTGATATCACCCGCCGGGTGATCAGGGGGTTAAACCTTTATTGGGTAATAAATGGTGGGTGCCCTGATGCTATAAAAAACAAACTAACCAGAGTCACCCGTAACACTTATACGGTGATCAGTGGTGAAAGGGTTAACTAGGAGCAATCAGGGGGTTCAAATTTTTATTAGGTAGTATATGGGGGTCCCTGGCGCTATATAAAAACCTGACGGGGAACCTAAATAACTAACTGGCTAACCAGCGTCACCAGTGACACTTATACTGTGATCGCTGGTGAAAGGGGGTGAAAGGGTTAACTAGCAGAAATCAGGGGGTTAAAACCATTATTGGGTAGTATATCGGGGTACCTAGCGCTATAAAAACCTGGCGGTGAACCTAAAAAAATAACTAGCTACCTAGCGACTGTAGCGACACTAATGCAGCGATCAGAAAAACGATCGCATAGTGACACTGGCAAAAGGGGGTGAAAGGGTTAACTAGCAGAAATCAGGGGGTTAAAACCATTATTGGGTAGTATATCGGGGTACCTAGCGCTATAAAAACCTGGCGGTGAACCTAAAAAAATAACTAGCTACCTAGCGACTGTAGCGACACTGATGCAGCGATCAGAAAAACGATCGCTTAGTGACACTGGCAAAAGGGGGTGAAAGGGTTAACTAGCGGCAATCAAGGGGTTAAAACCATTATTGGGTAGTATATCGGGGTACCTAGCGATATAAAAACCTGGCGGTGAACCTAAAAAAATAGCTAGCTACCTAGCGACACATGCAGCGATCAGAAAAATGATCGCTTAGTGACACTGGCAAAAGGGGGTGAAAGGGTTAACTCTAGGGGCAATCAGGGGGTTAAATCTTTATTGGGGGGTGATAGGGGGCTACCCTGGACCTAACACTAACTGTCCTGACAGTTTTTACTGTCACAACTGACACTGAATGCATTGATCAGTAAAGAAATGATCAATGCAATCAGTGACACTGTGACTGGGGGGGGAGGGGGGGCGGGGGGGATCGGGGGGCGATCGGGGGGGGGATCGGGGGGGGGTTTGTGTGCCTGTGTGTACCTACATGTCAGTGTAGTGTTGGTGCACACTTACTTTTACTTTTCTCCTCGTAGTCCGGTCAAAAAGACCGCCCCGAGGAGAATGACATCACTTCCTCCTTCCTGTGTAAACAATACACAGGGGAGGAAGCTTCTCATTGGCCAGGAGCGATCCAGAGGGGGTGGCCGAAAACCAACGGCCATCCCCTCATCACGGAGCGCTCCTGGACCGAATCGGACCGCCGTAACCAGCGGGAGGGGGTCCGATCGGACCCCCCACCCGCTGGAAGGCAATCACGTAGATGTACGTGATTGTGCCTGCCTGTGCCATTGTGCTGACGTACATTGGCAATACGGCGGTCCTCAAGTGGTTAAATCATAGGTATTGGAATTTCCTTTCAAATTTGGCTGTTAGTAAACCTAAGGAATACAATTTTATCTGAAGTTACAAATTATCCGAAATAAAGAATGCCGCATCTAAATAAATGGAACAAAACTAAAAAATAATAAATAATAATAATACGTTTTTATTATTGTTATTATTGTTATTTATTATTAATTTGTTATGTTCAATTTGTTTCAATGCGGTATTCGTTATTACGGATTATTCGTAACTTCGGATAAATTCATATTCGTTACTTTCACTTACAGCAATTTGAAAGGAAATTCCAATACCTATTCTTTAATAGTTAGTAATAGTTAAGTTATTATTAATTAGCTATTAGTTTTCGGGTTTTCGAACTTTCAGATTTTTGTTCTTATTTTCAGACTTTCGTTCTTTTGAATTTTTGAATTTTCATTCTTATTTTTGGATATCTGAATTTCCCAAATTTCCGGGTTTTCGATTTTCCGAATTTTGGAATTTCCAAATTTTCAAATTCTGAATTTTCTGAAATTTAGGATTTTCGAATTTCCGAATTTTGTAATTTTGGAATTTCTGAATATTTGGAAAAATTCAGACATTCGATAATTTGGAAATTCGAGAATTCAGAAATTAAAAAATTTGGAAATTCGAAAATTAGAAAAATTCAGAAATTAGAAAAATTCGTAAATTAAAAAATTCGTAAATTAAAAAATTCGTAAATTAAAAAATTTGGAAATTAAAAAAAATCAGAAATTAAAAAATTTGGAATTTCAAAATAAAGAAACAAATTTGTAACGAAACAAATTGCACATGTGTAGTTATTATTCACTGGCATGTCAGTTGTCTTATACTTGTGAACGTGACTCTCAATGTGGGAAAGGTTTCTGAGCCCTGCAATATATTTCATCCTGCAAGAATATTCTAACAATTAACTCTCGTGTCTCTCGCTGTTTTTGTAGTGCCCATAACCTTTAATAGTCCATTGTATTCTGACAAACTGTTCCAATCTCCAGCAAACAATAATTGCTAATCTTCTTCTATAGAATATATATCTAACAATATGCTGTGATGTAAACATAGTATTTAAGTGTGGATTTTTTTTCACAATTACTCTTATTTGTAAATAAGAATCCATTTGTAGCTATTTGTAATGACTTGTCATGCACGCTGCTAGCTCATACGTGAATTGTGTGTCGCCTACACCGGATGAGTCACCTTCACAGCGGAGCTGAGAAGCCCGTGTAGTAAAGTATGGAAATAATTTGATCTCCCGAAGCTACATCATATTTACCTAATATATAAACCAAACTAGATTTTCATTTATATTTAGTGTTCCTTAAATAACATTTTGTCGTGGCTTGAAATAAAATATATTACCAAAAGTATTGGGACGTCTGCCTTTACACACACATGAACTTTAAAGGCATCCCAATCTTAGTCCATAGGGTTCAATATTGAGTTGGCCCACCCTTTGCAGCTTTATCCGCTTCAGCTCTTCTGGGAAAGCCGTCCACAAGGTTTAGGAGTGTGTCGATGGGAAGGTTTGACCATTCTTCCAGAAGTGCATTTGTGAGGTCAGACACTGATGTTGTACGAGAAGGCTTGGCTCACAGTTTTCACTCAAATTCATCCCAAGGTGTTCTATTGGGTTGAGGTCAGGATTCTGTGCAGGCCAGTCAAGTTCTTCCACCCCAAACTCGCTCATCCTTGTCTTTATGGACCTTGCGTTGTGCACTGGTGCGCAGTCATGTTGGAACAGGAGGGGGTTATCCTCAAACTGTTCCCACAAAGTTGGGAGCATGAAATTGTCCAAAATGTCTTGGTATACTGACGCCTTAAGAGTTCCCTTCATTGGAACTAAGGGGTGCAAGTCCAACCCCTGAAAAACAACCCCACACCATAACCCCCCCCCCTCCACCAAATGATTTGGACTAGTGAACAAAACAAACTCGCTCATCTATGTCTTTATGGACTTTGCTTTGTGCACTGGTGGGCAGTCATGTTGGAACAGGAAGGGGCCATCCCCAAATTGTCCCCACAAAGTTGGGAGCATGAAATTGTCCAAAGTGTCTTGGTATGCTGATGCCTTAAAGTGGTTGTAAAACCTTTACAACCACTTTATACTACAGGCAAGCCTATAATTAGGCTTACCTGTAGCTACACTGGATATAAGAGTTCAATTTAGGAGATATTTACTGTATATGCAGCTGATGACGTCAATGGCGCAAGCGCTCTGAAAGAACAGCCACCGGCCAGTCACACAGCCAGAGTCGAGGACCCGGAAGGAAGAAGGTGAAGATGGATGTGGCCTCCAGCGCTGACAAATGCACCGGTAGAGGGCTTCTCATCCATGTCCTTATGGACCTTGCTTTGTGCACTGGTGAGCAGTCATGTTGGAACAGGAAGGGGCCGTCCCCAAACTGTTCCCACAAAGTTGGGTGCATGAAATTGTCCAAAATATCTTGGCATGCTGACACCTTAAGAGTTCCCTTCACTGGAACTAAGGGACCAAGCCCAACCCCTGAAAAAAAAACCCACACCATAATCCCCCCTCCACCAAACTTTAAACTCGGCACAATGCAGTCATGCAAGTACCATTGTCCTGGCAACTGCCATACCCAGACACGTCCATCGAATTGCCAGACAGAAGTGTGATTGGTCACTCCAGAGAACATGTCTCCACTGCTTACAGTCTAGTGGTGGTCTGCTTTACACCCCCGTATCTGACGCTTTACATTGCACTTGGTGATGTAAGGCTTGGATGCAGCTGCTCAGCCATGGAAACCCATTCCATGAAGCTCTCCATGCACTGTTGTTGTGCTAATCTGAAGGTCACACAAAGTTTAGAGGTCTGTAGCTAATGACTCTGCTGACAGTTGACGACTTCTGCGCACACTTTTATACACCTGTGGCCATGGATGTGATTGGAACACCTGAATATAATGAATTGGAGGGGTGTCCCAATACTTTTGGCAATAAAGGGTAAATAGCATCAACCTGTTTCTGGCCACCTGCCCTATTGAAAAAGTCAGAGTGGCAGCACATTCAATGATTTTGGTAAGGAAAGCCCTATTTTTGGCTGCCCGTTAAAATAAACTGACTTTAACTATTTCTCAACCCAGCCATGACATACAGTGCCTTGAAAAAGTATTCATAACCCTTGAAATTTTCCACATTTTGTCATGTTACAACCAAAAATGTAAATGTATTTTATTGGGATTTTATGTGATTGACCAACACAAAGTGGCACATAATTGTGAAGTTGAAGGAAAATGATAAATGGTTT
Source organism: Lithobates pipiens (assembly GCF_037356315.1). Classification (NCBI taxonomy): domain Eukaryota; kingdom Metazoa; phylum Chordata; class Amphibia; order Anura; family Ranidae; genus Lithobates; species Lithobates pipiens. The sequence continues at coordinate 28,042,543 of NW_027507785.1, forward strand.
TCCAACATTTTTTACAAATAAATATGTGAAAATTGTGGTGTACATTTGTATTCAGGCCCCTTTACTCTGATACCCCTAACTAAAATCTAGTGGAACCAATTGCCTTCAGAAGTCACCTAATTGAGTCCACCTTTGTGTCATTTAATCTCAGTATAAATACAGCTGTTCTGTGAAGCCCTCAGATGATTGTTAGAGAACCTTAGTGAACAAACAGCATCCGGAAGACACCAGACAGGTCAGGGATAAAGTCGTGGAGAAGTATAAAGCAGGGTTTAGGTTATATAAAAAATATTCCAAGCTTTGAACATCTCATGGAGCTCTGTTCAATCCATCATCCAAAAATGGAGTATGGCACAACTGCAAACCTACCAAGACATGGCCGTCCATCTAAACTGACAGGCCGGCAAGGAGAGCATTCATCAGAGAAGCAGCCAAGAGGCCCATGGTAACTCTGGAGGAGCTGCAGAGATCCACAGCTCAGGTGGGAGAATCTGTCCACAGGACAACTATTAGTCGTGCTCTCCACAAATCTGTCCTTTATGGAAGAGTGACAAGAAGAAAACCATTGGTGAAAGAAAGTCATAAGAAGTCCCGTTTGCAGTTTGCAATAAGCCATGTGGGGGACATGGCAGAAGAAGGTGCTCTGGTCAGATGAGACCAAAATTGAACTTTTGGGCCTAAAAGCAAAACGCTATGTGTGGCGGAAAACTAACACTGCTCATCACCCTGAACACACCATCAGTAAGGACAGGGAAGCTGGTCAGAGTTGATGGGAAGATGGATGAAGCCAAATATAGGGTGATCTTAGAAGAAAACCTGTTAGACTCTGCAAAAGACTTGAGACTGGGGCGGAGGTTCACCTTCCAGCAGGATAACGACCCTAAACATACAGCCAGAGCTACAATGGAATGGTTTAGATCAAAGCATATTCATGTGTTAGAATGGCCCAATCACAGTCCAGACCTAAATCCCATTGAGACTCTGTGACAAGACTTGAAAATTGCTGTTCGCAGACGCTTTCCATCCAATCTGACAGAGCTTGAGATATTTTGCAAAGAAGAAAGGACAAAAATGTCCCTCTCTAGATGTGCAAAGCTGGTAGAGACATCCCCAAAAAGACTTGCAGCTGTAATTGCAGGGAAAGGAGGTTCTACAAAGTATTGAGGGGGGCGCCATACAAATGTACCCCACACTTTTCACATATTTGTAAAAAACTTTGAAATCCATTTATCATTTTCCTTCCACTTCACAATTATGTGTCACTTTGTGTTGGTCTATCACATAAAATCCCAATAAAGTATATTTACGTTTTTGGTTGCAACATGACAAAATGTGGAACATTTCAAGGGGTATGAATACTTTTTCAAGGCACTGTAGAGCAGAGACCAGGCATGCTCCACACACACACACATCTTTCCCTCAATCCCATGTTAACCAACTTTTAACCCTTTGAGGCTGGGACGTGTTTATATGTTTCATCAGGGCCAAATTCTGGTTTAGGGGCAGAAGCTGGCACGCTTGTGTACAGGAACACTGATGTGATTCAGACATGGGTGGTAATCAATTTCAGATGCCCAGGGACTGAAAATCTGCCATGAAAATTGTGCCGAATTTGCAGACTTTAGTTTCACAAATCATTCCAAAAACTGCCGCAACAACAGGCCTGATTTGTACAGTTCACATTTCTCTGAAATGGAAGCTGAAATTCCATCTTTAAAATTTTTTAGCACGCTCCTTCTGGAGATCTGCAGGTTACTTTACTGGAAGACTCTGGCCATTTGTAGAATGGGGTAATAGGGGGCATCAATATTACATGGACACTGCATTTCAAAAACAATTAAAGCTCAGTTTAACAACTTACAGCCCCGGACAATTCTGACTTTCCTCCCCTACATATAAAAAAAACATACTTTTTTTTGCTAGAAAACTACTTACAATCCCCAAAGATCATATATATATATATATATATATATATATAAATATTAGGGTTGCACCGATACTAGTATCGGTACTCATGCAAATGCACCAATACCTGAAACCGATACTTTCAGGCTCGGTTCTTTGAGCTGTCAGTGTGGTCTCCCCAGCTAAAGTGTTAAAGAAAGCTGGTAATTGAAACTGTTTAAATAAAAAAAAAAAAAAAAAAACAGCCGGCAATGTTTATTAACAACATTGCTCAGCACTGAAACACTAAAATTAAAATAAACATTGTTTCTTTTGTATCTTTCTGTTTCTTCATCTGCAGATCAAAAGGATAAACAAATGTTCCTCTGTTTAACCCCTTATTAACTCTTAATTTACTCTAATCAGCCTTAGTTAACTCCCTACTCTCTTCCATTTAATTATTTTCTTTCTTTTTTTTTGTTCACGTCTATTTTATAAACGGTAAACAATTAAAAAAAATGTTTTTAGTTGCTTTGTCGGTGAATATTTTTGCACATGTATAAACATATATTTACACATTTCACATTGAAAAAGTACAAAATTAAAAACAAAAATCAATTTATTTAATTTGTAAATAACTTTTCAATGCTTTCTACCATTGCTGACAGCTAAAGTGAAAACAAAACAGTTGCGGTAGGTGTCAGTAATTGGTATCGGTGAGTACTAAAAAAAAAAAAAAAGGATGGGTACTCGTACTCTTTGTCAAAAAATGGCATCAGTGCATCCATAATATATATATATATATATATATATATATATAAGCAAAGGCCCTAGAGAATAAAATAGAAAATGGTGGGTGTTGCTTATTTTTATGTCACCCTGAATTTTAATGCTCAAAAACACAATATAATATCCAAATATATATATATATATATATATATATATATATATATATATATATATATACTGCATATAAAATATGAAAGATGATGTTACGCCGAGTAAATAGATACCAAACATGTCACACTTTAAAATTGTGCACTCCCGTGGAATGACATCAGACTACAGTACATAAAAATCTCCACATTCCATTGAAAACGTCTGTTGATGACGAAACGCGTCTGGAGGAAGGCTAGTAGTGACGTCACCACGCGATCTAACTAGGAGGACAGGCTCTGTTTGTGTTCGTGTGTGCCGGCCGGCAACCCTTTTATGCATTTTATTACTACACAATTGTAAGTGCAATATATACTTAATACATTTATAGAGTTTGGAATATATTACACTATGGCTAGTCCTTTTCTCTTAATGAGCATCTACTGAAAAGCTACGGATATCGGGACGAACGAAGGGTTGTGGTCATCTGTGAGTTTAAAAGGCCCAGGCTGGGTTCAAGCCACCTGCTTTTAACGCTTGCTGTTTGGTAAGCACAATCAATAGCTACGGTGGTCGGGCACTTTATCTGTTTGTGCATGCACACTGCGGTGTTGTGATTCATCAGTAACTACAACCTTCACATTTTATTTTCCGACATCACGTTTGATTATGGACTCAACATTTATAGCAGCGTTTTCTTTATTTTATTGACTTTTTGTGTCATCGCAGTGCTGCTTGTTGTGGTTCAATTGTCTTCTTTTTATTATTCTAACGCAGTTATACCCCTCTTTTTCCTTATAGCATTGACTATGACAGGTCCTCTTTATGGAGATATCTGGAGTCTTTTAGACCCCAACCCCAGATCTCTCCTCCGGCCCCCAAAGCATCTGATCAAAAGTAAATGTAAAAGTAATCCAGTGGCTGTATAGCCACTAGGATTACTTTTACAGTGAAGGGAATGGCTTTAGGGTGGACCTCCGCTTTAAAGGACTTGACAAATTTTTAATGACTTTTTGTACGAGTACCACGTCCGTGACTCGATTTTTGTAGAATGAACATTCTGCTTTCGGATTAACTTTGACAAGTACATGTGCATAAGAAATTTGTTCATTACCATTAGATTTGTCAAACATTTTCCATCCTTGTCCTTTCATTTTTTATTTTTTTTTTGCTTGCTCTGGTTGAAACTGATTGTCAAATCTTCACTTTTAAGTCTAAGGCCGCGTACACACGCGGGGACTGTTCGCCCAACTTTGTCCGTCAAACAGTTTCAGCAAACAGTCCGCTCAAAATTAGCATGGACGGACATGGCCACACACGACGAACGAACAGTTTGCTGAAACCGTGCGCGATGACGTGAACGGCACGTACGACGGGACGAAAAATACGACGTCCTATACACTGCATTATAACTTTCGGCGTGTAAATCCTTTCTGAGCATGCGCGGAACTTAGTTTGACGAACAAGCCTACACACGAGGGGACTGTTCGCTGAAACAAAGTTTCAGCGGACAGTTTTTCGGAATTTCCGAAAAACCTTGTTCAGCGGACTGTTCGCTGAAACTGTCCGCTGAAAGCCCACACACGGGCGGACTGTCCGCCGAAACACTGTTCAGCGGACAAAGTTGGGCGAACAGTCCCCGCGTGTGTACGCGGCCTAAGATAATCAAAAAAATGTCCTGAAAAAATTTGACTTTTCAGACAAAAGTCTACAAGTGTAAGGCCATCTTAAAGCAGGATTACAGAATATGTAAACCCTTCATATTCCTGTGCCTGCTGTACATGTACTTGTATGAAAAAAAGTATCCTGTATTACTTCCTTTGTGTGAAATCCCTGGTGTTCCTGCCAATCTTTCTGCTTTCCTATTAAAAACTGACCACAGTAGGCATGAGAGCACAGTGTGGTCAGTTTTCTGGCTGTGCTGAGAAGTGAACCTTAGTTTAGTTGCTAGCTTTGGCATCGGGCAGCTGTATATCGAGAATGGGGGTGGGGGGAGGGGGGGGGGTGATGCCCTGTCTAACATTGCAGATGGTATCACAGGACACCTAGGAAGGTGGGATAAAGTACTACTTTGTCCCATGCGGAACTGAATAACATTAAAAAAAAAAGTGATCATTTTTCTTTAGGCTGTAAAAACAGCTTTTCATGCCAGTGAATTAATTTGCCGGCTAGAATTGTTATACAGTTTCAGAAGTAGGAGAGGTTGGGAGGGGGGGAGGGGTGGATTCAGTGCCGGTCCCCAAAATAAAAAGGAAATACCTCTTCCAAAGCATAGCTGCCTGATGCTGATGGGCTACTAACAACCACCAAAGATTTTCAAGAAATATTTCTATCACAAGGCCAGATAAAAACAAAAACATAATAACAACCCTAAACCAGGGTTTCTCAACCAGGGTTCCATGAGACCCTAGGTGTCAGGGTCAGGGTGGGGCTTGGAGACAAGTAGCTATAACAGTAGAGAGACTACCAATGACCAGCTTGAAAGTGCAGCAGCAGGTCATCCTAGCAGTTGATACAGGCCCACCAGAAGTGCAGAGTCTAAGCACTAACCGGTATTCACCAGAGCTCCTGACGGTGGAGATGGGTTTTGCTGTGTTTTAGTATCAGGCCAAGGTCCTCAGGATCATTCCACCAGGAGGTGATCAAACCAGGGTCCAGTAGCAGAAGTAGCAGGTAGGGATCAAGCAGAAATGTAGTCAGGTTGGTAACGAGTGGTAGCGGAGATACAGACGGCAGTAGGAGTGACAAGAGCGATATATTGGCTTGAGAGAGCACAATAATCTGGCAAACAGGAAAGGCATGGCTTAAATCAGGAAGTTCATGGGAGGAGCAAGCAGTTCAAGGTTGAGCAGAAAACAAGGAGCAAGACAGGATTGTCCAATGGATCAGACAGGGTGCTGTCCATCATCTCAGCAAGAAGAGACACCACCAGACAGCAGAGGTTCACGTTTAAACCCGAAACGAGGGTTCCTCCAGAGGTTGCTAGGGGTTCCTGGAGTGATGTCTACCTCTCAGATAAGTTCACAGTGACACCATTGATCTTTTTAGCTATCTGTAAGGGGGTAATTCTTCCCAACGACCACAAGTGTAAGGAACATTATCTCCACTGACCATCACACTAATATTTCATGAGTTGTAGATATAGTAATGTTTAGCAAGGGTTCCCTGAGACCTGAAAGTTATTTCAAGGGCTCCTCTGTGTTGAAAAGGTTGAGAAAAACTGCCCCAAACTTAAAAAAAAAAAAAAACTTATCCAAAATCTGCAGCTGACCAATACTCAAAGTCAACTGTAATTGTAATAGCAAATTTCAATAACTGAACTGTCATGTTACCTAACAATGAGCAAAGTTTGATATTGATTATGATATATATATATATATATATATATATATATATATATATATATATATATATATATATATATACTGTATATATATATATATATATTTTTTAACTTTCTTTCTTTATCGTACATCACAGGACACAGAGCCATAGTCATAACTATATGGGTTATATAGGCGACCTTTAGGTGATGAACACTGGCACACCCTAGACGGGAAGTTTACTCCCTATTTAACCCTTCCCCTTACCGGGAGTGCCTCCATTTTTCCCCAGTGTCTAAGGTGTTGGTCACGCGTAAAGATGCTGTGCTGAGCTCCACTGAAGTAATCTTTGCTGGGGCAAGCTATGCACCCAGATCCATTCAAAGTGTTTTTTTAGGCCAAATTGAATGGTGCCCAGGCCCTGTGACGGAAGAAACAAGGTTTAGGCTGTAACACTTCTCTTTTTCGAGAGCTGGACCCGTGATCCAGTGCTTTGGTTTTTTCAGCCATAAAGCTTCTTGGCGGGGTGCTATATGGGTCCAAGGGGGTGGAACCCCCAATAAAAAGGGGCCCCAGTCCTTGAAGGTTTTGTAACGGAGTCCGTCGCGAGGGGTGAAGATTGGGTCTGTTTGGATTATCACAGAACCCTGCGGCGGAATAAGTTAAGTGGAGATTCCTAAGGAATTTTTAAGTTCTTATGGGTTTTCTTCTTTGAGTAAACATTGTCATGCCTAAAGTCGCCACCAGGGACTGTCGAGAGCACGTACCCATTTCATGCTTTTTCAGATCTCGCTCTGTGTCAGCAGAAGCTGCAGGCTTCCTCCAGTCCCAAGCCTCTGGTAAGATGTTGGAGGGTGTTTTTTCTTCAGAAGACCTCCCCCACCTGGCCTCCCCTCTCCATGAGGCAGAGGGAGCTCACAATGATCCGCTGTAGACAGCGGTTCTTCTTCTCCCTCCTCCCCTCAGATAGCATCGGCTTTCCGCCTCTCCACCCCCAACCCACATGCCGATCTGGTCGGATCAGAGGCCGCATGTGTGGGAAACAATCTCTTTTAAAAAGAGTGGGGGGGGGCGTGGTATGAAGATGGAGGAGGAGGGGTGTGGCTTAGCATGGCGCTGACGTGCTTCAACAGCCACACGCAGGACTATGTAGGCTATATGTGTAATGTTTGCAGGCTGCATTTAGCTGACGGAGGAACAAACAGCGGATGGGGGCATGTGAGTGTGGTGACACAAGCATTCCCCAGGCACGTTTACTTTGCACCAGGATGAGCGTTAATAGCAGCGGCAGTTGCTGGACTATTTTCTCAGCATTGGGTGCATTTTTCTGTCAGTACCTCTGCGCTGGGCACTAAGGGCCCAAAGGTGTCACCCTCAGGCATTGAGGACCCTGGTCATGCCTCTGCAACACCATCCTCCCCTGAAGGAACTGGGTGGGGGGGCTGCTCAGAGTGAGCCATCGGATTCGGCAAGCGTTGCTCCTGTTTCCAACATTTCAGCCCCTGCCGATATTGCTCAGGAGGTTTTCTCCTCAGCCTTGGCAGGGTTTGGAAGAAAGGTTAACGGCTTTAATTGCATCTACAGACTTTTTAGTCTTTTTCACTCAACCCTTATCCACTTTGACCCATCCCATAGTCTATGCCTTTTTAGGGTTTGCGAAATCATGGAAAAGCAAACGCTAAGCTTATGTTTGGTGAACCATATAAAGCAGATCACAACAAATCTTTAGAAGCCCAAGAAAAAAAACAAAAAAAACAAACAAGCACACATAGCTGCCTATGAAGGTGGAGGGAGTAATTTGGAGGATCTGGGTTTGGATGACCTTATCTGCCTCCAGTGTACTGCAGAGGTGCCTCCTTTGGGAATAAACGGCGTACTGTAAACACACATGCCCACAGCCATCTTAGCTGAAATTAGAACAAGATGCCACTAATTCATCATGACTTCAGAAAACAGAAATGTTTTAGGCTGCTTGTCAGCAATAAAACGTTTTCACAAGTTTTACACTCGCTCGGCTGTAAAGAACAGCTTGATGTGTGAGAGACCGTAGATCTATTCTGTCACACCCTGTCAGGAAATTTGTCGGTTAAAACGCAAATTTCCAATTAAAAAAAAAGAACAGCAAAGATTCCTGCTTGATTTTTGATATTTTTTTTTTTTCAAATCGAACGGACTGATTTGTAAACATGGCAGTTTGTTGGTTCACAAAATGGCTGCCATTGCAAACGCATTTCAGATTTCTTTTTTCATTTGCACTTGCTTCGGCTTCAACATACATTAAGGACTAGTTTACACTTGCTTCAAAACAAGGCTTCGGACAGGCTTTGTTAAAGCTCTCTGAACGCCAGTCAAAGCTCCTAAAATGGTTAGCTTACAGTCATGTTTACACCTTGCTTTTGCTTTGCTTCGCTTCAAAAATTATACCCCAAGTCGCTTTAGTTGCGCTTCAAAGCCTCCATAGAAGTCTATGGCAAAGCTCGCTTGAAGCCCCACTGAAGCCCTACCGAAGTCTCATCGAAGTCCCACCAAAGGCTCCTTGAAACTCCACTAAAGCCTCATCAAAGCCCCATCGAAGCCCCACCAAAGCCTCATAAAAGCCTCATTGAAGCCCCACCAAAGCACCAAGCAAAAGCAAGGTGTAAATAGGACTGTAAGCTAACCATTTTATTTAGCGACAGGAGCTTTTTACTGGCAGAGAGCTTTAACAAAGTGTGTCTGAAGCCTTGTTTTCAAGCAAGTGTAAATTAGCCCTTATTGTCCCACAAAAGGGTCGCCATTACTTGTATGCCTTATGACCAATGATAACTTTGTGTGCTGCTCAGGCTCAGTAGATGTGGGGTGTGTGTGTGAGTTCCTTCGCATCTGCTGCTAAGACTGCTAGTGAGGAATGGAGCCTGTTCCTGGATCCTACAATGGTTCAATGGGGGGGGAAGGAGGTGATCCCTGATGCCGCACATTTGTGTGATCCTATGAACAGAGTGGCAACCTCAGCCTGGACTCCAACCAGGCCACGCCGCCAACCTGTGTTTCGTTCCTCTGGAGCTTAGTCACATTACTTGTATGCCAAGGCCAGATTATAGCGTAAGTTTCATTGATGATACTTTGCCAGAAAAAGACCACATGGGGTACCTTGTGCGGGGTCTACATATGTTTACAAATGTATGAAGCAGAGATGTATTTTCAGCATGTGCACATTGAAAGATTCCATTTGAAACATTGACCCCAAAGATAATTGATAGATGATGCAACTTACAGCCCAATTGAACCTTCAGTTTAAATCAAGGGTCTCCAAACTTTCAAACAAAGGGGTTCAGATTTTAGGGGGGGCAGAGTGTGGCTAGCGGAAGTAGAAAATGTCACAGAATCAGCGAGAGCAATTGATGCCCCATCTTTGGTATGAGGGGAATTATCAGTGCCCCATTGATGGTGCCAGTGAGAAGATTAGTGCCCCATCATTGGTGTCAGTGAGAGGATTAGTGCCCCACCATTGGTGTCATTGAGAGGATCAGTGCCCCATCATTGGTGTCAGTGGGAGAAATAGTGCTCCATTGTTGGTATTAGTGGGTGGAATACTGCTCCATTGTTGGTGACACTGGGAGGAACAGCACCCCATTATTGATGTTAGTGGAAAGACTAGTGCTCCATCATTGGTGGCATTGGGAAGAAGAGTGCCCCAATGTGTATGTGTCTGTGCATTAATTATTGCCCTATTGTTGGTGTCAGTGGAAGGAATAGTGCCCCAAGGGCCAGATAAAGGCAAGCAAAGGGTCACATTTGGCCCTGGCGACCACTGGTTTAAATCAATTCAATATCAATAGAAAAGGGTAGGAGCATCAAAAGAAAAGGTGTCTTAAAGTTTGCTTTTTATTTAAAGCAGCCACAGTCTGAGTAGAAAAGTCTGATCCCTGCCAGCATGGTGCAGAGTGAGACTTTTGTTCTCTGTTTGGAAACAGTGGTCTTTCTGCAGTGGCTCAACACATCCCCATCAGTGGAGAGCATGAGTTTTGAGGGTTGTAGAGCTGTAGGTGCTATGGGCCCTTTCACTTGCCCTCTCCCCTTACCCTGCCCTAATCTCAGGCTTGCATTCTTGTTCTCAGGTAATGACTATGAAAGTGGCATTACTCTTTAACCATAAGCCCTTTAACTTTTAATCTAAATGTGCTACAATCAATAACGCTCAAAGACTTTGCCAAAAATTATACACACAAAACACTGCACATTAGATTGATGATCTCTTTCTTTTAAACTCCACATACTCACTATAGCTCTTACCATACGGTACTATCTAATGCCACGTACACATGACTGGACTTTGATGGACTAGGTCTGATGGTCTTCCCAATGGACTTTCGGCGGACTTTTCGAATGAACGGACTTGGCCACACACAAGCACACCAAAGCTCCGATGGATTTGAACGTGATGACGTACGACTGGACTAGAAAAAGGAAGTTCATAGCCAGTAGCCAATAGCTGCCCTAGCATCGGTTTTCGTCCATTGGACTAGCATACAGACAAATGGATTTTTCGACTGGACTCGAGTCCATCAGAAAGATTTGAAACATGTTTTATTTCTAGGTCTGTCTGACTTTTGGGAAAAAAAGTCCACTGGAGCCCATACACGATCGTAATATCCGACGGATTCATTCTGTCTGACCTAGTCCGTTTAAAAGTCTGGTCGTGTGTACGTGGCATAATACACACATGGAAAGTTGATCACGCATTATAATCTGACTTTATTATCTCCTCCAGATTTACCAACACCCAAATAGTTCAAGAATCTATCCAGAGTTGGCTAAAGTTAAACTGATTGCTTATGTAGGCTCTCACACAACATGGTTGTTGGTATTCAAAAGGAGATTATACTGTACAATCCAACTTTAATGTGTGGCCAGCTTTAAGGAGACAGAGATTCTGAAATAAGATTGTGACACACATGGCCAACTTAGGATAGGTGTTATAAGCCAAGGCAAAGAAAAAAGATTATTGTACTTACCGTAAAATCCTTTTTTCTTGAAGTCCATTGTGGGACACAGGAAAGAGGTAATTCTTGGACATGTGGGTTATACTGCCACCTACAGTCTGGGCACTGGCAAACCAAAAAAATTACGCCAAGTCCCGTATAATCCCTCCCCTGAAATTGTCATGTCTCAGTTATGTGAGCAAGCTATATATAATGCCTAATTAAGCAGAGGGGAGGGACCTGTGTCCCTCAATTGACTTTAAGAAAAAGCTTTTACAGTAAGTACAACATTTTATTTATTTATTTTTCCCATTGAGGGACACAGGATAGTAATAATTCTTGGACATATGAAATATCCAAAAGCAGGCCAACTGCCGATCAGTGGCAAAAAGCCACTGAGTGTATCCTACAGATGAGAAACCTTACCACAAGAGTAGAAGAAGGAATCAACACCTAAACAAGCATTTTATGGGGAAGAGTTAACCATTCATAGAATGGTCAGTGTCAAGGGAATGACACCCAAGACCTGGTGTTCTAGAATGGGACAGATAATCCAAGAAGGGAAAACTAGACCTGAAGGAGCTCAGGATCTTAACTAGCAAAGGGGAGGATAACCAGTTATCCACCTTATGGAAATGAACATATAGAACATTAACAACCTGAACAGGAGAAATAACCATTCTCAACCCTTGGGTTCCTTCAGAGTTTGACAAGGGTTCCTTGAGCCTTGGCTGAGTCACCTTCAATTGAATGGTTCCTGCATAGTTCTAGGGCTAATGCCACATGACAGAGCCAGCTGCATAACGCCAATAATATGTTTTTAGTTATCTGTAAGGGTGACTATCTGATCAGCAATGTAAGGAGTATGAGACTGTGGTGGAGAACTTTGTTACATGATGGGAGGTTTATCATCTGTATCTAGATGTGACAAAGACAAAGGAGCTGGTTGTGGATTTCAGAAAGAGGAAGCCACCAGTGACCCCAATCTCTATCCGAGGAGTGGATGTGGAAGTAGTAGAGAGTTACAAGTATCTGGGGTGCATATAGATAAAAAGCTGGACTGGAGCAAGAACACTAAGGTGCCCTATAGAAAGGGCCAGAGCTGCCTCTACTTTTTGAGGAGACTGAGGTCCTTTAACATCTGCCGGACGATGCTAAAGATGTTTTATGAGTCTGTGGTGCCCGGCGCTCTCCTGTATGCAGTGGCATGCTGAGAAAGCAGGCTTAGGTTGTCCGACACCAACAGACTCAACAAACTGAATCGTAAGGCCAGTGATGTTGTTCGATTAGGTCAGAGTCTTTTACAACAGTGTTGGCGAGGAGAATGTTGTTCAAGTTATGTTCAAACTTGGAAAACTCCTTCCACCCACTCCACAATACGCTGGTCAGTCTGCGGAGTACCATCAGTGACAGATTGTTACACCCACAATGCACTGCAGAGTGACACAGGGAATCATTTTTGCCTGTGGCGAACAAGATATATCATTCTTTTCTGTGAGGGCTGGAGGTGAAGATTTAATTCTGGTTATTATGATCCGGATTCTTCTCACGAGCCACCATACTAAAGGGAATTCTTCTCACTGGCCACTGGCCACCAATGTAAGGGGTATGTTTCCTACTGACCCCCAATTGGTTTTAGCAAGGGTTCTTTGAGACCTGAAAATCATGTTATGGGTTCCTCTGGGGTAAATAGGTTGAGAAAGGCTGACTTAGAAGAGTGGTTTTTACCCGACAGGGCGGTTGAACAGAAGTTCAATGGAAGATCGACTTCTGTTCAACAGCATTGGCAACATTGGGACTGAAATTCACCCAGTCCCTCCTGAACCAGCTGAACTTTGATGCATGTTTGGCCAGCTTAAAGCGCAAGTAAACACATCCATAAAACTGTTTCATTTCCGGCATGTGCCAGAAATGTAACACTCCCATTGGTTATGCTCTCAACCAAACTGTCAAACCATCCAATGGCTCTTGTCATAACTGATCACATGTGGAGCATCATGGCAGTTGTAGATTAAACAGAGGCAAAGATGGCAGCTTCTTTGGCTGAAAACGATAGGGGGGTTTACTTTAATTCTGAACACACATCAGACCATATTTAGCCAGCCACATAATCAGGCTGTGTCTTGGCCTAGGCCGACTAGGCCTAGGGTAGAACTTTGCTGGGTGCAGATTTTTTGCGCCCCCCCCCCCCCCGCAAGAAAACCCTGTCCTCCCCACGTCTCCGCTCAGATACAGCCTCCTGCAGCCAGCTCCCGCTCAGATACAGCCTCCTGCGGCTATATATCATAGCCACTGGAAGTATGGGCGTGTACTTGGCTGGGGGGAACGACAGCCACCCCCATAAAATGAATCATGACTGACTACAGTCACTGGTTATACCTGGTGCACATAACTTAACTGGTGGAGGCAGAGCCTAATGTTTCGCCTACCCACCTCTGTGCAGCATCATTGCATGCTCGGAGTGGGGAGTTGGGACGAGTCTCTCTGTAACCAGAGGAGAAGGAGCGAGAGAGAGGAGGACGATGGCAACAGCGAGAACCTTCAGGCACAAATTGATGAGAGCAAGGGATATATATATTACACAATGGCCACCTTTTCACTCTCCTCTTCACTATCCCTTTCCTCACTTTTTATTTATTTTATTTGTGTGGTTCGTCACTTGCACGTTTGATGAGTATGGTGTTGGTCCTCGGACCTATCCTGAAAGTCTTGTCGGAGGGTGGACATAGGCCTTCTGGCTTGGTTCGCCCTCTCTTTGGGGGGTCTCCCTTCGGGGGAGCCCCTACCCTAGTACCTGGGTGGGTCTGTTTCGGCAGACCTTTCCGGAGAAAGGCGGTCGTCCGGCTTCGGCTGGATGGGCCATGTATTTGGTACCTCAGTCCCCGTCTGGAGCCTAATGCCCCGGGGGATCAGGGTAAGGTCCTGCCTAGTGGAGGACAGCAGACACCCGTGGCATGGTTTTGTGTTTCACTCTTTATGTGTGAGCACTTTTTTTGGCACCGGGTGGAAGTTTTTGGGTGTGTTTAAAAAAATAATATATATATATATATATATATATAGATAGATAGATAGATAGATAGATAGATAGATAGATAGATAGATAGATAGATGGATTGAAACAGCAAGCTAGGACCAATTTAAAAACATGTATATATGTATATAGTTATCCCAGCCAATCATTATTTGTGAATGATGAATACACAACACGAAGCCACTGTGCCCATCAATCGCCGACACTGTGCCCCTCAAACACAGCCACTGTGCCCATCAATTGCGGCCACTGTGCCTATCAAACGCAGCCACTGTGCCTATCAAACGCAGCCACTGTGCCCATCAAACGCAGCCACTGTGCCCATCAAACGCAGCCACTGTGCCCATCAAACGCAGCCACTGCGCCCATCAAACGCAGCCACTGCGCCCATCAAACGCAGCCACTGGGCCCATCAAACGCAGCCACTGCGCCCATCAAACGCAGCCACTGTGCCCATCAATTGCCGACACTGTGCCCATAAAACGCAGCCACTGTGACATCAAACGCAGCCACTGTGCCATCAATTGAAAGAGGAAGGGGTGTGGTTTACAGATGACAGGGAGTGTCTTAAATAGGAAGGGGTGTGGCTCTGACAGGAAGGGTGGGTCGTATTTAAATTGGGGGGTCCATGAGTTTAGTCAGGCCTAGGGTAGCACAAAACCTAAATACGCCGCTGACCCTGAATATCAATTATTGCACATTTTGCAAACCCCAGTTATCCCAGCCAATCATCATTTGTGAAAGATGAATACACAACATGAAGCAATGACTCAGGAAATCTAAAACAACATGGCAGTTTGCAAACTGATGACTGCACTTTTTTTTTTTTTTTGGTATAAAAAAAAGGGAAAAAAAAAAGTTAAAATGCTGGATGCAAAAGGATCTAATCTCCAACAAGATGGAAAAATACAACATGCTGGTAATAGATCTCCCCCGCGTCTAATAAAATGCAGATTGTATTTTTCATCACGGTTCAATAATGCGTGTCTTTGTGAGGAGGACGGAATCGGCGAGTAAATCAAGGATGTTTTCTCGTGTACGCTGTGAAAACTGCATTTTGAAATGTTGTGATTTGTATAAAATATGACTCCGAGCAGCCTTGTGATGTCAACGCCAAGTTTTATAGAGAAATATAATTCTCAATTTCAGGGGAGTGGGGGGGGGGGGGGGGTTGAAGGAGCCAGAGACGGAGAGATAGAGAAGCCAAATACATGTGGATGAATGCATTTAAATGTGAAACCCTATATTGTACAAAGTGCTTTACTGCAGACACAAGTGGCAATACTTAGCGGCCGGTCCCATTTTATAAACATGAACTGTTTTACGTACAGCAGGGACCTCGGAGCAAATTTCGAGATTTACCGAAAAACCAGTACAATAAAGACCCGTGTCTCCTTTTATCACAAAAAATGGAAAATGGAAGTTTAAAAAAAAAAAAAAAGCTGGTGGTTGTTTAGTAAGAGATAATCTGCTGCCTGGAAATATTATTGACCTCTCTGAGAGCTAAAGATAAACTCCAGCTGAATACACAGGCAAAAATTCATATATGACAGCAGTTTTACCAAAAGAAAGGACAAGAATTTTTTTGCCATCCTGTTCTAAAATTTGCACGGCTCAGTATAGTCCTTTTAGATTTGGTGTGCATCTACCACAGGGTGGTCCTGGAGATACATTGCATAATACGCATGCCACGTCCCGATACTTAGATTTAGTAAATCGAAAATATCAGTATAGTCCTGTCTAGCAGGGGGAAGAGGAGGAACTTGACCATAATCTGTTGTTAATCATTAGCGCGTATCAGTGCCCATAATGCCACGTACACACGATTGGAATTTTGGTCGGAAAAAGCGCTGATGGTTTTCCCGACGGAATTCCGACGGGATTTCGCTCAAGCTGTCTTGCCTACACACGGTTACACCAAATTCTGACCGTCAAGAACGCGGTGACGTACAACACGTACGACGGGACTAGAAAAAGGAAGTTCAATAGTCAGTAGCCAATAGATTCCATCTCCTAGTTAAATCAGCATGCGTGAGTTTTTGCATGTCGGAATTGCATACACATGATCGGAATTTCCGATAGAACGTTTTTCCGTTGGAAAAATTGAGAACCTGCTCTCAAATTTTTGCTGGCAGGAATTCAGCCAGCTAAATTCCGATGGAACCTACACGCGATCGCATTTTCCGATGAAAAGCTCTCATCGGTCTTTTGCTGGCCGAAATGCCGATAGTGTGTACGCGGCATTACAGGTCTTGTCCCTACTCCTACCCTGTGACTAGACAGTGAAAGGAGAAGCAGCAATCTCATGAGCTCATCTCTCTGTCTGATCCCTACACTTAGCGGCATAAATAAAACAGGATTACTCAGGTAAATGCATTTTTTGTTTAACTTCTTGCTTACTGGGCACTTACACCCCCCTCCTGCCCAGACCAATTTTCAGCTTTCAGCGCTGTCCCACTTTGAATGACAATTGTGCGGTCATGCTACACTGTACTCAAAATAAAAAAAAATTCACGGCGGATGTTGGCTCAAACTTGTCTTGCATACACACGGTCACAAAAATCTTGTCAGAAATTCCAAACGTCAAGAACACGGTGACGTACAACACATATGTCGAGTCGAGAAAAATTAAGTTAGTTCAATAGCCAGTGCAGCTGTTCTGCTTGATTCCGAGCATGCGTGGAACTTTATGCGTCGGAAATTGTGTACACCCGATCGGAATTTACGACAACGAATTTTGTTGTTGGAAAATTATAAATCCAGATCTCAAATTTTGTGTGACGGAAATTTCCAATGGAAAATGTCCGATGGAGCCTACACACGGTCGGAATTTCCGACAACAAGCTCCCATCGAACATTTTCCGTTGGAAAATCCGACCGTGTGTACGGGGCATTACATCGTAGGAAAAAAAATAGGCAATTACCGTCTCTGTTTACATCACATGATCAGCTGTCATTGGCTGACAGCTGATCACGTGGTAAGGGGTTGGGCTCGACCCCTTACTCCGATCTGTGATCAGCCGAGTCTCATAGACTCCCTGATCACAGAGCGCGCTGAGCATGCCCTGCAGGGGGCGCGCAGGCTGCTCGAGCACGGGAAGACGTCCATGGACGCCCTCCTGGAAAATTAAGTCCGCACTGCAGCCGTCTTTTTTGGCTATAGCGCTGACAGGAAGTGGTTAAGGGCCTTAGTTAGGGTTGCAAACTTTAATTCAAGCCAAACCTTGAAACACTTTAGCAGCGCACTGCTTTTTTTTATTTTTTTATTATTATTTTAGGGGGAACTCTGTGGATTCTGGTGTAAAGGGGATTTCCGATGTAAAGGGGTTTTTGCTCAACAAAGAGAGTAATGTCACCACTCACCAGCAACCTAGGATCTCCAAAAATGGGTCCAAAACTTTAATCAGCGATCACATAATTACAGCAGAAAATGACATTTCAGAGTCATCCAGGACCCCATTCATGTGAAGAGGTCTTGCGTGGCTCCGAAAACGTTGCTTTCTGCTGTAATTATGTGATCGCTGATTAAAGTTTTGGACCCATTTTTGGAGACCCTGGCGTACTGGTGACATTACTCTCTTTGACTATACACAGTTTCAGCTGGTGGTCACTTCAGCACCCATTTATAAATACAGCCTTCTTTACAGGAATGTGTGCGTTGGGAATATTGCATTGAAAGTTTTGCTCAACAAAGCCCCCACTTGCATTAGAGTTCCCAGCATTCCCTAATAAATCAGGTTTCCCAAAGCCTCCCTTACATCAGAGTCTGCAGAGCACCTCTTACATCTGAGTTCCCCTTACCTTAGCGCAGTGGTTCTCAACCTCAGTCCTTAAGTACCCCCAACAGGCCATGTTTTGGGACTTTCTCTAATGCCTCGTACACACGACCAGACTTTCCGTCAGAATAAACTCTGACGGTATTTCCAACTGAGTTTCTGGCGGAGTTCCAACCAAACGGACTTGCCTACACACGATCACATCAGAGTCCGTTCATTTCGAACGCAATGACGTATGAGGGGACTAGAAAAGGAAGTTAAATAGCCAGTAGCCAATAGCTGCCCTTGCGTCGTATTTGGTCCGTCGGACCAGCATACAGACAAACGGTTTTCCCTATAGGAATTGATTCCTTCAGAAAGATTTAAAACATTCTATTTCTAGGTCCGTCAGAATTTTTGAAGAAAAAAGTCAGATGAAGCCCACACACGATCGGAATATCCGATGAAATGATTCCGTCGGACCTTTTCTGACGGAAAGTCCGGTCGTGTGTACGCGGCATGAGATAAAATAGCTGTCCAAAATACCAAGCCATTGACTTTGATTTAAAGCACCTGTGCAAGATAAAGGAAAACCTGCAAACATGGCCTGTTGACGGTAGTTGAGGACTGAGTTTGAGAACCACTGCCTTAGGCCGCGTACACACGCGGGGACTGTTCGCTCAACTTTGTCCGCTGAACAGTGTTTCGGCGGACAGTCCGCTCGTGTGTGGGCTTTCAGCGGACAGTTTCAGCGGACAGTCGGAAATTCCGAAAAACTGTCCGCTGAAACTTTGTTTCAGCGAACAGTCCCCTCGTGTGTAGGCTTGTTCGTCAAACTAAGTTCCGCGCATGCTCAGAAAGGATTTACACGCCGAAGTTTGCATTGCAGTGTATAGGACGTCATATTTTTCGTCCCGTCGTACGTGCCGTTCACGTCATCGCGCACGGTTTCAGCGGACTGTTCGTTCGTCGTGTGTGGGCAAGTCCGTCCATGCTAATTTTGAGCGGACTGTCCGCTGAAACTGTTTGACGGACAAAGTTGAGCGAACAGTCCCCGCGTGTGTACGCGGCCTTTGTGTACTCACTTTCTCGGAGGCAAGAGAGAAGGGAGGGAAGGGGGAGACTTCATTCACAGACAGTGGATGGTGAGCTCACTCTCCCAACGATGGAGGCTCAGGCATCAGTACCTTTCATCCATAATGTATCTGCCAGCTGCTTCAAATTTCTCACCCAAACAAAGAGGGATAAGGGCAGGAAGAGGAGCAGATTAAGCCCTCTCTCTTCTCTCGTCCATGGGGGGGGGTAAACTTTGCTGGTTCTGGGCAGTGTAAGAGACAGTGTTACCGACACTTGGCTTAGACAACTGTAGCCAACCCTGCAGACAGTTGGCAACTCTGGTGATTAGACCAACCCATGCACACACCTATGCACTCCGCAGTTGTAGTGCTTGGTTACTTGGGGAGGCACAGTCCAGTCTGAATAATTTGTCTGGGTTTTAGGCTGAAACCCAGATACATGATTCAAAACCTAGACTGTCTGGGTGAATACCGGACAGGTGGCAACCTTAGCCTTAGTTGACATTTAAACCAAACCTACACATAGGGGAATATTTATAAAGCAGTAATGACTACTTTCACCAAACATTTAATGGTGGGGAATCAATCACTCTCATTTAAAGTGCATTCACCACTTGCAGTGAACGTTTCGAGAATATAAGATTAACTGCTTTGTAAATATGCCCATACGATATACAATTCCACACAATATATATAATTGCCACAAAAGCCATGTTGGAACAGTATGTTTGGGCGCACAGTACGGTGGTTAAATTGGATAAGGGACAGATGAGTGGCCCCGTACACCCTGAAATTGGTCCTCCCTTTGCTGCTATAACAGCCTCCACTCTTCTGGGAAGGCTGTCCACAAAACTCCTGACCATCACTTCTACCAAGATGGACCAAGTATGTGATACTTCATATTCCTATCGCACACGTTCCTGGTATAAGCTCTCAAGATTTAGGTGCTGCAGCAACAACCAGCTGAATACTGGTTCAAGTCACAAAATAGATATTTGCCAGCACACCAAGGATCGGCACAAAGTGGCGTCCAAACGGGTAGTTTATTGCATGATCACAATACAAGAAAGGTGCAACATTTCGGAGTCACGAAGGACCCCTTCGTCCAGCCTGACGAAGGGGTCCTGCGTGACTCCGAAACGTTGCACTTTTCTTGTGTTGCGAGCATGCAATAAACTACCCGTTTGGACACCACTTTGTTGCCGATCCTTGGTGTGCTGGCAAATATCTACTTTGAACCAAGTATGTGGACACCTCTCCAAATAATTAAGTTCAGGTGCTTTTAGTAAAGAGTACTGTTAATACTTAAGAATTAAAGGGCTAGAGGACACAAACAGGTGCCACGGCTCATGTAACTGCACATCTGAGCAGTTACATGCAATTAGGGATAAATGAGTGGCCCTAGATGGCCCTGCAGTTGGTCAACCCTTTGCTGCCATAACAGCTTCCACTCCACTAGGAAGAACTTCCACAAGATTTTGGAGTATGTTTGTGGGAATTTGCGACAATTCAGCCAAAAGAGCATTTGCAAGGGCAGGTACTGATGATGGATGAGAAAACCTGGCTCACAATTGGTGTTTGGTAGGGTTGTGGTCAGGGTTCTGTGCAGACAACTGTGCATGGGGTTTAAGAACATTTTTGACAATTGAATTCTTCTAACCTTGTGGTAACTGTTTGGGGAAGACCTCTCTCTGTTCCAGCATGACTGTGCCTCCATATATAAAGCCAGCCTCATAAAGACATAGTTTGAGGAGATCGGCGTGGAGGAACTTGCGTGGCCTTCACAGAGTTCTGACCTCAACCCTACTGAACATCTTTTGGGATGAAGTAGAACACTGCTTGTTTATTACGTCTTTTCACCTAACATCAGTAGGTGCCCTCGCAAATGGGCACACATTCTCACAGACACACTCCGAAATCTTGTTGAGAACCTTCCCAGAAGAGTGAAGGACATTATAGCAGCAAAAGGAGGGACCAGCTCCAGTTTGTCTAGGGAAAATCATCTGTGCCTAATCAAATATATATGAGCCTAGGTGCTTTAGTATTAACACCCTTCACTGGAAACACCTGAACTTAATTATTTGGAAAGGTGTCCACATTCTTCGCTCATTGTGGTAGATGTATTGGTCAGGGACCCACAAGTTTTTGGCCATATAGTGAATGAAATAACATACAAAGGCTTTTGCATGCAATCATAATTTTACAGTAAAGTTGGAAAGTACAAGAGAAAAGTTCTATATATTTATTATAGTTATATAATAATTAAAAGTAGGGTTTTCCTTTAAGTAAAAGGAGTTATACAACAACCGGCATCCTCTGGGAATGACACAATCTCTCGTACCGTCCATTATTTTTTATTTAGCCTTCTCGGTTCACTTCTAAAGTGAAAATCCTGCTAGGAGATTGAGATTACCTCTCTGCATGTTAAATTAGAGACACAGCATGAATTCTACAGGCTCGTCCTATATATATTCAGTTTTTTTTTTAAATATGTTAACATACTGAGCGATAGGGGCCATTCATATTACATTCCTATGGAGCTTCAAGGGTTATGATGCCTTGGCAGCTTCAGTAAATGGTCTCTGTGTGTTGGATAAAAGGGGTTAATATTAGTTTAATTACACAGTTAAATCAATCAGTACGGGGCCAGAGTCTGGAGGCCCACTAGCACTGATAATCACAGAGTCCTACAGTGGACAATGTATGAATAAATTATATGAGATGAATTTATGCTATAAATACACAATCATATACATTATTGAGATGTCGAAGGGATGAAGGTTTGGAGACGATGGAAAAATAAATTACTTTTCCTGCATTTTTTTTCCCCATTAAATTGTAACCCAAAACAGGGCTCGACAATTCCCAGGTGCCGGGTCGCCATGGCAACAAGAAATTGTGTGCTGGCGCCTGGGCTTCTGCCCCAATGCTTCCACACACCCCACACACTCCTCCTGCTATGTATACCAGGCTGCTCTTGCCCATTTGTGGGCCCAGGACCGGCATAGCGAGTGCCGCCAGGTAGAGAAGAGAGTGGACTTTTTGTTGCTGACCCGGAAGTGATGTGTGTAACGTCACTTCCGGGTCCCCGTTGACAATTTCCCTGACCATCGAGGCCTGGAAAAAATGTAATGCCGCGTACACACAACCAGACTTTTGGACGGACTAGGTCCGATGAAACGAATTCGATCGTGTGTGGGCTTCATCGGACCTTTGCTGTCTCAAAATCAGACGGACTTTAGATTTAAAACATGTTTCAAATCTTTCAGGCAGACTCGAGTCCGGTTGAAAAATCCGTTCGTCCGTATGCTAGTCTGACGGACTAAAACGCTAGGGCAGCTATTGGCTACTGGCTATGAACTTCCTTATTCTAGTCCGGTCGCACGTCATCACGAATCCGTCGGACTTTGGTGTGCTTGTGTATGGCCAAGTCCGTTCGTTCGGAAAGTCCGTCGGAACTCCGCCGAAAGTCCGTTGGAAAGACCGTTGGACCTAGTCCATCGAAATGTCCGGTGGTGTGTACGCAGCATAAGGCACTGCAATATGCATTGCATTACATTCAGTGGAGCACAGGGAACACACACAGCGTCTCTTAGATTCCGGATGTCTCATTAAAGAGAACCTGTTCGCCAAAAAATCATCACATTTTTGTCACACGCATGCATCGGGATATCTACGCCTGAAAACATTGATTGCGATATATGTGTTACGCACCCTGGAATAAGAGCAATAGTTCTAGCTCCAAAACTCCTTCGTAATGCTTAACTGATGACCTAAAGGGGGCTTTTAAAGCATCACCCATGGAAAATCTAGGGTACTGATGTTTGTCGCAATTTTTCACAGGCGCACGTCGCACGTAAATTTAGGGTTTGACATGTGGGGTATTTACTTGGTACAACCTCAGCTTTTATACTTTGCCAAAAAATTGGGTAATTTATTGTGTTTTTCTGCCCCCTAAAATGTGTTTTTACTGAAATGTTTGTGTTTACTAGACCTTTGTTGTAATATCGTGTGACATAAAAAATTGGAACCACCACTATTTCAATCTCTAGGGTATCTGCTTTCAGAAAATATATAATGTTTAGGGGTTTTACGTAATCTTCAGGCCTCAAATGATTTTTTATCCACTTCAATACTGGGCACTTTTTACCCCCTTCCTGCCCAGGCCAATTTTCAGCTTTCAGCGCTGTCACACTTTGAATGACAATTGCACGGTCATCCAATGGTGTACCCAAACTAAATTTTCATAATTTTTTGGAGACAAATAGAGCTTTCTTTTGGTGGTATTTTATTTTTTTGCTAAACAAATGAAAAAAACAAAATACCCTGTCGAGTGCCTTCTCCATCCGAAACGGAACCAGACAAGGTTGCCCCTTATCCCCTATTCTATTTATCCTAACCTTGGAACCTTTACTCAATAGCATTAACCGAAATCAAGACATTAAAGTGGAAGTAAACCCTTCTATCGTTTTCAGTCAAGGAAGCTGCCATCTTGGCCTCTAATGATTCTTCAACTGCCATAATGCTGCACATGTGATCAGTTATGAAACCAGCCATTGGATGGTTTGAAAGTTTGGTTGAGAGCACAACCAATGTGAAAGTTAGCATTTCCGGCATGCCGGGAATGTAAGTGTTTTTTGAAACTGGGTTTACTCCCGCTTTAAGGGTGTAATCACAGGAGATAAAATTAGCAAGCTAGCTGCGTATGCTGATGATATAGTGTTGTTTCTCTCTGATCCACACACCAGCATTCCGATCCTCCTAGATGAATTCCATAAATTTGCCCTGTTCTCTAACTTCAAAATTAATTTTGGTAAATCGTACGCTCTGAATGTCTCCCTCAAATCAACTGTGGTAGCACAGTGTAAAACTAACTTTCCTTTCCAGTGGAACTCAAACAATATCACATATTTAGGTATCAAGATCCCGAGTGACTTAACCAATCTATATGTTGATAACTACCCGGCCATCCTCAAAAAGATTAATGATGACCTTAAGAATTGGAGTAAATTGCCCGTTTCCTGGTTCGGAAGAGCTGCAATAATTAAGATGAACGTCCTACCTCGTATTTTATATGTGCTTCAGGCCATTCCAATAGGTCTCCCTCCAGCTTTCTTTAGGGCGTATAAATCCGCATGCATTAAATTCCTTTGGGGCCTACATAGACCTAGGGTCAACTATGCACAACTCATCCTCCCCAAACATTTGGGAGGGATCGGCTTACCAGACGTATACAACTATTATGCCGCAACACATTTGACCAGAATTATAGACTGGAACATCCATGTACAAAAAAAAGATTGGGTATACTTAGAGTCATCTTCCACTAAACTCCCCATACGCTCTTTACCATGGCTAAAATCATGCACATTATAAAGCTGACGTCGATTCACACCCCCTCATCGCCCCTACGCTGAGATGCTTTCGCGCTATTTGCACGAAACACCTGATTTCTTCGGTCCCGGGCCCGCTTACTCCTTTGAAGCTTAACCCAGACTTCCCCCCTGGAATGTGTGGACACTTTCTCCGAGACCACTGGTCATTTGATTTAATCCTACTACAACATTTCTACTCTAATGGACAAATACTTTCAGCTGATCAATTAGCGACAATACATGACAAGCCCCCTATACCAAGCTGGACTTTTCAGCAAACCACACACTACTTACGTTCTGTCGCTAAAATAAAAGATTGCTCTAGAAGACTGACACCCTTCGAATCTTTGTGTATGTCGCCCACATCTCAATCACATCTCATTTCTCAAACTCATTCTCTCCTCTTCCATGATCATACACCCAAATCTCTCAGAACTTGTATAACTTGGGAGAAAGAATTAGACATCACTTTGTCGTCGGCAGAATGGGAAACGATACTTCTCCACATACACAAGGGCTCGCTTAATGTTTTTACCCAAGAAAACGGCTATAAGCTTTTCACGCGGTGGTACAGAACTCCGAAACTCTTGCATAAGTGGAGCCCGAGCACCCCTGAAATATGCTGGCGCTGTCAGATAGCAAAAGGCACACTTTTACATGTTTGGTGGGATTGTCCCCGAATTCAGCCCTTTTGGAAATCAGTCCATACAATAATTCAGAAGGTCACCACTTACACCTTACCCTTTTCCCCAGCACAATTTTTGTTACACCATACTAATGTAGGCACTTCAACATACCGAAAGTCCCTGCTTATTCATTTAATTAACGCTGCTAAACTTTGTATTCCCAGACACTGGAAATCCCAAACTAGCCCGTCCATTAAAGAATGGACGATGAGAGTCCAGGCAATAGCCGACATGGAGGAACTTATACACATTTCGAAAGATACCCCGCATAAATTCACCCAGAAATGGGCTTGCTGGAAGGATTTTGAGACCACTTCAGATTTTAAGCTCATTTTTCTCAATCCTTGAATGATCGACGGACAATGTCCCCCATAGGTAACTGATCTGGTTGTATTTTTTTAATACTGTCACCCTGTGACCTGCTGCAATTGTTTATAACCCATTTATGCAGCCTATTTTTGAACTTTATGTGGTTAATCCCGCAAGATTTGTGATGCCCCCAATGTAGTTCTTTCGCCCCTAGACCCGTACACTATATTTAGACTTTTCTATTGTCTTATGATAGCTGGGATGTTATACTTCATTGATATCTACTGATGATTGTTTAAGCTACTTCCCGTACTTCACTCTTACCTCCCTTTCACCTCTCTTTTAATCCCTCCCCCCCCCACCCGCTCCCTCCCCTTTCTCCTTTCCTTGCCCTTCTCACAATGTCCGTCCTTTCCTCCCCCCCATTTTTCCCTCACCAATCTCCCATGTTCTTTTCTTAGATCTAAGAGTATTTTGTAATGTAAACGGTTATACTAGACATAGGGCATAGATCCAAATTGCAAATTGCTCTTGTTACAGACAATATAGGACGATATGCTAACACCTTCCGTTTACCTCATTTGATTAAGACTGGAGATTTTGTTTTGTTTTTCTTCTTCATATGCTGTTTACAACATACGTGACTTTGATTGTATGTAAATCTGTTATTTGTATTCTTATTTACAATAAAATATTTCGGAAAAAAAAAAAAAAAAAGAAAAAAAAAAAACTTTGTAAAAAAAATTAAACAATTTTTGTTTCTGTTATAACATTTTGTAAATGAGTTTTCTCCTTCACTGATGTGCACTGATGGGTACTGATGAGGCTGCCCTGCTGAGGCTGCACTGATGGGTACTGATGAGGCTGCACTGATGGGCAGTGATGAGGAGGCACTTATATGCAGCCTTATCGGACACGCGATCGGAATTTCGGCCAGCAAAAGTCCGATGAGAGCTTTTGATCGGAAAATGCGACCGTGTCTATGCTCCATCGGAATTTAGCTGGCCAAATTCCCACCAGCAAAAATTTGAGAGCAGGTTCTCAATTTTTCCGACGGAAATTCCAATCGTGTGTATGCAATTCCGAAGCGCAAAAACTCACACATGCTCAGATTCAACTACGAGACAGAAGCTATTGGCTACTGGCTATTGAACTTCCCTTTTCTAGCCCTGTCGTACATGTTGTACATCACAGTATTCTTGATGGTTGGAATTTGGTATGACCGCGTGTACGCAAGACAGCTTGAGTGAAATCTCATCGGAATTTCGTCGGGAAAACCATCAGAGCTTTTTCCGACCAAAATTCCGATCGTGTGTACGCGGCATTATGGGCATTGATAAGCGGTAATGATGGGCACTGATAGGCACCACTGATAGGCAGCACTGATGGGCGGCACTGATAAGCAGCACTGATGAGGAGACACTGACAGGCATCATTGATGGTCACTGAAAGGCATCATTGATAGGCACTGATTGGCATCACTGGTAGCAGGCATTGCTGAGGGGGCTGCACTGATAATCACTGCACTGATTATCAGTGCAGATCCCCCCTGTCAGGAGAGCCGCTTATTGGCTTTCCTCGCACTGTCAACACGAATAGAAGTAATGCCGACAACCGGCACTTCCTAGTTACGGTGTGATCAGCTGTAATTGAACACAGCTGATCACATGGTAAAGAGCCTATGTCAAAGGCTCTTTACCAAGATTGGAGATGTGGTGTGTCGGAGGGGCACACTAGCGGCAAATCCTGAAGGACATCATATGACGCCCGATCAGGATAACTGATCCCCTGGGATCTGATTGAATATGTGTGCAAAGACAACAAAAATGATCCTGGCTATGGAAGGGTTAAAGGATACGCTCACCTTCGGGAACATGTTCCATGTTCTACCTGTAAGCTTAACTTGTAAAAAAAAGCCTGACTCCTAACCTTTTTAGCTGGCTCCTAGATTCAAGTCAAATTTGTCAAGCCCTGTCCTAAAAGTAGCCATGGCCACAGTTACGGCTTATGTATACTTACATTGGTCCAAGCTCGACTCGGTGTAACTATGTCATTAAATCCATATCCAAAGTACAACCTGAAATTGATTGCAAGTTCCTTATGTATTGTGGAACATTTTCCAATGCTAGTTTGTGTCTTCTTCCTCTCCTCTACAAGGCCATAATGAATGTGTCATTCTGTCATAGCTGGAATCCCCAGTTATCTGTTATTTTTCTGTATCTTGAAGAATCCATCGAGGGAGCATGACCCCATCAAATGGCTTTGCGTAGCAGTTGGACAGGTGGCAATTCCAGTGGTGATGTCCCAATAGAGTTCCCGGAACAGATAAAAAAAAAAAGCCCCATTACCTCTTTTGTATACATAAATTGTAAGAAGGTTAGTTTATAGGAGAGCTTGTCGCCACATATAGTAATGTTCTTAGATGCATATTTCACCTAATTTCAGGGGCATTGCCACATTTAGAAAATATGATGGCCACAGTCATCAGAGTGTAGTGGAATAGCTATGCACAATTTAATGCCAAATCGTCTTTCTTATCATACACATTGTTGAATTGCCCAAACAGCTTGAAAACAACCCCCACTATCCTCTGCAGCTGTGGGCACTGTGGAGAAGACCTTCCTCAAACTTGACAGTAGAAGCATTGAAGTTGTTGTAGGATAGAGCGCAGATGTATCTGTGGTCGTCCCCCTGGCTGGTGAGCTGGTGAGAGTGTGAGCTGTGATTTTAGCTGTCACTGGGGTTAGGCTTGCCTGGGTACTGGGGCAACATGAGAATTACGTGTTAGATGTATTACCTTTTGGAAAACTGGTCAAGGTAGTCATTAAGTGGTCAGTTAGTATTCCTTAATGGTCACCTGTATTCCCTGGGTGGACCATCAAGGCTTTCAAATGTAGTTTCATGACTTTAGCCATACTGTTTCTCCCTTGTGGGGGAGAGGTGGATGGTATGAGTGGACTTTGCAGTTTAAGACTACTCACATCCATGTTTGGAATACTGGATCCAGAGATGCCCTTAAAGTGTCACTAAACCCACATCAATAAAAAAAAAAAAAAAAAACGATCAATACATGGTGTATTAATGCTCTTCATACTCAATAAATTTTCTGTATTCTGAAAAATCCTGGTTGATCTTGCTGGTCGCTATCTCTTTCTTCCGTTCATGTCCCAAATTTTGCAGCTGTAGTGGCAACTCTGCACATGCTCAGTTTTCAGAGAGTTCCTATGCTGAACATTTTCTCCCTATCACATCTGAGCAGCCCATGTGACTATAGAGGGCGAATATACAGCGGAAAATGACAGCACACTCCCTCCCTCCTCCTCCATGCACACTAACCAGCTAAACACAATGGCAGTGGGATATTACACGTAGATTAACGGAGGCTTCACCTCCCTGTTATTGTTATGCAGCGACACACGGTTGGACAGGAAATGTTAAATGTGAGCTTGTTGTCGGAAAGTCCAACCATGTGTATGCTCCATCGAACATTTGCTGTCGGAATTTCCAGCCACAAATGTTTGAGAGCAGGTTCTCAAATTTTCCGCCAACTTCACTTTTTTGTTGGAAAGTTTGATCGTGTTTACACAAGTCCGTTTCACAAATGCTCATGCTTGCTCGGAATTAAGCAGAAGGAGCCGCACTGGCTATTGAACTTCCTTTTTCTCAGCTCGCCGTACATCTTGTACGTTACCGCATTCTCACGTTCAGAATTTTGGGCCAACATTTGTGTGACCGTGCGTATACAAGACAAGTTTGAGCCAACATCCTTCGGAAAAAAATCCACGGTTTTGTTGTCGGATCGTGTGTACGCGGCATAAGACACGGGCTGAAGGGGCTGTAACTGACAGAAATCTGCCCACACCATGTTATTGCCAAAAAATAATAAAGATTTGATTTCAAACATATATTTCTATGACAATTTAAAACAGTTTATTTATATTCTTTATTTTATTTTACTCTGTATCTCACAGGCTGTTTATTTTTTATTTTGAGCATGTGACCATCTACAAGCTCCTCCTTGCTTATGTTTCTCTGCAGACAGGCTAGGAAAGAGCTGGATCGTCTGACAGCTGTTTATCGATTAGAAAAAGGGTACTTACTTAGATGCTTTTTTTTTTCCTTATTAAAATAATTACAGTGCCATCATCCACATACAGAAATAGAAGGGACAAAATTTTTGCTTTCTTTGCTTAACAGAGCGACAGCTAGGTAAATGTTTTTGCTGTCTTAACAGAGAGTGGCTAGTGTAGTCTGCTTGGTGTGCTCTGGTGCTGCTCATGCTGTTTGAAGTATCCTAACAACTATGGAAAGTGCTGGATAATAGGCAGAAACCATGCAGATGGGAGACTGAATATTCATACAGGCCTGGCCAATTAGAAGGGGAGGTTCCCCTATGCATGCTGGGTGCCTGTATTTATATTCTAGGAGCACATGAGGGCCTGAAATCTGTGTGGCTGACCCTGGTCCTACCGTATCTGATAGAAGGAGAGTCGACTGCATCTGGTCTGGTATCAGAGAGAGAAGGTTACCGGTGATGCTTCAGGAGTCTTGTGAGTACAGAAGTACAGACACCCTAAGGAGCATTAAAAAGTTAAACCCCCTCTTGTGCTCTAAGTCAGCTGAGGGTCCACACAAAGAGAACACTTAGCTTTGTCCAGGACTGTCCACTACTTCACTAAGGGACTTTTCTCAGATCTGCCACCAGTGTGCTGCTGCTGTGAAGAAGTCTTTATCTGCCTTCTGCAAGGACTTCAGCCAAGTTTCACTAGGAAAGGAAGTTATGCCCCGTACACACAATCAGATTTTTCTACAACAAATGTTGGATGTGAGCATGTTGGCGGAAAGTCTGACCGTGTGTATGCTCCATCGAACATTTGTTGTTGGACTTTCCGCCAACAAATGTTGGCTAGCAGGTTCTCAAATTGTCCGTCGGACAAAAGTCTACGCATGCTCAGAATCAAGTAGGAGCCAGAGATATAACTAGCGTTCCTAATGGAGATATCACGTACGTCTTGTACTTCACTACGTTCGTAATTGCTGGCCAACATTTGTGTGACCATGTGTATGCAAGACAAGCCAACATCCTTCGAAGAAAAAATCCATGGTTTTGTTGTCCAAAAGTCCGATCGTGTGTATGGGGCATTGGAGTCCTCAGTGTGAATAGTTCAATTTGGATGTATCCCACTATCCCTTACCCTATCCAAGCTCTCCAATAAAACAAAACAAAATCCCTAGACTGGTCATTGGCGACAACAAGCGGATGAGTATGTGTGAATTTGGCTGTGTGAATCTACCTCATGGCTGACTGCGGGGGAAAAAGGGACAGACCTGCGCAAACATACCAGCGGCCCCTACAGAAGTAACGCTACAGTACTTTGACTTTAACTCTACACAGGTGTCCGCTGCCTTTTACCTATAATCAGGTGTGTCAATGAGGACCGAGCAGCTTTACGAGTCATGGCAGAACAGAGAAGAAGCCATCATCACTGGTGGCTCCTACGGCGGAAAGGGCTACATGAGGATGAATTAGTCCTTAGTGTCTATAGCTACACAAGTCAGAGAGGGCTTGTCTTAAAGCTCATTCACATTTTTTTTTTCAAGAATAATATAATAATTGAGTACCCATAGCTTTTACACAGTATTAAATGTTATACCATCCATGGGATGGAATAATAAATCTGGGGTGGATAATAAGGGATGGAATAATTTCTAGCTTTTACACAGTTTATTTTTTGGTGCACATAGTCTCTGAGTGCAGTTGCATTATTCAACTGTCCTTGGGCCCCTGAAATATGTGAATAGAGAGGAACGAGGGAAGAGAATAGGTCTCCTAGAAGAGGCTACAAATACTACTTATACAGGAGGAAAATAGCACTCGGGACAGGATTTTATTACCTGGCCAATTTGTGGTTCTCCTTGAGAGTGCTCTTCCAGCAGACATGTATGGACCTAATATACTGGACTGGAGCTTGTCAACCAGTCCAGTGTTAGATATTTGTCATATGATGTGTAGGGGTAGTTTGAGATTCAGTTTTATATCATGACTCACAAAGAAAACCTCACATGTGAAATCTTGCATGCAAATCATACTGGAATTTCTCTCTAACCAAGCAAGCTTTGCAATGGCTGTAATTATAGCAATGCCACTACATTCCTTGGACTCACACCCTTCCCTGCTGTCAGCTGGACTTGTTCTTCTTTTCTTATTTTCCATACAACTGTCCATCCTGTGTGTAAGCTTTCTGGACTTGTGATCGCCTATAGGCACGCCTGTTTTATATTCCAGACAAAAAGGCAGACAATAAGCCCGCCAGCGATCTTATTCATTGGAAGATATGTGCAGCAAGTGATGGTGGGCCGTCAACCGTGTAGGACTGACTGGAGGAATTAACGACTCCCTGATGTGCGAGTGAGACAGAAGGGGAACATCAATATACCTTTTCAGAGGCAACTTAAACAATGCTCAGACCTCTGCTTCTCACCAGGATGCCCCTTCGCTTGAATCGACAGATTGGGTGGGCTCAAAATACTTCCCTTTGCAGAGGAGGTTAAAATGCAAAGCCTAGCGCTCACGAAAATTCTTGGTGGAGGAGCCAAATTTGAATCAGGGAAGCAAATTACACAAAAGCATCTGCCAAGATGACTCGGCCTTGCCAGTTGGAAATGTCCACAAATGCCAGCTCCTTTTGATTAGAAAGTGAGAACCTGTCTCTGGGGCCTTCCAGAACAGAAGGAAGTGTCAATGAGTGAGGCATATGTACAAGATCCCAGAGGCTAAACACATTCTGGTTTTGTGCGCTTCTATGCCAGCTTTCTTACATGTGATGGCTTTAGATTTTAAACTGATGTATTTACTCTTAGCGAACTTTAGAAGGGAATACCAGCTTGAACCATGGAGCTTTGCAACAAAAGCAATGCAGCTGCATGGAAATATGTAATAGGCTACACCATCAGGTACCATTTATTATATACACTATATTGCCAAAAATATTGAGACACTCCTCCAAATCATTATCCAATCCAAATCAGATGTTCCAATCACCTCCATGGCCACAGGTGCATAAAATCAAGTACCTAGGCATGCAGACTGCTTCTACAAACATTTGTGAAAGAACAGGTTGGTCTCAGGAGCTCACGTGGTACCGTGATAGGTTGCCACCTGTGCAATAAGTCCATCTATGACATTTCCACAGTCAACTGCTAGTGGTAATATAACAAAGTGGAAGCAACTGGAAGCAAAAGCATCTCAGCCACGAAGTGGTAGGCCACGTAAAATGATAGAGCTGGGTCGGCGCATGCTGAAGTGCACAGTGTGCAGAAGTCACCATCTGTCTGCAGAGTGAATAGCTACAGACCTCCAAACTTTATGTGACCTTCAGATTAGCACAATAGTGCACAGAGAGCTTCATGGAATGGGTTTCCATAACTGAGCATCTGCATCCAAGTCTTACATCACCAAGTGCAATGCAAAGCATCTGATGCAGTGGTTTAAAGCACACTGCCACTGGACTCTTGAGCAGTGGAGATGTGTTTTCTGGAGTGACGAATTATGTTTCTCTGTCTGGAAATCAGATGGACATGTCTGGGTTTGGCGGTTGCCAGAAGAACCTTACTTGCCTGACTGCATTGTGCCAACTGTGAGGTTTGGTGGAGGGGGGAATATGGTGTGGGGTTCTTTTTCAGGGGTTGGACTTGGCCCCTTAGTTCCAGTGAAGGTAACTCTTAAGGTGTCAGCATACCAAGACATTTTGGACAATTTCATGCTCCCAACTTTGTGGGAACAGTTTGGGGATGGCCACTTCCTGTTCCCATATGACTGCACACTAGTGCACAAAGCAAGGCCCATAAGGACACGAATGAGGGAGTTTGGAGTGGAGGAACCTGACTGGCCTGCACAAAGTCCTGACCTCAACCTGATAGAACACCTTTGGGATGAATTAGAGCTGAGACCTTACAAATGCGCTTCTGGAAGAATGGCAAAACATTCCCATAGAAATACTCCTGAACTTTGTGGACGGCCTTCCAAGAAGAGCGGAAGCTGTTGTAGCTGCAAAGGGTGGGTCAACTAAATATTGAACCCTACGGACTAAGACTGACATGCCATTAAAGTTCATGTGCGTGTAAAGTAGGGTTGCCACCTTTTCTTCAAGTCAAACCCGAACACTTTTGTGGCGCACAGCAATTTTTTATATAAACTATACATATATTTTGCTACTAAATAACATTTCTAATCATATGAAGTTAATAACAAGAGTCCCCCTTTACATCAGAGTCCACAGAGTTCCCCTTTTACATCTGAACTCGCAGAGTTCCCTTTCACTGTAAGGGGGGACTCTGCAGACTCTGATGTAAGGGAGACCTCTGGGGCTTCTAACATAAGGGATGCACTGGGAACCCTGATTTAAGGGGGAACACTGAGAACTCTGATGTACAAAGAAGACTCTGATGTAAGGGGAAACACTACGGCCGCTGGTGTAAAGGGGAACTCTGATGTAAGGGTGCTCTGAGAACCCTAATTTGCCTTAGTGTACTTACTCAGAGGCAAGAGAGAGAATGGGGGAGACTTCAGTTACAGACAGGGATGGACGGATGGTGAGCCCACTCACCCCTTAGCAGTCAGCACCAGATGGATCTGAGGTTGCTGGACTTCAAATTTCAGGCTCCCACGTTCCTTTTCTGAGGCACAGCACCGGGGATTGGAGTGTGTGCAGACACAGAGGGGTAGGGGTGGGGTGGAAGAGGTGCAGATCGAGCCCTCTCTCCTCTCCCATCTGTATGTGTTTGGGGGGGGGGGGGGGGGTTTGTTAGTGCTGCCTTTAGGGGCTGCGAAAGAGTGTAACAGACACTCTCAGCTGAGACAACCACTGAAAAGCCGTAGTCCAGTCTAAATAATGTGTCCGGGTTTCAGACAGTATGAAACCCGGACACATGAACCCAAACCCGAACTGTCCGGGTGAATCCTGGACAGGTGGCAACCCTAGTGTAAAGGCAGGCGTCCCAATACATTTGGCAAGATAGTGTATCTTGCCAAGCTCTTTTCGTGGACCCTTACATAGCTATAAAAATGACATAAGCAGATCATCAGTGCCAATATCAATGAGAGATAGCATCTTGATCAATGAGATTTTTTTCCTACTAAGCATTTGAAATAAAGGCTGTTCTGGTTGGGCTACCCCTCCACTCACATACAGGAAGAATGTAGTCATTGAAGAGGGTTAAATTATAGTGAGTAAAAAGCATGAAGCTAGACTACAACCAAAACAGCTTGTTTTGGGTAGAACTGGGGAGGGTAGAGCCTCTGTTAGTTTGTCTGTGTCCCTGTTGGAAAAATTTCCCCTCACTTTCAGGGAACACCAACAATGTTATGTCACTTTCAACAATGAACACCAACCTATGGACAATGTTATTCTTTAGAATTTGGCACCATCTAGTGACCAAAACTGGAAATGGACTTTAGTTATCTTCTTTGCTGAATAGTGTTGGGAAGATAACAGGAAGTGACTGTTGTTTACATTTTGGCTATGACCTTACCTACCCAGAAGGCCAGGTGACCTACCCATGATCACCCTGTACTGAACTGCATGCTGGGTAGGCTAAAAAAGAGCCATCGCGGCCATTTTCTCTCTGTTCTGAACACATGGCCTGCCTGTGGGGACCTATGAGGAGGTCTCCAGAGAACTGCAGCCTGCGGAGGAGCAATCTAAAGCCAGAGGAAGACTTCACACCACAGCGTGCTGGGACAGCAGTGTGGTCGGATCGGGAAGGATCCAGAGGCACCCTGACGGAGGTAACTGAAAGCTCCTGGTGACCTTGTGAAGCGGAACAGTGTGAGGGTGAGGCCGCAGCAAACAGACTGAGACCAGCGGAGTGGGTCTGATTTATTCTTCAGACCCAGATTGGTGAGAGGGTGGTTACCCACAGTTTCCTAACGCACGTGCATATACCTAGACTTTAACACAGTGTTGCTGGGACCTGTAGTCCCACGGAGGAAAATCTAATAGACAGACTGAGTTTAAGCAGGCCTCAAGCCTATTTATCACAATGCTGTTAGCACTATGTTATACCAGAGGCAAGTACAGGTGTATCACACTACAGGAACAGTTCTAATATTCATCTCATGTTAATCCTTGTTGTTCCACTGTCGGATTACTGTTGAATTACAAATTGTTACAACCACTATGGCTAGCAGAAGAAAAAAGATCAAAGACTGTGTGTTATTGCAAGGCCTTGCACCTAGAACTTAAAGTAGGGGGAGCTCCCCTGTATTTGTGCTATATTTATCTGTTGTTCAGATTCACTGTATTGTTACGTTATGTTGATGTGACAGCACAACCACTGTAATTATCACTTTATCATGACTATAGTAAAATACCCTTTTAGTTAAGTACATTGGTGTGGAGTATTGTTCTTTCTCCAGCAGGTGGAGCCATTGGATACCCAGGTGACAATCAAGGTATACTGTCATTATATTGTATACTGTGGGGTTATCTTTCACCATTTATTCCACACCAACATTGCGCCACAGTTGTTCTGTGGAATGAAGTCACTGAGCATGCCCAGATCTCCCCTGATTTACGGCACACTCTCTATGTGCTTATCTATCTGTTATCAGAACTTCCTACGGCACACAACACAGAACTCTGCTAATCACTCAGAGCTTCCTCCTACATACCATGTGACCTCACATATAGTCTAAACTTGGCCATTACTGCAGTCTTATCAGCTGAAGCTGATAAGTCTGACAAAGGAAAACATTAGACATCGGCACAAGTAAATACTATGAAATAAACAAGTAAGCTATGAACAGGGAAGCAGGGTTGCCATAGAAATGTTGGATTGAGAAGGAGGCTTGGTTAACAGTACAGGAAGTGCTCAATGTAAGGGCGGAAATACACTCCACTGTGGACTCAGAAAACAATACTTATAGATAATAAATAGATAATAGATGGTGCTGCCTAACCCCTGGAAACAAGTTTTTTAAAGTTTCTTTAAACAGTAAGTAATATGTGATTTGGGCTGGATTACAGTGGCTATAGTCTGATAATTACTTATTATAATGGACTAAATGAAAAGAAGCATCACAGTGGGAGAGTTTACTTCCTCTTTAAGCACTATATAGTCCTATTTAAAAAGAACCCGGAGTGATGTCTCTTAAAATGATGGTGGGTATGGATAAACAAACTTCTCCATATAACATTCACAGAAAGGCATGTACAACAGAGAGATTGGGTACGCTTACCGCAGAGGGTGGACACATACGCCGTATAACGGCGGGTCAAACAGGCATTTAGACAATCCAATCCAGCAGATCCTCGGTCGAAAACTTTGATGATATGATGATACACTTCCATAGCCACATCAGGGATGGTGAGAGGTGGGTAATACTCACCAGGAGCTCCAACAATCGAATGTTCCTGGTCCTTAGATCAATCACCAGCTGGAAAGAATATGTAGTACTCCAAACAACATCCAATCAGTGGATCAAATCATGAGGGAGAGAATATCGAAAAAGAGCCT
This sequence comes from Lithobates pipiens, assembly GCF_037356315.1. Classification (NCBI taxonomy): domain Eukaryota; kingdom Metazoa; phylum Chordata; class Amphibia; order Anura; family Ranidae; genus Lithobates; species Lithobates pipiens. The sequence goes on from NW_027507785.1 coordinate 28,079,336, forward strand.
CAGTAAACCCAAGTTGATTGATCAACTTGGTACATTCAGCCTGCCCATTAATGGCTCGAACCTCAGCCGGTTCCTGCTGAATGGCTGGCCTAACAGTTTAGTCTGTTTGCTTGTGCCCTGGATAAAGCTTCTTCTGACTTTGACTTCTGCCTCCTTGTCCATGATTTGAACATCCTGATCATTGGCTTGTTATCACTGCTAGGGATGAGCCGAACACCCCCCAGTTCGGTTCGCACCAGAACTTGCGAATGGCCCCCACGTTCGTTACGAACGTTAGAACCCCATTGAAGTCTATGGGACTCGAACGTTCGAAATGGAAAGTGCTAATTTTAACGGCTAATATGCAAGATACTGTCCTAAAAAGGGTTTGGGGACCTGACTCCTGCCTCAGGGGACATGGGTCAATGCAAAAAAAAGTTTTAAAAACGGTCGTTTTGGCGGGAGCACTGATTTTAATGACGATTAAAGTGAAAAAAAAAAGTGAAATATTCCTTTAAATATGGTGCCTGGGGGGTGTCTGTAGTATGCCTGTGAAGTGCCACGTGTTTCCCGTGTTTAGAACAGTCCCTGCACAAAATGACATTTAACGGAAATAACACCATTTAAAACTGCTTGCGGTTTTAATGTTATATCTGGTTCCTGCAATATGGTTGAAAATCATTGAGAAAAATGGCATGGGTAGCCCTCCCTGCCCATTACCAGCCTATTTGGGTCTTGTACGCATATAAAGGAAATGCGTGTGGCCCCCAGGCCCTATATACTCAGAACAGCAGTATACAGGCGGTGCAAACAAGACAGGGACTGTGTAGGTTTGTTGTGTTAAGTTGAATCTGTTTGTAATTTTCAACCGGTACATTTTTAAAGTGTAGCTCCAGTCAAAAAAACTATTTTTAAGCTTTTTGGAAAACATAGGGAAGGGTTATCACCCCTGTATAATTTGTTTTGTCGTCCATCTTTTTTCATCTCACTTTCTGTTGTCTCCTTGCATTTGCAAGTAGGAGATGTTTGTAAGTTGGATGTTTGAAAGTAGGGGCCTGCCCTATATTATAGCGGTATGTACTGGGTACAGAGCACGCAGACAGCACGCACTATCTCCTAACACTACTGACTGCAAGCTCTATTTTTAACCACTTGACCACTGGGCACTTAAACACCCTTAATAACCAGACCAATTTTCAGCTTTCGGTGCTCTCACATTTTGAATGACAATTACTCAGTCATGCAACACTGGACCTATATGAAATGTTTGTCCTTTTTTTCACACAAATAGAGCTTTCTTTTGGTGGTATTTAATCACCTCTCAGTTTTTTTTATTTTTTGTGCTATAAAAGAAAAAAGACCGGAAATTCTGCGAAAAAATGAATTTTTCTTTGTTTCTGTTGTTTCTGTTATAAAATTTAGCAGATTAGTAATTTTTTCTTCATGAATTTTTTTTTACTGGTTACATGTTTTGAGTTGCAGAGGAGGTCTAGGACTAGAATTATTGCTCTCGCTCTAACGTTCTCTAACGATACCTCACATGTGTGGTTTGAACACCGTTTTCATATGTGGGCGGGGCTTACGCATGCGTTTGCTTCTGCATGCGAGCACATGGGGACATGGGCGCTTTAAAAATTTTTATTTTTTTTTATTGTTCATTTTACTTTATTTATTTTAGTTTGACATTTTTTTCCCCAAAAATATATTTTTGATCACTTTTATTCCTATTACAAGGAATGTAAACATCCCTTGTAATAGGAATATGGGGTGACAGGTCCTCTTTACAGTTAAATCTAGGGGTCAATATGACCCCACATCTCACCTCTAGGCTGGGAAGCCTGAAATAAAAAATAAAAAAAAGATTCTGGCTTTGATCGTACTGGCGAGTTGGTAGAAGCATCGGAGGGCGGTGAGGGGTGGGGGGCGTCTATGGCTGGGTATTTCAGGGTATCACCGAGTATGGCTGGGTATCTCCGAGTATGGCTGGGTATGGCAATTTATGGCAGGGTATTGCAGAGTATTGGCGGGGTATTGGCGGGGTACTACAGAGTAATAGCAGGGTACTGCAGAGTATTGGGGAGTACTGCAGAGTAAAGGCAGGGTACTGCAGAGTAAAGGCAGGGTACTGCAGAGTAAAGGCAGGGTACTGCAGAGTAATGGGGGGTACTGCAGAGTAATGGCAGGGTACTGCAGAGTATGCACTGGTATTGCAGAGTATTGGCGGGGTATTGGCGGGGTACTACAGAGTAATAGCAGGGTACTGCAGAGTATTGGGGAGTACTACAGAGTAATGGCAGGGTACTGCAGAGTAAAGGCAGGGTACTGCAGAGTAATGTGGGGTACTGCAGAGTAATGGCAGGGTACTGCAGAGTATGCACTGGTATTGCAGAGTATTGGCGGGGTATTGGCGGGGTACTACAGAGTAATAGCAGGGTACTGCAGAGTAATGGCAGGGTACTGCAGAGTAATGGCAGGGTACTGCAGAGTAATGGCAGGGTACTGCAGAGTAATGGCAGGGTACTGCAGAGTATTGGGGGGTACTGCAGAGTAATGGCAGGGTACTGCAGAGTAATGGGGGTTACTGCAGAGTAATGGGGGGTACTGCAGAGTAAAGGCAGGGTACTGCAGAGTAATGGGGGGTACTGCAGAGTAATGGCAGGGTACTGCAGAGTATGCACTGGTATTGCAGAGTATTGGCAGGGAATTGAGGGGTTAAATTCGGTGAGCAGCGATGTGGGCACTGCAGATGCAGCCCACATCGCTGCTGACACCGATCTCTTTCCCCTCCGCTGTACCGATCGGTACAGAGAGGGGAGGAAGGAACCGGCGTCATAACATGACGCCGGTTTGTTTACAAGTGATCACTCCGTCATTTGACGGAGCGATCACGTGGTAAACGGCCGCGACGAGCGGCCGTTTACCGTGATCCGTGATGCGCCGGGTCCTGTGGACCCGGCGGTCACGGATGCTCTCGAGTGCGCGCCCCAGGGGGCGCGCGAGAGCAGAATTCTGGGAGGCCGTTAATTAACGGCCTCTCAGAGTTAAACAACCGCCCTGAAGCCGTTAATCGGCAATGGGCGGTTGTTAAGTGGTTAAAGATAGATCACTAGCTAGCTATATAGGTGAGGTGAATATAGTGTAGTGGTGTATACTGCGGTCAGGGCACAGACAATAACCACTACACAAGAGCAAGATAGGAAATCAGCCAAAAACGATTGGTGTGTAACTGTGTTGAAGGTACACAGAACACCCACTGCTTCAGATGCCAACACACTACACGAGGCCGCCTCAAAGGCGGCCTTATATAGTGTGGGGCGTGCACTACACAGCCTGAGCTATGATTGGCCACAGGTAGGATGCCTGTGGCCAATCATGGCTCTCCTCGTTGCTGGCGCTGCGATTGGCCAAGCATGCGGGGTCACAGTGCATGCTTGGCCAATTATGAGCCAGCAATGCACTGCGCCATCGCAGTGCATTGTGGTCCGCGCACGCCATACGAATTTTGACGCGAACGGACCAAGAGTTCGGATTTCGCCGAACGCCCGAACAGCCAATGTTCGAGTCGAACGTACGTTCGACTCGAACACGAAGCTCATCCCTAATCACTGCTATTGTGAATCCTCTCTTCACCTGTCTGGAACCTGGAACCGGTTCTGACCATATGTCTGAGGACTTATGCCGCGTACACACGACCAAACTTTTCAAGGGATTAGGTCCGACGGTCTTTCCGACGGACTTTCGGCGGAGTTCCGACGGACTTTCTGAATGAACGGACTTGGCCACACACAATCACACCAAAGTCCGACGGATTCGAACGTGATGACGTACGACTGGACTGGAATAAGGAAGTTCATAGCCAGTAGCCAATAGCTGCCCTAGCGTCGTTTTTTGTCCGTCGGACTAGCATACACACAAGCGGATTTCTCGGTCCGGCGGAGTTCCGGTGGAAAAATTTAAAACATGTTCTATTTCTAAAGTCCGCCGGATTTTTGGCAAGCAAAGGTCCGATGGAGCCCACACAAGATGGAATTGTCCGACGGACTTGTTCCGTCGGACCTTTGCTGTCAAAAAGTCCGGTCGTGTGTACGTGGCATTACACAACTCTAGTGCTTGCACCACCTCTTAGTTGCCTGCAGTCCCTGGAGCCACAGCAGGTCCATCAAACTATGTGACCGTCTTTACAACATAGATTGTCTGCTTATGGCCCAATTATGTCCGAATTAGGTCCATCTGGAAGAACATACTAGGAAAAGTAGTGCCTCCACAGCTTTGTGAGCTACAGGTTGCCCTGAGTTTGACTTTACTCTGCAGTATTTACGTGGGAGGCTCCCGCAGCTTGAATAATTCAGCTTTTTGCTTCTACTTTCCCAAAAATCTTTACTTTTCTAGTGTCTCACTGTGAAGCTACTTGGTACTTGGCAGCTTTTAAGCAATACAATGTCAAATTCTTCAAAAAACATGTTTACAAGTCCTAATATGAAAGTTATTAGGTGCGGTGAAACGTATTAAAAAAAAAAAACGGATTTCTTGTTTACTATACATATAGTGTTACCTAGAGAAATTGTCAGGTTCAAAAGAGCTGTTTTCAAGTGTTTTGTTAGATGCTAAAAAAAAGTATGAAGAATTAAAATACATCACATGCACTAATATATTTCAGAGATATATTTAGTTATCCATAACTAAAGTCAAAAAAGATTTGGCTATTTTAGCACTTTAATTTACAACAGAAATTGAATGAGGAGCAGAATTTATTAGGGGACCCTAAAAGTAAAATCCATGTAGAAATAATTGCATTACTATGGAGCACATGGACAATGAACTCTAGTTGCCCAAAAATACCCCCATGAAATGAGGCCTCAAACAAATAGGCCATATGGGAAAAAATTGTGGACACACGACCATTATCCAACCATCACACCCATATGAGCTTGATGGTCTTTTCATTCCAAAACCATGGCCATTAATATGGAGCACGCCTGTAGGCAGGTGCAGTCTGTTTTTTCCACTTCAGGTGGTGCTCAAGGGCAGTGGAAGTGCAGAGGGAGAAGAAGTCATGAGCAACATGTTTTTTTTTGTGGTTTCCTGGGTCGTGGAGCAGTGATCAGGTTGGACAGCCCATGTGCCTCTGGTGGTCATTTTGGGTCAGGCGGAGTCTATTTAAGACTTTGGCTCCTGGGTTTGGCATGCATTTAGCATGTGTGTAGTGTAGGGGCAGGTCATCCGTCTGTCAGAGACAGTTTTAGCTGTTGGGGAAGTGTCAGGGACATGGCATGCGCAGACGTGCATTAGCAGGTGCCCGTCTTGCTAAAGCCTATGTGCAGGAACATTAGCGCTAACAGGCAAACGCACATTACAGCTAACAGGGGAACGCATATGTTCATTCGCGAAAATACGTGCACACACGTTAGCCATTAATGCTGGCGGCAAATGGCCTATATAAAGACAGCCTGATCTGCAGCTTTACCCTGTGTTCTGATCCTGTGTCTGTATCTGATCCAGTAGTTGACCCGGCTTTCTGACCACGCTGTTGTCTCCAGTCCTGGTCTTTGTCTTGCCTTGACCCTGATTATTCCTGCCTGTCTCGCTGATTTCCTGTTGCCAAACCCAGCTTGAACTCTGACCATACTTTGCCTGCTGTTCATGATAGACTGATCCTCTGTGTATGACCTGGCTTGTCTGACTCTGCTCCAGTCTTTCTGCTTCCAGCCTGTGTAGCTCCAGTACTGCTGTCCTGCATCTACAACTTACCGGCATCCGCTGTCCTGCATCCACAGTATACGTGCAGAGTAAGAAAAAATTGTTTTTTTGTGCGTTGCGCTGCTGGATTATATATGTCCTGGATGGGGGGAGTGAGGAAGGAAAAAAGTGGGGGTTTTTTATGGGGGAGGGGAAAAAGGTTTGGGGGAAAAAAACCGCTGAAGTTGATAAATTGGTGTGGCGGATTTAGGGATGTCAAGTCTGCTTATCACAGAGTTTTGCAATCCTTGCTGTGTATGTCAGTAAATGCAGCAGAAGTAATGGATAGCTGGCAGTATCACAAATTATAGTCCACAGTTACTGGTTGTGGAAAATAGTCATAGAAAGGGGATGATTTCTTTAGCGCAGGCAGGTAGGCAGCATGTTCAAGGATAGAAGGTACCTTGTAAAAGACATATAAACAGAAGAAAAAACAGCGCCAATCTAAGTGCAGTATTGTTGAATCAAAGACATTTAATTTGTGAAGTTATGCACTCACACTCTACCAGAAGGTTTCAGGCACATCATGTATCTAGAGGGCATCGCAGGGCTCTCGAGGAGAAGCGGTAACTCGTTCGGCTGTATCTCTCGTCCGGTGGCGCCGGTGGTTCCCAGCGTCGCACGATGCCTGATGAAGGAGCACGCATGCTCCGAACGCGTGCAACGTAAACCACAACGAAACGTCATCGCAGTGCGCCCCTCAACATAACAACGAACGGACCTCCCTGACGCTGTTACACCAAGCCGTGCGACGCTGGGAACCACCGGCGCCACCGGACGAGAGATACAGCCGAACGAGTTACCGCTTCTCCTCGAGAGCCCTGCGATGCCCTCTAGATACATGATGTGCCTGAAACCTTCTGGTAGAGTGTGAGTGCATAACTTCACAAATTAAATGTCTTTGATTCAACAATACTGCACTTAGATTGGCGCTGTTTTTTCTTCTGTTTACAGTATACGTGCATCCACTGTTCCTGCTAGCTTCTACTGCTCAGCAATCCAGGCTGATCCTGCTACTCATTAGCTGCCACTACCGCTACCAAAGAAGGACATTGCAGGCGCTCTTACCTCACCGTGATTTTGCGGCCACTGTTGCAACTCCAGTGGTCCTTGACCCAGGGCTGTACGAGAGGTCTCCCTCTACTTATCAGGCTCTCCCAGACGGTACGTAACAGGAAGGTTCCAGATGAGTAGGGACCTGCCACTCCTCCTGGAAACTTCCCCACTTGGGCTCGGACTGGCCAGGCTGCATTTGCCCCTCAAGACAGAAATTGTCAGCTGTTGTCAACTGTTACCTGCTCCGCTTCACCCTGCTGTTCCTCCGTGAGTGTTCTTGGTTGGGCTTCCTTCCGTCAGGCTTGTTGTGAACGGTTTCACTTTGACATCAATACAGGTTCTTTCAATTGCATCTGGACTGAGTGTGTGTGTGCTTTGGGTCATTGTCTTGTTGGAAGGTAAACCTTCGGCCCAGTCTGAGGTCCTGAGCACTCTGGAGAAGGTTTTCATTCTGGATATCCCTGTACTTGGCCGCATTCTTCTTTCCCTCGATTGCAACCAGTCGTCCTGTCCCTGCAGCTGAAAAACACCCCCACAGCATGATGCTGCCACCACCGTGCTTCACTGTTGGGACTGTATTGGACAGGTGATGAGCAGTGCCTGGTTTTCTCCACACATACCGCTTAGAATTAAGGCCAAAAAGTTCTATCTTGGTCTCATCAGACCAGAGAATCTTATTTCTCACCATCTTGGAGTCCTTCGGGTGTTTTTGTTAGCAAACTCCATGTGGGCTTTCCTGTGTCTTGCACTGAGGAGAGGCTTCCGTTGGGCCACTCTGCCATAAAGCCCCGACTGGTGGAAGGCTGCAGTGATGGTTGACTTTCTACAACTTTCTCCCATCTCCCGACTGCATCTCTGGAGCTCAGCCACAGTGATCTTTGGGTTCTTCTTTACCTCTCTCACCAAGGCTCTTCTCCCCCGATAGCTCAGTTTGGCTGGACGGCCAGCTCTAGGGAGGGTTCTGGTCACCCCAAATGTCTTCCATTTAAGGATTATGGAGGCCACTGTGCTCTTATTAACCTTAAGTGCAGCAGAATTTTTTTTGTAACCTTGGCCAGATCTGTGCCTTGCCACAATTCTGTCTCTGAGCTCTTCAGGCAGTTCCTTTGACCTCATGATTCTCATTTGCTCTGACATGCACTGTGAGCCGTAAGGTCTTATATAGACAGGAGTGTGGCTTTCCTAATCAAATCCAATCAGTATAATCAAACACAGCTGGACTCAAATGAAGGTGTAGAACCATCTCAAGGATGATCAGAATAAATGGACGGCACCTGAGTTAAATATATGAGTGTCACAGTAAAGGGTCTGAATACTTAGGTCCATGTGATATTTCAGTTTTTCTTTTTTAATAAATCTGCAAAAATGTCAATAATTCTGTGTTTTTCTGTCAATATGGGGTGCTGTGTGTACATTAATGAGGGAAAAAAATAACTTAAATGATTTTAGCAAATGGCTGCAATATAACAAGGAGTAAAAAATGTAAGGGGGTCTGAATACTTTCTGCCCCCACTGTATAAATGGCTCCACACTTTAGGGTAGGATTACTACAAAAGTTTGGGGTTTGTTTGTAGCAATTTATTTAGCTTGTATTTAGTAGGGTTGAGATCAGGGCTCTGTACAGGCAACTTTAATTCCTCCACACCTAACTCATCAAACCATGTTTTTATGACGCCTCCTTTGTACGCAGATGGAAAATCATGCTAGGACAGAAAACGGCCTTCACCAACTTGTAACCACAAGGTTGGAAATGTACAACTGTCAAAATTGTCTTTTATACTGTAGCATTAACAGCCCCCTTCACTGGAGACATTTGTCCATAAAGTGTACCATTGCATCCTCTTAGCTCAACTCACTAAAATTATTGATAATGGATAAGCATGTAAAACGCGTCAAAACATCTTAACATGCTGTATGCATAATAACAAAAACAAATATTCGTTCAATAAAAACATCTGAAAGCAACATCCTTGTTACTCCTGACCCCATCACACTGTATTGCAGTATTGTTTGATGCCATAGCTGACTACATTTCTGGTAATATTTTGTGCTGGGGTCAGGAGAGACAAGGACATTGTTCTAGTTTTTTTTTCTTTTCTTTTTTTATTGAACATGAAAATAGAGACATTTATTTATTATTATACCCACAGTGTGTAAAGAAGTTTTGACAACTGAAAAATATTTTAAATATTTTAAATAGTTCAAATGTTGAGTTGAGATAGTAGCAATAATATAGGCGTATTAAGTTGCTTCCTAAGTTTGGATATAAAGAGGGAACATTATCAGGCATAACTTATGAGATGTTTAATATGTGTGTTTTAATGTATTTTCCCTATATAGAATACAAGAAGAGCAGGGCCGTCTTTAATATAGATTGGACCCTGGGCAAACTTTTTCTTGCCCCCCCATGCAATTTCCCTCTCCACCTACTCTGAGACATAAAATAAATAGCAGATAGACTTAAAATCAGTTTTCTGTATCAGATCAGGTAGCAATTGAGATTGGTTGCCACAGCTATCATTACTGCTTATTGACTAGTTGCTAGAGGTTACAGCACATCACCTCCTCACAGCAGGGGAGCATGATATACATAGGAATGCTGCCTTTATTTACATATCATTGCTGCCAGCCACAGCTATTTACTTAGTATTGTTGCCGTTATTTACATATGAATGCTGGTTATTTACATTTTACATGTAAACACAGGGTCTGCAGGTGAGTCACCTGCACACAACAATAGGGCAGAGCTGGGCAGCATTAGTACCAGCACTTCACACTGAGATATTAGGACACAGCACAGGAATAAAACTTCAAGGGACAAGGGAATTTAAACCTGGATAGTTGGCAAGTATGAGGCAGCTGTTTTGGGCCCCACAACAATGACAGGGCCCAGGGCAGCTGCCCCTTTTGCCATGCCTTAAAGACGGCCCTGAAGAAGAGTACCGGTCACAAACACAGCTTCAGTTTTGGGTACACTGACCCTTTAAAGCTGATCCCTAGGCAGGAAGGAACAAAAAGCTACCCCTTCCCCTTTTAACAGAAACCTATACAAAAGCTCTATTTACTTACCTGAATCTGCGTTCACATGATTCTTTCCTCCGGATTGCAGAATGGGATGGTCCTTTAAACAAATGGCGGCCATCTGCACACAGACATCGACTTCCTGTTGCATGAATGTAGATAAATTGAGTTAAAGATGGCTTTAGCTCCTGCTCTTCAACTGTAGGGTACTCACCAGATGTGTTTCGTCCTTTTTGGGGTTTAATATTAGGGGCCTCTATGATTCGGCAATGAAAAGGGAGAAACGTGCCTGAGGCATTCTCTACAGGTGGAGAGCGGGAGCTGAAGCCACCTTTTTCTCATTTTATTAACATTTATGTGTGTAGACAGCTGTAATTTTGTTGAAGTTTACTAGAGCATGACAAGCCAATCCTGTCTCTCTTGTACCAGGCTAATCACATGCTGTTCCGACTAATACAGGGACCGACGTGAGTGTGCAGTGTACAGGGATGGGGACAGTTGTGGACACTCACTCAGGTTGAACTGGATGGACAGGTGTCTTTATTCAACCTTACTAACTATGAAACTAGGTTTAGGGGGCAGTTGAGCTGTACTATTTTCATTTTTGTGGGATGGTCTTTGTTTAGTGTCCACATTACTCCCTGGTGACATGGATGCTTCCCATTGGCCAACGAAAATGTCCATCAGTGGGGTACTTAGAGGGTCCCAAAGTCATCCAGTGGCAGGGCATCAATGACTATGTGGCAGCAATGGGTAATGGACATCACAAGCAAACAAGTTTTCCTAGCACACTTACCAACCAGCAGGCAAAATAACCAAATTGACCCTGACTAACAATTCATATTAAAAACAGAGGGTTTTGTTTTCACACATTTGCAAAGAAAATAATTATTTGATCCCCTGCAAATTTTTTTAAGTTTGCCCACTTACAAAGAAATGAAGGGTCTATCATTTGTATCATAGGTATATTTTAAATGATAGAGACAGAATATCAACCAAAAATCCAGAAAAAAAACGTGATACAAATGTTATACATTGAGTTGCAGTTCAGTGAATAAAAAAGAATATTTGATCCCCAAGCAAAACATGACTTAGTACTTGATAGAGAAACCCTTGTTGGCAAGCACAGAGGTAAGAAGTTTCTAGTAGTTGGTGACCAGGTTTGCCCACATCTCAGGAGGAATTTTGGTCCACTCTTCTTTACAGATCTTCTCTAAATCCTTAAGGTTTCTTGGCTGTCGCTTGGCAAGTGTCAGTTCCCTCCATAAAATTTCTATAGGGAATAAGGTCTGGAGCTTGGCTAGGAGGATACTCCATGACCTTAATGTGCTTCTTCTTGAGTCACTCCTTTGTTGCCTTGGTGGTATGTTTTGGGTCATTGTCATGTTGGAAGACTCATCCATGACCCATCTTCAGTGTTCTGGCTGAGGGAAGAAGGTTCTCTTCCAAGATTTTACAATATGTGGCCCTGTCTGTTGGCCCTTCAATATGGCAAAGTTGGTCTTTACCTTTAGCAGAGAAACAGCCCCAAAGCATAATGTTTCCACCTCTGTACTTGACTGTAGAGATGGCTTTCTTAGGGTCACAGTCAGCATTTTTCTTTCTCCAAACATGGGGAGTCGAGTTAATGCCAAAGAGCTTAATTTTGGTCTAATCTGACCACAGCACTTTCTCCCAATCCTTCTCTGAATCATTTAGATGTTCATTGGCAAACTTCAATTGGGCCTGTACATGTGGCTTCTTGAGGAGGGGGACCTTGCAGGTGCAGAAGGATTTCAATCCATGGCGGTGTATTGTGTTACCAATGGTTTGTTTGGTGATTGTGGTCCTAACTGCCTTGAGATCATTCACCAGCTCCTCCCGTTTAGTTCTAGGCTGATCCCTCAGTTTTCTCATTAGGTGAAATCTTGCATGGAGCTCCAGCCCGAGGGAGATTGATGGTTATTATGTATTTCTTCCATTTGCTAATAATCCCTCCAACAGTTTTCCCCTTCTCACCAAGCTTCTTGTTGATGGTATTGTAGCCTATTCCTGCCTTGTGCAGGTCTACAGTTTTGTCCCTGATGCCCTTTCACAGCTCTTTGGTCTTGCCCATGAGGGTGAGGATTGAATGGAAGAAAGAGATTCCGTGGACAGGTGTCTTTTGTATACATAACGAGCCGTCGTTAGGAGCACCTTCTTAAATTGATAGGACTAATATGTGTACCACATGAGCACATACTGTAGCTAGTTTGTGGGAGCCAGAATTATTGTTGGTTGGTAGGAGATCAAATACTTATTTTACTCACTGAACTGCAACTCAATATATAACATTAGTATCATGTGCTTTTTGTTGATTCTTGGTTGATATTCTGTCTCTATCATTTAAAATACAGGGCAGGTGTGCCGGAAGTACCGTATATACTCGAGTATAAGCCGAGATTTTCAGCCTCTTTTTTGAGGCTGAAAGTGCCCCCCTCGGCTTATACTCGAGTCATCGCTGTCTGCCCGCTCGATCAGCGTGTCGAGCAGACAGACAGCGGCCATTCTATAATTCAAAAGCCGCGCCTCTGGCTCCGCCTTCGCCTGTGATAGGCGGAACACTGAATTTCCCAGCAGCCTGTGTTCCGCCTATCACGGACATCGTATCATCCTCGTACTACGGACGAGGATGATACGATGTCCGTGATAGGCGGAACACAGGCTGCTGGGAAATTCAGTGTTCCGCCTATCACAGGCGAAGGCGGCGGCGCAGCTTTTGAATTTTACAATGGCCGCCGAGGCGCCGACGAAGAGGGCACGGGACGGAGGCAAGGCAAGGCACGGCACGGGACGGGACGGGACGGGACGGAGGCAAGGCACGGCGGCAAGGCACGGCACGGGACGGAGGCAAGGAGGCAAGGCACGGGACGGAGGCTCGGGACAAAGGCTCGGGACACAGGTAGGCTGGACACACACACACACACACACACACACACACACACACACACACACACACACACACACACGGATGGAGACACACACACACAGGGATGGATGGATGGATGGAGACACACACACACAGGGATGGATGGATGGAGACACACACACACAGGGATGGATGGATGGATGGAGACACACACACACAGGGATGGATGGATGGATGGACACACACACACACAGGGATGGATGGATGGATGGACACACACACACACAGGGATGGATGGATGGATGGACACACACACACACAGGGATGGATGGACGGACACACAGGGATGGACGGACACACAGGGATGGACGGACACACAGGGATGGACGGACACACACACAGGGATGGACAGGCATGTCTCACCCTCGGCTTATACACGAGTCAATAAGTTTGCCAGTTTTTTTGGGGGTAAATTGGGGGCCTCGGCTTATATTCGGGTCGGCCTATACTCGAGTATATACGGTAAGCCACCCCTCTGTAAAGGAAGGGAAATTATAGAGTTAGGACCACAGTACACTGAGGAGCCTTGGCATAGGCGCTATGGCTTAGGCACATACTATATTTGCTAATGTGTTTAAACAAAACCCTCTGTTCTTAAAGTGAACAGTTAGACATTGTCAGTTTGGTTGTTTTGTGCTATCTTGGCATTTTATGGCCCTTCGAAACTGTGATAGGTAGTGAGGCGTGAAATCAAAAGTTTACGCCCTTAGAAATCCTGAAGGTGGTTCTTGGTTTTTGGGGCCCCGTACGCAGCTAGGCTCCCAAAAAGTCCCACACGTGTTGTATCCCCGTGCTCAGGAGAAGCAGCAGCATTTATTTTGGGGTATAATTCCACACATGCCCATGGCATGTGTGAGCAATATATCATTTAGTGACAACTTTGTGCAAAAAAATAAAAAGTTTGTAATTTTCCCGCAATTTGTGACAAAATATAAAATATTCCATGGACTCAACATACCTTTAAGAAAATAGCTTGGGGTATCTACTTTCCAAAATGGGGTCATTTGGGGGGGGGGGGGGGTTGTGCCATCTTGGCATTTTATGGCCTTCAAAACTGTGATAGGTGGTTAGGAGTGAAATCAAAAATGTACGTCCTTAGAAATCCTGAAGGTGGTGATTGGTTTTCAGGGCACCGTACGCGGCTAGGCTCCCAAAAAGTCCCACACATGTGGTATCCCCGTACTCAGGAGAAGCAGCAGCATTTATTTTGGGGTATAATTCCATACATGCCCATGGCATGTGTGAGCAATATATCATTTAGTGACAACTTTGTGCAACAAAAAAAAAAAAAAAAGTTTGTCATTTTTCCGCAACTTGTGGCAAAATATATAATATTCCATGGACTCAACATGCCTCTCAGCAAATAGATTGGGGTGTCTACTTTCCAAAATGGGGTCATTTGGCTGGGTTTTGTGCCATCTTGGCATTTTATGGCCTTCAAAACTGTGATAGGTAGTGAGGAGTAAAATAAAAAATGTATGCCCTTAGAAATCCTGAAGGCGGTGCTTGGTTTTCGGGGGCCCCGTACGTGGCTAGGCTCCCAAAAAGTCCCACACATGTGGTATCCCCGTACTCAAGAGAAGCAGCAAAATGTATTTTTTGGTACAATTCCACATATAACCATGGCATGTGTGAGCAATATATCATTTAGTGACAACTTTTTGTAAAATAACTTTTTTTCTTTTTCTTTTTTGTCATTATTCATTCACTTGGGACAAAAAATAAAATATTCAATGGGCTCAACATGCCTCTTAGCATTTTCCTTATGGTGTCTACTTTCCAAAATGTGTTCCCTACGTGTGTTTCTAACTGTGAGGGGATGGGGCTGACAAGAGGAGGAGCCAGATCGCTGTTCCTACTTAGTAGGAACACACAATCTGTCTCTCCTCTCCTCGGGTGGCTGGCGGCGGTCGCACCCGCCGGCTACGCTTATAGGGTTCCCCGCCGTGTAGCAGGAGCTGACATACGGGTACGGTGTTTCGTGGAAGTGAGCCGATCTGCCGACATTTATGTGCATGAGCCAGTCGGCAAGTGGTTAAGGCATACATTGCAATGTCATAAGGCATGTAAATGAACCATGATGCATGTCAGCGTGCACTGATGTGTACTATGACACGTGATGACATCAAATACAATGTAGGTTGAAAACATGTAGATGCGCATTAACATACATTTTGATGCGCTTCTATTGATTTCAATGGAAAACCCATCAGAGGCCAAAAAGCATAGATGTGATTCCAGCCTGAAAGTGATGCAAACACTGCAGCTTTTCTCATTACAGCTATGGCAACAAGGGGTTATAAAGAAATCAGACCCTGCCACCCAGAAATGAATTTGAGAAAGAGCAGGAAGAAACCAACAAAAAATACTTTAGGATATTCAGGAATTCTCCCAATCCTTGCAACTGTAGCTCGCACCCCAATAAGGGGCCGCTGGTTTGCCTTGGGTTCTTTTCCCAGATTAGGGTAGTAGCAGTCAGATACACCGCAACAGTCACTCTTCTGGCTCAATGAACAGTCTAAAACAGTGATGGGGAACCTTGGCACCCCAGATGTTTTGGAACTACATTTCCCATGATGCTCAACTACACTGCAGAGTACATGAGCATCATGGGAAATGTAGTTCCAAAACATCTGGGGTGCCAAGGTTCCCCATCACTGCTCTAGAGGTTGCCTTTTAGGGATTTTTTGCTGAATAACTTGGATTGGGCATAGGGAGCTGTGGGATACTCCAAGAGCAATAAATTGAGGACGCTCCTCACTGTAATACTACTTCTCAGTTCAGTTCCTCCAGCAAAAGGTAAAAAATGCACAACACCAAGGTGCCTTCAGTAATGTCCGAGTCAAGGCAAACAATAGTATTGATATGCTAGGTATATCAGCCATAACAGTCACTAGGATCCTTCACTCAGGTATGTATTCACAATGTCCCTGGATACTTGGATACCTCCTACCAGTATCAGTCACACATTTCCAGAGTGAGTCTTCCAGACCAGATCCTCAGTGAAATCCCCCACAAGTAATTTTTTCTATCAGTAGAACAGGCCCAAACGTCAGCTGGGTGGCATAGAAAGGGCAGCAACCCTTCAAGCTGGGAACTTCTCCTCTTGGACAAGAACAAGACATTTCTAGACCCCAGAATATTTATGTGCACTGCAATCACCTACTGGGCACACCTCCCCAGGGATTGGCTGAGACACATAAATATTCAGGCTACTCATTTGACCTGTTCCACCCCTATGTTCTGGAACCTTCCAGGAGGCTGAAAGAAGCAATCAAGTCTGCAGCCTGTGAGACCCCGATGAGTCCAAACAAGCAGCAGCTGCTCCACTGATTACAAAAGAGCAGAAAACAGAAAAAATCATTAATTTACGTAGCTGCCTATCTTGGAGGGTGCTACATAACATACAGTGTATAGTTCACCAGGAGAAAATTGTTCTTTCCTTAATAAAACAGAGGTCACCCTTAAATTCACTAATTCAAGCCCCTATGCAGAGAGAAGAATCATGTCTCTAGTGTTCCCTACTCAAATGAGATTGATTTGACTGATGCCATCAGGGCCTTGCAGCCTGCGAGCCGGGGGCCTCACACAAGGGTTAAAGCAATTTGCAGTTGATATGAAGCACAAGGTCTGCCATCATTCCTCTGTGAGAAAGCTTTAGCAGATATGTCTGTGTACACTGCAGCTCCGCAATGTCAGCAAAGGATTCTGCAAATACTGTAGTGTCCCAGGACTTCAATCAATCAAATCAAAAAGAGATTTGCTGTCTGGAGGATTAAGTACATGTTACTAGAGGAGGGTGAGTCACATATCTGGAGTGGTGTGAAAAGATAAACCACCTAGTCCAGTGTGATAATCCCATCACCTCCTGTCCTCCGAGCCGTGTTAAAGGGCTTCTGGGCTCCAGTCACCTCAAAAAAACGTGGGCATTTTTCCTTTTCTGTTGGGGAGACAGATAACCACAATCCCATCCTTTTTTTTGGAAAGGAATGCACATTTTCGTATATGTTTTTATTTACGAAGGTCAAGATTAAAAAAGAAAATAGGAATTTTAGAATTTACCATTAAATATTTTTCTTGAAGTCTATTATAGGACACATGATTTCCATAATTCTGAAACCATGGCTGGGATAAGGGGCTGTTAGGTGGCAGGAGGGACAGTTGCCCCGGGTGCAGCGCCTTCATGGGGGGGGGGGGGGGGGGGGTGGCGCATGTCAAACCCTTCACCTCATGCACGCTCCAGAATGGTGGAGGGCAACTACCAGACTGTGGCCTAACTTATACTGGACCGCAGCTTTCTGTCTGTCCTGACAGCTACTGCTGTCACTCTATGCTCCAACATGTCCACTCTCTTCCTCCCTCACCCCATCCATCCACAGCCAACATGAAAAATATGCATGTGCAACCGCCCACCCAACCTCAGCTGCTAGAAAGCAAGCGAATGAGACATGCATGTGCAGTGCACCCTCCATGCCAACACTGAGCGGTGAAGAACTGGAGTGCCAAAGCACTGTCATGAGTTAACATTTGGGGAGGGGGGCAACTCTTGGAAGAGCCTGTCCCAGTGCTGGAGGAGCCTGTCCCGACACTGTCTGAAAAAATTTGTAGGCAGGTTTAGGTTGAGTCCACCTTGTGGCCCCCTTAAGATTGTTACTTTTTGAAATCCTTCCAGGAAGGAGGATGATTTCCCTTCCTTCCTGGCAGAATCCCATAAATATAGTGGGAGAATCTTGGTAGGGGCACAGAGAAATCAGCACCTAGGGGCAGTGACTTTAATACCTCTATCCCCTTGGTGGGGGTTCCCTGGAGATGGGCACAGCGATGCATCACCAGCCTTAAAGGGACTTATGGCGGTGTTTGAAGGAAAATGTTTTGTTGAACTGTGTTGGGGTCCAAGACCCGTATTGGCTTCTTGGATTCTTTATGCAATTGATTCTATATGCCTTGTGCTTCATACAAAGTCCAAACCTTTTGTTTTTACTTTTCCGTATTGGCTGTATCACCACTTCATATTCGGCAGTAAAGAAGTGCAGCTATGTGGGGCCTCGGTGTGCAGTTATTTGGGTATCACAGTAGATGGGATTAGAGAGAGAACGAGAGTTATCAGTGATGCCACCTGGCTGTTGGGCCCTGGAAAAATGATGCCCAGCATCTAGCTACCTCTAGGGTAGTGTCGCACAACCAGGAGGGAACACATCGAAAGAGAGAAAGTGAGAACTACAGGGCAAGTTCTGGTATGCCCAGTAGGCCAGTCTACGATAGGGGTGTACCAGCTGCTCATTGTGGTCATGTGTGCGGCAGACTGTCACCAGCTACCAAGTTGGCTTGGAGGTCGAGACACTAGTAAATAAAATAAAAAAAGAAACACTGAAGGCCAACCCCCCATATAACATACACTCTAACCATCATGCCTTTTGTAAGCAAGTAGTACATTATGCCAAAAGCACAGAGGGGTGAGACTTGTATCTCTAAATAAATAAATAAGTCAGAGTTGGATAACGTGCTCTCAGTGATGAGAGCTCAACATTGGGCCTGGCCAGACACACCCCTCTCCTCTTCTGCAGTAAGTTGAGGGGCAAGGGGAGTGGCTGTTACTCAGCTCTGCCAGCTCAGAGCACTGAAGAAGTGAAGCAGTTTATTCCAGAGAAAACAGGAATTGTTAAGCATTTCCTGGCATGAGGATGTCCAGCATCATCTAGCCTTTCCCCCGCTGCCTGACTGTCCCTGGCCCGCCCCTTTTCTTCATTGGATTTCAGTGCTGTCAATCGTTGAGGCTCAGCACCACATGTGGGCGTTACCTAGAGTGGTCTCCCGCCACCTTCCCCCGCTCTTCCCGGGCCTCCCGTCCCACCGGGAAGAGCGGCGGGACCCAAGCCACCATTCAGCAGTTCTGCCGGCTAGGCTGAGACCCGTACAAAGCCGTATTCAGCTCAGATCGGGTCTCCGTTGTAAAATCCCAGAAGCGAGGTCACACGTCACTTCCAGTTTACTCGGCTGCCAATGGCGCAGTTTAAAAAAAAAAAATGACAGTATTCAGAATCTCTGTTTTTGGCGCAAAGGAGGGATCCCTGATCCCTCCATAAAGAGTACCTGATACCACCTATTACTGTCACAGCAATAAAAGTGATCAGATTTTTTTTTTTTAAGTGAGAGTAAAAACGCAAACGCAAGTCGCGCCTGCAAATGTAAACAGTGTTCAAATTACACATGTGAGGTATCACCACGATCATCAGAGTGAGAGCAATAATTCTAGCACCAGACCTCCACTGCAACTCTAACCTGGTAACCGTTGAATTTTTCCTAAAGCGTCACCTTTGGAGATTTTTAGGTACCATAGTTTGTTGCCATTTCACCAGTGTGTGCAGTTTCAAAGCATGATATGTTAGGTATCTATATACTCGGCGTAACATCGTCTTTCACATTATACAAAAAAGTTGGGCTAACTTTACTGTTTATTTTTTTTTTCATTCATGAAAGTGTATTTTTCCCCAAAAAAATGTGTTTGAAAAAACGCTGCGCAAATGCCGCATGACATAAAATATTGCAATGATCACTATTGTATTCCCTAGGGTCTCTGCTAAAAAAAATATAATATATATATATATATATATATATATATATATATATATATATTGACTGTATGGGGGTTCTAAGTAATTTTCTAGCAAAAAATATGGATTTTAACTTATAAGCAAAACATTTCAGAAATAGGCTTAGGCTCTGTTTCCACTACTGCGAGTTTTTTTGTACGACTTGACACATTTGAAGCACACAATGAAGTCAAAATCCATGTATTTCGATGGTCCCCGTTCTAATTGGTGTGACTCAAGTCGCAGCGACTCCAAAAAAACGTTTTTTTTGTACTACTTTGTTCGGATTTTGGTGCAACTTGTTCTCCCATGGTTTTCGCATGACATCGCATCAAAAACCGCATTGCAAAGTCGCACTGTAAAATTGCGCAACTTTGGGGTCACAATAGTGGAAACCTAGCCTTAAGCCTAGTACACACGATCAGACTTTCCGACTGGAAATGTTTGATGACAGGCTGTTGGCAGAAAATCCCACCGTGTGTACGCTTCATAGGACAATTGTCGGATTTTCCGCGGACAAATGTTGGATGGCACGTTTATAAATTTTTCTCAAACAAATGTGTGTTGTCGGATTTTCCAAGCGTGTGTACACAAGTCCGTCGGACAAAAGTCCAAAGTACAAACACGCATGCTCGGAAGCAAGGACGAGCCGTAAGCGGTCGGTCTTGTAAATTAGCGTTCGTAATAGAGAATTAACATTTGTGACGTGGCAAATTATGAAATCTAGAAATGCAGCGCACAATTCTCTTCTTCTTTAATGGGATAATAATGAAGCGGCTTTGCTGGTGATAACGATGGAGTTATTTGCAAACACATTTTCAAAGGCTTTTTTTTTTTTCTAGTGATATCAAGAATAATATTATTATGCTTTTTTTTCCCATTTGTGCAAGTTACCACAACACCATTATCCCGTAGTTTTTAAGATCAAAGATACAACTATGTTGGTGTCCCTTGTTAATTTTACATTGTATTTTTTAAAATGTAACTGCCTACTCCCAAACTGTCATTTGAAGTAAAACACATAGCCAAGTATTATTCTACACAATTTTTTTATTGTGCATTAAAAAAATAAAAATAAAAATTAGACATGCTATCTAACCAATAGAACTTAACCAAAAAGTGCATTCGATGCATCCAAAAATATAGAAAATATACCAAATCAAATAATTATTCAACCAAAAAAATAATGTCAAAGCAATAACTACAAGACCAATAAAAAATTACACGTTATCTCCTCCGATTTCACAACATAGCTGGTTGATGAACGCCCGTTCAGAAACAAACTGAAAAGTGCAAAATGAAAAGTGTGAAATGAAAAGCTCGAATCAACACTCATCAAACTTCTACTAACACAAAATTAGCATAAGGAGCCCAAAGGGTGGCGCTAAAGAGCTTAAAAAATAACGTAGTACATCACTATATTTGTAATTGTTGGCCAACAATTCCTTGCTGTGTGTAAGCAAGACAAGTTTGGGCGAACACCCTTCGGACAAAGGTCCACGTTCTTTTTTTGGCCGACAATCCGATCCGGTGTATGAGGCATTAAAGCGTGAAAGGGTTTTTAATGAAGATGAAAAAAGAAAGAACCAGGGTAAGCAACACACATGGCCTCAAGGCCAGGTTCACATCTATCCGCTTTTGTCATTTACGTTTCATTTCATTGGTCTACTGGAAGTCATGAAAAAGGCAAAGAAAAATGGACGTGCCTCATTGTTTTCAAACACACCGCACTGCATTGCACCGCATAGACCTGGGCAGCATTCCTGAAAGCGGAGGTCCACCCTAAAGTGGACCTTCCGCTCATTGGAATCCTCCCCCCCTTCGGCGCCACAATTGGCACCTTTCAGGGGGGAGGGGGGTGCAGGTACCTGTACAGTACAGGTATCTGCACCCACTTCCGGCATAGCTATCTGCGGAAAGGGGCGTAGATTACGCCCCTTTCCGAAAGTCCCCCGCTGCCTGCTGGGAAACACACGGATCCCAGAGACAGCGGGGACCATCCTTATTGCGCAGCGCGACTCGCGCATGCGCAGTAGGGAACCGGGAAATGAAGCCGAAAGGCTCCACTTCCTGATTCCCATACCCAAGATGGCGGTGGCAGCACCCGAGAGACGATCGAGAGATCAGCTTCGGGTGCCGACATCGCGGGCACTCTGGGCGGGTAAGTGTCCTTATTTTAAAAGTCAGCAGCTGCAGTATTTGTAGCTGCTGGCTTTTAAAAAAAAAAAACGGCGGAACTCCCGGTGGACTCCCGCTTGAATTACATTGCATCTTATGATACATCCATTGTTTTGCTTTTACAACGCATGCGTTAAAAACACAAAGGCGTGAAGGAGGCCTAAATAGAATTTATCATTAGGAAAAGAGTTCTTGGCATGCAATAAATTCTTCATTAGATGCAAAGGGGGTTATTTACGAAAGGCAAATCCACTTTGCACTAAAAGTGCACTTGGAAGTTCAGTCACTGTAAACCTGAGGGGTAGATCTGAAATGAAGGGAAGCTCTGCTGATTTTATCATCCAATCATGTGCAAGCTAAAATGCTGTTTTTTTTATTTTCCTTGCATGTCCCCCTCCGATCTACAGCGACTGCACTTCAAAGTGCACTTTCAGGGCACTTGTAGTGCAAAGTGGACTTTCTTTTAGTAAATAACCCCCCAAAGTCTCTGCTCTGGAACAATCAGTGAACATCTGTGAATTCTGGTTGCCTTTCCCCCGCATCTACAGCAGAGACATACTGAGCCGCGGACACTGCAGATAATTATTCCGCGTCCTGAGTAAATTTAGTTCTAACTAGGAGCGTTAATCCGAATGCTGACAGACTGGGCAAAAACACGTAACTTTAGCTAACGAGTGATCTGCTGCATGACATGCAAGAGCTTTTTTTTCTTGGTGACAGATCCCATTCAACACTGTGCAAACAATGTAATGTAGACAAATTTAGCTAGAAACGACATAATTATCAATCAGCAGTGACATCTGTTGGTTTGATTCTGCCTTAGCATAAACAGTAGAAAAAAAAAATACTCATTAGCCAATAAACTGCGGCCTGTATTGAAAATGGCGCTCACGTACGCTTAGTGCAGTTTAAGAAACACTTTTGCTGTTTGTGTAAATAAATTAGAAAAATATATGCAATGGGGGTTATTTAATAAAGGCAAATCCAGTTTGCACTAAAAGTGCAAACTACAAGTGAAAAGCGGACTTGAATTTGCACTTAAAGTGCACTTGGAAAGCAGTCGCTGTAGATCCGAGGGGGGCATGCAAGGAAAACAGCTTGCACATGATTGGATAATAAAATCAGCAGAGTTTCCCCTCATTTCTGATCTTCCCTTCAGATTTACAGTGACTGCACTTCCAAGTGCACTTCCAGTGCAATTTCAAGTGTACTTTTCACTTGTACTGCAAAGTGGATTTGCCTTTCGTAAATAACCCCCAATGTCCGATGTCTCCATACTGCCAGGCACGTAAGCAGAAATCGCAGAGTAGATCGGAACATGGTAAAAAAAAAAAAAGTAGCACCCGACATGATATGGGCTACCCTGCTCTGCTGCTGCATAAGCTCTTGCAGTCCATCAGCATGAGATTGTGGAGGAAAAAGGATTTGGGGATGGTTATAAAGACTGGGGAAATCCATGCAATGCAACCATGGAGAGGGGAAATACCCATCACTTATGCCCCATACACACGATCGGATTTTCAGACAATAAATGTTGGATGTGAGCTTGTTGGCGGAAAGTCCGACCATGTGTACGCCCCATCAAACATTTGTTGTTGGACTTTCCGCCAACAAATGTTGGCTTGCAGGTTCTCAAATTTTTTTGCCAACAAAACTTTGTTGTCGGACTTTCCGATCGTGTATACACAAGTCCGTCGCACAGAAGTCGCACAGAAGTCCATGCATGCTCAGAATCAAGTATGAGCCGGAAGCGCTAGGTCTTGTAAAACTAGTGTTCGGAATGGAGATATCACATACGTCTTGTACATCACTACGTTCATAATTGTTGGCCAACATTTGTTTGATGTGTGTATGCAAGACAAGTTGGAGCCAACAACCTTCGAACGAAAGTCCAATCATGTGTACGGGGCATTACAGTTAGGTTATTGGACAAGTATCTTTAGTGAACCGGTAAATTTTTGGTTAATCATCCAGAAGGAGAGCTAAAACAGCACCGCACATAATTCCCTGTAATGTTGCTCCTACAGGCTTATGCTGCTACCAGGTGCTGGCTTACATAAATGCTCATCAGGCTCAAGCCCTGGACTACAACAAAATGGTGCCCCTACACTGTTAAGGCACACCTATGGTCACAAAATGTAGACACATGTAAAAATGTAGAAAAATGTAAAAATGGCTTCAGCTTGGTCTCTACCCATGGGAGACTAATGGCTGGAGACCAAGCTGAAGCCATTTTTATACATTTTGTTTTTGTTCTGACCCCACCCCCCTCCGCCATTCAGGATTAGGCCAGAATGATGTGTCCCTGGTCTTGTAGCCTCCTGGGATACTCAGGTCATATCTCCCAGGAGCCCAGAAATGTTGTGTCCCTGGTCTTGTAGCCTCCTGGGATACTCAGGTCACATCTCCCAGGAGGCCAGAGTGATGTATGCTTCGTCTTGTAGCCTCCTCGGACACTAAAATCATAACTTCCAGGAGGCCAGGATTACGTGACCCTGGTCTTGTAGCCTCCTGAGATACTTAAGTCATATCTCCCAGGAGGCCAGAATGATGAGCATCCCAGGAGGCTACAAGACTAGGGGCACAAGTCATATATCCCAGGAGGCCAGAATTGTGTCCCTGGTCTTGTAGCCTCCTGGAATACTGAAGTCACATCTGCCAGGAGGCCAGAATGATGTGTCCCTGGTCTTGTAGCCTCCTGGTATACACAGGTCATATCTCCCTGGAGGCTGCAGCACCAAGGACATGGAGTGGCCAGGTGGCTGTTTGAACCCAGAAGAGGCAGCCAGCTGAAGAGAACCAAGATGATGGCACAGGACCCTAGTCGCCCAAACATATAGTGGAGGGAAAAACTATGGATTTTTTTGTGTGGGTAATTATGTACTTAAAGCAGCTAGTCATCTGACATCTTTCCAGGCCCTGCTTTCTGGACATGCTTTTTTGGACAAACTTTATGTATGGTAGATACACAAATATAGCCATTTATGTAGACATAGAAGTAAAAGATGAATATATACCTATCCATTCCTTGTTACATGCTTATGAAGCAATAGTGGATGTATCCCTTACCTTGACCTAAACTACACAATGGACATTTATACATACGTTATTCCTTTGCCAGGTGTATGCTTTTACCTTATGGCAAGCTTCCTTATTTGGATGAGATATGTTTGATGCACTCTCACTCTGGGGCTATCTGTGTACAGTCCTTCCATTTCTCCTTGTGGCGTTGGGCTGGGCATTCCATGTTTCCCAATTGTAATCTGGGTACGTATTTATGAACACTCAATATATGTCACAAATATAAATACTGCCCTTTTTAAATTCTATTTTCCCACGGGGAACACATACAATATACCCTGTTTTTTTATGTTGATGTATAACTCATTTTTTAATGTGTATATATATATATTTCTCAGTACCAATAGGCTCCTCTGAGGAAGCTGTAAGCGAAACGCTTAGTGATCTCTTGGTACTTTGATCTCCTGTGGGGCCCTGATATGAAAGACCTTCTCTAAATACCAGCCACAGAGTCCACCATATCTATGGGCATACCTACAGGTTATTTTTTGCTCACATAGGCCACACCTGTTTGAGATAATAGTATATGTACATATATAAAATTACCTGTTTCAAATGCAATATTTGATTTTAAAATGATTTTTACTATAATGTTATAATACATTTGGATTTTTAATCAATTGTGTGCTCTCTCTTTCATTTGGGTCTACTGGTGGCTACCAATTTAAGGTTGCTAAGGGTTCCTTGTGCTGTGGCTGATTGACCTCCCACCTGATGGTTCCTGCATAATTTCAGGATCAACACTACTTGGCAAAAGCAGCAGAATAACAAAATGATCGTTTTAGCTGTCTAAGGTTGACACTCTGACCACCACTGTAAGGGTTGCAATTTTCCTACTGACCTCCAATATAAGGACATGTTTCCCCATGGACTCCTAATGAATGACCTGGAATTTTATTTAGGGGCTCTTCTGGGGTAAAAAGGCTAATTTAACTATTGAGGAATATATTTTAATGACATTTTTGTGGCATCAGCTTAAAATGTTTGTTCTTGGATTTGGATAGGATTTATTTAACCACTTGCTTACTGGGCACTTAAACCCCCCTCAGTCCCAGACCAATTTTCAGCTTTCAGCGCTGATGCACTTTGAATGACAATTGCGCGGGCATACAACACTGTACCCAAATGAAATTTTTATCATTTTTTTCCCCACAAATAGAGCTTTCTTTTGGTGGTATTTAATTACAGCTCGGAGTTTTATTTTTTGCTAAACAAACAAAAAAAGATGCAAAAAAAAAAAATCATGTTTAATAGTTTGTTATAAAATTTTGCAAACGGGTCATTTTTCTCCTTCATTGAAGTGCGCTGATGAGGCGGCACTGATGGGCTGCACTGGTGGGCACTGATGGGCTGCACTGGTGGGCACTGATGGGCTGCACTGGTGGGCACTGATGGGCTGCACTGGTGGGCACTGATGGGCTGCACTGGTGGGCACTGATGGGCTGCACTGGTGGGCACTGATAGGCTGCATTGGTGGGCACTGATAGGCTGCATTGGTGGGCACTGATAGGCTGCATTGGTGGGCACTGATAGGCTGCACTGGTGGGCACTGATAGGCTGCACTGGTGGGCACTGATAGGCATAGTTAAGGCGGCACTAATAGGCACAGATAAGGCGCTTTTTTTTTTTTCTCCTCGCGCTGACAGCGCGAGGAGGAATAATAGCCGATTACCGGCTCCGTTATATCACATGATCAGCTGTCATTGGCTGACAGCTGATCACGTGATAAGGGGTCGGGATCGACCCCTTGCACGGATCGGTGATCAGGCGAGTCTCATAGACTCGCCGATCACAGAGCGCGCCGCGCGCACCCCTCAGGGGGCGCGCAGGCCGCTCGTGCACGGGACGACGTCAATAGACGTAGTCCCGGAAAAGGAGATCCGCGCTGTAGCCGTCATTTGACTATATCGCGGATCTCAAGTGGTTAAATTACACTTAACCTTAGAAGAGTAAACAAAATGCATTAAGCACTTGTAGGGATCTGCTGCCCTCTACTGTTAGCTGCTAATATCACAGTGTTATGTATATTTATGTATTAAAGTGGAGTTCAACCCAAAAATTGAACTCTCGCTTTAAGTGCTGGTGACCCCTCGACATGCCCCATTTGGCATGTCATTTCTTTGGGGGGGGGGGGGGGGGGTTGGGGCAGGCATCCAGTTTTTACAGGCACCAAGCTCCCACTTCCTCCCCTGGCACCGTGGTGCCGGAAGGAAGTTCACCAATCCCCCCTCCCTCCCTGCAATCTTGTGGGACACGTCACAGGTCCCAGAAGATTGCCCGACCATTCACAGGTGAAGCGTGGATCGCACATGTGCAGTGCGTGCCCAGCTATGAAGCCACAGCCAGGTGCCCACAGTTAGAATGCTGGTGCCGTGGAGAGGAGGGGGAGAGGAGCGGGGCTTCGTGCGCCCGCATCGCTGAACCGTGGGACAGGTGAGTGTCTGATTATTAAGTCAGCAGCTACACTTTTTGTAGCTGCTGACTTTTAAATGAGTGGAACTCTGCTTTACCATTTCCTGTCTCAGGGAGGGGCCTTGAAAACCTCAGAAGGAGGAAAAGTAGAGAGGAACAGGGTAATGAGCCACATGGCTTTATACACATAGGGGCTGCTACTACTGCTGTATTTTTACCCTGATCAGAAGCAGAGACTATGCGAATAGTTCTGTGTTTTACTTGTTTATCTCCAGCTACCCGTAACTTCTTGAGTGTATTTCTAAATCTCAGTGACAGACAAGTCTCTGTCTTATTGTTATTACCTTACATGCACAGTACCAGATAGTTAGGTCTGTGCTACAGTATGTGTGTAGTGGTCACCTTCCAGCTATTAGAAGGTGAACCTGTTTATTGCAGTATTGGGGGTTAATTACTAAACCCGGAAAGTGCAAAATCTGGTGTATCTCTGCACAAAAAACAGTCAGCTTCCAATATTTATTGCCAAAGCTTAATTGAACAAGCTGAAGTTAGTAGCTGATTGGCTACCATTCACAGATGCACCAGATTCTGAGTGCATCAGTTTTAGTAAATGTCTGCCATGCAGCAATATGTTATTCTAGTTAACCCTGTCCCTTCTGGTCTGGGTTTCTGTTGCTAGGTTTAGCTTAGGACTCAATAACCAGCATAGCAAGGTTAGGCATCCGATGACCACATCTGATTGTAAAGCCTCGTACACACGATCGGATTTTCCGCAGACAAAGCATCAGACTTTTGTCCAAAGGGCGTTGGCCAGGAACTTGTCTTGCATACAAGCGGCAAGGAAATGTCGGCCAACAAACACGAACGTAGTGACGTACTACGAGACTACAAAGAGGAAGTTCAATTGTCATGCGCCACCCTTTGGGCTCCTTCTGCTAATTTTGTGTTAGTAGAAGTTTGGTTGATTCATGCTTATCATTTTGCGCTTTTCAGTTTGTTTCTGAATGGCTGTTCGTCAACCAGCCATGTTGCGGAATCGGAGGAGATAATGTGTTATTTATTATTGGCCTTGGAGTTATTGCTTTGACCCAAGTCCAGTCCAGAAACAGGAGGAGGAGGATTTCTTGGACTAAAAATTGGTTGCTTTATTAATCGTGACCAGTTATGTCATATGCCTTTGCTGCGGGAGCTCCAGGAGAATAATCCGGATGATTTTCAGAATTATCTCCGGATTACGGACCCCTGCTTTCACCAACTCTTGGCATTGGTTACCCCCTATATTAAGAAGCAGTACACATGCATGAGGCTTTTATTTTATTTTTTTAATTGAATAATGATTTTATTTGGTATATTTTATACATTTTTGGATGCATATAATGCACTTTTTGGTTAAGTTCTATTGGCAGATAACATGTCTAATTTTATTTGTTTTCTTTTTTTAATGCACAATAAAAAAAATGTGTAGAATAATACTTGGCGATGTGTTTTACTTCAAATTACAGTTTGGGAGTAGGCAGTTTCTTTTAAAAAAATACAATGTAAAATTAACAAGGGACTCCAACATAGTCGTACCTTTGATCTTAAAAACTACGGGATAATGGTGTTGTGGTAACGTGCCCAAAAAAAAACAAAAAAAAACAAGCATAATATTATTCTTGATATCACTAGAAAAAAAAAGCCTTTGAAAATATGTTTGGCAGAACTCCATCAGTATCACCAGCAAAGCAGCTTCATTATTATCACATTAAAAAAAGAGAATTGTGCGCTGCATTTCTAGATTTCGTAAATTTACTGTGTCACGTATGTTAATTCTCCATTACGAATGCTAGTTTACAGACCGATCGCTTACGGCTCGTCCTTGCTTCCAAGGATGCGTGTTTTTACTTTGGACTTTTGTCCGACGGACTTGTGTACACACGCTCGGAAAATTCGACAACAGACATTTGTCCATGCAAGATTTATAAACCTGCCATCCAACATTTGTTCACAGAAAGTTGGCCAACAATTGTCCGATGGAGCGTACACACGGTTGGATTTTCATCCAACAGCCTGTCATCACACAATTCCCATCGGAAAATCCGATCGCGTGTATGAGGTTCAGTTGCATTATAGATTAAAAACCACTAGGGGCTAAAATGCAGAGTAGATAGGCTGAGTCTGAGTTCCTGTGTCATACCAGAGTTCCTGTCGGTGAGAAGCTCCGTTTCAGGCTGGTTGGACAACAGTTGGAAGATCTCCAAAAATCTCCAAAAATCCAGAACACATGATACAAATGTTATAAATTGAGTTGCAGTTCAGTAAGTAAAATAATACTTTGCTCAAGCAAAAGATGACTTAGTACTTAGTGGAGAAACCCTTGTTGGCAAGCACAGATGTAAGATGTTTCTTGTAGTTGGTTACCAGGTTTGTACACATCTCAGGAGGGATTTTGGTCAACTCTTCTTCATTGATCTTCTCTAAATCCTTACAGTTTCCTGGCTATTGCTCGGCAACTCGAGTTTTCAGCTCCTTACATACATTTTCTATAGGATTAAGGTTTGGACACTCCATGATCTTAATGTGCTTCTTGCATGGAGCTCCAGACCGAGGACGACTGATGGTTATTTTGTATTTCTTCCATTTGCGAATAATCGCTCCAACAGCTGTCTCCTTCTAACCAAGCTTCTTGCTGATGGTCTTGTAGCCCATTTCAGCCTTGTGTAGGTCTACAATCCTGTCTCTGATGTCCTTTGACAGCTCTTGCCAGTCTGTGGGAGTCAGAATTCTTGTTGGTTGGTAGGAGATCAAATCCTTATTTTACTCACTGAACTGCAACTCAATTTATAGCATTTGTATCATGTGTTTTTTTGTGGATTTTTGGTTGATATTCTGTCTCTCTTATTTAAAATACATATATGATAACAATTATAGACCCTTCATTTCTTTGTAATTGGGCAAACTTACAAAACCTGCAGGGAATCAAAGAACCATTTCCCCCACTGTACTTATGGTTAACCGATTGCCGACCAGCCACAGTCATTATACGGTGGAAGGTCGGGATGTTCAAGTGAGACGTTGTAGCTGTATATCGGTCCTTTAAGCAGAGATAGCAGGGGAACCGATGCGCTTGGCTGGAGGACACGATGACCGCCAGCCACACGCAATCATGGGCACGGGAGCCAGAACAGGGACGTGTGTGTGTGTAAACATGCAAATCCGCCTTCTGTGAGGAGAGGAGAGACAGATCCTACTAGCTAGGAACAACGATCCATCTTCTCCTGATTTTTATTATGACTGCATCGTGGCCGGTGTTCATTGCGACCGCCGGTTACGAGCATCGGCACCCCCGCAGTGCGGTGCACGCGCGTGCCTGCTATCTCTGCTTATAGGGCCAACATATAGCTACAACGGCTTGTGGGAACGTGCCAACCTGCCGCAGTATAATGACAGCGGCTGGTCGACAATCGGTTATCCATAAGTACAGTGGGGAAATATTTATTTGATTCCCTGCAGATTTTGTAAGTTTGCCCACTTATAAAGAAATGAAGGGTCTATAATTGTTATCATAGGTGCATTTTAAATAATAGAGACAGAATATCAACCAAAAATCCAGAAAAAACATTGGGTAACGAGCATCGGCATCTCCGCAGTGCATCGGGCACGTGCGCGCCTGCTATCCTGTTTAAAGAAGCCGACGTATAGCTACGACGGCTCGCGAGATTGTGCCGACCTGCCGCAGTATAATGATGGCAAGTGGTTAAAGTGCCCTAGGGCCGTATCGTAAAAAATGGCCCGGTCAGGAAGGGGGTAAATTCTTCTGGGGCTGAAGTGGTTAATCTTATATACTGTTTGCAGTAGTTCTTCTGCTCCCAATTACTTTGTTTAGATTACTGGTTAATTTCCCAGGAAGGGAATCCCATCTGTTCACAGAGGCCCTGTCCTGGGCGGAGGCACTGCCAACTTTATTATCAAACCCACACTTCTACTTAGCGAAGGCTCTGGTTCTCTTATGCCGCGCACACACGACCGGACTTTCCGTCAGAATAAACTCTGACGGTCTTTCTGACGGAGTTCCGACCGAACGGACTTGCCTACACACGATCACACCAAAGTCCTTTCGTTTCGAACGTGATGACGTATGACAGGACTAGAAAAGGAAGTTCAGTAGCCAATAGCTTCCCTTGCGTCGTATTTGGTCCGTCGGACTAGCATACAGACGAACGGTTTTCCCGATAGGTATTAATTCCTTCGGAAAGATTTAAAACATGTTCTATTTCTACGTCCGTCAGAATTTTTTAAGCAAAAAAGTCAGATGAAGCCCACACACGATCGGAATATCCGATGAAATGATTCCGTCTGTCTTTTTCTGCCGGAAAGTCTGGTTGTGTGTACGTGGCATTATTTACCTACAGGTTTCAGCTCAACATACTTGTTTAGTGAGGGCCAATTCTCCCCCACAAAATAGGGCTACACACTTATTGAAAATATATACAGTCCATTTTGTAGGATTGGCCCTGTTTACTGAATGACTTCTTCCCTAGGGCCCCTACCACGCTAGCTTAAAATTGATTGAGCAGCTGCCATTTTATTTTTCTATTTCATTTACACAGAAAAATCCCCCAACCAACAGCAATGCATTAGTTGAGACACATGTACATGCAGCAGCCTTATCTTTTGCTGCAAGCGCCCTACATGTGTACATACCAATTAGACATGGATTTATTCCATTTATTTTCATGTGACAGCGAATATCTCTTTTGCGATAAGCTGACACATTCCCTTTAAGCAATGTTTATACTCTCTTCCAGGCTGCTGAACTTGTAAAGAAGGTCCATGTGATAATAGGGAGCGTCATATTACATTCTCCCTCATACAGGATCCATCAACCTAAATAACGTGACAGGCAATCTGTGGCGCCTTCTCTTTACATTAGGCAAATGTATGGCAGTGACTGTGTTGTAAGGAAACAGTATAACCAGTGGAGTCTCTTGGATTGGTCAGGAATGGCTCTTTGGTGGGGGGGGGGGTTAAATGTCTGGGCGACCGGGACGTTGGGAGGGCAAAAATGAGTAGCAGCAAAAGCCATCTGGTTAACACATGCCGTAAAAAATGAACTGTAAAAATTCTTTAAAAAACTATTCATATCAGTGAGGATAATTTCAATGCAGGGACTGTCATGGACTGTCTGGGTGTTAATAATAGTGTATATGTTGGTGTGTTGTGTAGATACTAGAATATATTAGAGTAAAGCTGGTCACGCACCAGTAGAATTTTTTTTTTTTTTTAAAGTTGAGTTTTCGGAACATTAATTCAATTTTGTATTGCATGGGTGCTCAACCTGTGGCCCTCCAGCTGTTGCAGAACTACAATTCCCATCATGCCCCTGCCTATGGGAGCCATGCTTGTAACTGTAAGCCCTTGTACACACGGTTGGACATTCCGATGGACAATGTCCGATAGGACCGTGTTGTCGGATAATTCGACAGTGTGTGGGCTCCATCGGACTGTTTCTGTCGGAGTATCCGACGGACCAAGTTTTCCAGCTGGGCTATAAAATTTTCCCACAACATGATCCGATCGGACTTTGTCCGATTGTGTGTAGAGAATTCCAATCGGACAAAGTGCCACACATGCTCAGATCGAATTCCTAGACCAAAGCTATTGGTTACTAGCCTGAACGTAGTCCCATCGTAATGAAATAACGTCATCACGTTCTGAACGATTGGATTTTCAGACAACTTTGTCCGACCGTGTGTATGAAACAGTTTCGAACAAAATCCGTCGGACAAAATCCAACGAATTTGGTTGTCAGAATGTCCGACCGTGTGTACAAGGGCTTAGCCTTGCAATGTCTTTTGGAACTTGTAGTTCGGCAACAGCTGGAGGGCCACGTGTTGAGCACCCATGGGTTAGAGCAGGCTTTTTCTCAACCTTTTAACCTTAGAGGAACCCCAAAAATAATTTTCATGTCTCGGGGAACCCTTACTAAAACCAAATCATCAGGGCTCAATAGGAACAATGCTCCTTATGTTGGTGGTCAGTAGGAAGAATGTCCCCCCTTAAAGTTCTGTTTAGAACGCCACCCTTAATGACAATTAAAAAGATATTTGGTGTCATGCTGGTGGCTTTGCTAAGTGGTGCTGAACCGTAAACTCTGTAGGCACCATCCAATAGGTGGTTCATCAGCCACAGCTCAAGGAACCCCTAGCAACCTCTGGAGGAACCCCAGGGTTCCACAGAACCCTGGTTGAGAATGGCTGGGTTACAGGGTTCCAATTGATGAGAAAATTTGAAGGAGTGAGATGGCAAATTTTTGTCAAATATACTCTATATACTATATACTATATTCAAAAACCTGGTATTATGTCTGGGATTCCATTCAAGTACTAGGTCTGGACAGTATTTCAAAGACAATCAGTTGACTCCTCCATGGCAAGATAAATGCTCTGATGAACAATTTTCCATATGAACGTTCTAACAAAGTTCTACTGGTCTACTTGTAGCACCCTTCTTATTTAGGCTGCTAATAGAAGTTCGGTAAATTTAGCTTTTGGTTCTGTAGCCAGTGGAGCAGAATTTGATTGTTTTTATGCAGGAGAATAACGTCTCCAATAAATGTCTCCAACTCACAAGCCGACCTCAATGTTTAATTGGGCAGATGAGGTTTAATGTTGATAAATGTAAAGTTATTGGGGGCTAAGAATATGCATGCATCATACATACTAGGGGGAGTACAACTGGGGGAATCCATAGTGGAGAAGTATTCTTTGGGAAGACCATTATGGAGACAAAGCTCCATTTATTGTTGGTACTGTCCCACTATATTATATATAAAGATAAGTACCCCCCAAATACAAAAGGGACTTTAACCACTTCAGCCCCGGAAGAATTTACCCCCTTTCTGACCAGAGCACTTTTTGCGATTTGGCACTGCGTCGCTTTAACTGGTAATTGCGCGGTCGTGCGACATGGCTGCCAAACAAAATTGATGTCCCTTTTTTCCCACAAATACAGCTTTCTTTTGGTGGTATTTGATCACCTCTGCGGTTTTTATTTTTTGCGCTATAAACAAAAAAAGAGCGAACGCATTATTTTTTACTTTTTGCTATAATAAATATCCCCCAAAAATATATAAAAAAAACTTTTTTTCCCTCAGTTTAGGCAGATATGTATTCTTCTACATATTTTTGGTAAAAAAAAAATAACAAAAACGCAATAAGCGATTATTGATTGGTTTGCGCAAAAGTTATAGCATTTACAAAATAGGGGATAGTTTTATGCCATTTTTATTAATATATATATATATATATATATATATATATATATATATATATATATATATATATATATATATATATATTTTTTTTTTAAATGGCGGCGATCAGTGATTTTTATCATGACTGCAACATTATGGCAGATACATCGGACATATTTTTGACACATTTTTGGGACCATTGTCATTTATACAGCAATCAGTGCTATACAAATGCACTGATTCCTGTGTAAATGACATTGGCAGTGAAGGGGTTAACCACTAGATGGCAGTGTGGGGGTTAAGTGTGTCCTGGGGCGTGTTTCTAACTGTGGAGGGGCGTGGCTGTGTGTGACACATCACTGACCTCTGCTCCTGATCACAGGGAGCAGAGATCAGTGACACTGTCACTAGGCAGAACGGGGAGATGCTTGTTTACATTGGCATCTCCCCGTTCTTCCTCCCTGTGAGGCGATCGCGGGTATCCCAGCGGCGATCGAGTCCGCGTGACCCGCAACCTGATTCATGGAGCTTGTCGTGTGCCCCCTGGTCGCCTCTTAAAGGGCCACGTACAGGTACGTGATTCTGCCTGTACGAGCCCTTCTGCCGACGTATATAAGCGCGAGGCGGTCGGCAAGCGGTTAAGGGTGAATTTAAAAAAAAAATTGAAAATGTTTAGAAATATAATAAATATATAAATAAAAACCCTGTCATAAACAAACATGACAGTGATACGTGAAGTAATATACAATATTCATATGTAACACATAAGCAAAAGAACACAACATTTCTCCTGTATCCCGACGCATTTTGGGATATTCAAGATAAGTCCCTTCTTCGGGGGCATAGAGGAGACAATAATTGGAAATGCTCAAAGCTATTTCATGAAATAAGATATTAAAATTAGGTGGTTAGAGACTGTACCAAATAGGTGTAGAGACATATACAGGCAGGGAAGATGGTTAACCAAGCCAACAACGTGAGTCTTCAAGCCCTGAGAGATCCCGCACAAGGGTCCCCAACAACAAAAGTGAGTCCTCTTAACAAAGAAGTGTATACTAAATATATAGCTGCACTTGTTGAAGAGAAACGGTCCTTGGTGGAGAAATGGCGGCATTTGCCTCACACAGAACCCCGGTAGGTAGCATCCACCTGTGGAGAAGGATCTGGGGGTTTTGGTAGATCATAAGCTCAATAATAACATACAATGCCAAGCTGCGGTTTCCAAAGCGAGCAAAGTCCTTTCTTGTATTAAGAGAGGTATAAACTTCAGAGAGAGGGATATAATTTTGCCCCCCTGTACAAATCATTAGGAAAACCTCATCTGGAATATGCAGTTCAGTTTTGGGCACCAGTTCTCAAAAAAGATATTGGTGAACTGGAGAAAGTGCAGAGAAGGGCAACTAAACTGATAAGAAGCATGGAGGAACTCAGCTATGAGGAAAGATTAGAGGAACGCAATTTATTCTCTCTTGATAAGAGGAGATTAAGGGGGGATATGATCAACATGTACAAATACATAAGTGGTCCATATAGTGAACTTGGTGTTGAGTTATTCACTTTAAGGTCATCACAGAGAACAAGGGGCCACTCTTTACGTCTAGAGCAGGGCCAACTATGGCCCTCAAGTTGTTCAGGAACTAGAATTCCCATCATCCCTAGTCATGTCTGTGAATGTCAGTTTTACAATGCCTCATGGGACATGTAGTTCCACAACAGCTGGAGGGCTGTAGTTTGGAGATCCCTGCTCTAGGTGAAAAGAGATTTAATTTCCAAATATGGAAAGGTTCTTCACAGTAAGAGCTGTGAAAATGTGGAATAGACTCCCTCAAGAGCTGGTTCTGTCCAGCTCAGTAGATTGCTTTAAAAAAGGCCTGGATTCTTTATTAATGTATGTGTCTTTTTTCAACCAAACTATGTTACTATGTACTGGCTGTTCTGGGTTTTGATGGCTGCAGGTTTGCCTACTTTGCCCTGCATTCCAGTAATCTCTGGAATATAGAAGATTGGGAGAGGCAGACAATGGGCTGAATATTCATGCAACCTCAGACAAATGGATTTTTTGACCGGACTCGAGTCCGTCGGAAAGATTTCTAACATGTTTTATTTCTAGGTCCATTTGGACTTTTGGGAAAAAAAAGTCCGCTGGAGCCCATACACGATCGTAATATCCGATGGATTCATTGCGTCAGACCTAGTCCATCGAAAAGTCCGGTCGTGTGTACGTGGCATGAGGAATCTGACACTTTCAAGTGTATCAGATCTCTGGTCCCCCCACTATGCTCTATGGTTCTTCCCACAAGCCAAAGCTACTGCAGAATGTAGTGGCTGACAGAGCAAATCCATTGAGTGTAGTGGGGGAGCAGGGATTTGACAAATCTAGAAGTGTTGGATTCTGAAGATTCTTTGGGTATCAATATCTTTCTCTGTGCTAGCAAAAGTCTAGAGTCACGAGCAATAGTCTAGACTCGAGTTGCTTTAAAGGTAATCAATCGGTCGCTGTGACCATTCAATTGCTTCCTACACTGATCACTGGAGCTGTAATAAGGGCTAGCTTTCAAAATTTTGGGGGTATTTAATTGTACACCCAGTGACAGTCAAGACTGCAGGTAGGTTCCAAGGTGGCCACAGACAGCTTTAGTTGCATAATAGGCATTTCCATCATGTAAAAACTTTAGGCAAATAACTCACAGCAATAATAAAACAGTTAAAGTAGATCCAAACATGTCTAGCTCTAATTAAGCTTTAAACTCCCCTTCTAGAGGGAAAAAATGGACCTCATGTCCAGACAAAAAAAAAACAACTTTCCAATTTGCAAAGCTGCCATCATACAGTGTCCCCTGGGAGAGCAACATGCTTCTCCAATGTTTGTAAGGGTTTGAGACACCTCAAAAGGCAGCTACCACCTCTCTCAAGAGCAATCACAACACTCACTGTCTTGATCATCCCAATTTTTTTCAGGTACAGACACCTGTTAGGACAACAACCCCTAGAAGGTGACAAGGGCTCACCCGAGGCATGGAATCTAAGCACCTGCTGGTCTTCACCAGAGCTCTGGATGGTGGACATAGGCTGGGAGCACTAGTGGCGCCTGCAGCTTATTGCTGCGGGCTAGCACTAGATAGTGTTCATCAGGAACACCCCACCAAGAAGTAAGCAGGGACAGGAAGGCATTGGTATGGAGGCTGTACACTAAGGGATCAACAAGAGAATAGTCAAATTGAGGAGGAGATCATGGCAGGCAGGAAGCAAACGGCAGTCAGGTTAAGGCAGAGGTTGTAGTAGGCAGCAGAAAGAGAGTGTTCAGGCCAAGGTAGAGGTCATCAACAGACAAGGAAAACAGCAGACTAGTCAATGCTACGGGCAAGTCAACAGGTAAGTATAATAGCTCTTTTCTAGGAGAGAGGGTCAGAAGACATGCCCAACAACATGTTATAGAGTTCTGGAAGTCCTGGCAGGCATTCTGTGAGTGCCATTGGAAGTACTAGAAGGAGTTCAAGTCCTGACAGGGATTCTGAATGTACATTGGAAATACTGGCAGGAATTCCGGGAGGCCCATTGGATGTACTAGAATGGATTCTGGAAGTCTTGGCAGGGATTCTGCAAGTACCATAGGAATTACTGATAGGGATTCTGGAAGTACTGGCTGGGATTCTGGGAGTACCATTGGAATTACTGATAAGGATTCTAGACGTACTGCCATGGATTCTGGGAGTACCAATGGAATTACTGATAGGAATTCTGGAAGTCTTGGCAGGGATTCTGTGAGTACCATTGGAAGTACTGACTTGGATTCTGGAAGTACTCATAGGGATTCTGTGAGTACTATTGGAAGCATTAGTAGGAATTCTGGTAGTCCTGGCAGAGACTCTGCCAGTACCATTGGAAGTACTGGCAGGGATTCTGGAAGTCCTGGCAGAGACTCTGCAAGTACCATTGGAAGTACTGGCAGCGATTCTGCAAGTACCTTTGGAAGTCCTGGCAGGGATTCTGCAAGTACCTTTGGAAGTACTGGTAGGGGTTATGGAAGGCCTAGCAGAGATTCTGCTAGTACCATGGGGAGTCCTGGCAGGGATTCTGGTAGTCCTGGCAGAGACTCTGCAAGAACTATTGGAAGTACTGGCAGGGATTCTGGAAGTCCTGACAGTAATCCTGGTGGTTCTGTAACATAACCCTTTCCTGTCTTACCTTTCTTCTTACAACATTTGTAACTAGTTTAACTCTAGCTGGCACATGACCAATAGTCCAGCTTGATAAATGGATCACCATATTAATTAAGGTAATTCATGGGTGGCTCAGATCCACTAGTCACTTTATTAAACTGGATCGTTCAACCCCAGGCAAATGTCTGACCACAAAACATTCTTCATAAGTCATCTGACCAATTATGATCCACCCTAAAAATGTAGGCTCTCAGGATCCCAATTGTAATTATCTGCAATTCCTCTCACAGGTCTTGTAGCAAAGACTCAAAAATCTATTCCACGTGATGTCAATACAGAACAAATGCCCCTCAGTGCGATGAAGACATTATGTTAACACACTTTCAGAAGCTTAATGGGTCAATCATTACCACCTTCCCTTGCCAAAATTGCTCCAATATGGAATATGCGGCTTCCATGCATAAATCCGTTTTAATAGATTTGTCCTAGTTTTAACGCCCACCTCCCTCTCACCCCCAATTGTGTAACAGATGTTTCTGAAAATGAGATGCAAATGATATGCAAATAAGGTCACGTTATAACCGTGACCTACTCTATGATAACACACATGGTTAAATCATTTTGCATCACGGGGTACTAGAAACACACTGTGAGCAATAGCACATTTGCATTATAAAGTGGAAGAAAAAATACTTTTCAAGGCTTTGTTTTTCTTTGCATAAAAACTTCTTAACCACTTGCCGACTGGCTCACGCCGATATACGTCGGCAAAGTGGCAAGGGTGTGCAAAACAATGTATCCATACGTTGCTGCGTCATCGGCGGTTAGCGGGCGCGTGCCCGCCGCGTGCTGCAGGAGATCCGATGCCCGCCGGTGTCCCACGATCGTGACACGGAGAGGCAGAACGGGGAGATGTAAACAAGGCATTTCCCTGTTCTGCCTAGCAACATGACAGGGATCTACTGCTCCCGGTGATCTCTGCCATGTTCTAGTGAGCTCATCATCCTTCCAGTTAGAACATGCCCAGGGAACACTCTTAACCCTTTGATCGCCCCCTAGTGTTTAACCCCTTCCCTGCCAGTGACATTTACACAGTAATCAGTGCATTTTTCGAACACTGATCGCTGTATAAATGTCAATGGTTCCAAAATAGTGTCAAAAGTGTCTGATCTGTCTGCAGCAATGTCGTAGTCCCGATAAAAATCGCAGATCGCTGCCATTACTGCAAAAAAAAATGATAATAAAAATGCCATAAATCTATCGCCTATTTTTGTAGACGCTATAACTTTTGCTCAAACCAATCAATATACGCTTATTGTGATTTCTTTATTACCAGAAATATGTAGAAGAGTACATATTGGCCTAAACTGAGGAAGACTTTTTTTTTATATTTTTGGGGGGATATTTATTATAGCAAAAGGTAAAAAAGAATACTTTTTTTTTTTTTTAATGTTCGCTCTTTTTTTTTTGTTTTTAGCGCAAAAAATTAAAAACGCAGAGGTGATCAAATACCACCAAAAGAAAGCTCTGTTTGTGGGGAAAAAAGGACGTCAATTTTGTTTGGGTGCCACGTCGTTCGTCTGCGCAATTGTCAGTTAAAAAGACGCAGTGCCGTATGACAAAAAGTGCTCTGGTCAGGAAGAGGGTAAAATCTTCCGGGGCTGAAGTGGTTAAAATAAATCATTTCATTCCTATTTAGGCTGCATATACACCTGAAGCATATTGTTTTCAGGCATTTTTTCAGGCGTTTTTTTTGGGCATCTTTGTACAGGCCAAAAGGCCACCAATGTAAAAGCAGAAAAATGCCTGTAACCTGCCTAAAAAGAAGCTCATGTACTTTTTTGAGCTTCGGGCGCTTGGCTTCAGGCGGCAGAACGCTCCGATGTGAACAGGGGCCATCTAAATTAATGGGAATTTTCTTGTTGGGCGTTTTGGAACTTTTGAGAGTTCTTTTAAAAACGCTTAGGTGTGAATGGGCCCTGAGTCCTTAACGTTATATAATCTGTTTTAATAGTACATTTCTTCATAGAGATTTGTATATAGAACAAATAGAGGCAAAGATGGAGGTGGGGGACTGATCTGAAGTCAAAGAGGGGCACCGGTTGACAAGTGCTTGCATGACCATGGCAGCACTTGGGCTCTTCAGCGAGCAATAAAGAAATGTCTGGCCACTTCATAGGCTCCTTTGATTGGTGTATTTATTTAGCGGCTCCATTTAAAGTGAATCTACTTTTCGGCAAACGGGAGCAAATCACTTAACCTGTGAGCTCTCAGCCTCTTTCCCCATGTATTCCCACAACCTCCGCCTGTCTGCTCTCCATCACCGCTTTCCGCTCAAGAGGCGAAATGAAGAAAAAAAAAAAAAAAAAAAAAAAAAAAAAAGCTAACATCGCTCTCGGCGTGACCCGAGACTCGGGAATGAGAACTCAAAATGTCTAAGTGAAGGAATGAAGCTCAGACTTACTGAATGACATCTCTTTACATTGGCAACTTCAGCTAGCATCGCCTTTAATCCACTCGCATAAGTACTCCTTCTCGTAGTTGTGCGCACATCTGAAGTGGCTCGGAGGAACAATGGAGTTCAACAAGCTCCTGTGCGAACCAACCCTCCGCATTTCAATGTGCGGAGGAGGAAAAATAATAAAAGAAAAAAAAAAAAAGAAAAGGAGGTGGTCTGAGTTGGGTATCTTTTAGAACGGGGCTCTCGATGGTGCAGTCTTCATAGACCAAAGTGGCAGCGGTCCTCCCTGTGCGTGCTGGAGGACTCCGCTTCTTCCATTGGGCTTCCCGACCGGCAATCAACGCCACTTAAATTTGTTAAAATAGGAAGCAGGTGGAGGTGTACACTCTGTAGCGTTAGCAGGGCTTTTTTTCAGAGTGAACGTGGGGGAATGCAGTTAAGGCTACACTGATAAGGCAGCACTGATAAGGGGACAGTGATGTGCACTGATAGGCACTGATGAGGCTGCACTGATAAGGTGTCACTGATAAGGTGTCACTGATGAGGCTACATTGATGGGCACTGATGAGGTGACAGTGATGTGCATTTCTAGCAGCATATGGGTTAAAATCAGGTAAGTTTGACTGAGAGAGTTTAGTTATGCTTTAACAGTGTACAGTTCAGTCTGCTATCTTGGAGATGGGAGGCGGAGGAATTAGCAGTGGGGTCTATTGATGCACACAGTGTAGGCAAACACTGCTCTATTCCCAGGATGCAAGGCTGGCTCCATAGGATGTTGCAAGAGAAAGGAGCCCCTCTGGTACAGGAACCAGTTTAAACATAGGCATTAGTTAAAAGGTAGAGAAGCTGCATATTTAGTAAGAGATTAAATCAGCTACTAAGAGAACTTAAAAACTGAGAGTTTAATATCACTTTAAGGCTAGGTTCACATTGCTGCGATGCGGGAACGCCGCGAATCCGCGGCGTTTTCCCGCATCGCATACCTCCCGCCGGCAGTTCACACTGCCCTATGCGGACGGCTGGGGGTGTCAATGTTATGTTAATGACACCCCCAGATCCGTCGGCATATCGCAGTGCGATCTGCCGACTCGCACAGGAATTGGATCGCATGGTGTGAACCCCCATGCGATCCGATTCCGTTGCGGACCCAAAAAAGGGTCCCGTGCGAGTTTGCTGCGGGACCGCTGCGAGTTCAGCCATACTATCTGTATGGCTGAACTCGCAGCGCTACGGAGATCGGATGTGATTTGCTGTGCGAATCACATCCGGTTCTCCCCCCGCAGCGGTGTGAACCCAGCCTAAAGTGGAACTTCACTCTCTCAATCAGCAATGACCACTTTTTTAGTCCGTATTCTGCTAGCTACAGTAAATAGATAGTATATCATACTTATTTTAAACTTGTTTTTTTTTTTTTTACATTTCTCCAGCTACTTCCTGGTTTCAGGCCTAGGCCAAAATTCTGTCACATCACAGGAGTCTTCAGGAGGGGATGAGGGGTTTTGTCAGCTAAGCACACCAGTGGCTGGCCGTCCATAGAGGGCGCCTCCCCTATCCATGCGTCCAGCCCCCTGATCTACATATCAGTGGCACCGGACCATGGATGCGACCATGAGGTGTTTTTTGACACACCTGATTAGAGCCAGAGGATCTAATAGGCTTCAAAAAAGGGTGGCCTCAGAGGCCATCCAGTTGTGTGACCATAGCGAATACATTTTTGTTATCAAACTAAAGTTCCTCCCAATCAGGAGATAGGTCTGTGATACCTGTTTCCTGATTGGCCAAAGCGTCAGGCATTCCTATTGGATGCCTGGCGCTTTGGCAGAGGAGAAGACACAGTGGAGGAAGCTTGAGGAGCGGACACCGGAGCTGCCGCGACTGCTGCCCGCACTCCAGGATAGGACACCACAGCCCCGTCACACAAGCGGGTAAGTGATGGACCACCCGTGCAGTAGGGGGTGTTTCAGTGCCATGCCACACCGCGGGGCATTGCAATAAATGGGCAGTGCTTCCGAAAAGTGCGCCTGAAAAGCAGTTTGGAAGCGCCGCAACACAGAAGTTTTTAACCCCTTCTTTGGGGTTAAAAGTGTCGCTAGCAGCCGAAAAGCGTTAAACCACCAATGTAAGGGACATTCTTCCCACTGATCACCAATGTAAGGGGCATTCTTCCCACTGATCACCAATGTAAGGGACATTCTTCCCACTGATCACCAATGTAAGGGGCATTCTTCCCACTGATCACCAATGTAAGGGTCATTCTTCCCACTGATCACCAATGTAAGGGTCATTCTTCCCACTGATCACCAATGTAAGGGGCATTCTTCCCACTAATCACCAATGTAAGGAGCATTCTTCTCACTGATCACCAATGTAAGGGGCATTCTTCCCAATGACCACCAATGTAAGGGGCATTCTTCCCACTGATTACCAGCATAAGGAGAATTCTTCTCACTGATCACCAATGTAAGGATCATTCTTCTCACTGATCTCTGTTTAACCACTTCAATACCGGGCACTTAGACACCTTCCCGTCCAGGCCAGTTTTCATTCGGTCGGAGGCTCTTTACCGAGATCGGTGGAGTGGTGTGTCAGATTGACACCTGCACCACCGATCACCGTGACTCATGCCCCCACGGGCGCATGGCGGCTGTTATCCTGAGGGACGTGATATGATGCCAAGTCAGTATAACTGAACCACCACCTGGTCATCATTTTGCTATAGACCGGGCGGGAAGTGGTTTGGCCGCTAGCGGGGCACTTTTAACCCTCAAAGAAGGGGTTAAAAACGTCCATGTTGCGGCACTTCCGAAGCTCTTTTGAGGGGCACTTTTTGGAAGCTCTGCCCATTTATTGCAATGGGCAGGG
The DNA here is from genome assembly GCF_037356315.1 of Lithobates pipiens. Lineage (NCBI taxonomy): Eukaryota > Metazoa > Chordata > Amphibia > Anura > Ranidae > Lithobates > Lithobates pipiens. Next base: position 28,123,053 of record NW_027507785.1, read on the forward strand.
CCGTTTTAGGAGCTACAGCGCTCCCAAATCACCCCAAAAGTGCTGCTACCCGCAAGTGCACCGCCCCAGTGTGAAAGCACCCATTGCAGACAATGGGAGGCAGTTTTCAGGCACTATTTCTAGCGCTAAAACGCCTGAAAACTGCCTCAGTGTGAAATGGGGTTTTCAGCACGGAGACATGGATAGATGGGGGAGTCTTCTCATTATTAAAATAAGAATTAAATTGCGTTTTTGGTTTGGGGCGCTCAGATGTAGTTCCGCTTTAATGTCCCAAAACTTCTGGCTAGTGACATTTGCTCTCTTCGGGGAGCTTTGACTGATTCAAATGATTAAAAGTACGAATGACATAGAATGTTTCCGATTCCATTTATAAATACGATTACAAAACGAGCGCTGAGAGGTAGGGGAGTTAAAACAACGTTTCACATTGGGCATCGATCCCCTTCAAACATATTCCAGACGCACCGCGGGCAATGGTATATTTTCCTAAACACACATTTTTATTTTTACAATGATTAGGTGACGGCATCTTAAAATACACAAAGTGGTTATAGAACACTACCCCCGGCTTAAAAGTCCATTTACTGCTGCAACAAACCCATAATCTTCATGTTACCACTCGGTGTCAGTGTAAGCATCAATTGACACAGGAAGAGGGCAATGCTATTATCAGCAGCTACTGCAATCTGCAAGTAATAAAGCCGCGTTTATAGGGAAATATGGGGAACGGTTAGGCAGGCTTTGACGGCAGCTCTCTCTTACCGCGCAGCTGCTGCTGAGAGCCATTTACAAACTCTTCAGCTATCTGCGGCGGGCCTGGCCTATGTTCAAGTCACAAGAATGAGTTATGGGAAAAAAAATAGAGGGACCGGCAAACGTCACCGCGATATTAAATATAAAATTTGTGAAAAGGGATGCTGGAATATTTAAAAGGACAGCTGAGTTCATATCTATCTATCTATCTATCTATCTATCTATCTATCTATCTATCTATATATCTATCTATCTATATATCTATCTATCTATATATCTATATATCTATATATCTATATATCTATATATCTATATATCTATATATCTATATATCTATATATATATATATATATATATATAATTAGGGCTGTGGAAATTAAAAATGAATTCCTCGATTAATCGATTAATCTTTTTGATCGATCAAAATTCTTTTGATCGGTACTCACCCCTCCGCCGGCTTCCGGGTCTTCAGGGAGATCTGTCAGAGATCTGGTGACGTCACAGACATCAAAGTCAACGGACTCCTCCCCCCTTCCCCAAGTGCCTCCGTCTGCTAATGAAAGGAGGGGGGAGGAGTCCGGTGACGTTGAAGTTCTGATTGAACGTAACGCGTACGGGGGAGGAGCTACACATGACATCACCCGCTGCTGCCCTACGGAACTAACACAATTGTCGGCTTTACATGCTGTGTTTTTATCATCTTTATGTGAGTAGTTTGTGTTTGAGCACAAAAATTTAATCTTATACTTAAGCGGTGAGCACTTAGATCTTTTCTTTCTACCCATGACCTGGCGTCCTTGCTGAGATCTAAGGAGACGTGAGAGAAGTTTATGGTCCGTGTTAAACCCTTTTGATACCCGCTTGCATGACCACCTGTTTTCACAGGGGTCCATGCCATAAGGTGAGAGTGATTAGTTAGACCAGAGGTGGAGGGATTGTCACGCTACTGTGGGAAAAAAAAAATTCTTGCGTCAGTACTACAGTGTGAATTTAAAACGTATTTGTGTGAACTGTGAAGTTAAGCCATGGATTGTGGAAACTAACTAGTGTCAGGTGATTGTATATAGTGTATACCACATTTACCACTGACTAATGCAGAGTTGCAATGCAAGAGACCAGCTAAAAGTAATTGGATCTGTATGTGCGTTATAATTAATCGAAATTAGTCAATTAAAAAAATCGATTAATCGAACACGACAATTTTAATCAGTAACAGCCCTAATATATATATATATGTGTGTGTGTATGTGTGTGTGTGTGTATATATATATATATATATATATATATATATATATATATATATATATATACATGTGTGTGTGTGTATATATATATATATGTGTGTATAGAATATATATATATATATATATATATATACACACACACACAGTATCTCACAAAAGTGAATACACCCCTCACATTTTTTTTAAATATTTTATTAAATCTTTTCATGTGACAACACTGAAGAAATGACACTTTGCTGCAATGTAAATTAGAGAGAGTCCCAGAGTAGAAGGAGAGAAAAGGATTAACGCAGGGACGGCATGACAATGTGGACAGCACGGTCATGCTTTTGGGAAGAAAAGTTGTCCCCTTTAAGAAAAGGGGAGGGGCCAGAGCAGGAAGGTTCGGTAAGAGAGGAGGAAGGGGAGTGACGTCACTCGTCAGCGGCGGAGGAGAAGATTCCCACCCACCCTCCTGAGTTTTGGTTAATTGAAATGGGGGCTGTCAGGATTGCCCGGCAGTGGTGGGTCTTTGGAGGAGGAGAAGATGGATGTTATATGTATATAACATGGTACCCATATGTGGTATGTGGTTCTCGGGTACCTTACAGTTAATGAGGAGTTAACCAGAAAGGGGTAAAAGGTAGGTCACTGTGAAGGTTGAATACCGTCTCTGAGTCGGGGGGAGGGGGGGGGAGGCGGCATGCAACTGGAGGCCTAAAGTTTAAAAGAAGTTGGTCTTTCTAAAGTTTAGAAAAAGTAGGACTTCATAGTGTAGTATATTAAAACTTTTAATATCAACACAGTAAAAAATCCCTTGCAGGGTACTCACATTTGAATGGCGCGTCAGCGCGCCACCCTAAAATAACATAAAAAACAAGCCGAAGCAGCTGATATCAGGGTGGTATGCTGATTGTCCTTAGTGGGCGCACTGACTAGCGTTCCGTCCTGTCCCCTTCCCCTACGCGTGTCGATACAAGGGGTTAATTCGTATCTTCCTCAGGGGGTAATTTACAAGGGATTTTTTACTGTGTCATTGGGGACTCACTTGCAGTTTGATTAGGCGGGGATCGGGGAAGGGGTGCAGCTGGCCTCAGAGATGAGCCAAGCCTTCTGCTGGTGCGGTTGTGAGGCTGCCGACTGTGAGAGCAACATGGAGGACAAGGTAAGTTAGAATTCTCTATGTTACAGCTTAGTACTTAAAGATGTTGTAAAGGTTAGTTTTTTTAATTTCTAAATAGGTTCCTTTAAGCTAGTGCATTGTTCACGTACCTTTTCCTTCGATTTCCCTTCTAAATGTTTTTTTTTTCTTTGTTTTCTTTATCTGAATTTCTCACTTCCTGTTCCTGTTGTCCCAATTTTAGCCAACATTTACTTGTTCTCAGAGCTAGCCAGGACACATGATATTGATATCACACACGTGGGCGTGTATAAAGGCTGTAGTGGAAATATCCTCCAATCTGAACTCTCAGCACTGGAGAAACTGTGCATTTTATGTAACTGTGGTATACAGATCATCCAAAAAAAAGTATATAGTGGCAGTATTTTAATGTAAAAAGAAGATTTATAAGATGTGAGCACTGTGGGGGGGCAGATGAACTATTTTCATATTATTGGGTTTAGTAATTGCCCCTGGCTTCTGGCATCCAATATCCCCAATTTTAGCCATGGGCTCAGCACTGAGGCGAAATGCTAACCCGCCCCTTGCCTCTGGAGCTGCTATCCTGCCTTTGGGGTGTCAGAGAGGCGCTACTGAGTTTTTATGTGGTGATTGTAGTAGCACCGAATTTGAATATTCTTCTGATTGTCAGTATTGATTCATATAAATTCAGCCTACTCACATCAAACAATGTATTCCAAAAATGGAAATCCATGTCAGCACCACATGGAACACCAGCCAGTGGATTTCTGCCAACCATCTGTAATATGCCCTAAAGAAGGGGACGCCTTAATCCCCCGAAACCTGTTGGCCTGTTTTGTGATATTTTAACATGTAATTTTGGATGTGCCATTCCAGCTTCTAATATTATTCCGTTGGTAATCCAACTGCAAAACCATGACACCTTGGTTAGTCTCTTGTGTGCGGAGAACGAGACACTAACGAGCTGAATTTTTGAGAGCAATAGAAGAAGCCAGCTCCGGTGCCCAGCTAAAACGGAAATGTCATTTTTGGGCAGAGCATTACTCGGCCCCGGTGGTTGGATTTTTTTTGCTGTTGAAAACAAAGGATCTGCATTAGCAGCCAGCATTAGTCAGGTGTACACAACAGGGCTTCAAAACAGTCTATTATTTTCCTAAATATTAATCATCGGTCTGCTTTGAAAGTAGCCCAGAATAAGCATTAGACACATCTGAAAACAAAACAAGCTCGAGTCCAGCGTCTGCCACGACATTGTAGGACTTGGCACGCTCTCTGTCCAGCCCGCTCGCTCACAAACGAGCTCTCAGTGAGACATCAATGACCTGGCATTCTCTGACGAACATTTCAGAGTTGTTGGACATCAGGTCTGCATCCAAGAAACAGTAATTGCTATTAACTTGTGATGTGAGTCTCATGTCAAGAGGCAGAGGTAATAACAAAGCCCCTCGTCCAAGACTTGGCTGGTCATGCAATCACCGTGTCACACTGTGCCGAGGAGGTGACCTGATTGCACAGGCCGACCTCAGATGTCAGCTCAACATGTCACCGAGATTCGTGATGGAGGAGAAATATACTGCCTGACTTCCTCTATTTTCATCTTTTCGGGCAGGGCTTGCGTCAATGTTGAATATTTGGTTAACGATCGACAAAATAATATATTTAAACATAATAAGTGTATAAATAGAAAAAAGCAAAACAAAAATCTATTTAGCTTGTTTTTCTTCCTTCTGTAAGGTTCAGTGCTGCAAATCATTTAGAACAGGGTTTATCAGCCAGGGTTCCATGAAAGCCAAGGGTTCCTCTAGAGGTTGCTAGGGGTTCCTTGAGCAATTTATGCCTCTCCGATAACTTTCCATTGACACCATTGAGCTTTTTAGCATTCTAAAAGAAGGTATTTCTTCCCAGTGACCACAAGTGTAAGGAGCATTCTCCCCAATGACCATCACACTAATGTATCATGAGTTGTAGACATAGTCATTTTTAGCAGGGGTTCCCTGAGACCAGAAAGTTATTTCAAGGGTTCCTCTGTGTTCAAAAGGTTGAGAAAGGCTGGTTTAGAAGAATAGTAGAATAGTGGTGGAGTGGTTAAGCTCCCTGTGGGTATGGCTCCATTGAGCAGAGGCCATAAAAAAGAGGAGGTGTGGTGTTATTTCAGGGCAGTACACACCAGGAGACTGCTGGACTAATATGTAAGTTAGGGCTAGTAGAACTCTGTCCTTCCCTTATGTGGGAAACCCATAATGGGTATACCCTTGCACCAGCTTTCTGTATTCCTTGGTGAAGAAAGATATACTCACCTAAGCCCCCCATCGGTGTCCCCCGATAGTGCCAATTCCTGCTGCAGGGACGGCCAATCCAGATTTGAACGTTATCCCTCGCCATCACAGTACCTTATTGTCCCCTTATGATGACATCACTCCTCTTCTGGATCATGATAGGACCCACCACTTGAGAGCGAATAGGAAATATCCACATCATGCAGGAAGTGGACACCCAAAGAAGGACTCCACCAGAAGAAAACAGAACAAGAGTGAAGGATCAGGAGCTCAAAGTCATGTGACCGTGGGTTTAGGGAAGTAAAAAAGTTTAGTTTTTTTTGTATTTATTTTTCATTCCAGAGATCAGCAATAGCAAGAGTCTCCAAACTTTGTAAACAAAAGGGCCAGTTTATGTCCTTCAGATTTGGGGAGGGGAGGGGGCAGCCAATGGGAGTAGAACCATAATTTGAAGCCAACAATGGCCCATCTTGGTATCAGTGGGAGTAAACCAATTACATAGCAGCTGTGGCCAAAAGGAGGAGGAATAGCCCCCCATCATTGGTATTAGTTGGATGAATGGTGGCGGCACAGTGGTGTAGTGGTTAGCACTCTCACCTAGCAGTAAGAAGGGACACTGGTTCAAATCCCAACCACGACACTACCTGCCTGGAGTTTGCATGTTCTCCCTGTGCCTGCGTGGGTTTCCTCCAGGTACTCTGGTTTCCTCCCACACTCCAAAGACATGCAGGTAGGTTAATTGGCTTCTGTCCAAAATTGGCCCTAGTATATGAATGGGGACCTTGGATTGTGGGCTCCTTGAGGGTAGGGACCGATGCAAGTGTGCAATGTATAGGGATAATTGTAGACACTCACTCAGGTTGAACTGGATGGACTGGTGTCTTTATTCAACCTTACTAACTATGTAACTATGTAACTATGTAACTATGGTGCCCCATCATTGGTATAAGCTGGAGGAATAGTGCCCCATCGTCGATATTATTTGGAAGGATAGCGCCCCATCATTGAAATTAGTTGGAGGTGTAGTGTCCCATCCATGGTATTAGTTGGGGGGATACTACTCCATCATTGACATTAGTTGGATGAATAGCGCCCCATTATTGATATCAGTTGGAGGAATAGTGCCCCCATCATTGATATTAGTTGGAGGGATAGCACCCCATCATTGATATTGGTTGGAGGGATAACGTCCCATCATTGATATTAGTTGGATGAATAGCGCCCCATCACTGGTGTAAGTTGGAGATTAGTGGCTCATAATTGGCATTAATGGGAGGGAGTGTGCCCCATCATTGTTGTCAGAAACCACAATCATGCCCCACTGTTGGTGTCCAGTGTGATGACTAGTCTTAGCAGTGGAACTAGTCCCCTGAGGACTGGATAAAAGCAAGAGCAAAGGCCTATCTCCGGCCCCTGGGAGCCAGTTGGAGGCCACTGAGCCATAGGGTAGTGAAAGAGAGGAAAGGGGAGATTGTTTTTTTTTTTTTTTGTCTGGAGCTGGGTTTTAAAGAAATCATGTTATCTCTCCTGTCCAGAAATCAGGTTTTTCCATAAAAAAAAGAAAGATGAAAATTAATTTGTCCTTTTTTTTCCACTTGTTATAGACAGGGAATGGCTACGACCTAAAAATATACCATTTCTTCTCCCCCTCTAGGTTTTGCTAATATGCTGCAAGATGACTACCAGTACAATATAAAAATGTAAAAAAGCTAAATAAATGGCAGAGTGAAAAAAAAGGGGAAAACAATCATTGAACAGGGACGAACAAAGATCACTATTTTTGCTTAATTAACACTAATTATCTCACAATATTATTACTTGTGTCTCTTTGCTCTCAAACTGCCTTTTTTTGTTAAATGCGGCATTACCGTTGACTGTGAAACCATAATTACTACATCTCTCACACTTCATTGTCCTGATACTCATTAATTTATCCTGTTCCTCCCTTGGTTCGATAACTCTAATTTATCAAGTTCACATTTGCCAGTGAGGACTTTACAATTATCACAATTATAGTCATTAGTTACCAAAATGTAGCAACAGCCTGGAAACTATACATACTATCCTCCTATATTATATGTCAGTGGTCTCCAAACTACGGCCCTTTGCTTGCTAATACCCCGCCCTTGGGGCATTATTCCTCTCCACTATCAGCAACGGTGAGGCATAGGTCCTACCACTGACATGGATAATGGGCACTTGTCCTCCCCCTTACACCAACAATGGGCACTTGTCCTGCCACTTACATCAACAATGGGACACTATTCCTCCCACTTACACCAATGATGGAGCACTATTCGTCCCACTTGTATCAATGATGGGGCACTATTCCTCCATTGAATTCAATGTTGGGGCACTATTCCTCCCACTGACACAAATGATGGGGCGCTATTCCTTCCACTGACACCAATGATGAGGCACTATTCCTCCACTGATTCCAATAATGGGACACTATTCCTCCAATGGACACAAGTGACGGGGCACTATTTCTCCATTGATTCCAATAATGAGGCAATATTCCTCCAATGGTCACCAATGTTGGGGCACTATTCCTCCCTCTAAAACCAATTCAGGGGCACTATTCCTTCATCAATACTTCACTTACATCAATGATGGGGCAATATGCCTTCACTGAACCCAATGATGGGGCACTATTCCGCCAATGGACACCAGTGATGGGGCACTATTTTTCCAACTGACACCAGTGATGGGGCACTATTCCTCCCACTGACACCAATGATGGGGCACTATTCCTTCCACTGACACCAATGATGGGACACTATTCCTCCATTGATCCCAATAATGGGACACTATTCCTCCAATGGACACAAGTTACGGGGCACTATTTCTCCATTGATTCCAATAATGAGGCAATATTCCTCCAATGGTCACCAATGTTGGGGCACTATTCCTCCCTCTAAAACCAATTCAGGGGCACTATTCCTTCATCAATACTTCACTTACATCAATGATGGGGCAATATGCCTTCACTGAACCCAATGGTGGGGCACTATTCCGCCAATGGACACCAGTGATGGGGCACTATTTTTCCAACTGACACCAGTGATGGGGCACTATTCCTCCCACTGACACCAATGATGGGGCACTATTCCTTCCACTGACACCAATGATGGGACACTATTCCTCCATAGATCCCAATAATGGGACACTATTCCTCCAATGGACACCAATAATGGGGCACTATTCCTTCCACTATAACCAATGCAGGTGCACTATTCTTTCCACTGATACCAACAAAAGCACACTATTTCCCCCCCCCCCCCGGCAGCAATGATGGGGCACCATTCCTCACATTGCTACCAAGGAAAGGGCACTATTACTTCCCCTAATAGGAATGATGGGGCACTATTTCTCCCACTGACCCCAACCATGAAACACTATTCCCCCCCCTTACATCAATGATGGGGCGATAGTCCTTCATTGAATCTAATGATGGGGCACTATTCCACCAATGGACAGCAATAATGGGGCACTATTTTTCCAACTGACATCAATGATGGGGCACTATGCCTCACATTTATACCAATGAAGTGGCACTATTACTACTCTTAATACCAATGATGATGCATTGTTCACTCCAACTAATGCCAGAACTTTTCAGGGCTGCATATATTTTACATTTGGTAGTCCCAGTGGTACATATTATATTTTTGCTAATATGACAATACTGTGATGATTAACTGTACTAAGTATATAATACAGAGCACATCTTTCAGAGTGACACTGTGAAGAGAATGCACCATATTGCACAGCATACAGAGTGGAGCAGCATGTAGTATGTTAAGTACAGCATAGTGTACAAAGGAGAAACTCAACCATTCATCCCAGTACACTCCAATGTACTCAGTACATATAACCATAGAATCTCATACCCACCTCAGGGATGACATCAGTGAATTAGCATGCTGATATGATGTTTTTTGTTGGCCACCCTCAAGTTCTGGTTCAGTTATGTTGTGCTATAGTCATCCCACCACAGGGGGTCACTGTGGCTGAATTTTCATGCTGTAGACTCGTGTTGTAGATCCACCACTGCAACTTTGCTCTTGCTAGAGACTTGCCATGCAAATTTGCTACAAATTGGAAAAGTGTCATCTAGAACTTGTGCTTCAAGTGCTCTGCAAGTGTAGACATTTCCAGGGAAGATGTGCAGCAAGTTAAAAGTCTTACAATTCAACACTGCCACACATTTGTGGCAAGTTATCCTCGCTTATCTGGGGAGTTTCTGTCAGAAAATGTTGTAAATAATTAATTTTTCTCCTTCACTGATGTGCGCTAATGAGGCTGTACTGATGGGCACTGATGAGGTGGCACTGATGAGAATGCACTAATGTTGCCACGATCATCAGAGCGAGAACAATAATTCTAGCAAAAGACCCCCTCTGTAACTCTAAACTGGTAACTGTTAGCATTTTTAAAGCGTTGCCTATGGAGATTTTGAAGTATCATAGTTTGTCGCCATTCCATGAGTGTGCGCAATTTTAAACCGTGACATGTTAGGTATCTATTTACTCGGTGTTACGTCATCTTTCACAATATACTAAAAAATATTGGGCTAACTTTGCTGTTTCATTTTTTTTAAATTCAGTGAAGTGCATTTTTTCCCACAGAATTGCGTGTGAAAGGCCACAAATACTGTGTGATTGATATAAAAATATTGCAACAACCGCCATTTTATTCTTCAGAGTCTTTTCTAAAATAATTTGATATATATATATATATATATATATATATATATATATATATATATATATATATATATAATTATTGGGGGTTCTAAATAAATTTCTAACGGCCAACACAATGGATGGCAGCTTAGCGCTACAGCTCCGCTAACTACCCAGCTTTCAGTTGCCCCACGGCAACACGAACTGGCGAGAATTGCTCCACCTCCACCCTGGGACACTCCACAATCCTCCGGAAGTGCAGGAAAGACATCAAACACCCACAAAAGCTTGCGTATTTCTTCCCCTTGTAAGACACGGGGAGATGTCAAGATGGCGTCAGCAGCACACGGAGACACGCTGCACAGCTCTTCCCCTCTCTCACTGGACTCCTCCTCCACAGCATCAGATGTTGCGTGATCTCCCCTGAATCACCTTCCATAGCCAGCCTTGTAAAGTCAAAACCCTGCCGTAAGTTGGCACCTCCTGCACAACCTAGTACAGATGTATTCACATTGCCTCTCCCTGACCCACAACAACCCTCTGCCATAGATTCATTCCTTGCCTCAGACCAACCCATATCAGAGATGACCAGGAAAAACATGTTGATATCACTGAGGCACACAGATCTCTCAGACACAGTGTCCTCACTGGCTAATGTTCTACGAACACAAGACCAGCATATTCAACATGTAGAAACTAAAATGGCGGATCTTTTCAATGCTCATAACAAACTAGTAGATGCATACACAGAACACGAGGACGAACTGCAACTAATTAACCTAAAACTGGCGGACCTAGAAGACCGGTCCCGTCAGAATAAAATAAAGTTCTGCAATATTCCTGAGTCAATCCAGAAAAACAAACTGGTCCAATACCTACAATCTCTGATGTTCACCCTTGTACCAGACCTAACTTACCGTGACCTAGAAATCGATAGAGCTCACAGGCTCCCAAAGCCATCCCATCTCCCTGAAGCAAAACCTAGAGATGTGTTTGCCCGCATCCACTTTTTACCACCAAAGAGAAAGTGATGATAGCAGCAAAGAGAATCCCAAGTCTCCGGGATACTTTCACTACAATCATTCTGTTCGCCGCCCTATCAAAAGTGATAACGGATAACCGCAGACAGCTGGCCACCATCACCAAAGCGCTACAAAACCACCACATTCCTTACAAATGGGCATTCCCAACTAAGTTACTAATAACACACCAAAGCAAAACCCACATGGTTAGAACACTCTCAGGAGGCCTCAAACTGCTGAGACACTGGCATCTCATTCCTGAGGAAACTCAAACTCCAAACACTCCTTCTGCCTTTCACATGGAAACTGAGTTGTCCCTCCAAGATGCTTGATGCAAAATTCTTGCCCTTCAATACCCACTCTACCACCAAGCTGGGTAGATGCGGCCCAATCCTCAAAGCCTTTCCTCCATGCCAATGGTCCCGTAACTAACGGACATCGTTGTGAAACTCTTTCCCTCCTATTCCCATTAGCGGTAGTTACTGCACATTGAGCTTATTTAAACTGAAGCTTTCCTTTTTTATCCACCTATACCCACCCATTAGACCAGCCACCCACTCCTTGTTCTACTTTCAAGTTGGACTGTTTGCTTGTTTGTTGTTTATAGTTTGAATTACCAGTCTAACTTAGGCCTGTCTCTGCATAATCTATCGCCAGCAGACCACTTAGCTACAGATACTTATTAATAAGTGTTTTCTCTCTTTGACACAACCACCATGCCCTTCAAAATTGTGTCACAACATCAAAACGTCAGAGGATTAAACAGCCCACAGAAAAGGGTGACTCTACAAAAGGAAACTGCCAAACAATATGCTGACATATTTTTTGTGCAAGAAACGCACTTCGCATTGACTAAAACCCCCACATTCAAACTGAAAGGCTAAGACCAAACTATTCTTGCTTCCGTCCCCAAAAAGAAACATGGCACCCTAACCGCGATTAAAGACACTCTTCAATTCCAACTCCATCTCAACTATGCTGACCCACAATGTCGTTACCTGATACTGGTTCGCACCATCGGCCAAACCACCTTCACCCTAGTCAATGTCTACGGTCCCAACACTAGGCAACTTCGCTTCTACAAACGCCTACATAAAAAAACGGAACAATCTTAAAAGAGGCAGTGTCATCATAGGAGGTGACTTTAACATAGTTGGTGACCCATCTATGGACACCTCTACCAACGAACATTGGCATCGACCCGCCCTAAACCCATTTCTTTAAGCATTAGACCTTTTTGATATGTGGAGATGCCAACATGGATCGGAAAGGGACTTCACCTACTTTTCCCCTTCTCTTACCGGTCCCTATTAGTGTGCTATCCAAACAAATACCTGACCTCAAGGTCTCCCACTGGTGTGCTTTTGGCATCACAAACATACTCAACCTCTTCAGTGGGCTATCCCTAAAAACATTTGAAAATCTCAAAAGGGAATTCAAACTCCCAAACTCAGAATCTTACACATATATGAGGATTTATCACTTTCTTAAATCCTCCAAACTACCCTCGTCAGTCACAACCCCCAAACCCATTGATCAATTTTTTATACGCTCCCCCTATCCCCAAAAAGGTATATCTCTATCCTATGCTCTCCTGAGTGAAGACTGCCCTTATTCACAAATTATTACTCTAACCAAATGGGCTGACAAACAGAACGAACACATTACCCCTAACATGTGGCAACAAGCTTTTAGAACAACATATGCAGCCTCCCGTTGCTCCAACTACTGGGAATCATACCAAAAAAACCCTCCATAGATGGTATCTAACACCCTATCATCTCTCAAAAATATACCCAGGAAGCCCACCTAGCTGTGGCAGCACAGGTACCATTGTCCACAGCCTCTGGTATTACAAATCCCTTAGCTCATTCTGGAGACAAATATTCATAATGATATCCTCCATCTCAGGAATACACGTTGCCCCCCAGCCCTACCCTAGCTCTACTTCACGTAGGCATAGAGAAATTGCCACTAAACACTAGATCCATCATAATACACTTATTGCTCGCAGCTAAGATGAACATCACCAGATTGTGGAAAACCTCAGAAACCCCCTCCATAGCCAATACCATTACTGATCTTAATATACAATGTGAAATGGAGAATCTAGTAGCCAAGAAAAATATGCAGATGGAAAAAGTTATAAAACAGTGGTCAGAATGGTTGAATCACCCGAAATGTAAAGTAATCCCGTGAATTATTTCTGACCGTTAAATCCTATTATGATACTCTGTACCTCTTTATGCTGGTGTTCCCTCCCTTCTCACCACCCCCCCTTCTTCACCCCCTCTGATCCTCCATTTTTAGTCATGTGACTGTCACAGCACCAATCAGGGCTTGCCAGGCACAGACTCACCCTGTAGGGAGCATGGCAGCAGAGTAACAAAAGCCCCTCCCGAGGACCACACAAAATACAGTAGTATGATATATACTGTATGATTTATGTGAATGAATTATAGTAATAACACTTCTCTGTTTAGTATGTTTAGTACCTCTTGCTTTTTATCACCTATTTCACATCTTTAACCTTTTAATGAATGCAATGAGGCACCATGGTGGTTTTTGGAATTTTTTGTTAATTTAATTAAGAGGGTATATTCAGATGGTGAATTCCTATTCCTCCTTTTTTTTTTTTTTTTTTTTTTATCACTATTCAGTTTTCCTCCTTTCACAATCCTACGACGATATGTAGTTATCTGGGCTATATTTTATTTTGGCTCTCGTAATTGATCGCCTTAGGTCTTAAGGCAACACTATTATATATTTATTTTTTTTATTTTTTTTCACCTCACGGTTTTATCATTGGGTTTCTTTCTCCCTGATGAACCTTTTTCTTTCTCATTTTCCTTTTTTTAGTAACTTTGTTTAGTAATTTATTATAACCTTATTTACTAGAGCCGGCATTTACCAATCCCCCATGTTCACCGTGGGGGGAATGTATGGATCTCCCTGCCTGCAGCCTGTTCCTTGAATTGGGGTGAGCTGATCTCCCTTTTTAAATACATGAGAAGCCTATTTGTGTGAATAACGTCATGATAACTTATTGCTCATGTATATATTTTTATGTATGTATTATCTAATGTTTATGATGTTCTTTTGTATAGATATCCTCCTGAAGAAGCGGGCCTTTACCCGCGAAACTAGTCGAGGAAATTTTGTGCACTTCTATGTTCGAATTCTTCCTGTGGAGAACCTGTCAGGAATGCTCTAGCTGTGATGTGCATATTACTGTATTCTTTTTAAGTGATATTTTGTTTTGTGTCTTTATTAAAATTATATTAATTTTTAAATTTTCATTAGTTTTTGTTCATTAACAAGTACCGGTATAGTCCAATTCACTATATGGCTAAATGGAACTGCCTATGGGTTTGGTGTGAGCGACTACCCGGCATCCCCATTCTAGCCCTCCTTTTAAAATTGTAATTCCTGGATGATGGTACTTTATATGGTATTATAATGATATAGATCAGAGGCGATACTCATAATATGTTATCTGTTTAGTATCACTTGAAAGGAACACTCAGCTTACCCTTTGCTGAAATCAGAAAGTTACTCTGGAATCCCTCCTTTATATATACTGTAATACCTTGGTTTGCGAGTAACGTAGTCTACGAGTGGTAAAAATCCTGACTTGATTTGCTAGCGCTGTGTCACAAGACGAGCAGGGCTCAAGCTGCTGCTGTATATATTAGAGTATGTGGCCAGAGGTCCGGGGGCGCTGGTGGCTCCCAGCGCTTCCTGGAGAACTCTGAGATGCTCGAAAACACTCCCAGCTGGGTGGGCGGGCATGACGTGCGCCGGAGCACACAAAAGTGTCAACAGTTCCCGAGTATCACCAGCGCCCCAGCACCTCTGGCCACATACAGTACTGCATACACCAGCACCCCCACACCTCTAGCCATGTACAGTACTGCATACACCAGCACCCCCGCACCTCTAGCCACATACAGTACTGTATACACCAGCGCCCCTGCACCTCTGGCCACATACAGTACTGCATACACCAGCGCTCATGCACCTCTGGCCACATACAGTACTGCATACACCAGTGCCCCCGCACCTCTGACAACATACAGTACTGCATACACCAGCACCCCTGCACCTCTGGCTGCGTACAGTACTGCATACACCAGTGCCCCCGCACCTCTGGCCACATACAGTACTGCATACATCAGAGCCCCCGCACCTCTGGCCACATACAGTACTGAATACACCAGTGCCCCCGCACCTCTGGCCACATACAGTACTTCATACACCAGCGCCCCGGCACCTCTGGCCGCATACAGTACTCCATACACCAGCGCCCCCGCACCTCTGGCCACATACAGTACTGCATACACCAGTGCCCCCGCACCTCTGGCCACATACAGTACTCCATACACCAGCGCCCCGGCACCTCTGGCCGCATACAGTACTCCATACACCAGCGCCCCCGCACCTCTGGCCACATACAGTACTGCATAAACCAGCGCCCCCGCACCTCTGACCACATACAGTACTCCATACACCAGTGCCTCCATACCTCTGGCCACATACAGTACTCCATACACCAGCACACCCGCACCTCTGGCCACATACAGTAATGCATACACCAGTAGTGGTTGTAGAACAAATTATCTGAGTTTCCATTAATTCTTATGGGGAAACTCGCTATGATATACTAGTGCTTTGGATTACAAGCATGATTCTGGAACAAATTATGTTCGTAATCCAAGGTTTTTCTGTCTCACCATTATTCTTTTGATTGACCAAAGGTGACAGTTCTCTATAAACTCCAATGCATTGTAACCCTAATGTTGATCTCCGAGTACTTCAGTGCAATGTAGGTGTAACTACGGTCTTGGTGACTGGCCTTGTCCTTGGCTGACCTTGTGCTTGTTTTCTTAGCAGTTCAAGCTGTTACATTTTTAAATATTTATTTGATACATATTTCTATTTCCTCCTGATAAAGCAGACCTTGCAGTCTGAGAGATGTGCTGAGCGTCTTCTCCGTCCCATCGTATAATACGCTATATACAACACCCACGGATTTGTTACTAAAGCCCTCCTAACCTTTTTGTATTAAATTGTATTGTTGCTGTATTATGAAAATAAAAAGAATGATCCCTTGCGCTCTCGATTAATAAATCTAATCTAATAAATGACTAAATAGAAATTGCAGCTAGACCTAAAGTGTACACAGGGCACAAATTGGTGATAAGTATAAAAGGGATCAGCGCAACTTTCTCATTATAAGCATAAATATATTAAACTAACTAAAATCATAAGTGAATATCTCCTGTGCAAAGTGAGTAAAGGATTTCTAATGTGCAAAATCCTGTGCAAATTTAAGCAAAAGAATGTGCAAAAGAATATGAAAAAATGTATCATACAGCGGCTGATACAAAGTATTAAAATGTGTAAACAATCTTAATAGTGCTAATGAAGTGAAAAAGTCCCAAATAGCTCCAAACCATAGAAGTAAAAGGATTGTGATGCGGTATAAAAATGCTGGAAAAAAAAAAAAAAAAAAAAAAAAAAAAAAAAAATATATATATATATATATATATATATATATATATATATATATATATATATATATATATGGAAAGGCCAGTATGGTGGCCTGGAATTATGGGTGGAGCCCGGTGGAGTATATAACCAGCCCGTTCGCCTAGCTCCCTCGTCGGTTCCGGTGCGCGATATCTGATACGTCAGAAATCAAGGGCCGACTATCCTCGAGACCTTTCAGTGAGCCGGGTTCGTGAGTTCCACGCTGTTCCGTCCGCCTTAGTGTCGACAAAGCCTTATCGTTCGTCAGCGTCCGTCTGATTGCCGTCTGAGTCGCTATACTCAATCGAAATTTTCCGTTGTCATACAAACACGTCTGGGCCGGCTGTCGCAGGTAGGGCTTCGGCACCCATTTCATTTCATGTGTTACAAAGTCACGTAAACTAGATTCCTGAACTCACGAACCACTCACTTTAGATTGCACGAACGTCTTAACTGTGGCACTCGTATTCGTTACTACATGTCACTACCCCTTCTTCGAAAGAAGCCGTTATCACTTTTCGGTACATGCCGTTCGTGCCACCAGGCACCTCGTTTCGTAGCACGTCGCTGCAAACCGAACGACTCCCCCGATCATTTCTATGTTCGAATCGATCGAACCGTTTCGAAATTACAGCCGTCTGCTTGTCACGTTAAACTGAGCACTCCGGCCAATGGCAATCTAACGTTGTCCAAAATCATGAAACGGTCGGACCGTTTCAAATCCGAATAAGTTAAGCATTTCAATCATTTCATACCGTTTGTACTATGTCTGTCATTTCGGTTCATTTCATTTCAATCATTTCGAGTCATTTCAATCATTTCAATCATTTCAATCATTTCGAGTCATTTCAATCATTTCAGTCTGTTTTGTCGGATCATTTCATTTCTACCATTTCTAAAGACATTTCATCATTTCTGTCACTTACCGCGCTCCGATGCGAATCCTGTCGCATCTCCAATGCACCGATTCGCTTCGAAGTGCCCCAGGGTTCGGCCTCATTTCTGTACATGCTCCAGAGACTGAGTCACTCGCAGGTTCAAGCACGGTCCTTGATTCTAGTCTTTGTCATGGCTTTCATTTCTGTCACTTATTACACGCCAATGCGAATCCTGTCGCATGCTGCTATGCACCGATTCGTCCTGGCGTGCCCAGCTGCTACGCCTCATTTCAGTACATGCTCCAGAGACGGATTCTTTTGTGGTAACCGTCAGTCCAGTCGTTGAATGTTGTCTCTGTCATGGCATATCATTTCTGTCACTTATTACGCGCCAATTCGAATCCTGTCGCATTCTGCTATGCACCGATTCGTCCTGGCGTGCCCAGCTTCTACGCCTCATTTCGCTACATGCTCCAGAGACGGTTTCTCTGTTGCAACCATCAGTCTAGTCGTTGAAACTTGTCTCTGTCATGGCTTATCATTTCTGTCACTTATTACGCGCCAAAGCGAATCCTGTCGCATTCCGTTATGCACCGATTCGTTCTGGTGTGCCCAGCTGCTACGCCTCATTTCAGTACATGCTCCAGAGACGGGTTCTTTATTGTAAACCAATCAGTCCTGTCATTGAATCTTGTCTCTGTCATGGCATCATTTCTGTCACTTATTACGCTCCAATTCGAATCCCATCGCATTCCTTATGCATCGATTCGTTCTGGTGCGCCCAGCTGCTACGCCTCATTTCAGTACATGCTCCAGAGACGGATTCTTTGTGGTAACCATCTGTCCAGTCGTTGAAACTTGTCTCTGTCATGGGATATCATTTCAGTCACTTATTACGCTCCGATTCGAATCCTGTTGCATTTGGTTATGTACCGATTCGTTCCGGTGCGCCCAGCTGTTACGCCTCATTTCGGTACATGCTCCAAAGACAGGATTCTTCTGTTGGGTTCATGGGCTCGTCCTTTGATTCATGTCTTTGTCATGGGTTTTCATTTCATTTTACTTATCACGTTCCGGTACGAATAGCCACTTCCGTGTACTAAATTCGTATCGGCGTGCCCCAGGAACGGCCTCATTTCAGTACATGCTCCAGAGTCCGTTTCGTGCTCGGTCGCAAGTTTGTGGCATGGCGATTCAGATCTCTGTCATGGCGGATCCACTCATTTCACGGTCACATACGGCTTCCCGGTTAGTCCAGTTGACTCTTCAATATCGGATTTCTATCGGGGGGCCTTGACCATCAGCCTCATTTCACTATTGAATTGCCTCAAAAGAATTAAAAAAAAAAAAAATAATAATATTTTTGCATCGGCGACGCAACCAAGTCACGTCTCTGTTGTCGTACGTACATTATTCTAAAAAAAAAAAAAAAAAAAAAAAAAAAAAAAAGCAAATTTCGGTTGTCCATTCATTTCATTTATGTCATTTGTCACATTTTCAAGTCTCACCTCCACTAGTTAGCTAGACATCTCTCCTTAGGTGTTGGATTCTCAAACAAAACTTCACCTTCATCTCCTCAGGTCAGTCGAGTTCTCAGTAGGTCCAACCTGCACCTGGTCGAACGGTGCCTCCGTAGGTAAGAGAGGGTCATCTGGGAGGGGAACGCTTACGAGCGGTAGTATCCTTCTCTTCAAAATGTTTTCTCAGGAGTCTCCTACGAGTCTTGTAATCCATGTCACCCTCATAGGTTCCGTACAGGAGAAAACCCGGACCCAGTGATTAATAGGCTTACCAAGCCTGGATTTTGCCACCATGTCCCAGGCTGGCAGCGAGGACTACACAGCTCCGTTGTCCCCTTCTCTTGTCTCAGAGAGTGGCAGCCAAAGGTCCTTCAGAGCATGGACCATTCCCAGGCTAACAGCCGAGTTAAGGCGCAGGGGTGTACCCTTTCCAGCTACAGCCAGAAAGGCCGAACTATTTGGGCTCCTCTTTCCTCCCCCAGCCGCGGTTGAGGATAGTGCCCAGCAGGCCTCCCTGGGCTCTATCGCTGCTTCCATCACGCAGCTTCACACTCTGGTGTCATCCCTGACGACCTCAATGTCAGAGGTTCAGAGTCGGGTGGCCCTCCTCGAGACCCGCCCATTCGTTCCTCCTCCAATACCAGCTTCACAAGCAGTGGATAACACCAGCGCAGGTACCCCCGGGTGTACACCAGTAGTGTACCCTTCTCATTTAATATCAGCCAACATCAGGAAGGACATCCTAGAGGGCAAGGACGTCAATCTGGCTTCACTCCTTATCTCCATTCATGAGCTGGCAGAAAACAAAGCTTACACTTGGGGGGACGTGTCGGTGGTCCTCAAAGCCAAAGACCCCAGGCTGGACAGGAAGCTTTCTGTCACCGAGTTCACCTTGGCCTTCGGCATGCTGAGGGATGTCATCTGCTCGGCCTCCCCCGGCAGGAGGGAGGAACTGGATCGTTACCTCCACGTGGTAGTTGACCTGGGGTATAAATACGGCGGTTTTTCATTTTATGACTATCACCGCTCCTTCTTAGCTAAGGCGGCCGCCAGGCTCTCCCAATTTCAGATACCTACTGATTGGAGTGTCATGGACACCGAGTTGTTCTGCCGACACTTCGCGGGGCTGCGGTCTCCCCTCTGTGCGATTTGCCAGTCGGCTACTCACACCGCGACTTGGTGTGCCAGCTCAGTGGCAGCCCCGCCCGTAGACGGTCCATCGACCTCAGGTACTGCCCAGGGCCTACCGGCGCCGGTACGCCTGCCGCAGACGGATAAACTGGGGCGCCCAGTCAAGACCATGGGAGGCGCAGCCATCTGTAACAACTACAACAGCGGGTCGTGCAATTTCAGCCAGTGCAGGCTGCTCCATGTATGCACACGGTGTCATAGAGCTCATCCCAGGCTCATGTGCGAGGTCAAGCAGGCTAAAAGATCTTGACTAAGCCGGGTCAACGTGTTGTGGCTCAGTGTCTACCTCGCCAATCATCCCACCCCCTCACTTGCCACCTACCTAGTTCAGGGCTTTACTCAGGGCTTTCATACAGGACTTGTCTCTCTCCCTCACCTTACACACGAGTGCCAGAACCTGCGGTCAGCAGCCACGGATGTACAGGCCATCGACCAGCTGTTACAGGCAGAGCTAGACCGGGACTTCGTCATAGGCCCTTTCACAAAGCCCCCGTTTAACACCTGGCGAGTCAGCCCTATTGGGCTTGTCAAGGGCAAGTTCTCCAATAAACTTAGGTTGGTCTACGATTTGTCAGCGCCTTATTCTTCCTCTGTCCCCAGTCTTAATTCCCTTATCCCCTCTGAGGAGTTCTCCCTTAAATACGCATCCGTAGATACGGCCATCCAGGCCATTCTCAAGTCAGGCACAGGAACATGGCTCTCCAAGGCCGACATCTCGGACGCCTTCAAGCTCCTTCCTATCCATCCATCTCTCTGGTGCTGGCATGGCATCAAATGGAGGGAGCTCTACTATTTTGCCACTAAGCTAACCTTCGGGTCCAAGAGTAGCCCCTGGCTCTTCGACTCGTTTGCGCAGGCTCTCGCATGGATCTTGCTGCACGTAGCCCAGTGCCAGGGAGTCATACACTATTTGGATGACTTCCTGCTGATCGAGTCACCTGGCTCCCTTCCAGGGGATCTGGATAAACTAAGGGTGGTCTTCAATAACCTTAACGTCCCTATTGCTGAGCACAAGGTGGAGGGCCCTGCGCAGGCAATCACCTTTCTCGGGGTCAGCTTAAACACCAGCACTATGCAGGCCAGCCTCCCCCCGGATAAACTAAGCCGCATCAGGACGGTCATGAGGGACTTCACCCGCACCAGAACTTGCACCAAGAGGCAGCTACAGTCCCTTCTCGGTATGCTTAATTTTGCTATGCGCATCATCCCTCAAGGTCGCGCATTCGTATCGCGCCTGCTAGTCCTACTGTCCCATTCACAAGACCCGGAGCACGTCCTCAGCCTGGACCCTGCAGCTATAGCAGATCTTGCCATGTGGGAGGAATTCCTGACGTCCTGGAATGGCGTGTCCCTGTTCATCCCCTCCGTGTCCTCCTCGTCACCGCAGGTCGTGACCGACGCAGCGGCCTCCACGGGTTTTGCGGCAATTTTTGGCCACCTCTGGCTCGCAGCCCCCTGGCCTCCTCAGATACTGGCAATTCCGGGCTTCACCGAGACGTCCTCCCTATTCGAGTTGTACCCCATCGTAGCCGCTGCCCACACATGGGGCCGCAGTTGGTCGGGTCAAACAGTGACCTTTTCAACGGACAATCTCGCCACTGCGGAAATCATTAACAAAGGCAGGTCTAAGTCTCTGGAGATTATGTCCTTCCTGCGGCGACTGGTCCAGCTCTCGTTATTATTCCAATTTAATGTTCATTGTGCCTTTATCCCCGGTAAATGTAATCGGGCAGCGGACGCCCTCTCCCGCTTTAACTTAGTTTCCTTTTTTGATCAGGTGCCCGGAGCCGGACCAACGTCAGCAGCTATCCCGGACTGGTCTCAACTGACCCTGGATTAACCCCTCACCTAGTAGCCGCAACTCAACTCATCAATCACTCCCTCTCAGACAATACCCGCAAGGCCTACCAAACAGCCTGGAGGGCCTTTAACCGTTTCTTAACATCTCACTCCACAGAGACCTCCCGGGTCAAGCAAGTCCTGGCCTTCATTGCCCATTGCCACTCGGACTTGGCGTTATCCTTTAACACGATCCGGCTATACCTGGCCGGGGTACAACATTTTACGTCCCTCCAGGACCCTGCCGAACCCTCCTTGTTCACTTTTCACGCCATTCGGGCTGTCATGCGCGGCATCCAGAAACGCCAGCCTACGGCCTCCGCCAAACGCCTGCCTATCACAGGAGACGTTTTCAGAAACATGTCTGATATTCTGGCCACTGCACCTTTCGGGCTCCACACTAGTATCATTATACAAGCAGCCATACACCTGGCCTTCTACGGCTTCTTACGGCCAGGCGAGTTCACCTCCAGTAGCCCCTCAGCTCGCATGCTATGCAAGCACCACCTGGTCAGGCACGGAGACCATTTCATCCTACATATAGCAGTATCCAAGACGCAGCAGCTTGGCCCAGGTACGGACATACATTTTTATAAAACCAACAACCGCTGGTGCCCGGTCGCCATTCTCACCCGCCTGTTGACCCTTCTGGCCGATCAACCAGGAACTGGCCCGCTTCTGCCATTCCACGGTAAGCCACTGAACGCAGCCCAGTTCATGGAGCATGTCAGGATACTCCTGGGCATCCTTCACCTCAATCCGGCTCACTACTCCGGACATTCATTTCGTATCGGAGCGGCTTCAACTGCCTCCCGCCAAGGGGTCCCGGTCCACGTTATCAAAAAGTTGGGTAGATGGAAGTCCACCTGTTTTGCCCGTTACATACCCAATCCGCAAGTAGAGATGGCCCAGGCCTTTGTCAAGCTCACCCAGTAACAAACTCGAATCAATAAAAGCATTCCCTACCTGTATGTTTTTGCCCCCTTATTTTGGTATACCCTACGTTAGGCCAGGGCACACTTTCAGGTCCGGTTCAAGTAAGCGAGTTTATGTTAACCTTGTTTGTCATCCTTATCCGTATCGGTCAGAGGGCTCTGGGCCATAAATGGAAAGGCCAGTATGGTGGCCTGGAATTATGGGTGGAGCCCGGTGGAGTATATAACCAGCCCGTTCGCCTAGCTCCCTCGTCGGTTCCGGTGCGCGATACCCACCCACCCATCCCCTGTCAGGGCATTTCTCAAGCATTATACTCCTCGGGTGAGTACTCATTTCACTCCATTTCATTTTCATTTCATTTATTACTCATTTCTCTATCTAGGGTATGCCCCCTTATTTTGGTATACCCTACGTTAGGCCAGGGCACACTTTCAGGTCCGGTTCAAGTAAGCGAGTTTATGTTAACCTTGTTTGTCATCCTTATCCGTATCGGTCAGAGGGCTCTGGGCCATAAATATATATATATATATAAATATATATATATATATATAGTCCGCTATATTTAAAGCAGATAAATAGATAAAGTGCTGAACGTAATATCAAAAGGAATCTTCATGAATGCCACTCAATGCTCTCTGGACTCTTACCTCCAATGAGAATTTATCTACTTTAAATATAACGGACTATATATTTTTTGGGGATTTTTTCAGCATTTTTATACCGCATCACATTCCAGCTACAAAACGCTCAGGTGTGAATGGGGCCATAAAGTCTGATCGTTTGCTGTTTATATTGGTATACTTAACAGACCAAAAGAGAGCAAATAGGAGACGTTCATTGCTACGGTCTATAATGGAATTAGTATTCCAGTATGTATGTGTGTGTGTGTGTGTGTATATATATATATATATATATATATATATATATATATATATATATATATATATATATATATATATATATATATATATATATATATATATATATATATATATATATATATATGCACACCTTGCTAGTACCGGGTTGGACCCCTTTTGCCTTAATTCTTCGTATCATAGATTCAACAAGGTGTTGGTGACGTTCTTCAGAGATTTTGGTCCATAGTGACACGTAGTTGCTGCAGATTTGTCGGCTGCACATCCATGTGAATCTCCCATTCTACCACATGCCAAAGGTGCTTTATTGGATGAGATGTGGTGAGTGTGGAGGCCATTGGAGGACAGTGACCTCATTGTCCAGTGGTGAGATGATTGGAGCTTTGTGACATGGTGCATTATCCTGCTGGAAGGAGCCATCAGAAGATGGGGACACTGTAGTCATAATGGGATGGTCAGCAATAATACTCAGGTAGGACGTGGCGTTTAATCAATGCTAAATTGGTACTAAGGGGCCCAAAGTGTGCCAAGAAAATATCCCCCACACCATTACACCACCACCAGCCTGAACCATTGACACAAGTCAGGATGGATCCATGCTTTTATATTGTTTACACCAAATTATGACTCGACCATCTGAATGTCGCAGCTGAAATTGAGACTCATCAGACCAGGCAACGTTTTTCCAATCTTCTATTGTCCAATTTTAGTGGGACTGTGGGAATTGTAGCCTCAGTTTCCTGTTCTTAGCTGACAGGAGTGGCGCCCGGTGTGGTTTTCTGCTTCTGTAGCCCATCTGCTTCAAGGTTTGATGTGTTGTGCATTCGGAGATGGCATTCTTCATATCTTGGGTGTAACAAGTGGTTATTTGAGTTACTGTTGCCTTTCTATCATCTGGAACCAGTCTGCCCATTCTCCGATGACATCAACAAGGCATTTCCGTCGACACAACTTCAGCTCACTGGATATTTTCTCTTTTTTCTGACCATTCTCTGTAAACACGAGAGATGGATGTGCGTGAAAATCCCAGTAGATCAGCAGTTTTTTAAATACTCAGACCAGCCCGTCTGGCACCAACAACCATGCCACGTTCAAAGCCACTTAAATCCCCTTTCTTCCCCATTCTGATGCTCAGTTTGAACTTCAGAAAGTCATCTTCACCACGTCTAGATGTGTAAATACATTGAGTTGCTGCCATGTGATTGGCTGATTAGCAATTTGTATTTCCAAGCAACTGAACAGGTGTACCTAATAAAGTGGCTGGTGAGTGTATATACTATATATACAGTATCTCACAAAAGTGAGTACACCCTTCACATTTCTGTAATTATTTTATTCTATCTTTTCATGTGACAACACTGAAGACAGGGCCAGATTAAGAACATCATGGGCCTGGTGCTGAGGATTTTGGTGGGGCCTTTTAGAAACAATAAATAAAAATGCAAACTATTTTTTGTTATAACAAATTAAATAAAAGAGAGAGAGGGAGGATGAGAGCGAGAGAGAAAGGGGATGAAAGACATGTGAGGGGTAAGGGAGGGAGGATGAGATAGAAAGGGGGGGATGAGAGAAAGAGGATGCACATGAGGATGTGTGGGAATGACATCAACGCAGCCTGGCCAAGGCAAGTGACCAAGGCACAGAACCCAGAAGGAAGACCGGGTGAAGATGGAAGTGCCCGGGCCCCGCCGGATCGATCACAGCACAGCACTGGAGGGCTCAGTCTGACAATTTAAGTGTACCCTAATGTGCTAATATGCTGTGCATACTTGTACATTATGGCATAACCTACCCCAGGGCCTCTAAAAAGTAGTAATGTTAGAAAAGTTTACTACCGCTTTAATATCACAGGAGCCTCTAATGGGGCTCCCTACTGACCCTGTGGCCCTTGGGCAGTGCCTAGTGCATAGTCAACATTTCAAAAATATTTTCAGGGACGCTTTTTTTTTACAAGTGCTATATTTAGAGTAGCTAACATCCCCGTGTTCCTCTATACATCACAATAGTAATTACAAAATTAAATTACTAATAATGGGGCAGAACAAATATGAGAAATGTGAGATTTCCTTTAGTTGAACTAACAAATGTGTGCCTATTCTAGAGCTGGTAACATTGAGGATATTCAGTATAATTTTAAAGAACAGTTTTTGTGGGTTAAGAGGCATAGGGGAGGAGTATGGATGGTATAAAAGTGGGAAGCATGTACAGGTGAGGGAGAGGAATGTGGAGGGTCTAACAGTGGGCACTATGTACATGAGAGGAGTGCAGAGGGTATGGCAGAAGGCACTATGTACAGGAGAGGAGAGTGAAGGGTATGACAGTGGGCAGTATGCACAGCAGAGGAGTGTAGAGGGTATGACATTGGGCACTATGTTTAAGAGAAGAGTGTGGAGGGTATGACAGTGAGCAATATGTACAGGAGTGCGGAGGGTATGACAGTGGGCACTATGTACAGGAGAGAAGTGTGGAGAGTAGGACAGTAAGCAGTAATTACAGGAGAGGAGTGTGGAGGGAGGGTATGATGGTGGGCACTATGTATAGGAGAGGAGTATGGAGGGTATGATAGTGAGTAGTATGTACAGGAGAGGAGTGTGGAGGGTATGACGGTGGGCACTATGTACAGGAGAGAAGTGTGGAGAGTATGACAGTAGGCACTATGTATAGGAGAGAAGTGTGGAGAGTATGACAGTGGGCACTATGTATAGGAGAGGAGGATGACGTAATCTGGGAAGGAAAAATGTAAAGGTTTGTGGAAGGATGTTTAGGGACTGCGTAGTGGTTAATCGGGCCATACATGGATTGAAATTACACCAATTAAGCAGAGACCAGCCATAGTCGATCTATGTATGGGCTAACTGGTTTTGCACAAGTCAACCTATTAACCGACTTGAGTACAACCAGCCTGTCAGGTTTTCCCCAAAACAATCAGTGCTGCCAGCTATAGTTAGCAACACTAATCATTGTATTCACTGGCAGAACACAATAACACTGCGGGAGTGATTGCCCCATTCACAAGTCAGCAGGTGAGAGGGTGTGTGGGGATAGGCTGGGGAGAGATACTAGTCAGTCCCTGGGTAGGCACTGGTTAATATCGTGTAACATAAAAAGTTGCAAAGACCACCATTTTATTCCATAGGGTGTATGCTAAAACAATATATAATGCTTGAGGGTTCTGAGTAATTTTCTAGCATAAAAAAAATGATGATTTTTAAATGTAGGAGAGAAGTCTCAGAATGGGCCTGGGTGGCAAGGGGTTAATTATCATAAGTAATATACAAATAATTATTATAAGCACTGAGAGTTCATCCTCTCAGTCTGCTGCAGAGTGTTCCAGCTTGTATTTATACTGCCGCTCTGTATGTAGCTTCTGACAGGCTGCGCAAGGAGCCCTGTATCTCCGGAACCATAGATGATATCAGCCCCATATTTAAACCAGTGCTGGAGTTGGTCTTTAGCTACCTACCCCCCAAATGTGGGGTCTCTGTGACTCCTGATTGCCGAGCTACAACCCTCGAAGTCGATCTTTTTTTTTTTTTTTTGATTTTTTTTTTTTTTTTTTTGGGCAAATGGGCCTATCTTGAGAAAGGGGCCTGGAGCTGCAGCTCCAATAGCCCCTATGTTAATCCGGCCCTGACTGAAGAAATGACACTTGTCTACAATGTAAAGTAGTGAGTGTACAGCTTGTATAACAGTGTACATTTGCTGTCCCCTCAAAATAACTCAACACACAGCCATTAATGTCTAAACCGCTGGCAACAAAAGTGAGTACACCCTAAGTGAAAAAGGCCAAATTGGGCCCAATTAGCCATTTTCCCTCCCCGGTGTCATGTGACTCGTTAGTGTTACAAGGTCTCAGGTGTGAATGGGGAGCAGGTGTGTTAAATGTGATGTTATCGCTCTCACTCTCTCATACTGGTCACTGAAGTTCAACATGGCACCTCATGGCAAAGAACTCTCTGAGGAGCTGAAAAAAGAATTGTTGCTCTACATAAAGATGGCCTAGGCTATAAGAAGATTGCCAAGACCCTGAAACTGAGCTGCAGCACGGTGGCCAAGACCATACAGCGGTGTTAACAGGACAGGTTCCACTCAGAACAGGCCTCATCATTGTCGATCAAAGTAATTGAGTTCACATGCTCAACCTCATATCCAGAGGTTGTCTTTGGGAAATAGATGTATGAGTGCTGCCAGCATTGCTGCAGAAGTTGAAGAGGTGGGGGTTCAGCCTGTCAGTGCTCAGACCATACATCGCACACTGCATCAAATTGGTCTGCATGGCTGTCGTCCCAAAAGAAAGCCTCTTCTAAAGATAATGTACAAGAAAGCCTGCAAGCAGTTTGCTGAAGACAAGCAGACTAAGGACAAAATATTACTGGAACCATGTCCTGTGGTCTGATGAGATCAAGACAAACTTATTTGGTTCAGATGGTGTCAAGCCAGGGGCGGACTGGCAGCTCATGGGGCCCCCGGGCAATAGGAGATTATAAGGCCCCCAGGCAATCAGACATTATGGGACTACACAGTATACACAAACACACACACACAGTATACAATCACACAGTATACACAGACATTTTTCTATTGGCTGAGAAGGTACTGGAGAGGTGGGGTAGCAATAATCACAGGATTTTTAGACCAAAAGGATGTTGGGACATTTCAGAGACAGATGTAAAAAAAAAACACAGATTTTTACATACTTTCCCTGGTTTTACTGAGGCTGGCAACCCTGATGGGGCCCCCTAGTGGCCCGGGGCCCTCGGGCAGTGCCCAAGTGGCCCAATGGTCAGTCCGCCCCTGTGTCAAGAGTGTGTGATGGCAACCAGGTGAGGAGTACAAAGACAAGTGTGTCTTGCCTACAGTCAAGCATGGTGGTGGGAGTGTCATGGTCTGGGGCTGCATGAGTGCTGCCGACACTGGAGAGCTACAGTTCAATGAGGGAACCATGAATGCCAACATGTTCTGTGACATACTGAAGCAGAGCATGATCCCCGCCCTTCGGAGACTGGGCCGCAGGGCAGTATTCCAACATGATTCAAACACACCTCCAAGATGGCCACTGCCTAGCTAAAGAAGCTGAGGGTAGAGGTGATGGACTGGCCAAGCATGTCTCCAGACCTAAACCCTATTGAGCATCTGTGGGGCATCCTCAGACTGAAGGTGGAGGAGTGCAAGGTCTGTAACATCCACCAGCTCGGTGATGTCATCATGGAGGAGTGGAAGAGGACTCCCAGTGGCAACCTATGAAGCTTTGGTGAACTCCATGCCCAAGAGGGCTAAGGCAGTGCTTTAAAATAATGGTGGCCACAGAAAATATTGACACTTTGGGCCCAATTTGGACATTTTCACATACACACGATCATAAATTCTGCTAGAAAAAGTCGGATGTGAGCTTTTGGTCAGAAATTCCGACCGTGTGTACGCTTCATCAGACTTTTGCTGACAGAATTCCAGCCAGCAAAAGATTGAGAGCAGGTTCTCTATTTTTCGGTCGGAAAAAGTTCAGATCGGAAATTCCTATCATCTGTACAAATTCCAGCGCGTAAAATTCCTACGCATGCTCGGAAACATTGGACTTAATTTTCTCGGCTCGTCATAGTGCTGTACGTCACTGTGTTCTCGACGGTCAAAAGTTCAGAGAACTTTTGTGTGATGGTGTGTATGCAAGCCAAGCTTAAGCGGAATTTCTAATCGTGTGTATGGGGCTTTTGGGGTGTACTCACTTTTGTTGCCAGCGGTTTAGACATTTCATGGCTGTGTGTTGAGTTATTTTGAGGGGACAGCAAATTTACACTGTTATACAAGCTGTACACTCACTACTTTACATTGTAGCAAAGTGTAATTTCTTCAGTGTTGTCACATGAAAAGATAGAATAAAATAATTACAAAAATGTGAGGGGTGTACTAACTGTTGTGATATATATATATATATATATATATATATATATATATATATATATATATATATATATATATATAGAGATAGAGATAGAGATAGAGATATATATATTAGAATTATTTATAAGAATAGTTCATGCAAATCAAGAATAATTCCAAGCTATCCAGGAAAATAGAAAATATTCTCCAAAGCTGGCGCCACCCATGAACATTAGAAAGCTCCGGCACCTAGGGCTCATCATCCGCCTGTGACGCCATTCGCCTTAGTTTTTCTTCGCAGGTCTGCTTTATATCGGCTTGTGTAAAATGTCCTTGTAATTGCCGTTGTACTAAACCTGCCAGAATATATATTTTTTCCAACGACGTGACATCAAATAAGCACAATGCGGAATGAAGGTGCGATATGATAAGGCTGATAATGCCGAGATAGGAGACGTCGGCTAAATCTTAGCAGGGCTCCTTATCATCACGACCAGGCTTGCAGTAATAAGTGGGAGGGATTCGATTGTCGAAGTAATTGTATCTTAGAAATTGAGGCCTGCTCACTTGCCTGTCGGAATAAAGCCTCTATGGAGCAGTTACAGAGGCAATAAAGGTGAAGGATGAACCCGTTTGGTTATCCTTTATTTTATTAAGGGCCCATTCACACCACAGCGCACAGGTTTTTGGTCATTCAGGCGGGTTGCGTTGGGCAGCCTATTCATTTTGAACACCTCCATGCACAAAAGCCCTGCCCTGCAACACACAGGGCATTCCCATCTGGTGCTCTGTAGAAGCACATTGGGTTACAATTAAAAATAATCCACAATGCTCCCAACTTTTTGAGATGGGAACGAGGGACACCTATTACCAAAGGTATGTAGGCCTAAGACACCCCCTTCTATGCCCCCTTAACTGCTTCCGGAGCGCCAACCGCACATATGCTGCGGCAGGGCAGCCCGGCTGCGCGAAACATACCTGTGCACTGTTCGCTACTTCGGGATCTGGGGCGTGCGTACACTCCCACCCCGTGACCTGCTCCCCCCTGCGAGCCAATTAGCGGGTGTGGCGGATGCGATGTCCGCTGGGAACCCGGCAATCGCTTGTAGAGAGGCAGAACGTCAGTCTGCCTATGTAAACAAGGCAGATCGCCATTCTGTCAGTGGGGAAGAGGGAGATCTTGTGTTCCTGCTAAGCAGGAACACAAGATCTCTCTCTTTCCCTATTCAAACCATCTCTCACAAGGTTAGCAAGCACTAACATAGTGATCACTGTATTTGTGTCACTGGTCCCCAAAAAGCATCACTTTGTGTCAGATTTGTCCACAGCAATGTCGCCGCCTCGCACAAATCTCCGCCATTACTAGTAAAAAATAAAAAAAATATAAAAAGTCCATAAATCTATCCCAGGGTTTGTAGACGTGATAACATTTGCACAAATCAATCAATAAACGCTTATTGGGAAATTTTTTTTACCAAAAATATGTAGCAAAATACATATTGGCCTAAATTGATGAATACATGTAATTTTTAAAAAAAATTTTTATTGGATATATTTTATAGGAGAAAGTGAAAAATAGTTTTGTTTTTTTCAAAATTGTCAGTTTTTTTTGTTTATAGCAGAAAAAAAAATAAAAACCGCAGAGGTGATGAAATGCCACCAAAAAAAAAGCTCTATTTGTGGGGATAAAAAGACATCAATTTTATTTTGGTACAGAGTCGCACGACCGCGCAATTGTCAGTTAAAATAACGCAGTGCCGTGTCACAAAAAATGCTCTGGTCGGGAAGGGGGTGAAACCTTCCAGGGCTGAAGTGGTTAAAGAAGAATTATACAAAAAAAAAATTGTTAGACCCACAAGTGCTTTTTTTTCTACCACTATAACTGCTTTATATTGGCTCTTGACATTTAAAAATGCAGCAATTTAGAAATTGGATGAAAGGTTAAGCACTGTGAAACACTTTTTGAAAGATAAATAGTGCATTTTATTTACAATTATATAGATCAGACCAAAATGAGGGACAAATGAGGAGGAAAGAGGTACAGAGGGCCATTGCTCCAAATCAGGGACAGTCCCTCGGAATCAGGGACAGTTGGGAGCTATGCTTATATGATTCCTTAACACGCTTTATTACAAGTTACTATACACTCCGTGGTGTCCCAGGTTAGTCCAAAGGCAGAATGTGCAATAGATCATTTCAGACAGCAATGGTCATGTGCAAGATAAATTTAACCCTAACGGTCAATCAGCAGTGGACACCACTCCATTAGGGGCACCACCCATCTAGTCTACATGCAGGGCACCGGACACATGTATTTCAATGGTTTTTCTTTTTTTTTTTAGCACATGAATACAGCCTGAGGCTTTAGTTGGCTTTAAAAAAGGGTGGGCTCGGGGCACAGACAGCTATGGTCGTGTGCAAGACAAATTGAACCCTGACAGCCAATTAGCAGTGGCCGCCACTCCATTAGGGGCACCACCCCGGTAATCTACATGCAGGGCACTAGATGCATGTATTTCAATGGTTTTTCTTTTTTTTTTTAGCATATGATTACAGCCTGAGGCTCTAATTGGCTTTAAAAAAGGGTGGGCCCGGGGCACAGACAGCTATGGTCATGTGCAAGACAAATTAAACCCTGACGGCCAATGCAACAGTGGCCACCACTCCATTAGGTGCACCACCACAGTAATCTACATGCAGGGCGCTGGATGCATGTATTTCAATGGTTTTTCTTTTTTTTAGCACATGATTACAGCCTGAGGCTCTAATTGGCTTTAAAAAAGGGTGGGCTCGGGGCGCAGAGCAATGCACCCCCAACCCACCCAGTTGTGTGACATTAGCAAATTAATATTTGCTAATGTCTTCCTGCTTCTCCTACTGGCCAATTAGGAAGTGGGTCCTGAGACCCACTTGCCAGGAAGGGTGGGAGGATGAGTCATAGGAGGGCAAATGATAGCTGGAGGTGTGTCTTTGTGTGTCTGTGTAAATCCAGGAAGTGGACTGGCAGCATCTTCAGCTTCCCACAGTTAAAATGGTTGCAGGCAGACTCAGTGGAGGGAGATTTATGCAGCATATTTTGCAAGTACAGCATCAAAGTATATATAAAATAATATGTAAAGTGGTTGGAGGTACACTTCAGAATGGCAAAGATGTTTGTATTACAAATTATCTGAGCAGTCTGCAGTTCCTCTTTAACAATGTGTAATGTGTGCTGCTTTTTACTAAAGATCTTTGTTTCTTACCCCTGCGTTGATCATCAAAGGATTCCCAGAGCACTATGCACAGAAGTGGATGTCTGCCTTATGGCTGGCTTTGTTTAATTGAAACGTCAGTCTAATCTTTACTAAATAGAGGACTCGTTTGGATGGGTCACTGCATCCACCTCCGTGCATAAACTGCAGCTTTAGCTACAGAGCCCGTAAACAGCCTGTGTTGTAGAGGGAGATGAATTTCTGAAAAGGTGCCTTAAAGCGGGAGTTCCACCGTGTTTTTTTTTTAAAAGTCAGCAGCTACAAATACTGCAGCTGCTGACTTTTAAAATAAAGACACTTACACGCCCAGCGAGCCCGCGCTGTCGGCACCCGAAGCCGATCTCTTGATCGGCTCTCGGGTGCTGCCGCCGCCATCTTGGGTATGGGAATCAGGAAGTGGAGCCTTGCGGCTTCACTTCCCAGTTCCCTACTGCGCATGCGCGAGTCGCACTGCGCAATAAGGATTGTCCCCGCTGTCTCTGGGATCCATGTGTTTCCCAGCAGACAGCGGGGGACCCGCAGGAAGTGGCATAAATATCCGCAGATTCTGTGGATATCTATGCCGGAAGTGGGTGCAAATACCTGTACTATACAGGTATCTGCACCCCCCCCCCCCTCTGAAAGGTGCCAATTGTGGCGCTGGAGGGGGGGAGGGTTCCAATGAGCGGAAGTTCTACTTTAGGGTGGAGCTCCGCTTTAAGCTAGACTCCAGAACAGAATGCATATTATGAATATGTCAGATATATTTTAGTCCTGATCCTTATAAATAAAGCAGTTATGTACAAAGCCACTACACACTCCCTTTAAGAGTAGTATAATCCTAGGTTGCGGCAGCTGTGAAAAGGTTAACCTAGTTCTTGTAGATTTGATCTGAAAGCCTAGCCCTTGCCAATAACGTATTTAATGGTGATAGACTTGCCACTGGCTCTGTCTTTTTTTTTTTTTTCTTTGCACATGTTGTGTGACATCTCATTAATACAACCCCATTTTTCAACTCTGGATTACAGTGTACTTGCTGAGAAGCCAATATCATTACCGCTCCTGGTGACCCTGGGAGAAATCGCTGTATCAATCAGCGAAATGAATGCCCAACGCCCTGCAATAGGCAGCTTCTCTCTGTTCCAGGCAGTCGCTGATCTCCAGAGGTCCCTAATGACTTGCGGTATACATTACATAGGGCATATATATGATGATTGCTCTAATGATGGGCTTCTCTGCAAGACTATCATCCCGTATGCTGAAAACTGCAGAGAGACAAGCCACTAAAAATTTTTTAGATGTCGTGAATTCAAAAGCTGAAGAAGTCTGTTCACACAGTTGTCGGGACCACAGAGAACAAGGAAAGTCTTCCCTGGTTGCAGTTTGCTTTTATAAATTTTAGGAAAAATTGCCCCACACTAATTTTCGGGGGGGGGGGGGGGGGGCACTGCCCACGCCTCCCCCACAGAGCTGGTGCTCGGTGAGCTCACATGAGAAAAATATGTATTATTATGTATTCATGTGTTATAAACATGTTTTAGAAACTTTGTTTCTAAAGCCCAGTTGAAGTCACAACTGGGACAACTTCCATTTTTCGAGTCTTACCCACACTTTCCTGTTACAGCAGTTGGAAGATTGTCTATGTGGGACTAAGATGTCCATGAGACACCTGAGAAGACCCAATGCACTCAGTAATCCGCTTTCAGTAACAACCCTGGTCAGACACGCCCCCCCCCCCTTCTCTTACCTGCAGTACAAACCTTTGTGAGGTTGTGTCAAGGACATGGCTGTCACAGAACTGGCAATGTTGCCCAGAATCTACATGGACACTCACAGAGGGTTCTGGGATGTGCAGGAGCGCACGACGCACGCCAGCGCGCATCGGCGCATGCGCAAGTGGCGTGACAGACACTGGCGCCAACGCCCCTATTTAAAGCGGAGGTCCACCCTAATTAACAGTACTAGGTCTATGTGATCCCCACTTCCCTAATCGCTAGGTAACCCCCTTACCTTTCTGCTGTCTTCTTCTGTTTTCTTCTTATTTTAAATTTTCTGCCTCTGGAGATTGCGGAAAGGGGCGGAGCCGCTGTAGAAACGGACGGGGCTTCAGCGGCAGGTCACTTCTTCCTGTCTGCCGCAGGGGCTCCTGTGATCGTTTCTTTTTTCCCAGGAGTCTGTGCGGCGCCCAGGCTCGAGATCTCGCGCCCGTTGTGATGGCAACCTGAGTTGTTGTGTTCGCTCGAGCGGATTGATCTGCGCATGCGCGAGATCGCAGCTCATAGGGGCGGTGCATGATGGGACTGTGCCCCGGAAGACAATGCCTGTGGGCTTCACATGCCCACAGGCAAAATGGAAAACGCCTGGAGACGTTTTCCTAGGCAGTTTAGAGGAATGAAAAACACTTGGAAGAGAATCGGACAGCACATAGAGGTATGTGAAATATTTAGTAAACTTAATTTAAAACATTATTGCGGGAAAAAAAAAAAAAAAACGGCGGTGGAACCCCGCTTTAAATCCAGCCATTGACAACAGGATATTGCTGGATTATCTCAGCATCCCTGTGTGCCTTATGACCCCGTTTTCTGATCTGTGATTACCCGTTGTTGACCCGGCTTGCCTTGACCTTGCTTCCTGATCACCCAGTTTGACCTTTGGCTTACATCTGGACTCTGCTTGTTCCTGTCTTCCATGTATGACCTTGGCTTGCCCCTGTTTATGCTCTTGACTGACTTATCCGTGTATGACCTCTGGTCTGGCCCCTGGTTCCTCCAATTCCCCAACACAGCAAGTTCAGCTCAGCCTGCTACAGTATTCCCTTAGTGACCAAGCTCATCCGACTGCAAGCAAGCACCTGGCAAACCGTGCTTCTTTGAGCACCGCGCTCCCTGTTCCCAACTCCAGGGGCGTGCTGCACTTAGCCGCAAGGGGAGCCCTTTTAGCATCTCGATCTCCATACCCGCACCTGACAGGTTGCTAGTAAAGGAGGGTGTGGCTGTTACTCTGCTCTGCCACCAAAGACCACTGTAGTGGGAGAGCAAGAAGATTATTTTCACAGATAATAATAATCATTTTTAGACGTTCCTTAATCAAACCAAATAAAAAAAAAAGTGTGGGCAATACATACACTTTAAATAAAGAAGTATGTGGTCTATCCTGGAATTTATTTTCTTAAGCTAGAATGGGGATCTCCAAACTACAGCTCTCCAGCTGTTGTTGAACTACACTACCCATGAGGCATTGTAAAACTCTGACATTCATAGACATGACTAGGCATGATGTGATGGGAATTGTAGTTCCTGGACAACTGGAGGGCCATACTTAGGAGGCCCCTGAGCTAGAACTTTGATTGCACTGTCGACACACAGAAAACCATGACTGGTGGTTTGAAATTGAGGCCAGAATGGACCTGCGATGCCTTCTGATGTCCAGTTATAGGAGCTGCTTGCTTTTACTGGTTCTTCCCTAAAAAGTGTAGAGGCTTCCAGTCACACAGCCAACGGTGCATTCACTCTGGCTCCATTCTGCAGGCAGATCTGTCTCTTCTGCAGGCAATTCTCAAACACACACCCTAGTGTACACATACACTGACTCTGGCTGCACTCAGCTGCACTGGCTCCCACCCTCGCCTGGGTGAAGCTGCCTTGTCTCCCAGAATGAAGCCTTGAACTCTATTGCCAGTGCCTAACTCACAAGGGCAGTGCACACCTGCCCAATAAGGGTGCTGGTTGGCCACAAGATGTTGACCCAGGATTGGAGGCTTCATCCCTCCTAAGTTCATACAAAGCCTCTGGGCTCCAGGATCCAAACTGGAAGGCTGTTTTAACTTCTATTATTTTCCTTACAATTATATATTAAGTTATTTTATTTTTTAATTATTTTATTGTATTAAATTACATATTTTATTTTTAATAACTGTTTTTAATATTTTCATTTAAATTATATATATATATATATATATATATATATATATATATATATATATATATATATATATATATATATATACATACACACACACATACGTATATACACACTGTATAGTATGATTTAGTGACTTTTATAGCTTTATCTGGTGCCCAGATGAAACCCTAACCCAGTATATTTAATCAATTACTATCATGGCACAAATAATGTACAATAAAATAGCGAATTCCAGAAAACCATCCATCAAGCCATCCATTGTGAAAGACCTTTTCCAAAATCTGACGATCTGTTGCTTTGCAAATATTTTGGCACTAGATCCAATGCACGTGTGTCCATCTGTGTTTTGATTTCTAATATTTTCATAAAAATTATATATTTTATTAAATTATTTTATTTTTTACATTATTATATTGTATTTTTTTAATAACCTCTTTTAGTATTTTTATTAAAATATGTATATGTATGTGTGTATGTATGTGTGTATATATATATATATATATATATATATATATATATATATATATATATATATATATATATATATATATATATATATATATATATATACATACATATACACACATATACACACACACACACACACACACACACATACATATAGTATTTTTTTATAACTTTATATCTTTATCTGGTGCCCAGATGAAACCCTAGCCCAGTATGTTTAATCAATTGCTATCATGGCAAAAATAATGTACAATAAAATAGCAAATTCCTGAAAACCATCCATTGTGAAAGACCTTTTCCAAAATCTAACAATCTACTGCTTTGCAAATATTTTGGCACTAGATTCATGCACATGTGTTCATCAGTGTTTTCATTTCTAATATTTTCATTAAAATTATATATTTTATGAAATGAATTTATTTTTTACATAATTTTATTGTATTTAATTACATATTTTATGTTTAATAGCCCTTTTGTAATAGTTTTATTTAAAAAAAAGTATATATATATATATATATATATATATATATATATATATACACATACATACATACATACATACATACATACATACATATATACATACACATATATACATACACATATATACATAAATATAGTATTTTTAATTTTTTTGTAACTTTATAGCTTTATCTGGTGCCCAGATGAAACCCTAGCCCAGTATGTTTAATCAATTACTATCATGGCAAAAATAATGTACAATAACATGGTGAATTCCAGAAAACCATCCATCAAGCCATCCATTGTGAAAGACTTTTGCCAAAATCTAACGATCTGTTTGCTTTGCAAATTTTTTTGGCACTAGGTCCTATGCATGTGTGTTCATCTGTGGTTTAATTTGTAATATCTTTATCAAAATTAAATATATATATATATATATATATATATATATATATATATATATATATATGTGTGTGTGTGTGTGTGGTGAGATGTATTCATCTGTGCTTTAATTTCTAATATTTTCATTCATTTTATATAGTCACATAGTAGGTGAAGTCGAAAAAAGACACAAATCCATCAAGTTCATCAAGTACAACCTATGTGTGTGTTTATATGTCAGTATTACCTTGTATATCCCTGTATGTTGCACGGTCGGACTTTTTGACAACAAACATGCAAATTAGCTGTTTTAGAGCAACATCCGACTGTGTGTACGCTCCATCAGACAAACTTTTTCTGTTTTCATCGGACTTTTGTTGGCTGTGCGAACGGAAAAACTTTCTGGCAACAAAAGTCCGATGGAGCAAAGTCCGACCGTGTGTACGCAAAAGCATCAGACTTTTGTACAAGGTACAAACACGCATGCTCAGAACCAATGCAAAAGATCAGACTACAATACAGAAGTTGACCAAAGGTGGCGCTGGAGTCATTGAACGTCCTCTTTTGAAGTGGCATCAGTGCGTTGTGACGTCACTACGTTCGTGTTTGTTGTCAAAAAGTCCGACCGTGTGTATGCAATACAAACTTGTGAACCACGCCCTTTGTACAAAAGTCCACGGAAAAGTTTGTACAAAGTCCGACCGTGTGTATGAGGCTTAATAGTTTCTTGAAACTATCGATGCTCCCCGCTGAGACCACCGCCTGTGGAAGGGAATTCCACATCCTTGCCACTCTTTCAGTAAAGAACCCTCTATGTAATTTAAGGTTAAACCTCTTTTCTTCCAATTTGAATGAGTGGCCACGAGTCTTGTTAAACTCCCTTCTGCGAAAAAGTTTTATATATTTTATATATTGCATTAAATGATTTAATTGTGTTAAATTACTTTTTTTTTTTTTTTTTTTTTTTATTACTAAAAAAAAAAAAGCATAGTTTTCAAAATAGACCAAAACACAAACTTGCAAACTCAACTGTTTTTGAAACAAAAATAGACATTTAGCATTCAAACAATATTTATTTTATTTTTTAATAACCTTTTTATATATTTTTAGTAAAATTATATATTTCATTAAAATATTATTTTTATTATTTTATTGTATTAAATTACATAGTTTGTTTTTAATACATTTTTATTTATTTATTAAAATTATATAATTCATTCAAGTATTTTCTATTATTTTATTGTATTAAATTATAAACAAAATTTGAATAACATTTTTTTATATTTTTGATAATTTATTTTAAAGTTGATAAGATTGCTTTCTAAAAGTACCACAAGCTAAAAGTATTTCAGCAAACGATTAAAAGTTCTGGAGTTACATTGAAGTGATCACTGGCTGAGCGGCAGGATGTACGGTAAAGCTCATTATAAAAAATGCAGATAATGATTGCCCTCATTAACTTATGATACATTTGTGCTAATGGCTTCTAGGCTACAGTTACATATACACTGTCCTATTTCGTTTTATATCGTCTCCCAGGATGGCTGCTTACTGGATCCCCACTGATCTTACCTTTTTAATAGATGTCAGCTCTAGATACATGACAAAATGTCAGGTTTTTCCTAAATACTATTTTTTCCCTGTTACTCATGGAATTAATTAATTGTCAGTAAAAACCATACAGTATATGAAAGGATAAAGACATGCAACGTGTCAGCATGGAGTATTCGTTTGCAGAGATAATGCGTCTGATAGTTATCAGCAAGTACACTTGGAACACAACTTTTACCCTGGATTTACATATTTTCCAGTTAAATCCAATGTGTGAATCCAGGGTGAGTATAAAGGCCCGTACACACGGTCGGACTTTTTGACAGCAAACATGCAAATTAGCTGTTTTGGAGCAACATCCGACCGTGTGTACGCTCCATCGGACAAACTTTTTCAGTTTTCATCGGACTTTTGTTGGCTGTGCGAATGGACAAACTTTTTGACAACATAAGTCCGATGGAGCAAAGTCTGATCGTGTGTACAGAAAACCATCGGACTTTTGTACAAAGTACAAACACGCATGCTCAGAACCAATGCAAAAGATCAGACAATACAGAAGTTGACCAAAGGTGGCGCTGGAGTAATTGAACGTCCTCTTTTGAAGTGTCGTCAGTACGTTGAAACGTCACTACATTCGTGTTTGTGGCCTAAAAAGTCAGAT
This sequence comes from Lithobates pipiens, assembly GCF_037356315.1. Lineage (NCBI taxonomy): Eukaryota > Metazoa > Chordata > Amphibia > Anura > Ranidae > Lithobates > Lithobates pipiens. Next base: position 28,163,481 of record NW_027507785.1, read on the forward strand.
CGTGTGTATGCAATACAAACTTACCACTTACGGCCAACGCCCTTTGTACAAAAGTCCACAGGAAAGTTTGTACAAAGTCCGATCATGTGTATGGGGCTCAAGTATAGACACCTTAACCAGCTGTGAGAACTGGTTGTGTTACACATGCCCCCCCCCCCAAAAAAAACATAATTGAAGTACACAGGACGTGTGTAGTATGTCTTGTCTGTTTGCCCTACTGCAGATTCCCCACCCATCCTTTCCATGTTCTGGCAATTGCCGCTGTCTTGTCAAATAACGTCCTCCATCCGATAGTGTCCACTGTGTACTGCACATGCGCAGTACACAGCAACACAGATTCCGAAAATTGCAGAGGATGAACGGCGCCTGCGCCGTGTGTCCAGGTTCTATCCCCACTATCCAAGTGGACATAGAGTAGGAATAAAAAAGAGCCGAGCGCAGCGAGGTCGAGCCCAAAGCGTGGCCCCCCTAATATTCACAACCCTATGTCCGTTTGGATGGTGGGGCTACCACCTCAACTCACGGCGCAGGCGCTGTTCAGCTTCGGAGATTTTCCGAAGCTTCGTCTGCTCCGTACTGCGCATGCGCAGTACGGTCCGGACACTATTTGATGGCCGGACATTATATGGCAGAACACCGGCTGTCATTCTGACAGCGGGGAGTTGCTGTGTAAATAAAACAGCTGTAAAAGCTGCTGCTGGTAAAAAAAAAAAAGAACTGAACTTCTGATTTAGTGTTTAAAATCATTGTTCAGATCTGAGATGAAGAAGTACATTGTTATCTTTTTATATATCTTTTTTAAGCTTAAATTTGTATACAATGTCAAGTAAAGCAGCCTAATACTTAAGAAAAAAAAAAAAAACAACAACTGTACACTGCACCTATCACCCACTAAGCTCGGCTGCAATGCTTTGCAAGCTTATTTGCAAACGAATAATAAATGCACACTTTTTTGCCTGCAATTATATGTACATTTGTTTTTATTTTTTTCAAAACATAGACTTTAAATAAAATTTGTTGCTATGTAACTCTTTTTTTAAATCCTTAGTTTAATCAACCATAATTGACCTGAACATCCACAGCATACAGGGATATACAATGTAATACTTGACATATAATCACACATCATATAATCACACATCATAGGTTGGACTTGATGGACTTTATTGTGTCTTTTTTTCACCTCACCTACTGTATAACTATGTAACTCATTCTTCACCTTTTTTGCTTAACAATTATTTTCCTTCTGATTTTATTTAAATTTTTTATTTATTTTTTATTTATATTTTTCTATACATTAATATTAACTTTTTGTTTATATTCACTTTGTTTTTTTTTTTGTTTTTTAGTGTTGCATATAAAAAGTGAAAATTGAAAAAAAAAAAGACTTTATATAATTTCTGAATGACTTTGTAATGTTTTGTGCCAGAAAAACATAATTTTAAATAGGCTAAATAATACAATAAAAAGTATGCTTGCTATCTAATTTTGTTTTTAACCACTTGGGTACCGCGCTATTGCAAAATGACGGCAATAGCGCGGACCCACATTTCCGGGACTACGTCTATTGACGTCATCCCGGATACGAGCGGCCTGCGCGCCCCCTGAGGGGCGCGCGCGGCGCGCTCTGTGATCGGCGAGTCCGTGAGACTCGCCTGATCACCGATCCGTGTAAGGGGTCGATCCCGACCCCTTATCACGTGATCAGCTGTCAGCCAATGACAGCTGATCATGTGATAAAACGGAGCCGGTAATCGGCTAGTATTCCTCCTCGCGCTGACAGCGCGAGGAGAAAAAAAAAAAGCCGATCGCCGGCGGCCGTGTTCGGGACATCAGTCCCGATCACGGCCAGCAATTTAAACGGACACCTGCCCCCTGCCAGTGCCCACCTGCCACCCGCAGTGCCATCCTGAAATAAAGTAAGTGCCCCCCTGTCAGTGCCACCCAGCAGTGCCCATAGTGCCCACAGTGCCACCCAGCAGTGCCCACAGTGCCACCCAGCAGTGCCCACAGTGCCACCCACAGTGCCACCCAGCAGTGCCACCCACAGTGCCACCCAAAATCTGCCTCAAAGGTGCTGCACCCCAGTGCCGCCCATCAGTGCCCAGCAGTGCCACCCATCAGTGCCCAGCAGTGCCGCCCATCAGTGCCCAGCAGTGCCACCTATCAGAGCCACCTATCAGTGCCACCTATCAGTGCCCATCAGTCCCATCTATCTGTGGTACCTATCAGTGCCCATCCGTGCCACCCATCCGTGCCACTTATCCGTGCCACCCATCCGTGCCATCTTATCTGTGCCCATCTTTGCCCATCAGTGCCGCCTTATCTGTGCCCATCGGTGCCGCCTTATCTGTGCCTATTAGTGCCGCCTTAACTATGCCTATCAGTGCCCACCAGTGCAGCCTATCAGTGCCCACCAATGCAGCCCATCAGTGCCCACCAATGCAGCCCATCAGTGCCCACCAATGCAGCCTATCAGTGCCGCCTAATCAGCGCACTTCAATGAAGGAGAAAAATGACCCGTTTGCAAAATTTTATAACAAACTATTAAAACATGATTTTTTTTTTTTTTTTTTTTGCATCTTTTTTTGTTTGTTTAGCAAAAAATAAAACTCCGAGCTGTAACTAAATACCACCAAAAGAAAGCTCTATTTGTGGGAAAAAAATGATAAAAATTTCATTTGGGTACAGTGTTGTATGCCCGCGCAATTGTCATTCAAAGTGCATCAGCGCTGAAAGCTGAAAATTGGTCTGGGACTGAGGGGGGTTTAAGTGCCCAGTAAGCAAGTGGTTAACTAACACTGATCAACGGTAAAGAAAAGTGTAATTTTTTTGGTTGCGTTATTATTATTTTTTTTTAATGATTATTATAATGTTACGTTTTTCCATAGATTCTCACAGTTTTTCATACAATTGCTTTAAATACAAGTCTCACCTCATATATCCATTCTAAACCATTGTTTCATCAACAATCTATACATATACAAGATATATGTATTATATAACTTTTTTTTTTTAAAGTATTATTCCATATTATTGTAGTACTTCTAAAAACAATCACACACTTCATTTGGAAGTTGTACAGAAATATTTCCACTATTTCATTTTTGTCTATGGATTGCATTAAAAAAAAATCGTTTTTGCAAGACTATAGACACAATTTACAAATCGGTATCTACCGAGTTAAGGAATGCGGTAAAATATTACTTAGCGCTTTCTGAAATTTGTTTGGCAATTCACTAAAAATGCTACTAAATTACTGCATACGCTCCTTTTATGAAGTGATGTGGTATTTCAGTAGTGAAAGTTTTGTGGTATTTAACCACTTAAGCACCGGACCATTTTGCTGGCCAAAGACCAGAGCACTTTTTGCGATTCGGCACTGCGTCGCTTTAACTGACAATTGCGCATTCGTGCGACGTGGCTCCCAAACAAAATTGACGTCCTTTTTTCCCCCACAAATAGAGCTTTCTTTTGGTGACATTTGATCACCCCACCGCTGCGTCTTTCACAACCATGACTCATCTGCTGTCAGCGGGGTTCCGTGATCTCGGGCCCCCCCCTTGTTTAAGGGGGCTTCCAGATTTTGATAAGCCCCTGCCTGCAGACCCCCACAACCACCACCCAGGGTCATGAGGAAGAGTCCCTTTTCCTCATCAACATGGGAACAAGGTGCTTTTGGGAGGGGGAACCCCCCCTGCCCTAAAGCACCCCCCATGTTGAGGGCATGTGGCCCAGTCTTTTTTTTGTTTAAATTTGACATAGGGTCCCCCTTAACCACTTGAGGAGCAGCCGCCACAGTTATACTGCGGCAGGTTGGCTCCCCTGGGCGAGCCATCGTAGCTGTACTTCGGCCGCTTTAAGACCTCTAGAGGACGCACGCACACGCCCGCGGCGCGACAATGGAGCCAATGTGTGTGCCCGGTGCCCCACGATGTCCGCCAGGCACCCGCGATTGCTCCAGAGGGAGATAGAATGGAGATCTGTCAGTGTTAGGCTTCATGTACTCTGCTGCTGCTAAATGGACATTTAGGAGCCGTTGGGCGTTTTTATCAATTGCCCCTAAAATATCGTCTATGCTCTCTTATCTGTCCCTGTACACAGGGTCGTTTATAGTCATTTCTAGGCAGTTAAGTTTGGAGCCATTTTTTGGAACACAAAAAAATGCGCTCAGAAGCTGAGTTTATAGGCATTTCAAGCTTCAACGCGTCTAGACGCAGTAACTCGCGTTTAGCCGCATTTCGTTTACAGGCGTTTTTCCTTTTTTTAGCCATTTAAAAAAAAAAAAAAAATGTATAGATTTTTTTTAACCACTTCAATACAGGGCACTTTCACCCCCTTCCTTCCCAGCCCAATTTTCAGCTTTCAGCGCTCTAGCGCTTTCAGTGACAATTGCGCGGTCATGCTACACTGTACCCAAATGAAATTGTTATCATTTTGTTCGCACAAATAGAGCTTTATTTTGGTGGTATTTATTCACGACTCCGTTTTTTTTTTTTTGCGATATAAGCGCAAAAAAAGCGGAAATTTGGGAAAAAAACAATATTTTCTTTTTTCTATTTGAAAAGAAATCCAATAAAATCAAATTTTGTCATAAATTTAAGCCAAAATGTATTCTGCTACATGTTTTTGGTAAAAAAAATTCCGTTAAGTGTATAATAATTGGTTTGTGTGATCACGGACATACGTACGCAAATGATCATGTACATATGTGTGCAGGTGATCACGTACATATGTGTGCAGATAATCATTGGGACATGTGATTTTAGTGGGACATATGTGGGGGACATGTTTTTATTATTAGGGACATGTGTTTTTATTATTTGGGGACATGTATGTTTTGGGACATGTGTGTTTTGGGGACATATGTGGGGACTGTGTTTGTACTGTGTGGTGTGTTGTGTGTTGACACTACACTGATGATCAGTGAGTAAAAAGCTGTGAAAAGCAGCCCATACTCACTGATCATCAGCCGGCTGCAGCGATCCGCTCTCCTCTCCTCTGCGATGACTTCCGTGTGAGGAGAGGAGAGCCGATTGCCTAGCAACCGGCTGTTTGTTTACATCACATGACGGCCGTGATTGGACACGGCCGTCATGTGATCAGGAGGGCCAATCACAGAGCCCTCCTGCCGATCTGAGATGTGCCGTGTCCGGGTGACACGAGCACATCGGGATCGCGCCGCTGCGCGGGCGCGCGCGCGCGCGATCCCGCTACTCCTGAAGGACGTTCCTGAACGTCCTATCAGGAGCAGGCGGCTCCCACCCGGCCGTATATATACATTGGCCGGGTGGGAAGTGGTTAAACGCTTCTAAACGCTAAACGCATGGCATATAAACACGGCAAAAACATGTGGCAAAAACACGCGGCAAAGCTGATGTTTTAAACGTCGGTTATTATCTGTCAAGTTAACTCGTTCAGGAGAGGTTGTAAAAACGTCCCATGTACATGAAGCCTAAAAGACAGACCTCCGTTCTGTCAGGAGAGAGGAGACAGATCTGCTGTTCATACTAAGTATGAACAGTGATCAGTCGCCTCCTCCAGACAGCCACATCCCCCACAGTTACAATCGCTCCCTAGGACACACACTAAACCCCTTGATCGCCCCCTAGTGTTAACTCCTTCCCTGCCAATGACATTTATACAATAATCAGTGGCTATTTTAAGCTCTGATCATTGTATAAATGTCAATGGTCCCAAAAAAGGGTCAAAAGTGCCTGATCTGTCTGCCACAATGTTGCAGTCCCACTAAATATCACAAATCACCGTCATTACTAGTAAAAAAAAAAATAATAATAATAAAAATGCCATAAATCTATTCCCTATTTTGTAGACACTATAACTTTTGTACAAACCAATCAATATACACTTATTGCGTTTTTTTTTAATCCAAAATATGTAGAAGATATTGGCCTAAACTGAGGAAGAAATTATAATGTTTTTGATATTTTTGGGGGGGGAAATTTATTATAGCAAAAAGTAAAATTTATTGTTTTTTTTTTTTCAAAATTGACACCCTTTTTTGTTTATAGCACAAAAAATAAATACCACAGAGGTGATCAAATACCACCAAAAGGAAACTCTATTTGTGGGGAAAAAAAGGACATCAATTTAGTTTGGGTACAAAAGTCGCACGACCGCGTAGTTGTCAGTTAAAGCGACGCAGTGCCAAATCCCCAAAAATGGCCTGGTCATTAAGGGGGCAAATCTTTTCTGGGGCTTAAGTGGTTAATATTATACCAGAGCCAAAGGACCTAGTATAGATTGGCAGGGTGCCCCCACATTTAAATGACGGAATTTTTTTTTTTTTTTTTTACATTCTGCTGTCAGAATGTAACCCTCGCTGACAGCAGATAAGTCATGGTTAAGAACGCAGCGGCCGCTTGCTCCTTAACAACCATGACAGTGACTGGCTGTTAAGGAGTGGGTGGCCGCCGACGTCCTTAACAACCAGTTAAAATCAAACACCTTCCTTAAATATCACATGCCTGGATCACTACTTAAATACCGCATGAATTTATGTATTTATTTCCTCTTGTGAATTGACTTTTCTGCTGTTTTTTGTGATATTTACCGAGTACTTTTGCTTTATGCAGTAAATAAATAGTAAATAAAGCAATAGTGAATTGACACTTTCAGGATCGCATCTGGTATTTGGAAAAACACCTAAATACTGCATGCCATCTGCTTTTGTGAATTGAGCCGAATATCACCACTAAAAAAAAATTATATATATATATATATATATATATATATATATATATATATATATATATATATATATATATATATCTTATTTACAAAATGTACTGACGGAAATTAAGAAAAAAGTTTTTTTCAAAATGTTTGGTCTTTTTTTTAGCAAAAAAAAAAAAAAAAAAACAGGAGTGAAAAAAAAGGGGAAAAAAATATAAATATAAATATATATATATATATATATATATATATATATATATATATGTTATCTTTATCTTAAGTAATGACACAGTTATTGCTAAATAAACAAGCCAAAAGCAAAATTTGTTTTCTATGTGCCCTTGCATTGAGCCTATGTTTATCTGCAGAGATCAACAGAAATTGTCAGCGCTGTATAAATGCCTGTAATAAATAAATAAAGACATAAATACTGAATATAAATGAGATAAGACTGAAGAAAAGCACACGGCAGAATCAGAATGATAAACATCTGTCCACACAGAAGGGATCATGGAAAGCATTGCTTAGAAATGTGTGTGGTTGGGTGGGGGAGGGGGGGGGGGATAATGGTAGAACTTCAGAAATAAAGTTTCTGGGTTAATTCTAGATTCCACTTGGAAAATAGCCGTTGACTTCCCCCATAAATAGTTAATTAGAACAAAGCAATGATCAGCAGATCTCGAGGGAAATTAGGAAACAACACTTTTTCACGCAGAAAGCAAAAGGGAATACACAGCCGTCAGGTCTAGATATTCCTATTTTGTAGGTCATCTTTACGATCGGTTTCTTAAAGTGGACCTAGCCTCACTTGTATTTTCTTATATTAAATGCTTGCATGCCAAGTAATGTGTAACAGGAATGCTTCCAGGTACTTATTACCTCCCCCTGACAAAGCCTTCACCTGTTTTACTTTCCATAAGGATGGAACCATATGTAATCAGCCATCATCCAGGATCTCCATCTACTTCCTGGACTGATATGCTGGAGCGATCACGGAAATCTCGATGTCCATGTGCCTGTGCGGTTTTCACCATGACATGGGGGATGATTTACTATAAACTGGAGGGTGAAAAATCTGGTGCAGCTCTGCATAGAAACCAATCAGCTTCCAGGTTTTACTGTCAAAGCTTAATTGAACAAGCTGAAGTTAGAAGCCGATTGGTTACTATCTGGGCCTCACCTGCCATGAACCTTAACCACTTGCCAACTGCCTCGCGCCGATATACGTCGGCAGAAGGGCTCGTACAGACAAACTAACGTACCTGTACATGGCCCTTTAAGAGGCGGCCAGTGGGCGCGCCCACGCCAAGCTCCGTGAGTCGTATCACGGGTCCCGCGGACTCAATTGCCGCGGGGATACCCACGATCGCCTCACGGAGAGGAAGAACGGGGAGATGCCAATGTAAACAAGCATCTCCCTGTTCTACCTAGTGACAGTGTCACTGATCTCTGCTCCCGATCATCAGTGACATGTCACACCTAGCCACGCCCCCCCACAGTTAGAATCACTCCCCAGGGCACACTTAACCCATACATTGCCCCCTAGTGGTTATCCCCTTCACTGTCAGTGTAATTTACAAAGCAATCAGTGCATTTGTATAGCACTGATTGCTGTATAAATGACAATGGTCCCAAAAATGTGTAAAAAATGTCCGATGTGTCTGCCATAATGTCGCAGTCACAATAAAAATCGCTGATTGCGCCATTACTAGTAAAAAAAAAAAATGAATTACTAAAATGAATAAGAATGCCATAAAACTATCTCCTATTTTGTAAACGCTATAACTTTTGCGCAAATCAATCAAACGCTTATTGCGTTTTTTTTTTTTACCAAAAATATGTAGAAGAATACGTATCGGCCTAAACTGAGGGGAAAATTTTTTTTTTATATATTTTTGGGGGATATTTATTATAGCAAAATCTAAAAAAAAGAGAGACTTTTTTTCAAAATTGTCGCTCTTTTTTTTTTGTTTGTAGCGAAAAAAATAAAAACTGCAGGGGTGATCAAATACCCCCAAAAGAAAGCTCTATTTGTGGGAAAAAAGGGACATCAATTTTGTTTGGGAGCCACGACCGCGCAATGGTCAGTTAAAGTGACGCAATACCGAATCGCAAAAAGTGCTCTGGTCAGGAAGGGGGTAAATTCTTCCAGGGCTGAAGTGGTTAAAATGTTTTTTTTTTTAAATCGAGCTTGGAGGGACGTAGCTCAGCGGCCTAAGTCAGTCTAAGTCCTACCCCACCACTGGTAAAAATTTGGGGTCCCTCCTTGCGCAGCCTGTCAGAAGCTACATTGAGTGGCCACAGTGCCTTTCCTCACTTCTTGTCAGAGGCACTGAGCTCAATGGACAGCTTGGAGTCTTGGACCAATGGTAAAGTACCATTGGTCCCAGCTGTCCAATAACAATGCTGCAGTGGAGGCAGGCCTCTCACTGCAGTGTCATAGAAGGTGACGTGTGTCTAAAAGACAAATGCCCCCTTCCAGCCCAGCCCTCTTATCTACAAGGAAATAACATGGGTTTATGGGTATAAGATTTACCCACAATCCCATGTTTTTCTCACACAGTTAAGATGGAGAAACTGATTCTGTTGAAAATGTACCGTTATATTCATCCTAAATCATATATTATTATGCTATATGTTATCATATAATAATTGATTATTTATCTATTTACTGTGAAATTACTGGTTGGAAGTTATAATTCAAACTTCAGTAATTTGTTAAGCCTCCTGCTTGACTACAGATTTTGAAAATATAGTGAATTACCTTAAATCAATATATAGTAATTATTTGTATATTACTTATGGTAATTAACCCCTTGTCACCCAGGCCAATTCTGACACTTCTCTCCTACACGTAAAAATCATAATTCTTTTGCTAGAAAATGTCTCAGAACCCCCAAACATTATATATATTGTTTTAGCAGACACCATAGGGAATAAAATGGTGGTCTCACAACCTTTTATGTCACACGGTATTTGCGCAGCAATTTAAAAATTTTTGGGGAAAAAACCTGTTTAACCACTTTACGACCGGCGCACGACAATGTACCGTATTTTCCGGCGTATAAGACGACCTTTTACACTAAAAGAAAACAGCCAAAAAGCGGGGGTCGTCTTATATGCCGGGTATAAAGCAAAGCCGTCTTGTATGCAAGCCGCCTGCTGCATAGCATCCCCCTGGATGCTTACTGAATGTGCGGTAATACTGTATACACCGCTGAGCCAATCCTGGCAAGCGATGTATTCTATTAGTGAATACAAAGCCTGCTCGGATTGGAGTAACCACCTCTGCCAATCCGAGCAGGCTACATACGGTAGCCTGCTCTGATTGGCTTTGAGAGTCAGAGGCGAGGGCTGATGATGTTACAGCCCCTGCCAATCCGAGCAGGCTTTGTATTCATTAATAGAATACATCGCTCGCTGTGATTGGCTTAGCGCGGTATACTGTATGTATACTGTGAGACAGTGTTAACTGTTACACAAAGCGCTACTGAACATACAGCATTACCGCACATCCAGCAGGCTGACAGACTGGTCGGAAGGGGGTCGTCTTATACGGCAAGTATAGTACAAATCCAACATTTAAAATGGAAGATTAGGGGGTCGTCTTATCTGCCCAGCCGGCTTATACGCCGGCAAATACGGTACGTCCATTTTTTGAAGAGGGATATCTCGGTAACAGCAGCAGCTGCTGCCACAACCGAGATATCCATCTCTTCAGGTGCCGGTCATGTGTACAATAATGGTGGTTTCTGCAGCGGGTTCGCCGTGAGATCACCGTTATCGGCGGCGGGAGAGCCACTCTCCCATGCCCTCTGCCGCTTACTGGAGCCGTTGGTAGCCGCGGAGGGGATCGTGTCCTTTCCTATGCTGGGTATGGAGACGTGTGAGGCTAAGATGGCCCCCCACTCATCTCTATACCATAGGAGGGCGGAAGCAATGTCAAAACGTCACTTCTGCCCATACCTCTTAAACGAACATTTTTTCAATGTAATTTTTTCAAATTACATTTTTTTGTTTTTTTTTTTATTGCATTTAAGTCCAAATATGAGATCTGAGGACTTTTTGACCCCAGATCTCATATTTAAGAGGTCCTGTCATGCTTTTTTCTATTACAAGGGATGTTTACATTCCTTGTAATAGGAATAAAAGTGATACATTTTTTTTTAAAACAGTGTAAAAATAAATAAAATCAAGTAAAATAAATAAGAATTTTTTTTTTAAGAATACCCCGTTCCGACGAGCTCGCGTTCAGAAGCGAACGTATATGTGAGTAGCACCCGCATATGAAAACGGCGGTCAAACCACACATGTAAGGTATTGCCATGATTGGTAGAGCGAGAGCAATAATTCTAGTCCTAGAACTCCTCTGTAACGCAAAATATGCAACCTGTAGAATTTTTTAAATGTCGCTTATGGATATTTTTGAGGGTAAAAGTTTGATGCCATTCCACGTGCAATTTTGAAGCATAACATGTTGGGTATCAATTTACTCTGCATAACATTATCTTTTACAATATAAAAAAAAATGGGCTAATTTTACTGTTGTCTTATTTTTTTATTCAAAAAAGTGAACTTTTTCCAAAAAAAGTGCGCTTGTAAGACCGATGCGCAAATACGGTGTGAAAAAAAGTATTGCAATGACCGCCATTTTATTCTCTAGGGTGTTAGAAAAAAAACAATATATTATGTTTGGGGGTTCTAAGTAATTTTCTAGCAAAAAAAAACTGTTTTAAACATGTAAACATTGAGTCTGAAAAAGAGGCCCGGTCCTTAAGTGGTTAATGAATACACTAACGTTAGCACAATTCTTTTTGTATAATGTGAAAGATGATGTCACGCAGAGTAAACAGATACCTAACACGTCACACTTTAAAATTGCGCACACCACCAGGGAAATGCCAATCAGTGACCAGGCAGCTGCCAATCAGTGCCCATCCCCAATGCCTGCCAGTGCCCTCAGTGATGCCTATCAATGCCATCTATCAGTGCCCCATATCAGTGGCCATTAGTGCCATGTATCATTGCCCATCAGTGCCCAGCAGTGTCGCCTATCAGTGCCACCCATAGGTAACCATCAGTGCAGCATTTCAGTGTCGTCTATCAGTGACCATCAGTGCCACCCATGAGTGCCCATCAGTGCCGCCTATTAATGCCCATAAGTACTGCATAACAGTGCCCATCGTCAGTGCCCCATCAGTGCCGCCTCATTGGTGCCACCTTATCAGTGCCCGTCAGTGAAGGAGAAAACTTACTTATTTACAAAATTTTACGACAGAAACAAAAGAAAAACTTTTTTTTTTCAAAATTTTCGGTCTTTATTTATTTGTTTAACAAAAAATAAAAAACGTAGAGGTCATCAAATACCACCAAAAGAAAGCTCTATTTGTGGGAACAAAATGATAAAAATTCTGTTCCGGAACAGTGTAGCATGACCGCGCTGAAAGCTGTAAATTGGCCTGGGCAGGAAGGGGGTGTAAGTGCCCGGTATTAAAGTAGTTAAAGTGCACCTGTCATGGGAGAATTATGGAGGCTGCCTTTGCTAAACTCTTGAAACTGCTGATTATTTGGCTGTTGCTGATGCTCTGGCATTCTAACATGTTGGGTTCGAAAGTAGCTACAGTGTATGTAACCTCTAACAATCAACTTCTCTTATCTACTCCCTTCTGGTCTGTTAAATAATATGCTACCCCAACATTTCTTACTCCCAATTTGTGACTGCTGTACCATGTACTTGTATTAAAAAGTATCCTGTTCTCTTTTTATTACTTACTTTGTATGAAATACATGGTGATCCTGCCAGTCCCCCTGTGTTCTTTTTTGGAACTGACCATGCTAAGCATTAGAGCACATCCTCATCTTAATTGAGGATGTGCGCCATTGCCGCTCTCAGCAGCAGTACACAATCTATGCAGGGCAACCCTTGTATACGTGTGTCTGTGGAGCTGGAAATGCCATGGCTGCTTATGATGATCGGCGTTGTGCAGTGACAGCTTCCTGGTGGTACATAAGGTCATAAGGAATCATTCAGGCCAAAAGACTAATGCCGTGTACACACGACTGGACTTTCCGGCAGACTAGGTCCGACGGTCTTCCCAACGGACTTTCGGCGGAGTTCCGACTGACTTTCTGAGCGAATTAACTTGGCCCCACACAAGCACACCAAAGTCTGAGTGATTCAAACGTGATGACGTACGACCGGACTAGAATAAGGAAGTTCATAGCCAGTAGCCAATAGCAACCCTAGCGTCGGTTTTCATCCGTCAAACTAGCATACAGACAAACAGATTTCTCCATAGGAACTGGGTCCAGCAGAAAAATTTGAAACATGTTCTATTTCTAAAGTCCGTCAGATTTTTGGACAGCAAAGGTCCGATGGAGCCCACACACGATCGAATTGTCTGACAGATTCCTTCCGTCTGACCTTTGCTGTCAAAGTCTGGTCATGTGTGCGCTGCATAAGGGCATCTTGTGGTGGAAGAGAAGTACTGCAGGGCACAGCTCCAGAATGAAGGTCAGTGTTGTTGCTTTATCTGCTGTAGAGCACTCCCTAAGGAGCTGCTGGTGAATTTGGTCCTTTAGAGCAGTGGTCATCAACCCTGTCCTCAGGGCCCACTAACAGGTCAGGTTTGCAATATTACTGAAATACATCACAGGTGATATCATTTGCTGCTCAATGATTGCATTATTCTAGTCTGCATCTCCCCAATGTAATACATAAAACCTGGCCTGTTAGTGGGCCCTGAGGACAAGGTTGATGACCACTGCTTTAGAGCACACACAACTAGGCTCACTGCATGTTCTGCACTCTTCCACTGCCAATGAACAGTCTAGGGGTTTTTATTGGGAAAAATTAACTTGGATAGAAACTGAACAACTTGTGGACTCCTCAACTTCTGGCTGTGCTGCACAAAAATGAATGTCACACAGTTACTGCTCTTCAGCACTGGGGTAATTTACTCATATGGTCACAGGATCATTGGTTGCCTCTTGCTGATACCCACCAGGTTCTTCCTAGTGAGGGAGATGTAGACTCACACCCCCATAGGACAGCTTGGACTCTTTCCCACCAACTTCCTCCTGCCTCTCTAGTGAGCTTCTCCAGACCTGACTTGATCCCCAGACTCGGATTTGCAAATAGCCCCCCCCCCCCCAGCTAAGCCTAGCTGGAACCTCTGTGTCTTCCTGAAGACTTCTAGGATCCCCTATCAGGCCTCTCTTGAAGGACTGGACCGAGGAACACTACAGCCTACTGCTCAGGCCTCAGACTATTTATGGGCTCTCTTACCACTCACTGGGCACTCCTCCCTGGGGATTCGTTGGAGTCCCATAAATATTCAGGCTGCATGCCCTGTTCTTCCTCCCACTATGGTTCTAGAATCCTCTAGAACAGCGGTTTACAAACTGTGGCCCGGGTGCCAGATGCAGCACTTTGCTTGCTTTATCTGGCCCTTGGGGCACAATTCCTCTCACTCATACAAGACACTATTTCTACTACTGAAGCCAACAATGGGCCATAATTCCCACTACTGACAACAACATGGGAAACTATTCATCCCTCTTACACCAATGATGGGGCACTATGCATCCCTCATACACCAATGATGGGGCACTATTCCTCCCTCTTACACCAATGATGGGGAACTATTCATCCCTCTTACACCAATGATGGGGCATTATTCCCTCCTCTTACATCAATGATGGGGCACTATTCCTCTCTCTTACACCAAAGATGGGGAATTATTCCTCCCTCTTACACCAATGATGGGGCACTATTTCTTCCACTGATGCCAACAATGGGACACTTTCGTCCACTGATGCCAATAATGGGGCACTATTCCTCTAACTGATACCAAAGATGGTGCAATATTCCTCCCACTGACATCAATGACGGGGCACTATTTCTACACCTGATACCAGTGATGGGGTACTATTCCTCCCACTGACACCAAAGATGGGGGACTATTCCTCTCACTGACACAAACGATGGGACACTATTTCTCCCACTGACAACAATGATGGAGCACTATTTCTCCAACTGATACCAATGATGGGGTACTATTCCTTCCACTGATACAAAAGATAGGGCACTATTCCTCCTTCTGACACCAACAACAGGGCACTATTCCTCCTTCTGATACCAACAGTGGGGCACTATTCCTCCTGACACCAACAACGGGGCACTATTCCTCCTTCTGACACCAACAATGGGGCACTATTACTCCTTTCTGACACCAACGATGGGGCACTATTTCTCACACTGACACCAAAGATGGGGGTGAAAATTCCTTCACCTAATACCAAAGATGCATTGTTTACTCCCACTGATGCCAGGACAATTTCTACTCCCAATGGCCATAGTCCGTAGCCCCTAAAGTTTGAAGGACAGTAAACTGGCCTTTGGTTTAGAAAGTTTGGAGACCCCTGCTCAGGAAGACAAGGGGAGCAACAGAGCAGCGGCCTGCGAAACACTGAGCAGCCCTTATTAATCAACCCCATGCTCCTCTGATCACAGCGGAAAGTAACAGAATTTACCTAGAATCCTACTCTAGAGCGCTTTTCCTTTAAAATACTGCTTTGGGGGCAATTCATTTTTTTTTCACTTGGACCTTAATGACCCTATAATGAGATTTTCTATTGACAAGAGGGAGAATCGAGAGATGGGAATGGGCAAGGCCAAAATGTTTCAGGAAAAATGAAGACTTGCCGCTGTCTGTATCTCTGGACCTACTGATCATTGTAAATGAACCATCTTTCCAATGGGTTTACTAGAATATATTTATAAATAATTAACTACAAGAGCGCATGAACCTTTAAAAAAAAAAAAAAGAAAGAAAAAGAAAGAAACAAAGCACGAGCAGCTGGCAGGGTAATGAAGAACCTCAGCCAAACTGTCTCCATCGTGTAATAGTAAACCACACAAGATGCTGCCTTAGACTGCAATTAAAGATAAACAGGCTTTTGCAACCTTCTGATGATGACTTTCCCTTTAAGCTGCGCCCGCATGCCACTCGGCAACATGAGCCGAGAGCAGACGCGCTGATTGTGCCTACTCCAAGTCCTTTAAACACAGCTCTTAGCTGTAAAATTACAGAGCTGCTTCCAGGTGAGCAATCACAGGCACACAAAAAAAAATACGTAAAATAAAAAACAGAATGGGCCAAATCTGTGTCAGGGAAAAAAAAAAAATCAAGATTTCAATCAAGTTCAATTTCTACGGCTCCGGGGTGGAGGTTCCCAGAGGTGTAGCGGGGTCTGATCACTATCTGCCGCCCTTCAAATCATCGTCAGGAAGCAATCAATATCCATTATTGGAGTGCGAGCCCTGTGCCTTACTTGCAAACAGGTCATCTATGACTTATGGTGCTGATGCCGAACTAGCCAAGCAACGATGCTGAATGAGGAGGGTAAAGCAGGGCAGCTGTGCTGGCACAGGTGTAAAGCAACACCCCCCCACCCCCCATGCTTCAGTTTGATCATTCAATTATTTTGACTTTCTGATTGCATGAGCAGTCAAAGCAGGTGTGGGCTCTCATTTGATCACTTTGACAATTTATTATTAATATTATTTTTTTAGCACCAACAATTGACACAGCACATCACATATTCATTAGTCCCTGCACCCAGGAAGCTTACAATCTAAGGTCTCTACCTCACAATCATACATACACATACTATGGCCTAGAAACTCACCAGCATGTTTTAGAGCAGCCTGGTGGTGCAGATGCGGCCCTTTGCTTGCATTTAACTGGCCCTTGGGGCGTTATTTCACTGACACAAAGAATGGAGAATAATTCCTGTTGCTGACACCAACAATGGGGCATTATTCTTCCCACTGACACCATCAAAAGGGCAAAATTCCTCCCACTGGCACCAGCAATGGAGCACAATTCCTTCCATTGAATCCAACAATTGGGCACAATTCCTTCCATTGCCACCAACTATGGGGCACAATTCCTTCCATTGACACCAACTATGGGGCACAATTCCTTCCATTGACACCAATGAATGAATGAAGGGACATTATTCCTTCCATTTACACCAACAATGGGGCACAATTGCTTCCATTGACACCAACAATGGGGCACAATTCCTTCCAATGATATTGATGGGGCAAAATTCCTTCCATTGATACCAATGATGGGGCATTATTCCTTCCATTTACACTGGGGTTCGTTCAGAGGTTACTAGGGGTTCCTTGAGCAATTCCTGCCTCTCAGATAAGTTCCCACTGACACCATTTATCCTTTTAGCTATCTGTAAAGGGAAGTCCGAAATTCGGAAATCCAAAAATTCGAAAATTCGGAAATCTGAAAATTGGAAATTCAGAAATTGAAAATTTCAAAATTCGGAAATACGAAAATTTGAAATGTAAAAATCCGTAAATTTCTAGAATTTCCGAATTTCGAATTTTCTAATTTCCGAATTTACTAATTTCAGATTCCCAAATTTCCGAATTTTCTGATAATGCGAAAAAAGCAAAAAACTAATGAAGCGAAGTTGAAAATGAACACATTTTTTGCCAGTGCACATGTCTAGAACTATACCCATTCCTGCTCAGGCTGACTACAGCCTAGCCCAGTGATGGAGAACCTTGGCACCCCAGATGTTTTGGAGCTACATTTTTCATGATGCTCAACTACACTGGAGGGTGCATGAGCATCATGGGAAATGTAGTTCCAAAACAGCTTGGGTGCCAAGGTTCACCATCACTGGCCTAGGCCCACTAAATTTAGGCTATGGACACTACTGCTTAGGGCAGAGTCCCAACATTTAAAAGTCAAAGGCTGCAGTAGGATTCAGGTTTTCATGCTATCCTAAAAGATCCACAACAATTGTATGTTTTTGTTTGTCATTGGTGGGTGAGGTTTAGAACATAGATCGGAGATGATCACGTGGGACAGAGCCATATATGGTGCCAACCAGGTACAGTTCCAAGGCTGCTTGTATTAAACAAATACACCCTCGATGTGCAATTCTTCCTCTAGTCCAGGGATCCTCATACTTCGGCCCTCCAGCTGTTGCGAAACTACACATCCCATGAGGCATTGTAAAACTCTGACATTCACAGACATGAATAGGCATGATGGGAATTGTAGTTCCTGAACAACTGGAGGGCCATAGTTTGAAGACCCACGCTAGTTCAATATTACCATGTACTGAACACCAAATGCACTGCTAATTTTGTCTCTTATGCATTGAAGGAAGATAATATGCTTTGGGCCAGAATCCTCTATAACAGGGTCCTGATGTGTGAAGGACTGAAGGGTACAATCAGAGATGTTCTATAATATTTATTCTGATTCTTCAGCAGGCTTTACAAGTTGACCGGTGCAGAAACAAGATTCATTAGCTCATTAGTGAGCCTCTAAATCAAGTAGGCCGCCCATTTAAACACGGCGCTTACTGCTACTTGAAAACATTGCGGGGAGCCACGTGAAGCGTGAAGAAGTAATGTGCATGGCTCAGTGTGTCCTCGGGACAGAGACCAGCGCATTAAGCAGGGTTCAAAGTTGGTGCTTCATAAAAGAAGCGCCAAGTATTATGGCTCTGGCCTTGTGTATTGGTCTGCACTAGTGACCTTCAGGGAGGATGAGCATATTTAGACTGTTCACTGAATCCAGGCTCATCTAATCTGGTTACTGAATATGTACAATAGCTGTACATGAAATGGTACCAAGATATGCAACGATATACAGTACCAAGATCAACCGATAAAAGACAAAAATAAATAACTGAATGAACAACCTGCATGCTCAGGAACCCAAACCTGGAGTTGGTTCAGAGGAAGGCCAAAAATAACCCTTCAGGCCTGGTTGACACACCTATGCACTGAACTGAAAATGCACTACAAAAATGCATAGGGGTGGACCAGGCCTAAAAGAGAGGTCCAATTTTCTTCAATGGGGGAAACAAAAAATCAATCCTTAGCCATTAAGCCACATATGTCAAACACAAGACTCATGGGCTGAATATGGCCAGCACTCTGTTTGTAATGCATTCCTGAACCCTGCACTCTGTATGTAGCGTACTTCTAAACTCTGCACTCTGCTCATCCCCTGCAGCAGCAGCCGGCTGGAGAGGAGGGAAGCTGGACATGCTGCAGGGAAGGGGGCCCAGACAGCAGGGTCATGGGGGTGCAGATACCGA
Source organism: Lithobates pipiens (assembly GCF_037356315.1). Lineage (NCBI taxonomy): Eukaryota > Metazoa > Chordata > Amphibia > Anura > Ranidae > Lithobates > Lithobates pipiens. The sequence continues at coordinate 28,182,327 of NW_027507785.1, forward strand.
TCCCCCTGCAGCGCAGCCAAAGAGAGAAAAAGGAGTAGACGCTGGCAGCGCTGTTGCGGTAGCCACAAATATCGGCAAAAAGGCAATACAGCCGTCCCTTCCGCTGGACAGGTGCCTGGCCCCACCCTTTTAAACTGATGGGCCCTGGGCCCTGTACAGGAGGGCTGGCTGTACTGCCTTATCAGAAGCCCTGTATATGAGGCATCCTCTTAAAAAGCTTTAAAAGTTGTTTTTGTTTCTCCTGAATAGGGATGCGCGGAACCCCCTCCTCGGATTGGTTCACACCAGAACCCACCGAACAGGCAAAAAATTTGGAAGAACACACGAGTACCGTTAAAGTCTATGGGACACGAACATGAAAAATCAAAAGTGCTAATTTTAAAGGCTTATATCATATGCATGTTATTGTCATAAAAAGTGTTTGGGGACCCGGGTCCTGCCCCAGGGGACATGTATGAATGCAAATATTTATTTTTTCCGGGAGCAGTGATTTTTTTTAATGCTTAAAGTGAAACAATAAAAAGGAAATATTCCTTTAAATATCGTGCCTGGGGGGTGTCTATAGTATACCTGTAAAGTGGCACATTTTCCCCATGTTTAGAACAATACCACAGCAAAATGACATTTCTAAAGGAAAAATTGTCATTCAAAACTGATCTCGGCTGCAATTAGTTGTCGGGTCTCAGCAATATAAATAAAAAAAGAGCATGCCCCCCCCAGTCAATTACCAGGCCCTTTTGGGGCTGGTATGAATATTAAGGGTCCCCCTAAAATCCATCCCAGGCCCTTATCCGAGCACGCAACCTGGCAGGCCGCAGGAAAAGAATGGGGGGACAAGAGAGCGCCCCCCCTCCTCCTGAACCCTACCAGGCCACATGCCCTCAACATGGGGAGAGTGCTTTGAGGTCTGACCCAAAAGCACCTTGTCCCCAAGTTGATGGGGACAAGGGTATGCGGGCAGGGGGCTTATCGGAATCTGGATGCCCCCTTTAACAAGGGGACCCCCAGATCCATGGCTTCCCTGTGGCTTCCCCGTGGCGTCAGAGAGGGCGGGGTCACCTGTTTATGTCACCGGGTGGCCCCGCCCTCAACTATATAAGAACTGTCACAGAGAAGAAGTGTCAGTCGGCGGGGGCCTCCCATGGAGGCACAACGGTTGTGACCTTTTTTTTTATATTTTTAGGTCTGTCAAGCGGCGTGAATTTACATCGCGGGACATTTTTATTTTTTATTTTTTAATAAAGGACTTTTCCCAAGCTGTCTCTTGTCTTTTTTACCATTTTTGACGCTTTTTTTTACCTCATTACCAATTCACATGGGGGAGAGGCCAGGATCTGGGGGTCCCCTTGTTAAAGGGGGCTTCCAGATTCCGATAAGCCCCCCACTCACATACCCCCACAACCACCGGGCAAGGGTTGTGGGGATAGGGCCCTTGTACCCATCAGACAGACAGATCGGTCAGACCCCAAAGCACCCTCCCCCTGTTGAGGGCACATGGCTTGGTACGGTTGGGGGGGCGCTCTCTCACCCCAATCCCCCCTCTTTTCCTGTGGCCTGCCATGTTGAGTGCTCAGATAAGGGTCTGGTATGCATTTTTTTTTAATTTTGGCGCAGGGTTTCCCTTAATTTCCATACCAGACCTAAAGGGCCTGGTGTGTATTTTAGGGGGACCCCCACAAATTTTTTTTTTCAATTTTGGTTTTGGTTTTGCTCTTTTTTTCAATGAGTTTTATCTGTATTGCCAAGATCCGACAATTCATTACAGCCGCGATCAGTTTTAAATGACAATTTTTCCTTTAGCTGCGGTATTGTCCTAAACATGGGAAAAATTCACCACTTTACAGGCATACTATAGACACCCCCCAGGCACGATATTTAAAGACATATTTTATTTTTATTGTTTCACTTTAAGCATTAAAGAAATCACTGCTCCCGAAAAAACGTCCGTTTTAAAAAAAATAATTCATTGATACATGTCCCCTGGGGCAGGACCCAGGTCCCCAAACACTTTTTATGACAATAACTTGCATATAAGCCTTTAAAATTAGCACTTTTCATGTTAGTGTACCATAGTCTTTAATGGTGTTTGAATTTGCAGCGAACACCGGATATTGTTTGGCGAACACCCAATGTTCAAGTCGAACGTAAGTTGGCTTATCCCTGCTCCTGAAAAACAGTTTTATGAACTGTTGATCCTGCCAGTCTATCTGTTAATAGTATACTTCCTCTCCGGAGAAAGTGTTAAGAAAAACCCTTACAACACTGCTGGGGATGCTTAGAATGGTCAGCTTTTATTCATATGGTTTAAACATTTTCCGCAAAAGAAAAAAGAACATAGTGCTGAAACTGCACTTATAGCCTGCTACTCTGGGATTGCTTTTTGTAATCTTGCATATTAAAAAAAATAAAAAATAAAACCAATAAAAAGTTTGAGCTTTAACTTGCTTTTCTCCCAATTAAAGTCCATTTATAACCACATTTACTGTACATCTTCGACTACCCTGTCCACAGGGTGACAAGGTCCCATACATTTTCACAGCAGAATTAACAGCACTGTCACCCTAATACAAGAAGTGGAAAGATAATGGGTCTACTGGCAGTTAATAATAGCATGGTAGGTGAACGACACCCTGTCACGTAGTAGCATCAACTCCTGAGGAAGTGAACTTCTGATTCACGAAACGCGTTGGAATTTATGATGCACTCCATCTATCTCCTCTGAAGGCAGACTTATTGATGGACATCATCTTTAGGAAGAGTTGCTCAACTGTGTAACTCTTTGTGTGAAATTGTAAATCAGTCTTTGGTGCATAACTGATTATTATTCATTTTTTTTATATGTTTAAATAATAATAATACATAAAGTGGCATAAAGTGGATTATTTGTACATGATATATTTGTACATGATGTATATATATATATATATATATATATATATATATATATATATATATATATATATATATATACACACACATACACATGTTCACAAATCTATGTAAAAAAAAAAAAAAAAAATATATATATATATATATATATATATATATACATATACATATATACACACACACACACATATATATATATTCATGCTGGATAATATGCTTATTCCTTGAATAGTCCATTTCTTTCAGTGAACAATCTATCCTTATTGTTGATTTATTCTCAACTTATTCAACTCTACAGCTGAATTTATTTTTGCCAGCATCTCCACTCAGTTTCCGCTGCTGTGTTTTTTTCTCCCCTTTACATTCTAATAAGCAATTCAAATGCCAATCCGTTTCCACTATTTATTTCATTTTGAATCTCTTTAGGTACCCTCTGGTCCACTTATTTACTTTGTTGAGCTCTATTCGGAAAACCAATTTGTTTCCCCAGTTATATAACACACACACACGAAAAAAAAAAACGTAAAATCAGAAAAAAAATAAAAAAACCATCAGAAAGTCATTGCAGTGCCAGGCTGCCTAGGATACTGCTGCAGGGGGAAAGAGTTTTGTCGGCGCTCGAATAAAGAGATTTGTTTTTATTTTTCTAGAAGGTTCTATTATTTTGCCATCTTCCTTGGGGACTAGTTTCAACTCCAAAAGATCCTTCATTCAGACAGATAAACAAGAAACATGGAAGTAATAGATCAGAGGCTGTATTGTAATATGAGAGCCGCCGGATGAATCGCTAACTGAACAACGTGTCCGTGGGACTGTGCCCGGGAAAAGAAATCTGTTTAAAGGAAAACTCTACTTTTACACTGAAGGAGACAAAACAAGGAGCCATCGATTCTTCCCATGTCTTCCCATTTTATTTTAATTCTGCACACCTCCTGTATTACCCACTACTAGATGCTTAAAAAATAAATAAATAAATATATATATATATATATATATATATATATATATATTTTTTTTTTTTTATATATATATATATACTATATTGCCAAAAGTAATGGGACACCCGCCTTTTAATGACATCCCAGTCTTAAGCCTCATACACATGATTGGATTTTCCGACGGGAAATGTGTGATGACGGGCTGTTGGTGGAAAATCTGTCCGTTTTTTACGCTCCATCGGACAATTGTCGGATTTTCCGCAGACAAATGTTGGATGGCAGGTTTTAAAATTTTCCGCAGACAAATGTCTGTTGTCGGATTTTCCGAGCGTGTGTATGCAAGTCTGTCGGACAAAAGTCCAAAGTACAAAACACGCATGCTCGGAAGCAAGGACGAGCCGGAAGCGGTCGGTCTTGTAAACCAGCGCTCGTAATGGAGAATTAACATTCGCGGCGCGTCAAATTCTGAAATCTCGAAATGCAGCGCACAATTCTCTTCTTTAATGAGATAATAATGAAGCTGCTTTGCTGGTGATACTGATGGAGTTATTGCAAACACATTTTCAAAGGCTTTTATTTTCTAGTGATATCAAGAATAATATTATTATGGTTTTTTTTTTTTTGTTTTTTTTTTTTGGGCAAGTTACCACAACACCATTATCCCGTAGTTTTTAACCCTTTCATGACTAAGCCTATTTTTGGCATTTGGTGTTTACAAGTTAAAATCCATATTTTTTGCTAGAAAATTACTTGGAACCCCCAAACATTATATATATTTTTTTAGCAGAGACTCTAGAGAATAAAACGGAGATTGTTGCAATATTTTATGTCACATTTGCGCAGCGGTGTTTTAAACGCAACTTTTTGGGAAAAGGGACACTTTCATAAAAAAAAAAAAAAACAGTAAAATTAGCCCAATTTTTTGCATAATGTAAAAGATAATGTTACGCCAAGTAAATAGATACCAAACATGTCACACTTTATAATTGCACGCACTCGTGGATTGACGACAAAGTATGGTACCTAAAAATCTCAATAGGCGACCCTTTAAAAAAAAATTTACGGTTACCAGATTAGCGTTGCAGAGGAGGTCTAGTGCTAGAATTATTGCTCTCGCTCTGACGATCGCGGCGATACCTCACATGTGTGATTTTAACACCATTTACATATGCGGCCGCGACTTCCGTATGCGTTTTCTTTGCTTCGCGAGCTTGCGGGGACGGCTGGCGCTTTAAATTTTTTTTTACATTTTTTTATTTATTTTAAAATGACTAAATTGTTTAAAAAAAATAATAATAATTTGATCACTTTTATTGCTGTCACAAGGAATGTAAACATCCCTTGTGACAGTAATAAGTGTTGACAGGTACTCTTTATGGAGGGATCGGGGGTCTAAAAGACCCCCACCCCTCCTTTACACTTCAATGTATTCAGATCGCCGAAAACGGCGATTCTGAATACCGTATATATTTTTAAAACCGGCGCCTTTGGCAGCCGAGTAAACGGGAAGTGACGTCATGACGTCGCTTCCGTGTTTACTATGAGGAGACTGGAACAAAGCCAATTACGGCTTCGTTCCAGTTCCTCCCCAGCAGCCGGAGGCAGCGGACATGGAATCGGTGCTCCCGATCGAGCGGGAGCACCGGTAACAGCGGCGGGAGGGGGGAACGTCCCCTCCCGCTCCTCCGGCATAACAGCCGAGCGGCTTTTAGCCACATCGGTTGTTATGGCTGGATAGCCAATCGCCCGCTGAAAAAAACGGTACCGGGATGATGCCTGCAGGTGCGGGCATCATCCTGGTATACCCCCCGGAAGCCGAGTACGCACATCTGCGTACGCTTGGCGGGAAGGGGTTAAGATAACAACTATGATACAAAGATACAACTACCGTATATACTCGAGTATAAGCCGAGATTTTCAGCCTCTTTTTTGAGGCTGAAAGTGCCCCCCTCGGCTTATACTCGAGTCATCGCTGTCTGCCCGCTCGATCAGCGTGTCGAGCAGACAGACAGCGGCCATTCTATTCAAAAGCCGCGCCTCCGGCTCCGCCTTCGCCTGTGATAGGCGGAACACTGAATTTCCCAGCAGCCTGTGTTCCGCCTATCACGGACATCGTATCATCCTCGTACTACGGACGAGGATGATACGACGTCTGTGATAGGCGGAACACAGGCTGCTGGGAAATTCAGTGTTCCGCCTATCACAGGCGAAGGCGGCGGCGCAGCTTTTGAATTTTACAATGGCCGCCGACGAAGAGGGCACGGGACGGAGGCAAGGCAAGGCACGGCACGGCACGGGACGGGACGGGACGGGACGGATGCAAGGAGGCAAGGCACGACACGGGACGGATGCAAGGAGGCAAGGCACGGCACGGGACGGAGGCAAGGAGGCAAGGCACGGGACGGAGGCTCGGGACAAAGGTAGGCTGGACACACACACACACACACACACACACACACACACACACACACACACACACACACACGGATGGAGACACACACAGGGATGGATGGATGGATGGATGGAGACACACACACACAGGGATGGATGGATGGATGGATGGAGACACACACACACAGGGATGGATGGATGGATGGATGGAGACACACACACACACACACAGGGATGGATGGATGGATGGACACACACACACACAGGGATGGATGGACGGACACACAGGGATGGACGGACACACAGGGATGGACGGACACACAGGGATGGACGGACACACAGGGATGGACGGACACACACACAGGGATGGACAGGCATGTCTCACCCTCGGCTTATACACGAGTCAATAAGTTTGCCAGTTTTTTTGGGGGTAAATTGGGGGCCTCGGCTTATATTCGGGTCGGCCTATACTCGAGTATATACGGTATGTTGGTGCCCCTTGTTAATCGTTATATTTTCTATATTTTTTGGATGCATAGAATGCACTTTTTGGTTAAGTTCTATTGGCAGATGGCATGTCTAATTTTATTTGTTTTCTTTTTTAATGCACAATAAAAAAAAATTGTGTAGAATAATACTTGGCTATGTGACTGCCTACTCCCAAACTGTCATTTTTATTGTGCATTAAAAAAAGAAAACAAATAAAAGTAGACGTGCTATCTGCCAATAGAACTTAACCAAAAAGTGCATTCTATGCATCCAAAAATATAGAAAATATAACGAATCAAATCATTATTATTCAACCAAAATATAATATAAAAGCCTCATGCATGTGTCCTGATTCTTAATATGGGGGGGTCAACAATGCCAAGTGTTGGTGAAAGCAGGGGTCCGCCATCCTGAGATAATTCCAAAAATCATCCAGATTATTCTCCTGGAGCTCCCACAGCAAAGGCATATAACATAATTGGTCACGATTAATAAAGCAACTCCAAGCACTCCTCCTTCTCCTGTTCCTGGACTGGACTTGGGTCAAAGCAATAACTCCAAGGCCAATAATAAATAACACGTTATGTCCTCTGATTCTGCAACATGGCTGGTTGACGAACAGCTGATCAGAAACAAACTAAAAAGCGCAAAATGAAAAGTGCGAATCAACACTCACCAAACTTCTACTAACACGAAATTAGCAAAAGGAGCCAAAAGGGTGGCTCTAAAGAGCTCAAAAAACATGCAGTACGTCACTACGTTCGTGTTTGTTGGCCGACAATTCCTTGCCGTTTGTATGCAAGAAAAAATCCAGGCACATGTCTTCGGACAAAAGTCAGAGGTTTTGTCTGCGCAAAATTCGATGTGTGTACAAGGCTTTAGTCCGTAGGGTTCAACATTGAGTTGGCCCACTCTTTGCAGCTATAACAGCTTCAACTCTTCTGGCAAGGCTGTCCACAAGGTTTCTTTCTGGGTCCTTTTCTGAATGTGATGAGACCGGACTCCACAGTGTTTGATAGGTGTGTGAAACCCAGTGCAGTGATCCATCCTGTGGCCAATTCTCCATACAAGCATCTGTGCAAGTTTAAGGCCTTGGTTTGGCTATAGCCACGATTCTTCCCATGTCTTCTGTTTTACTTGCTTTCTGGTAAGTTTTTCTTAAGGTGGCGGTGCACTTATATGACGTGAATCACTGTGGTGTCATTGTGAGAGGGATCTTCATATATAATCCTCATATATGGAATTGGATTTTTTATGCTGAACAATCAAGGATTTTCCATACTTCCATTGGGACTATTTAGCGTGGCTTTTCTCATTTTTATTTGTCTATGGGAATGTTTGACCATTCTTCCAGAAGCACATTTGTTTGGTCAGGTGCTGATGTTGGACAAGAAGGCCTGGCTCGCAGTCTACGCTCTTAATCATGCCAAAGATGTTCTATCAGGTTGAGGTCAGGTCTCTGTGCAGTTCCTCCACCCCAAACTTGCTCACCCATGTCTTTATGGACCTTGCTTTGTGGACTGGTATGCACTCATGTTGGAACAGGAAGGGGCCATCTCCAAACTGATCCCACAAAAGTTTAGAGTATGAAATTGTCCAAAATGTTCCCTTCACTGGAACTAATGGGCCAAGAAAAAAAACAGTGAAAAAAAAACCCACACCATAATCCCACCTACACCAAATGATTTGGACTAGTGCACAAAGCAAGTCCTGACCTCAATCTGATAGAACACATTTGGGATGAATCAGAGCAGGAACTGCGAGCCAGGCCTTCACATCCAACATCAGTGCCTGACCTCACAAGTGTGCTTCTGGAAGAATGTTTAAACATTCCCATAGACAAACTCCTAAACCTTGTGGACAGCTTTCCCAGAAGAGTTGAAGCTGTTATAGCTGCAAAGGGTGGGCAACTCAATATTGAATCCTACGGACTAAGACTGGGATGCCATTAAAGTTCATGTGCCAGGTGTCCCAATACTTTTGACAACATAGTATATATATATATATATATATATATATATATATATATATATATATATATATATATATATATATATATATATATATATATATATATATGTAGTGCTGGGATTTTTGCCATTTTTAATGTTGTTAGATTGGTATTTGGCTCCCTCTAGTGGTATATAATGTGGATAAGACTTGTTTATATTTCACATAAGAGAAGAAGGAAAGCCTAAGGAGGAAGCGACTTATTGTTTACTGGAAGGACTCACTTACCCTGAGTGCTCACTCACCTACCCATAAAGACTGAGTGACTGGACTGCATGCTGGGTCAGAGATAAAAGGCCCAGCGCAGCCATGCTTGTTCTCTTCTGGCTGGTACGCGTGACCTGCCTGCAGGGACCTGTGCGGGAGGGTTCCGAAGAGCGCGGCCTGTTCGATGTGGAAGAGGTGGATGCTATTGGAGAGTGTCTTACCACAGTGTGCTGGATCAGACTCAGAACACCTGATGGAACTACAGGAGGGTCCCAGTCATTTTCTTGCGGAGCCGTGCAGCATGACGGTGCTAACTGACAGCAGAACTGAGATGATCGTAGTGGAGTCATCCAGTTTCCAGGCCTGGTGTGGTGAGAGGGCTGTTGCCCAGAATTGATATAAAACACTTGACATGCTATAGACTGGTTTTCACAGTTTGCTGGGACCTGCAGTTCCACAGTACCGGTCTCATCAAAAGACGTGTACAAAACCGCACACACCTCCGGATCTATGGCGTCGTTGACCGGTGGTGTATAAGGCGAGATTTGTTCGGTTTCTTCTTAGGCACTACCCCCCAGTGGTGAGATCACCAAGTCTGAGAGTGCCTTAACCGCAAACGGCCCTCCCATGCGACCCAATGCCATTTGTTTAGCCAATTTCTCAGACACCATCCCCGGATGCTGTAACGCAAAACGTAAATTTCGCGCCATAGGCAGCACAGTAATCCATGAACATGGGATTCTAAACCCTCCCTCAGCAGCCATGCAGCCTCCCTGTCTTGATACCTATTTAGGAAAGGTTGCATCCTTTCCCCACTCACTGGCATCTTCCTTCTTGTTTGCAGACTCTCCGGACTGGCCTTTATCTTTTTTAAAACAATGGGACACTGGAAGGGCACCTGGAACACTCACGTTTAAAACGGCAGGGACCCCCAAACTTACAAGATCCCTTGTTGTACTGCCAACAGAGACCCCACTTCTTAGCGGCCGGATGTCCCGGAGAAGCTGAACCACTGAACCCTCCTGGAAAAAATTGGTTCGGGGCCCACGCCAATGACATGTGCTGCATCCAGAGGCACATGTCCGTGTGGTCCCACTGCAAGGACAGATGTACAGCCCTGTGCTGACAAAACTGTTCATCGTATTGCAGCCAAGCAGATCTCCCATAGACTCTATGAGCCTCACCAACAGCATCTATATAACAAAAGAGCACTGCACAATGTTCAGGGTATTTCTCCCCTATGACGCTTGCCATGATGGCAAATGCCTGCAGCCAATTGGCGAAAGTCCTAGGGATCAACCTGTACCGCTGCCTTTCCTCATCTTCCTTCTTAGTGTCATCGGGCTTAACCCTATCCAGGTTAAATTTTTCAAGAGGCAGCAGGGAGAAGATCTCAACGTACTCACCTTTGAAAATCTTATCCTGGACGTCCTGTTTTAATTGGGCCCCCAACGGCCCTTTAAAACACACATAAACTTCACATTTTGCTGTGTCAGCGATCCGCATCATATCCACCTTTCCCAGGGCATCCTGTGACGAGCCAGCCTTAGCCCCTGACTCCAAAACTGCAGCCCCTTGCACTGGTGGATATACTACTGGCCCTGTGGTAGAAGGAGCAACCGCCGTAACCAGTGGGAGGGGGGTTATCACACTGAGCCCCATACTTGCACTGCCCGCATCTGCTCTGCTACCTTCCTGGACCCACAGCGACACCTGTGGGGTTGTCCCCATGTTACCCCTGGCGAAGTGCTGCACTAAGTTCCTCAGCCCCCCTAACAAATTCCTTAGTTGTGCGTTCGTACCAGACGTGGCAGGTGGAATACCCACCACCTGCGGCCAGGAAGCGGAGCCCGCCGCTACCCACAGCATGGCTCCACCCGCTACTGCCGCATTCCCATCTGCTACCCCCAACAAGCTTCCCAAAACATTATTAACAGTATTAGCAAATAAGTTAGCAGACTTACCGGGCTGACCAAGGGTGCTCCCAACAGTGGATGTGATAAGCAGTAGGGTGGACACTGCCTGCTTTGTCACCTGTCCCTCCACTGGTGCCTGGGAGACCCCACCTTCTACTTAAATCGACTACCACTCCCCTCTCCATTTTGTTGCTCCTGGCCAATACAAACTCTCCCCATTTCTCTACCTACACTTTCTTAACCCCATATTTGCTAACCCTTATCACCCTGTCTTGGCGGCCCTTCACTATCCTTTCCATGTTATTCCTCTCGCTCCGGGCCTTACTTGCTTGATGCACATTCACACATTTTAATTTTCTTAATTTTAGTGTTAACAACACTAGCATGGATAATTTACCTTATTTAAGATGTTCTTTATTAGCCCCTAATTAATTTCTACTTTTCATTATACCACCCTCCACAGTTACCAATTTCTTCTTTTTTTCTCATTACCAACAACCACAACATTGCATATGAATGTCTATAATTGTATAAATGTTAATTAGGCTTGTGATAAGTAGGCTGTTTTTTTTTTTCCTTTTTTTTTTTTTTAAGGGAGTAGCGTTCTAGGTATTGTTAGCACTATATCAAAGATTCATTAACCACTTCAATACCAGGCACTTTCACCCCCTTCCTGCCCAGACCAGTTTTCAGCTTTCAGCACTGTGGTACTTTGAATGACAATTGCGCGGTCATGCAACACTGTACCCATATGACATTTTCATAATTTATTTGCGACAAATAGAGCTTTTTTTTGTGGTATTTAATCACCAATAAAGACTGATAATTTTTTTTTTTTTTTTTTTTATTAAACATTTTTCATAGTTTCTGTTAGAACATTTTGCAAATAAGTAATATTTCTTCTTCACTGATGTGCGCTGATGAGGCTGCACCAATGTGCACTGATGTGCACTGATGAAGCTACGCCGATATGCACTGATGAGGCTGCACCGATGTGCACTGATGAAGCTGCACTGAAGTGCACCGATGAGGCTGCACTAATGTGCACTGATGTGGCTGCACTGATGTGCACTGATGAAGCTGCACCAATGTGCACTGATGAGGCTGCACTGATGTGCACTTATTAGGGTGCACTGATGTGAACTAATAAAGGTGCACTGATGGTCACTGATTGGCACTGTTGGGGCTGCACTGATAATCAGGGCACTAATGATCAATGCCCTGATTATCAGTGTAAATGTGCCCTGTCAGACTTGCCGGTTACCGGCTCTTCTCTCCTCACACTGTAACAGCATGTGAGGAAAGGAATGCCGATAACCAACAAGTTTGTTTACATGTGTTCAGCTGTGATTGAACACAGCTAATCACATGGTAAAGGGTCACTGTGATTGGCTCTTTACTTGGATCTCTGATCAGCTGTGGCTGAAGGACATTGCGATTACAGAGCATAGCCCAATGTGTGCCCCAAGGGGTGCGTGGGAGGCATGTTCTGGGAGGACATCTATGGACACCTACCAGTATAATAGAGCCCTGCTGTAGCCTTCTTTTGGCTATGGTACTGTATTGAAGCGGTAAAACTGTGTCCTCGCTAGGGAGATTACCCCCCTCAAATTGTTCTGGTCAGCAATGTCATAGGAAATGAAAGTGAGGGTCAATACAAAATTCTGACCTACAACCAGAACAGGAATAAAGGTGAAATCTTCAGATAGGGACACTTGTTCCCATGATAACTAAATCTAAGCCCTTGTACACACGGTCGGAGAATCTGTCGGAATGAGTCTTATCGGACCGTGTCGTCAGATAATCCGAGTGTGTGTGGTATGCATCGGACTGATTCCGTCCGAATCTCCGTCCGACCCAATTTTCCAACATGTTGGAAATATTTCCCGACCAACTGGGCCGGACGGACCTAATCCGATCATGTGTAGAGCATTTTCATCGGACCAAGTGCCACGCATGCTCAGATCAAATTCCTACATCAAAGCTATTGGCTACTAGCCTGAATGTAGTCCCATCGTAACGAAATTACGTCATCACGTTCTGAAAGATCGGATTTTTCGCCAACTTGGCCCGACCGTGTGTATGCAACAGTTTCGGACACAATCCGTCGGACTAAATCCGATGGGCAAAATCCGACGGATTTGGTTGGCAAAATCTCCGACCGTGTGTACAGGGGCTAAGAGGGGATAATCCACACCTTGAACAGATATCCTCTCACGTTGCATAGAGTCTACAGGACCGGAAGTGAAGAAAAATCTCCCTAATAACATACAGATGTATGAAAATGAAAAAAGAAAAAAGGTTGACTCTAAAGTTTATCTAAAGAGACCCTGTCAGATCTCCAAAAATATTCCCAACTGCAGGTCTTTTACCCACATCTCTGGTGGCTTTTGTCTCCTACCTTCCCTCCATTCCAGTGCCACAGGCTCCACAAGGCTGTTTGGAATTTATCACTTTTGATACACGATGTTGCCCACCATGTACAGTGGCTCTATCCTCGTCATGATCGCTACATCACTGTTGTGTCCTATAGCGATGTACTGTAGGCATCAGAGGAAGGAACTATAACACTTGGCAGGAGACATACTGTAGGCAGCTGACATTCCCGGAATGTTGAATGCCAAAGATTCTTATGGAGGCTGCAGCACTGGAATGAAGAGAAGGTGGGAGACACAAGCCACCAGAGAGTTGAGTATGCAACCTCTACTTTTATAGAGACCTGCCATTGGGAGTTTTTTAGAGACCTGACAGGGACAGGGACACGTTCTTAAAGAAAGATGCCGAGGAGCAGTCAAAGTGCTCAGTAGGAGCCAATAAGCTCACAATGTGGGCATGACTAGGATTATGAAAGACCTTGGGCACCCTAGGATAAAATAAAAAAATAAGCTCTGCAGCGTGCTATGCATGCCAAGGAGGACAGTATGCGTAGGCAAATTTTGCTAACAGTGGGAGGGGCTTAAAGGGGGATTATTAAACAGAATCTGTACCTAGTCGCTCTATATACTGCACACATATACTGGTCTTTTTACCCACAAAATATTCTTAACTACTGTAACACAACTGCCAGCCTCACAGACACATATAAACCTCAGGACAAAGGATCATTTTAGAAAAATTAAGCGTTTACATTACTTATGCTTTTATGCACACAAAAAGGATATAATTTCATCCGACTTCATTAAGATCAGCAACTGTTGAGACAATGAACACCTTTGTCAGGACTATGTAATGTACAACATAACGTATAGAGTGCAGGGGTCAGTACGGTAGCACATGACCTCTCCCCCCTCCTCTGAATATGCAGGGCTTGGTTCCTTATCCAACACTGTCATATGGGAGAGGCCCATTGGGTTGCCCCTTGTGTTATATTATTTAACCCCTTCACGCCGACCGTACACAAATATGCGGCCACACTGGACTGTGCTTTTTTTCGTGGATCTCTCTTTTTTGAAGACCTCCCTTTGTGCTGGGAACATGCTGCATTGCGCTCTCCCAGCACAGAGACCGGGGTCTCAGTGGGAACCCCGGGCTCTGTACTAACGATTTGTACTTCCGGGTCACCTGATCGCTGTGATAGCCTCTGATTAGCTATCACAGTAATCGGTCACTGTGAACCTCGCCCTCGTGTTTTCTTTTTCTCTGTGAATGGAGGAGAGAGATACTTAATATCTCTCTCTCTCCTTGCAGAGAAATAAAAAGTGTGTGTAAAGAAAAATAATAATAATATTAATATAAAAAATATGAATTTTTAATATTAAAAATAAAAAAATAAAAAAATACCTAGATCAAGGTTTTGATCTAGGTCATTGCCAGCGTTAGTGTTTTGGGTCAAGGTCAGGGTCCAAGGCCATGGTGAAAGGTTAGGGTCAGCATTTTTTTTTTTTTGGACAGTATTTTTTTTTTAGTAGTAGTCAGTGTCAGTGTGTTTTAGGTAGGAATAAAAAAAAAAAGCAAAATGCTGTACTATAGGTACACACAACAACTAACATACACATGTGGTATCACTGCGATCGTCAGGAGCAGGAGAATGTCATATGAGTTGTTCTTTGGTGGTAGGTTATGGTAGTAGCAAAAAATACACAGCTAAATGTAATATATATATATATATATATATATATATATATATATATATATATATATATATATATATATTTTACTATTTTGGGCCAGTTTTCCATTGAAAATAATAATAATAAAAAAAAAAAAAAAATCAGGAGATATCCATTACCATTTACCCCCAAATGAAAGCCCAATTTGTCCTGAAAAAGAAAAAAAAAACAGTGTAATCCACCTGACTGCACAAAGTAGTTGTACAGTTTTACTAACACGTGTCAAAGTTGTAAAATTATGCTTAGGCAGGGGCGGACTGACAACTCATGGGGCCCCCGGGCAATAGGAGATTATGGGGCCCCCAGGCAATCAGAGATTATGGGGCCACACAGTATACACAAACACGCACACACAGTATACAATCACACAGTATACACAGACATGTTTCTATTGGCTGAGAGGGTACTGGAGAGGTGGGGTAGCTAAAATCTATGGATTTTTAGACCAAAAGGATGTCGGTAAGGGACATTTCAGAGACAGATGTAAAAAAAACACAGATTTTTACATACTGTCCCTGGTTTTACTGAGGCTGGCAACCCTGATGGGGCCCCCTAGGCAGTGCCCGAGTGGCCGAATGGTCAGTCCGGTCCTGTGCTTAGGCATTTAGATTTGTTTTACCCTTAGACACAAAGGGGTTAAAAAACAAACCAAAAAAAAATATACAGTTTAATACACTGGCAGCATTGGGTCTACTTTAAATGCAGGTACACTTTTTAGCTTCATGAAATAGCAAACAAGTGAAAGCTAAGATGATATGCTTTGTTAACTGTTATGATCCTTCTGACTTCTTTCAACGTCCCCCCTGCACCCTCTTTACCCTACAGTTCTCTTTTTGAATTTAGCCACAAAGAAGGGAAACACACTACGAAAAAAGTTTTTATAATTTTTACATTTTAAGGCTTATTGCTTTTCCCTTCTAACCCTACTGCCTTAGGCACTGACCCATGGTCCCCTTATGGTATACACCACCCTGGGAACAGTCCATTTTAAAGTAATTTTGGCAAATATATGTGGTTGATTGGAGAAAATGTTGTAAAAAATTGGAGTTTCCCCTCCATGCTTAAATAATAAAATGCACAACATAAGTGAGGCACCTGCAGATTTCATACTGGAAGCATCTTGTGTCATACACGAGTGTCATTTGGGAGCCACTCCAATACAAGTCTGTTTAGATGATGGAACTCTGTGGACAGAGAGTGGAACAAACAAAAGCAGATTTTATGGTGAGCATGACTGAGCAGTGAAGTGCTGCAAAACCACAAGCCTTCCAAAGTCAGCTGTCAGCTCTAAGCCAGCGAGGCAGACTGCGAGTCCCATCTGCTGCCGTCTGCATTTGCGACATCTACCATTGTACGTTACAAAAAAGTAAGTCTTGGCTTCAGATTTCAGAACCTGTAAAAGATTAGTGGAGGTTCCAGCTTCCTTTCATAGTTATTAGGGATGAGTGAAATGGAGAGTTTTAATTTCCCCGAAATCTCAGCAAAAATTGGGTGATTTTGGTGAAAATTCGTGATTTTGGCAAAATGGATTACAAATCAAAATGAAGACCAATCCAAATGCCATCTTACTTGGATTGGTTTTCATTACTACAGCACAGAGTCCTCACCTATGTCTGGGGCAAGACCAGGCCTCGGGTAGTGAGATCTATTATGTGTTTAGCCAAACTGCAAGGTGGCCTCGGTCTACCACATCTCACCTTACCAGACGGCCTAGGTCTACCACACCTCACCTTACCAGGCGGCCCAAATAGCCTATCTACCAAAATACCACGCCTCCCACGAAACACCACTCTGGGTAGCAGTGGAATCGGTAGAGTGTGATCCCCTTTCCGTGGCCAACTTGCCTCCTGTCACTCCCTGCGGATATGGCATAATCCCAAAACCAAATTTAGATTCCAATCTCCCCACAATCCTCTTCTATCTTATTTGCGAAACCCTGCTTTTTACCATGGACGTCCCCTTCATCTTTTAATCAATGCTCTGCAGCCAAATTAATCCGGGCTCACAAATTCACAACCCCTGATACCTTTAAAACATTTCCCACTCTTATGCCCTGTACACACGGTCGGACATTCTGACAACAAAATCCGTCTGATTTTTTCCGACAGATGTTGGCTCAAACTTGTCTTGCATACACACGGTTGCACAAAGTTGTCGGAAAATCTGATTGTCAAGAACGAGGTGACATACAACATGTATGACGGGACTATAAAAAGGAAGTTCAATAGCCAGTAGCTTTCATCTCGTAATTTATTCTGAGCATGCGTGGCACTTTGTGCATCAGAATTGTCTAGACATGATCGGAATTTCAAAGATTGAATTTTATATATATATGTAGCACTTACACCCGAAGGAGCGGCTGAATTTTTCTGGGCTTACCGATTACCTCCACCAGCTCGTAGCTCGTTGTCCTTGTCTAGGGGTTCCCAGGGTTGATGACCCAGTAACTGTAGAGACCGACACTTGGATTCCTTGTTAGGATTTCTATTTTGCATAAAACAGTTGAACAAACTAAGTCTCTAAGTTGGGAATAGAGGGTATCAAGGTAGAGTTTAGCTCAGGTGCTTGGAACTGCTGACTTCAATAAAAGTCTCTCTCTGTACACAATCCAAGGAATAGCCACTCACAACTGGATTCTTTTTGTTGGATAAATCCTTAAACTTGGATTTAGCAGCCAACAAGTAATTCTAGCCTTGCAAAGTCTCTCACACAGACTTGGTTGAAAAACTTAGTTGTAACCGGAAGGATATAGGTAGGAACTTTTCTTACTGTACCAGAATGTTGCAGCCGGTCCGGCGATTCCGTAAGAAATGTGGATTCAATCAATGTCCATGGCAGCTGAGCTTCCAGGCTCTTACCAAGCAGCCAGCATCGTGCATGGCCCTCCTACTGAAAAATCCTCCCCTGGTTGCATGTAGAGTTGCTGGGCCTCTCCAAACCCAAGACGGCACCGGAACACCTTAGAATCCTCCTTCCAGTTACTGTGCCTCGAACTAGCCAGTTCCGAGACTCGGAAATGGATGGATCCGCACCCCAGGCCATGAGGGCCTCTGGGGGCTTGTCAGGAGGACCAGGACCACGGAGTCAGCAACAACTTCTGGACCGGAACCCAGAACCACGTGACTTCAGCACCTTAAGTACCCTCTCCCAGAATACACAGCGAGACAAACGCCCACTGATTGGCTCCGAGAGAGAGATTGGTATCTAATGCGTCCAACCAGACTGCGTTTTAACGCCTCTCACAGGTGCGAACCCCACCTATGGCCAGGCAGAACCTAAATGCTGCCCAGCCAAACTGATGCCAAAGCACAATTTAGAGCAATTAACCCCAAAACTTAACTATAGTTTTGGGCAAAAACTAAATTTACAGACATAGCACGTACTCATTAGGAGTCCCGGTGCTACATATATCTATATATTTATAATTTTTTATTTTTTTTCTTAAGCATCTAGTGGTTAATACAGGAGGTGTGCAGAATTAAAACAAAAAAAGCATATGGTTACTATATGGTTAATAAATAAATAAATATATATATAATTTTTACTCCTGATTATGGATCATGTAACCTGGCATTTGGTCAAATGACTGCTAGTTCTCCAAACAAAGTAAGTACTATTTTGCCCCCTGCTTCTATTTATAAGTTTTAAGAGATTATGGTGGGGTGTGATTTTTAATGATACGTCTACTATAACGTGCGCATCACCAAATAGTAACGCCAAAACATTGTTTGAAATCCAAACTATTCAAGCTGCTCTTCCCTTTTAAGAACCTTTGAAGATATCTCCTAGTGTCTAGAGATCTGGTGTACTAGATTTGTATAATGAGGCACCTGCTTCCTTTCAGCCAGATGGTAACCAGCTATCAAGTGCACAGTGCTTCTATCGATCCAACTTGTCAAAGCCCAGTAATTTCATAAGGGAAGGATGGTTTTCCTGCAAGGTCAAGAAGAGCAGAATCCAACGACAGTTGTCAGCTGTACGCTAATTGAACATGCACCATTTTAATTCAAATTTGGAGAAAACTATTGCAGGTTACTAATGTTCTTTCAATTTCTATTTATATCACATCTGCACGAAGCTCCTGCGAAACATAATAGTCTGTTCTGGCTGTCCCATTGTACGTTCTACTGAATGCATATCAAATGCGTTTTTTTCTTCATTTTTGGCTCTAATTCTCATCTCATCCATCTACATCAGATATACAAGGATAAGTAATCCAACTCGCAGGAGAAGAAAGGCTTATCTAAAGTTTTAGACGGAAAAATTAAAATGTGAAGAGATACTTATCTGCTTGTATACCTAACCTGCCTGACATTGCAGAAAAGTGGAAATTCAGCCTATGGAATAGCCAGACAGCAGTGACATCACAGAGAATAAAGCCTATTCATTTACAAATATCTCCTGTCCTTTTTCATGTCCTGCCCTCACCTACCCTTTTTTTATCTGCTGCCCCCTCATTGTCTACTCTATACCTTTCTCCTTACCTTCCCCCTCCGCTCGCCTACTCTCTTCTCCCTTACCCTCTTTTCTTTGTTCCATTCTCTTCACCTCACTTCTCTACATGCTTCTCTGTTCCTTCTTCCTTCTCTCCCCTGCCTTACTCTCCTCACCTACCCTCATCTCAACACCCTTCTCCTCTTCTTCTGTGTTCTCTCCCCTAATTTACTCTTCTCTTTTCACATACCCTCTTCTCTGTGCCCTTCTCCTCATCTTTCCTCTTTTCTCTTCTCTCCTCACCTATCATTCTCTACACCCTTCTCCTCTTCTCTTCTCTTTCCTCTACTCACCTACTCACCTACCCTCTTCTCTACACCCTTCTCCTGCCTTACTGTCTTCTGTTCTCTTCTCACCTACTTTCTTCTCCACACCCTTCGCCTTACTTTTCTTCTCTTCTCTCCTACTCTTTTCGCTATACCCTTCTCCTCCTCTTCCCTCACCTACCCCCTTCTCCTCACTTTCCCTCTTCTCCACACCTTCTCCTCCCCTTCTCTATCTTCTACTCACCTACATTCTCTACATCCTTCTCCCTTCTCTCTCTCCTGCCCTACTCTCTTCTGTTCTCTTCTCCATGCCCTTCTCCTTTCCTTTTTTCTCTCCTCTCCTACTCTCCTAATTTACTCTCTTCTCTTTTCACATACACTCTTCTCTATGCCTTTCTCCTAACCTTTGCTATTTTCTCTTCTCTCCTCTAGTCACCTACTCTCCTATCTACACCCTTCTCCTCTTCTCTACACCATTCTCCTCACCTTCTCTATCCTCTGCTCGCCTACCCTCTTCTCTACATCCTTCTCCTGCCTTTCTGTCTTCTGTTCTCTTCTCTTCTCACTTACCTTCTTCTCCACACCCTCCTCCTTACTTCCCTTCTCTTCTCTCCTCTCCTTCTCTTTTCGCTACACCCTTCTCCTCCTCTTCCCTCACCTACCCCCTTCTCCTCACTTTCCCTCTTCTCCGCACCCGTCTCCTCACCTACTCTATCCTCTGCTCATCTACAGTCTTCTCTACATCCTTCTCCCTTCTCTCTCTCCTGCCTTACTCTCTTCTGTTCTCTTCTCCATGCCCTTCTCCTTGCCTTTCCTCTCTTCTCTCCTCCCCTCTCCTACTCTTTTCTCGACACCCTCCTCCTCTTCCCTCTTCTCTCCTCACCTACCCTCTTCTCCTCCACTTCTCTCCCCTTTGCTCACCTTCCCTCTTCTCTACAGCCTTCTCCCCTTCATCTCCCTTCCTCTATTATCTGTTCTTTCCACTTACCCTCTTCTCCACCCTTTTCTCCTCACCTTTCCTCTCTTACCTCCTCCCCTTTGCCTACACTCTTCTCTAAACCCTTCTTCTCAACTTCCTCCTCCTCTCTCTTCCCTTCTCTCCTATTCTCATCCAACCCCTCCTCCCTTCATTTTCCCTTTCCTCACCTACACCCTTCTTTTCTCCCTTCTCCTATCTCCTCTTCTCACCTACCCTCTTCACTCTCCTCGCCTACTCTCTTCACTCTCCTCCTTTAGCCTGATCCCTGTTCCACACTCCTTGCCTCCTCTCTCCTCTACCTTCCTATATTCTCTTCTCTCCTTTCCTTTTCCAACCTACCTTCTCTGTTTCCCCTTTCAAGCCCTCTTCCATTCCCTCCTCTCCCTTCACATCTTCTCTTCTCTGGCTGCCTTAAATAAAGATGGATTGAAAAGACCCTGTTTCAGCAATTTTATAATACATAAAGATTTCCCTTGTGATTAAAGGGTAATTCCAGCCAACAAGTAAAATCAATAGGTACACTTCTAATGTCATACAAAAAAACATTACAACTGTGGTAGAGTCAGAAAGTTCATTCAATATATTAATAAGTAATACACTGTAGTCGGATTTTAGAGAGCTCCTCGTACGTGAGTTGGTTGGGTCTGCTGCCTGCACAGTAATTCCCTCTGTCTTCTGTTCCTCATCTACCTGTCTGGAGGATTTGACACTCTAATACCACGTATGAGGCTCTCTGTATTTGAAAGCTACTGTAGTGTCAGGGATCTTGTACAGCAAATACTCATTTTCATGCACGTGCTCATTCTTATGCACATGTGCAAGATCATAAGCCTAGAAGCCTAATCAGACAGGCAAGGACCAGAATGTGCATGCGGATGAGCATTGGCACATTCATGCGGACACGTGCCTGTGCACATAGGCGTGGGCGTGTGCAAGCATCCACAGATCGTGACGCCCAGCAGCCTATTTAAATTGAGAGTCTGCCTGGCTTTAGTGCTGGATTGTCTCCAGCTCTGGTTCCTGTTTCCTGAAAGTCTGCTAACCTTGTTTCTGACCCGGCTACATCTGACATCTCTCTTGGATCACCCCTGTCTGATGCTCGCTTATGTTACCAACCTCAAGCTGGGATTTGTGACTAGGTCTCCACCTCCTGACTTGGTACCTTGCTGCCAGCACATTACCAACTTCTGCCTGTTTCTGACCTTGAACCTGATCCTGACCCTGCAGCAGTCTACCTGTCTGCTGCTGAACAAGGCTTGTGACCAGACTCCATACTACCACTGGTAGGACTCCTGCTTCAGCTCACTACACATTGATTTGAATAGTGCAGTTGCAGCATGACCCCATTCATTTGAATAAGCTGCGTTTGGTGGCAGTACTGCCTGCCAAGAGCAATAAGGCATATCTTTACCAAGATGAATCATAAAAAAAGAAAAACAGTGTAGTGCATGCAACGTAATATACGAAAATATCCTATGAAAAATGTAGCAAGGTCCCAGGCCTCATTTGCTCTAATGAGACCCTCCAGGGCCAGGGATAGCTGACATCCTCCTTATGTAGTGGGTTGTGAGGCATAGTGCATGCAGAGTAGCTAAAGTTATTGGGCGCCAGACACTTCTTGAATGCAAAAGAAAGTTTATTTTTCTTAATAAACTTTTTTGGGGGAGAGAAGGTTAGGGCCAGGACACCCTTAGGTAGTTGCAAGATTAATTGGCAGACACCGAGACTTCAATAGGACAGCCATGCAGGTAAAGACATCCAACTTGACGCTACATCTGCACGTGTCTTTAACAGTTCCTAACACAAACGTAACAGTTTTTTTACTACAATTTCTCCTTGTAGTTCTTCAGCCCACTGAGCTCCCGGTCTCTCACTAGACCCCCTGATTCACTACCATTGAATCCCTTGAGATCCTCCAATCTTCATGGTAGTATCTTCCTCAAGCGTCACCCCCGCCTCTCTGCTGGGTCCCTAGCTTAGCACTCCAGATACCTCTCAAGCTTCGCCCCCAATGGCCTGCTCGGTCCCTGGCTTGACACACAAGGCTGCTCTTCAAGCGTCACCTCCACTGGCTGGGCCCTGGCTTGATACCCACTGAAGTTTCCAGATTCTTCACCATTCCCGGTTGGTGAGAATGCTGCTCGGGTACTTGCTTCAGTTACTCACTATGGTCCCTGGTAATCAGGTGGATAACCTCTTACTGGCGACAACTTCCCCTCTACCTCCGACCACGACAGGTTTTCTGGCCAGCAGAACCATCAATTCTGGTTGGACTGCAAGCCGCAGTCCCAACCCTGCGCTGCTCTCTTGCTTCTGGATAGGTCCTCAGACAGCCTAGCAGCCAGATGTGACCAGAATAGGCCCCATCTCTGGCCTAGCAGCCCGGGCAATACAACACACATCCACCTAGACAGCCGTCCCGGTGGCACAGAACCTAGATCATCTGACTCCACCTGGATATATAAGCTTTCCCAGTAGGCCAAGGGATTCAAGAAAACCCCTGCCCATTGACCGAGATACCCCACATACCCATGACCTGACCTGGCATTGCCCTTCTCAAATATAGTACCACCAAGTATCTGGCAACCTAGTGGTAGAAGAGAAAAGTGCAACAAGGCCAAACCTAGGGAAAAAATCAATAGATCTCTATCAATCAACCAGGATAACTACTCCTGGCAAGTAAATTAGTGAGGAGCAACTCTGCCTAAACTCCAGGGAGGTACAACAATTATTTTTTTGTGATGGCACATTATTCCTCCCACTGATACCAATGACGCAACACTATTCCTCCCACTGATACCAATGATGGGGCACTATTCCTCCAACTGATACCAATGATGGAGCACTATTCCTCCCACTGATACCAATGGTGGATCACTATTCCTCTCACTGATACCAATGATGTGCCACTATTCCTACCACTGTTACCAATGATGGGGCACTATTCCTCCAACTGATACCAATGATGGAGCACCTTTCCTCCCACTGATACCAATGGTGGATCACTATTCCTCCCACTGATACCCCTGATAGGGCACTATTCATTTCACTAACACCAGCGGTGGAGCACTATTCCTCCCACTGATACCAATAGAGCACTATTCCTCCCACTGATACCAATAGAGCACTATTCCTCCCACTGATACCAATAGAGCACTATTCCTCCCACTGATACCAATAGTGGATTGGTGGATCACTATTCCTCCCACCGATACCAATGATAGGGCACTATTCCTTTCACTAACACCAGCGATGGGGCACTATTCCTCACACTGATACCAATAGAGCACTATTCCTCCCACTGATACCAATAGAGCACTATTCCTCCCACTGATACCAATAGAGCACTATTCCTCCCACTGATACCAATGGTGGATTGGTGGATCACTATTCCTCCCACCGATACCAATGATAGGGCACTATTCCTTTCACTAACACCAGCGATGGGGCACTATTCCTTCCACTAACACCAATGATGGGACATGGGACACTATTCCTTCCACTGACATCAATGGTGGATCGCTATTCCTCCCACTGGTACCAATGATTAAGCACTATTCTTTCCATTGCTACTAATGACAAGGCACTATTCCTTTCACTAACACCAATGAAGAGGCACTATTCCTCCTAGTGGTTACCAATGGTGGAGCACTATTCCTTCCACTGATAACACTGAAGGGGGAACTCTTCCGCCATTAACAGGGTACTATTTCTCCCACTTACAAACGGAACAATAACCTGGAATGGAAGGAGTATATACAGGCTGCTACTGAAGCGGCTAATTTTCAGCTTTGACAGCAGTGTACGTTTGCTTTAGCATATAAATAAAAAGGTTCCCCAAGAATGATGCATGGCAGACATCAGGTAACCATGTGAATATATTGTCATTTTGCTGCACATTATATACACCATGCCAAGCTTGGAAATATCTTGCCATCACACTGAACACTATAATATCCCACTTAAGACA
The DNA here is from genome assembly GCF_037356315.1 of Lithobates pipiens. Lineage (NCBI taxonomy): Eukaryota > Metazoa > Chordata > Amphibia > Anura > Ranidae > Lithobates > Lithobates pipiens. The sequence continues at coordinate 28,206,985 of NW_027507785.1, forward strand.
ATGGCATCTGTATAACGATTTCCATTTTAAGTGATGGAGAGAACATATATTCTAGAATGTTGAAATTTGCATTGTACCTGCTAGCATCCAGTACTCCTGGGCTCGGCTCGGAGTCGCTGATTTATTTGTATATAGAAAATCATAAAATCTTGTACGGTTTGTGTTTCAGGGTTTTCTGTCCTTGCTGTTAAAACAAAATAGCCTGGAAGCGCCAAGCAGGCTGCAGACTCTCTGATTTAAATATGTTTTCTAATACCTTCAAAGTGCTCTACCAAAATCATCAATTTTCTCTCCCAGCGGGTGCGGGAGCCCAGGTGAAGTCTGCCAGGAAATAGCAGAATGCGATTATTTGTGTTGAACTGTTTTGCATGGGGAGTTCCATTGAAATGTAGGTTTTGCTATTCCGTTGTCCTTGCCTGAAGTCCGCGGGGAAACGGATTGATAGGCAGATACCAGAAATTCAATTATAAAGACACTTACAACATGTTAACATGGTTGTGACACAAACAATTAACGCTTTACATAAAAGGGGAAAAAAAAAAAAAAAAAGAACCAACGGCATCTTCAGCAAAGAGTTGTTGGTTCGGTTTTAGCTGAGTTGTAGTTTTGAAGGTGAAGATGGATGCAAATTACAGGCTTCAGAGGCCTGTGGTTGTTCATAGTCCTACAAGCTTTTATAAGGACTGTAAGCGATCTTAGAATTCACTAATATTACTAATATTACAAATTCTGCAGGGATTAAAGTATATCTAAAACCATAAACACAATGTAATATATTGTAGCTTACCTGTCCTTAGATGTGGTGGCTGCATTCGTTTTATTTTTTTAGGCTTTTTTTTAACATGCTTCTTGTCCTAGGACAGTGGTCTCCAGTCTGTGGTCCGTGGGCTGGATGTGACCTTTTGCTTTCCTTTATCTGTCCCTTGGGACACTATTACACACCACAAAATCATTTTTGTGGAAGTGTTTGGAGGTGGGTAGGGGCAGAGACAAGGAGTAAATTGGAAAGGGAGAGTTCCTACACCTGTTCTCTGAGAGAAAAAGCCCTGCGGGGAACTATCCCTCCACTGACACCAAAGATGGGGAACTATTTTTTTCACTGATATAATATTCTACTCCCACAGGCCACAGTCCGGGCCCACCTAAGGGCTAAAGGGCAGTAAACCTGCCCTTTGTTTAGAAAGTTTTGAGACCCCTGGCCTAGAGGTATAACAAGAAAACAAAGGAAAAATTGCACCTCACTCTGCATGTAGAGGGTAAGACAGGGGGCTTCGGTCAACTGAGTGGAAGCGTTGCTTTTAGCATACCAGTTGTTATTGAATGGCATAAGCTTCTCTATTAAACTGCTTGGATCTTAGTGCACACTAGAGGTCCTTGTACAGCTCTGAAATGATGTCATCTGCCACCGGTCTTGGGCTCCTCTATCTGATGCTAAGATACCTATTTATAATACCAGGCCTATTCATGGCTCTGTGGACAATGGGAACGCTCAGGTTCCCCTTCTTTGGTGTCTAGAGGTTTAGCAATAAAACAAAGGAACAATTTCACCTCACTCCACTCAAAGTTTTACCTTGCCAAGGACAGGAGCCTTAGGTCAACTGCCTGAAAGTGTTGCTTTTAGCATACAAGTTGTTATTGAATAGCACAGCCTCCTCTGTTAAACTGCATTATTCTTAGTGCACACTAGAAGTCCTCATACATCTATAAAATGATGTCCGCCACCAACAGTGTTGAGCTGCTCCATCTGTTTCTTAAATACCTACCTATAATTTCATGTCCATTCAAGGCACTGTGGACAGTTTGAAAATGTACACTCTCTTTCCATGGTGTCTAGAGGTTTAGCAAAGAAGCAAAGTACAAATCTCACCTAACTTTGCTTATAGAGGCCACGGATGTCATAATGACAATGACAGGAGCCTTAGGTCAACTGAGTGCAAGCGTTGCTTTAAACCTGCAAGATGTTATTGAGTGGCATAGCCTCAATCATTTAACTGCATTACTCTTAGTGCACACTAGAGGTCCTCATACATCTCTAAAATGATGTCCTATACCACTGGTGTTGAGCTCCTCCATCTAATTGATGCTAAGCTACCTATCTACAATAATATTCCTATTCATGGCTCTGTCGACAATGGGGAAGCTCAGACTCACTTTCCATGGTGTCTAGTGGTTTAGCAAGGAAGCAAAGTACAAATCTCACCGCACTTTGCCAATAGAGGGCAAGAATTTCATAATGGCAAGGACAGTGGCCTTAGGTCAACTGAGTGCAAGTATTGCCTTTAGCATACAAGCTGTTATTGAATGCCATAGCCACCACTGTTAAACTGCATTACTCTTAGAGCACACTAGAAGTCCTCATACATCTCTGAAATTATGTCCTCTACCACCGATGTGGCACTCCCTATCGGATGCTAAGCTACCCACCTATAATACCATGCCTATTTATGGCTCTGTGGACAATGAGAAAGCTCAGGCTTACTTTCGATGGTGTCTAGGGGTTTAGCAAGGAAACAAAGTAAAAAATCTCACTTCACTTTGCCCATAGAGGGCAAGGATGTCAAGATGACAAGGACAGTGGCCTTAGGTAAACTGAGTGCAAGCATTGCTTTTAGCATACAAATTGTTATTGAGTAACATAGCCTCCACTTTTAAACTGCATTACTCTTAGAACACACTTGAGGTCCTCATATGGTTCTGAAATGATGTCCTCTACCAACAGTGTTGAGATCCTCCATCTGATTCTAAGCTATCTACCAATAATTCCATGTCCATTCAAGGCACTGTGGACAGCAGGAAGACCCAGGCTCTCGTTCCATGGTGTCTAGGGGTTTAACAAAGAAGCAAAGTAAAAATCTCACCTCACTTTGTCCATAGTGGCCAAGAGTGTCATAATGACAAGGACAGTGGCCTTAGGCAAACTGAGTGCAAGCATTGCTTTTAGAAAACAAATTGTTATTGAATGCCATGACGTCCACTTTTAAACTGCATTACTCTTGGAGCACACTAGAGGTCCTCATACATCTCTGAAATTATGTCCTCTGCCACCGGTGTAGAGCTCCTCCGTCTGATGCTCAGCCACCAATCTACAATACCATTCCTATTCATGGCTCAGTGGACAATGGGAAAGCACAGATTCACATTTATTGGTGTCTAGGGGCTTAGCAAGGAAGAACAATTAAAACTTCACCTCACTTTGTCCATAGAGAGTAGGAATGTCACCTTGCCAAGGGCAGTAGCCTTAGGCCAACTAATTGCAAGCATTGCCTTCAGAATTCTTCGTTAAAAGCACCAACTATCTCCCAATGGGGCTCAATCTAATCAACCAGATGGTTCCCACTTGGATCATCTGCAATGGTGACATCTAGGGACAAGAAGGCATTACTGCAATTGCTTACATTAAAACAAAAACCAAAAAATAGAAAATCAAAATAGTAACCTTTACATTTGAAATGATTAAACTTCTGTCTGCTTTATTAATTTAATAAATACAGCCAGACATAAATGCTAACTGTGTTCTGGCTACTTCACATTCTTTCTAATTAAAGAGGTGAATTTGAATGACCTGTCTCAGCTATAAAATAAAAAGCCAACAATAAGGAATGCAAATATGTTAGCATAAACATTGTACACACTAAAGCTAAAGTTCAAACATACACATTTTCATTTAACCACTACAGCCCCGGAAGAATTGGCTACTTAATGACCAGGCCATTTTTTGCAATTCGGCACTGCGTCGCTTTAACTGACAATTGCGCGGTCGTGCGACGCTGTACCCAAATAAAATTGACATCCTTTTTTTCCCACAAATAGAGCTTTCTTTTGGTGGTATTTTATCATCTCTGCGTTTTTTATTTTTTGCGCTATAAACAAAAAAAGGGGCGACAATTTTGAAAAAAATATATATATATTTTGTACTTTTTGCTATAATAAATAGCCCCAATTCTTTTTCAAAAAAGCAATTTTTTTCCTCAGTTTAGGACGATATGTATTCTTCTACATATTTTTGGTAATATCGCAAAAAGCATATATTGATCGGTTTGCGCAAAAGTTATAGCGTCTACAAAATAGGGGATAGATTTATGGCGTTTTTATTATGATTTTTTTTTTTACTAGTAATGGCGGTGATCTGAGATTTTTATTGAGACTGCAACATTATGGTGGACACATCGGTCACTTTTGACACATTTTTGGGTCGATTGACAATTATACAGCGATCAGTGCTCTAAAAATGCACTGATTACTGTATAAATGTCACTGGCAGGGAAAGAGTTTAACAATAGGGGGCGATCAAGGGGTTAACTGTGTTCCCTATGTGTGTGTTCTAACTGTGGGGGAAGGGACTGACTATAGGAGATGAGAGATCATGGTTCCCAGCTTGTAGGAACTCACGATCTGTCTCTCCTCTCCTCACAGAACTGGGACGTGTGTGTTTACACACACACACACACACACACACACACATCCCTGTTTTGCCTCTCATGCACGCACTCGTGGCTGGTGGTCATTCGACCACCGGTCACGAGCATCGGCACCCCCGCTGTGCAGCGGGCGTGCGGGCCTGCTATCCCGCTTGAAGGGACCGACGTATATCTACGGCGGGTCGCGGGATCATGCCGACCGGCTGCAGTATATTGACGGCAGCCGGTCGGCAAGTGGTTAAACATATTACCTCAATAAACAAAGGGAGCATAAATCCACTTTACATTCACCAAAAACATTTGCAAAGCCAGATATTGCCTTGTAAAAGTAGCAGTGCCATCATCACTTTGCTTTATTTAGCCTGTATGGAGAGCAGAGCTGTGGGAGGAACACAACAGGCCCCACCCACTACAAGACGCCTGCAGAAAATAACAGGAGGGGGCGGAGACTAGACCAGTCACCCTGCGCAAAGAGAGAGCAGCAGTGACCGGTCTTTATTATAAGAAGTGGATCACACTGAATTATTGCACAAATCTGCATATGTACACACTGGAGCATAAGAGGTAGGTTGCACAGAATCATGTGACAAGAGGTGGCTTTACTGGGGAAACCTTTGCTCAGCCTGTCTGTATTGCTTATATAAAACTTAGGTTAAAAGCAAAATAAAAAATGTTTCTGGTAAATTTTATTTTATTTCCTTGTGTATAAATGGATGGTATCTATCAATTTATTATTAAGAATCAATTAATTATTAAGAACACAAGCCCCACGCTTCCCATCAGAAGCCCCCTATATATCAGAGTTCCCCCATAATGTCAGAATTCCCCACCCCCGATCACATCATCAGTGTCCTACCATCATCACCATCACATCAGAAGCCCCCCCTATATATCAGTGTCCCCCAAACATCAGAGTACCCCCTGTATATCAGGTTCCCGCTTACACATAAGAGCCCCCCAACATGTCAGAACCCCCACACCATCACATCAGTATCCTACCATCATAGAATCCTCTCATCACAACAGAAGCCCTCCTATACATCACTGTCCCCCAAACATCAGAGTACCCCCTGTATATCAGGGTCCTGCTTACACATAAGAGCCCCCCATCACGTCAGAACCCCCACACCATCACATCAGCAGTATCCTACCATCATAGAATCCTCTCATCATATCAGAAGCCCACCTATACAACAGTGCCCCCCAAACATCAGAGTACCCCCTGTATATCAGGGTCCCCCCTATACATGAGAGCCCCCGATCAGGCCAGAATCCCCACACCATCACATCAGCAGTATTCTACCATCATAGAATATTGTCATTACAATAGAAGCCCCACCCTTCCATCAGATACCCCCCATACATCAGAGTTTCCCCTATACGTCAGGGTCCCCCCTATATATCAGAGTTCCATCCCCCCCGTCAGAACTCCCTAAACCGCCTTCTCCACTTGCATCCCAATCATATCAACAGTGCCCCACCATCAAATAATCTTCTCATCACATCAGAAGGACCATATTTTCAACCGGAGACCCCCCTATACACCAGAGCCCCCCATTACGTCAGAACCCCCACACCATCATATCAGTAGTATCCTACCATCATAGAATATTTTAATCACATTAAAACGACCCACCCTTCCCATCAGAGGTCCCCCCTCCATCAGAAACCCCTAAATCCCCCTCCCCCTGCACCCCCCTATACATCAGGGTCTCCTAATGCATCAGAACCGCCATACATCAGACCCCCCCACCCCCTTGGCATACCTCTCAACATTTTGAGATGGGAATGAGGGACACCTACTAACAAATGTATGTAGGCATAGGACACTCCCCCTGCCACACCCCATTAAAGAAGAGTTAACCAAAAAAAAGGTTAATTAAATCCACAAGGACTTTATTTTACCACTACTATTCCTTTATATTGGCTTTTAAAATGTACAAATGCAGCAATTTAGAAATTGGATGAAAGGTTTAGCGCTGGGAAACACTTTTAAAAAGATAAAAAGTGCATTTTATATACAACTATATAGATCAGACCAAAATGAGGAACAAATGAGGGGGAAAGAGGGACAGAGGGACTTTACTCCAAATCAGGGACAGTCTCAAGAAATCAGGGACAGTTGGGAGCTATGCCCATAGCAGAAGGTAAGAGGTGGAGCGGGTCTGAATTGAGGTGCCCTCTGCCCTCCCTTGATAGTTGGAGGTAGCCCCGCCCACAGCCTGCCTTGGATCAGGGCTTGGGTGGAACATCACGTGTCCTCACTCCTGGCACTTCATTGGTTGTTATGGTTTGGTAGCTGGCCTGTACCAAGGCAGGGCATGCTGCTAATTCACAACAAGCTGAGTCCCCAATGGAATCCAAATGATGCTCCGGTTGGAAAATGCTGTCCTAGGATACGGGGCTGTGTGCTTCTATTGATGCACACAGTGTAGTGATGGGATGGCTCCATAGGATGCTGCAAGAGAAAGGAGCCACCCTGAAACAGAAAACCTGGAGAAGAGGTCAGAGCAGCCCTGATTATTCTTGGGTCCCCTGTCGGCGCTCCTGGCTCCTCCCCCGAGCTGTGCGCCCCCATAGCAAGCTGCTATGGAGGCACTCTTACGTGCTCGGTCCCGAGCCCCGCTCTTTGTGACCATTGACACACAGAGTGGTGCTAAACTCCATTCTTACTGATCAATGGCTCCTGCTGCTGTGTCTGAGCCAATGAGGAGGGAGAGAGCCGAGAGAGCTGCTGCTCTTGTGCATATTGCTGTTTCAGGATTGGGCTCAGGTAACGGTAAAGGGGGGCTAGGGGTGCTGCGTACAAAAGGTTTTTTTTTACCAAAAAACACATGAAGGTAAAAAAACCTTTGGCCTTTACAATCACTTTAATCTCTAACAAAATGGAAGTCGCACATTAAAAGTTATTAGAACTCTCGGAAACTTTCACCCGGTGTATCTGCGCGCGCTCCTAGTATTTAGGATCATTTAACCTTTGTAAGATTTCACAGCCCTTTCACAATGAATTTGTGATTATAACCTGCCAGGAACGTATATGGCAAGAGTCCTCTGTCTAGTAATTAGTATCGCTAGCAAGTTCTTGGGCCACTTTTCAAACGTATATTTATTTTCTCCCCCCATGGCTCAGCTGCTAAAAAAGCCCTCCCTTTAAAAAGCTTTAAACTTAGCAACAGAACAGCGCCGCAGCCAAACAGCCAGCGAACCCTGAGTCCCCCAATGCGATAATAAGATAGAGAAAAGTGAACTTTGCATATTTTTTTTTTTTTTTGTGCGGCAGCTGCACGTACTCATAAAAAGTCAAGGCCGGTCGAAAATAACACAAAATTATTGAAAGTTGCCAAAATAATGAGAAAGTAAACAGCGCCGTTTCATTTTCGTCAATATGTCACTCGCCTTAAAAGCACTCAAACAGCGCAATTATCCCCTGGTAATCACACGTCCTGGCAAGCGTTAATGCAAATTTAACACACTTGCCTAATCCAGATTCGATATCATGGTGCCAATCTGGCATGACATTAAGCTATAATGAAGTGTTACACTAAGGCAGCGGACCGTGCTGGGAAGTTTGTTCGACGCACTTTGTACAGCTGCAAAGAATTTCATGCTAGGTGAATTTCTACATTTTTGTACATTGGATTCTGTTGATCTAAAAAGCTGCATATTTAGAATGGCAGAAAAAGTATGATGAATACATAAATTGTGTCTATGGCTGGTAATGGTTACCATTGCCTATCTCCTAGCCTGCTGAGTTGAGATGGACATCTCTTAGGCTTAATGTACACGGGAGGCTGAGGCAACCTCCTCATAACTATTTTTTTGACAGCTTTAAACTGGCGTTCAAAAATGGCTGTTTTGCCCCATTTGAATGCTGCGTTTAGCCGTGTTTAGCTGTATTTTGCCGCGTTTGCGTCTAGGAGCATTTATTTAAGATAACATCAAAGGACCCTCCCAAAGCCCAAAAAACTGTATTATTTAACTATTTCAACCATTCTGTGAAACCAGAGGGAGTAGCAGCATCTGAGAGAGCAGCAGTGTACTTGTATCTACCTCAATTTTGGTGCTTTTACTATGGATCTCATAATGAGCATATGTGAGGAAATGCTCCTGACTTTGTTGTTAATGAGGCTGGAAAGACGTTGGAAATCATGTGCAAGGACCAGAAACCATAACCCTAACCGTAAACCCTAACCATAAACCCTAACCCTAACCTTGTTCTTCAAGGGGAAAACACTAACTATAACCCCTAACACTAATAGGAAACCCTAACCCTAACCTTGTTTTTCAAGGGGAAAACCCTAACCATAACCCCCTAACCCTAACAGGAAACCCAAACGGAAACCATAACTTGTTCTTCAAGGGGAAAACCATTACTATAATCCCCTAGCACTAATGGGAAACCCTAATCCTAACCCTAACCCCTAACCCTAACCAGAAACCTAACCCTAACCCTAACGGGAAACTAAAATCCTTACCATACCCCTAAAATTGTTATTGTTCTTGTTCTTCAAGGGGAAAACTCTAACTCTAACCCTAATGGGAAACCCTAATCCTAACCCTAACCGGAAACCCTAACCCTAAGCTTGTTTTTCAAGGGGAAAACCCTAACCATAACCCCTAACCCTAATAGGAAACCCTAACCCTGACCTTGTTTTTCAAGGGGAAAACCCTAACCATAACCCCCTAACCCTAACAGGAAACCCTAACCGGAAACTCTAACTTGTTCTTCAAGGGGAAAACCCATTACTATAACCCCCTAACACTAATGGGAAACCCTAATCCTAACCCTAACCCCTAACCCTAACCAGAAACCTAACCCTAACCCTAACGGTAAACCAAAACCCTTACCATACCCCTAAAATTTTTATTGTTCTTGTTCTTCAAGGGGAAAACCCTAACTCTAACCCTAATGGGAAACCCTAATCCTAACCCTAACTGGAAACCCTAACCCTAAGCTTGTTTTTCAAGGGGAAAACCCTAACCATAACCCCCAATGATAATGGGAAACACTAACCCTAACCGGAAACCCTAACCCTAACCGGAAACCATAACCCTTACCATGACCGTAAACTTGTTCTTGTATTTGTAACTTGTTCTTCAAGGGGAAAACCCTGACCCTAATCATTGTTGAAGCTACCTAGAATTTAACATGAGGGAAAAATGCAATTAAAAAAGCCAGATATTAAATTTCATGCAACTATGTTTGATCAAGTCGGAGGTGAAGCTCAATGGTGGGGTTGAAATCTAACAACATATAGGTCAAATTTCAATTATACTTTGGCTAACAGCAATGCTAGTGGTGTATTGGATTGGATAATGGGCTCATTAAGGGTATATAAATGGTCTATAAAGCATAGCAAGCAATTACAAGTTTTAAAAAAAAATTTTTAGTGGTTTTTCATCATTTGCTATCATTTTAAATAGGGCAACTTTAAAAACGCGGATCATTACTGATCCGTCCCGTGTGAAAGGGGCCTTACCTGTAGATTCCATGCCATTTCACATGTGAGCAGGCACAAACCTGCACAAGCGCAGCTGACTATCTTTTTATTTAAAGTAGCCACCTAAATCTGGTAAGCAGATAACTTTACCATCACTATTGGGTGCCTGTGTGCTGAAATCTGTGGTGAAGGAATTTTAACATCTTCAGAAGACTCTACTGCACTCTGGAAGTTGTACCAGTTGGAGTTTATCACAATCTCTATTCTGTGGTGTTCAGTCACCTTAATGGACTTTCTATGCGTTTCTTATAAATATTTATATGGGACTTTATAGTTTTTTTTATATCGCAAATGTTATTGTATACACATGCAGGTATAGATGCTCTGAGTAATAACGTATCATCTGTATCTGATTTTTTTGATCACTGTAGAAGATTTCACTATATCAATTTTATTTTTTAGCGTCTAGTTAACTAGGGCATTTTTTTATTTTCTTTATTTAAATCCCAGGCGCACCCCTATTGTCGCATTTTCACAAAAGGCACATGTGCGGCATCCATATACATATGCTGAAAGCCTGTAAAACTCTATGAGAGGCTACAGCTGAAGGTGGCTGGGTGGTGCTTTGAGTGATATGAATTTGTAGGGCAGCATGCACCCAGGGACGGATATCAAAAATGCAAAAGCATTAATCCCTGGACACATACTACATACTACTCCAACTGGAACCACTCGGTGCACTGTCCAACCGCAGCAGATTTCAGCCTGTCATGGAGTCTTACAGACCGCTAGGCAGTGGGGCAGGATAGTGCACATGACCTTCTGCTTGTGTAATGACACCATGATCCAATGAACCAGGGTTAAACACCCTTTGCGCATGAGGCCTATAAGTCGAAATGCCATAGATCTTTGCAGTAGTTGGTCATAACTTTTGGGCTTTATACCTCCACTATTCATCCAAAAAGCTGTAATTTTATTCCTGAAGAGCAGCAATAAAAGAGCCGAGTCCATTGCTGGGTTTAAGTTGATATTTAGACTGGCAGCAGGTTAAGGAGAAGGACAAAAAAAGAAAAGATTGAGAAACTGAAAAACAGGACTATAGCTCACACTAATTTCTAATGACAACATTCCACCAAAAAGATTGATCCAAACCTTAACTTCTGTTTATTTGCCCTAATGATTTTCTATCACCTTTTCAGGTTTGTATTTACAATAAATAAATTAAAGTGTACGTCTGGGGGGAAAAAAAAAAGGGAAAGAAAACTATTCAGTATACCTCGTAAACAACATCTGCATTTCTCTATATTTTGTTGGTTTAAAAATACTGAAAGTATAAAGATACTGAAAGAAATCCAAGGAGCCTCCAACTTCCTGTAGGGAGCCGCGACACCTCTGCTACATTCCTGTTTGGTGTAACCGTTATCATTGGGACAAGAGGTTGGGAGGAAACCCCAGTTCTAATCCATCACTACGCTGTACACAAAAAATAAAAAATTAGGCTGAGGATACCGACAACTATAGGGATTCTGTTCTGAGTGGAACCTGTCCTGTTAAGCCGCTGTATGGTCTTGGTCACTGTGCTGCAGCTCAGTTTCAGGGTCTTGGCAATCTTCTTATAGCCTAGGGCAGTGATGGCGAACCTTGGCACCCCAGATGTTTTGGAACTACATTTCCCATGATGCTCATGCACTCTGCAGTGCAGTGGAGCATCATGGGAAATGTAGTTCCAAAACATCTGGAGTGCCAAGGTTCGCCATCACTGTCCTAGGGCATCTTTATATAGGGCAAGGATTCTTTTTTTCAGATCCTCAGAGAGCTCTTTGCCGTAAGGTGCCATGTTGAACTTCCAGTGACCAGTATGAGAGAGTGAGAGCAATAACAGCACATTTAATAAACCTGCTCCCCATTCACGCCTGAGACCTTATAACACTAACAAGTCACATGACATCGGGGAGGGAAAATGGCTAATTGGGCCCAATTTGGACATTTTAGCATAGGGGTGTACTCACTTTTTTTGCCAGTGGTTTAGACATTAGTGGCTGTGTGTTGAGTTATTTTGAGGGGGCAGCAAATTTATGCTGTTATACAAGCTGTACACTCACTACTTTACATTGTAGCAAAGTAAAGTTTTCCTTTAAGAAAACCCCAATGCACAGTAGTATTAAGCATTAGCTCTGGTGATAAAACCAAGTTTGCGATGGTTATGTAGATACATACGGAAGATGATCCAAAAACATGTTATTTAGCTTAATAAATTAGTTTATTTTAAAATGAATGACTAGTGGAATTAGCTACATGGAATGTGTGATAAAAAGACTCGGAAATGAGCTTGGTAAGCAGTCCCACAAGACTCCTTACACGTAACGCCGGAGGAAACGCTTTACACCACCATCTGTCATTGATAGAGCTGCTGATCCCCAGCACCGTTTGCGCGTAATCCCAAGAAATGAGAGAATGGAGTTTCCACTGGGGTGCTGCAACTTTCATAATAGAAGCGCCCGAGGCTTAATGAATTACATTGATATTCATGTTTGTTGTGTTTTTTTTTGTCATATGAATAAACTGCTTCATATTTAGGCACAAAAGAAATCTGTTTTATTCTATGATTGTATTAATGGCAGAATTTAAAGTGTAACTCCATCGTCTGTGCAAAAACATACTTTGATACATATAACAGGTGTGATTCTATCATCTTCTCTAGGTAGATAGCTTTTTTTGAAGTGTTTATTGCATTGAGTCAAGCTTCCCCCTACTTGAATAGCAGTATTAATAGAGAGCTATAGTGGTTTTATGTTGTTTGCTTCACAGCAGTGTATAGCACCCTGCTAGTATAGAGTAGGCTGCAAGGTAAATTTAGTTTAGTTCCTTTGTAATCAGTGGAGCAGGGGCTGCTTGACTAGGGCTGCTCAGTGTGTCACAGGATGCTGTTCTGTTATTTCCCCGTCTTCCAAAGTGTTCTGGAAGCATAGTGAGAGGGAGAGCAGAACAGGCAACCTGAAAATTTTTGAAACTTTAGCCAATCCCTGGGGAGGTATTCTCAGAAGGCGGTGAGAGAGCCCATAGATAGTCTGATGTCTGGGCAGCAGTATGCATTGTACCTGGGTCCCGTGCTGCAGGAGGAGACCCCTGTGCAGGAGCTCTGCCGTCTGGTGCAGGATCATTGAGAGAGCTGTGAGGAGGACACTGATGTCCCAGCTAGGCTTAGGTGGGGGGCCTATTTTCAGATCCTTACCCAGGGATCAAATTGGTTGAGGAGGAAGCTCACTGGAAAGAGCTAGAAGGAAGTTGGTGGGAAAGAGTCCAACCGTCTTTTGGTGATGTGAGTATACATCTCATCCTCATTGGATAGAGCCTGGTTGATATTCACAGGAGGCAACTGGCGATCCTGTGGCTAAGTGAGTAGATGAACCCCGAAGCGAAAGGAAAGTGTTTGTGTGTGGCTTTTGACTCTTGAGGGAATACAAGTCACCAGCAACATTAGGAATCCTGTGTAATATTCAGTTTGTGAAGTGTAGCCAGAAGTTGTGAAGTGCAGCCAGAATCTGAGGAGTCCTCAAATTGTTAAGTTTGCAGTGTATCGGGTTATTCCATACTACCTATCCCTATCCATGTTCAATATCCCCAATAAAAACCTAAAAGGAGCACCCTAGATTGTTTTCTGAGCCAGTGGAAGAATGAAGGAAGTGCTGTGCGCCTGGCTGTGTGTACTGGGAATGGGGAAATGGGACATGTTACAAATGGCTGGTCATTGGTGACTAAAAACAACAGACTCTTCACATTTGATGCTTCTGGGAGTGTTAGATGCCTATGTGTCTTGCCACACAACGTGGTTCCATCCACCAACTTCGCCACTGTATCCTGTAGTGACATTGGGTCTGGTAGATGGAACTACAGTGCACAGTAGGGAACCAGGTATCCCTTGCCCCCAGAAGTTTGTTGTGTGTGAAATCACCTCTATAGGCCATAGCTCCTTAACCCCTTCCCTCCCAGCTCTGACAGCTTTTTAACTAGGATTACAGCCCCAGATTACAGGGAATGTCAGTCTGATCACGTGAGCACTGTGTACGTCCAGGTTCAGGAAGCTCTGTCTGCTTACGTGACCGCTGTGGTTGGCTGTCACAGTGGTCATATGATCAGGAGCTGGTCTTACCAGCTCCTAATCATTACTAGAAACCAAGATCTGTGATTCACAGCTTGGTTACTGTGCTGGGAATGAATAGTGATCGTGACCTCAGTACAGAAAGCTCTGATGTCCATGGAGACATTTGTGTGGCATTTGGGTGTTAAAAATCACCCTCTTTGCTGCTGCGCATATGTGTTACATGGGCAGCAAGAGGTTAAAGGGTATGTAAACCCCTAACAATAAACTTCTCTAATATGGTCCCCTTTGGATTGTTAAATATACCACTGAAATTATTTTGGTATGTGTGTACATCGAATGCAAAAAATATTTGTTGATCTTGCCGGAAATCTTGTGAGCTGATAACTTCCTGTGCTTTCTGCCTCTCTCTTTAAGGACTAAGGAATACCGTCTCTCTATGCTATGGAGAAGAGGAGGGTTATAAAATAATAGCCCTGTGCCATCTTATCTTTTTTGATTTAAAATATTCTTTATTCATTTTCTTCATAAATACAATCTTTATATCATATTATATCAAAATTTTAAACATAAGTATATATGTATAAAAAAAAGGAAACCATTAGGTCGTCAAGGGTACAGTCATTCCTTCATAGTTTAACAATTATCTGACTTCACAGCATTATTTCCCTTCCGGCAAGATCAAAAAACAGGTCAAAACAAAACAAAAACCAGAAAACAAAAACAGAACAAAGCAAAACAAACCAAAAAAATAAAACAAAACAAAAAAAAAAGAGACTAACCAAAATGTTCCCTCCCCCCGTCCCCCTCTCTCTCCACCTCCCTCCCCCTACATTGGATATCCTATCCTGTCCATCCAAGGCTTCCATATTTTTTCAAATTCCTTCAAGTTTCCTCTTTTGATATACACTGTCCTCTCCTTCCATATTGTTTCTGTTATTATCTTTGTCCAATCACTTGCCGAGGGGGGGTTCTCTGCCTGCCATCTCTGTGCTATAAGCTTTCTTGCCTGAAACATACACCTCAGTATTGCTTTAGTTGTACAGGATGAGCCCCCTATTCCCTCGGCCAGTCCCAGCACACATAGTCTGGGATCTCTCCCTACTCCCACTCCAAACGTTTCATTCAGAGTGTGGATAATTTCTGACCAGTATCGAAATAGTCTGGGACATCTCCAGAACATGTGCGCTAGGTCCCCAGTATCTTGACATCTTGGACACTTATCATCCTCTCTTTTCCCGAAACCAAACAGTCTCTTGGGGGTATAGTATGATCTATGCAATAGCATCAAGTGAGAAACCTTCTGTGCAGGCGAGATTGAGATAGAGTGTCCTGCCACCAATAACTTCCTCCATTGCTCATCTGAAAATACCCCAAATTCCTCCTCCCATTTCCCCCTACATTTAAGTTTCTCTGGGTTTTCTATATTCCCTTCGATTATGTATGGGTATATTTCTGCTATGGTTCCCCCTGCCTTTTCTTGCGCGTTCAATCTATCATAAAAAGGGGAGTTATTCCACACTGGGCCTTGTTTATTAAATTGTTTATCCAACGCATGTCGGATCTGCAAATATTTAAAGAATGAATGCTTTGGTACATCAAACTCCGCCCTCAGTGCATTAAATGTTTTCAATATCCTTCCTTCATATAATTGGGCCAGTTTATCAATCCCCTTTATCTCCCATGGTCTATATCTACCAATCATTTCCATTTCTGGCAAATTTAAATTATTCCATAATGGAGTATATTTAGTCAGGCCCCCCAGGCCTTTTATTGTTTTAACTGCCTTCCAGACTTTTAAACCCATTTTTATCGTCGGTATCCTATATTGAAATGAGTTTGCCTCCAGAGCTTCCATAATTGTATTGTGAGGGGACTCTGCTATCATCAATGCCTTATTTGTTCCACCGCTCCTACCTTTACTTATCCCCAGATGCTGTAGTTGAGCTGCTAAAAAGTAGCTCCGTGGATGGGGTACTGCCATTCCTCCTTTCCTAGTTGGTAACTGTAAGGTCTGGAGGCTAATCCTTGACACTCGACCTTTCCATATGAGTTCTCTAAATAGTTCCTCTATTTTTTTGAACCACTTTTTATCAACCCATACCGGGGAATTATGCAATAAATACAGCATCTGGGGCAGCCACACCATTTTGATCAAATTACATCTTCCCGCAACTGATAGTGGGAGCTTCTTCCATATTTCAATCTTAGTTCTAAATTTAGTTATTAGTGGGAGTATATTATCCCCAATATATTTTCCAGGGTCTCTTTTAATAAGTATCCCTAAGTATTTTATTTGATCGACCACTTCTATCTGTGGGGCTGCCAGCATGTTTCGATTCACTGTTGAATCTACTGGCATTAGGGCAGACTTTTCCCAATTTATAACCAATCCAGTAAAATTACCAAAGTCGGCAAGTATAGTCATCCCCTGTCTAAGGGTTTGTTCCGTGTCTCCCAAGAAGAGGAGGATATCGTCTGCGTACAGAGCTATTTTCTCCTCCCTCCTCTTTCTCTGGAAGCCTGCCATATTTATATTTGATCGTATTGCGATGGCTAATGGCTCCATGGCAAGAGCAAAAATCAGGGGTGACAACGGACACCCCTGTCTTGTTCCCCTCTCCAAAGAAAACCTATCTGAGTACTCATCATTAATCCTTATTCGCGCACTAGGACCACTATATAGGGTCTGTACCCAAGCAATAAACTTGGGGCCAAACCCAAATGTACCCAGTGTTCGCCATATATATCCCCATTCTAGGCTATCGAAGGCTTTACCCACATCTAACGCCATAATTGCTCTTTTACCCTCATTTTCCGTTGGTAACTGTAGATTTAGGTAAAGCCTCCTAACATTCATGCCAGTGGACCTACCGGGGATAAATCCCGTTTGGTCGGGATGCACGAGTCTCGAGATAATTTTATTCAGTCTGAGTGCCAACACTTTGGCTAATATTTTAGCGTCAGAACAAAGGAGGGATATAGGTCGATAAGATTTCGTATCCAATGGATCTTTCCCCTCCTTATGCAAAACAACTATCGTTGCTTCGGTCATTGATTTTGGAAGCTTCCCTTCTTCTTTTGCCCAGTTAAAAACTTTAAGAAGCTCTGGCAGCATTACTTTCCCATAATGTTTGTATATTTCTACTGGTAAACCGTCTGGACCTGGGGATTTCTGGTTGGCCATTTCTGCCACCGCTAATTGAATTTCCTCTAATGTTAATTGGGCTTCCATTACCCCCCTCTCCTCCTCAGTGAGGAACGGAGTTGTAATGCTATCAAAGAATACATCCATTTCCCTGTCCTTCGCAGCCCCCCGAGACCTGTACAACTTTTCATAGTATGTTCTAAAAATATCTATGATCTCTACGCCCTGTGATATAATTTCTCCTTCTTCTGTCCTGATCGCAGGGACAGAGGAGGACAAGGAATTGGTGTTTACCAAATGCGCCAACATTCTCCCGACTCTTTCCCCCTCCCCATAAGCAATCTGGCTCTGAAATAACCTTTTATTCTCCATTTTCCTCATAATCACCATTTTATATTCCTGTTGTTTTTCCAACCATATGTTTTGTTTCTCTGGGGTAGGGCTTTCCACATATGCTCTTTCGGCTTCCATTACCTCCTCTCTTACTCTATTCTCCCATTCCCTTGACTTCCCCTTAATTTTCGCAACTTGTTGGATAAGGATTCCCCGAAGATAAGCTTTTAATGCATCCCATATCACCCCTCTTGCTGCAGTATCTTTATTAAACTCCAAAAATTCTTCTAGCCGGGTTAATATCTCCTCTGGATCACCAATTACTTCCAACCATACTGGATTCAACTTCCATACCCTAGGGGTTCTTTTTCCCTCTATATTTATTGATACTGTCAACAAAGAGTGATCAGATACCCCCCTGGGATGATATACTATATCCCTCACTACTTTATTTGCTTCCTCATTCCCCAGAACCAAATCTATCCTGGAGAGTGAGGAAAAAGAACTTGAAAAACATGAATATTGTAACAAGGTTGGATTACGAACCCTCCACATGTCAGACAACCCTCCCTCCTGCAGGAACCGAAATAGCCAGGTCTCATCTGCCTTCTGGGTGTATCTTCCTGGTGGGAACCTGTCCTGGTTTTTACTAACAACCTCATTGAAGTCCCCCACCGCTATAACCGGGGTCCCGGATTTATCCACTATGAACTCCAATAAGCGGTAAAGGACCTCCAACCCAAATGGAGGGGGAATATATATGTTTGCCAGGATATACTCCCGGTTCTCTATTACGCAATGCAGGAAAACATATCTCCCCTCTTTGTCTATGCTGATCTGTCGACACAGAAACGCAACTTCTTTCCTTATCAATACGGCCACCCCCCTTGAATAAGAGGTGTGGACTGAGTGGAATTGAAATGGAAACTTCTTACTTCGGAGTTGTAACTTAGTTTCTTCAGTTAAGTGCGTCTCCTGTAGGCAGATCAGCTGGACATCATACCTTTCAAGAATATCAAACACTGCTGCTCGTTTGACAGGTGTACCCATCCCCCGGACATTCCATGATCCAATTTTCAAAACTCTAGTCTGCATTGTTTTGAAGAAAAAAAAGAAAGACGGAGAGGGATATATTCATATATACCAAGAACTACCAAGCAGGAAGAAAAAGGAAGGAAAAAAAAAAAAAAAAAAAAAAAAAAAAAAAAGAAAACCGAAGGATTCTTCCAAAGGAAGAAAGAGGCATGGGAAGGAGAGGGCGAGAGAGGACCAAAACAAAAAAAAAAAAAAAAAAAAAAAAAAAAAAATAAAACCCCACCCCGTAAACATATACATCTTTTTGCATTCTTTTTGCATAACACTACGATATTTTGTGCTAAACTTGTTCCATGGCCTAAGACCAATAAGTTTCCCCTTTACTAATGATTTCAATCCGTGTTTTTGTATTAATTTTAATTTATAAATTACTCTTGTGTACTCAACCCTATTTTCCTTAATCTTGTATCCTTTTTCTATACTCCACCCCTTACCCCACCCCCCCTTATACCATTCTAGGTTACCCCTAGGGGCTTTTCCCGTGACCGTTACATACCATCCAGTGCAATCATACCCCCCCCCACTCCCCACCCCCCCCTCCCCACTCACCCCCCTCCCGTCCCTCCCCCCTTTTCCCCGTTTACACAATTTATACCTCAACATTATAACACACCTCACCCCTTACACATATATTTGTATGTATTATTTAAGTGACGACAGATATTCAATTTACCACATAACCCTCAGCCCCATATACATATGTGCTGCCCCCCCTCCCCCCCCCCCCCCAAAAAAAAAAAAGGGGGGGGGAGGGGGGAGGAAAAAAAAAAAAAAAAAAAAAAAAAAAAAAAAAAAAAAAGGGAAAAAAACCCCCAAACAAAGGGGAAGGGAGAGAAAAAAAAAAAAAAAAAAAAAAAAAAAAGGGGGAGAGAAGACGAGAGGGCGAGGGAGAAAACGGAGAAAAAAAAAAAAAAATAAAAAGAGAAGTTTCTCCCTCACCTCCTCCCTATCTGGTCCCCCCTTTCCTCTATCCAAGTTATTACACCAGCCGGCGAGTCAAAAAATAAAGTTTCTCCCGCTGCTATTATACGGAGTCGTGCTGGATACAGAAGAGCATATGTAATATCCATTTTCTGAAGCCTGCGCTTCACCTCTATAAACTCTGCTCTACGTTTTTGCAATTCAGGAGAAAAATCAGGATAAAACGATATTTTAAATCCCTTATATTGGATACTACCCATTTCTCTAGCCTTACGAAGTAGGACTGCTTTATCTTTATAATTCAGAAACTTTAGTAGCATAGATCTAGGGTGTCCTCCCTGTGGCGAAACTCTAAATGGAATTCTATGTGCTCTCTCTATTGCGAATTGCTGCGAAAAGGAATCTCTTCCAAACACCTCAATAAACCATTTCTCCAAAAATCCAATTGGATCCGGGGCTTCACATTTTTCCGGGAGACCAACCACCCTCACATTGTCCCTTCGAAGTCTATTTTCCATTTCATCCAGTTTCCCTTCAAATTTACCCATCTGTACTTTGAGAACCTGGACCTCCTGGTTTAAGGGATACATCTCATCTTCGATTTGACTTATTCTGCCCTCAGCCGATGTTATTCTGTCCACTGTTTTCTGGAGATCGTGACGCATCATAGCTATTTCCTCTTTGATGCCCTTTGTTTGATCACACAACTCAACCAGCGATGCTTTACAGATATTAACAGCCCCCAGCACCTCCTTTAATGATGGCTCAGCTTCTCCTTCTCCTTCTAATGAGGGGGCCGACGGGGGGATTGTTTCAGATCTTCCAGCTATCCCAGTATTCTTATTAGTTGCACTCTTTACTCCTATTGCGGATGGCCCTTGACTCTTTCTGTCTGATGGAATTTTTATTAGGCCCCCACCCTTAGTTGGAGTATGGTCCGGTGTGTGGGCATATTTTTCCAGTTTTGCCGCGGCTGAAGATACTCCCGGTACTGCACTCGGTTGGGGAGCCCTCTCCCTGTCTTTATCTTTATCTCTGTCTTTAGCAGATCTCAATGACTGGGTCCCCACATTATCCTGGCCGCCCTGTTCCTCCCCTCTCCTCCTTGCCGACATATCGTTGTCCTACCCCGACCCCTTCTTTAAGAAAAGAAAAAAAAAGTCCTTACGTCTTGTAAGTATTTAACCAAAGATAGGGGGGGTATCACCAATGATAGTGCAGGCCCTTGACGGGGTGGCTATATAGGTATAAAAATATATATATCCAGATATATCATGTGTGTCCAAGTGTTTTTATGTAACAACCACTCTTCTTGCCTCCTCTCAATTTGGTTATTACTATCACCACAAGGCTCAGATAAAGTATAATAAATAACAGTTCATACGAGGTTATAACACTGTAGTGTAGTATGCTGGTTAGCAGTATGCTGGTTTAGCAATATGAGAGATAACATGTATATGAACAAGCAAACGTCTTTCCTGCTGACTTTGAGGCTTATCTCTCAATTATCCCATGCATTCAGGGCTTAGCCAGAGTGATTCAAATTGATTGAATACCTTGCACTGTACACAAATTCAATGCTTACTATCACCTCGTTGCTCGTAGTCTCGCGGGGTTTGTAGCAGCGTGGAGTTCCCTGTCTCTTCACTCAGCCAACGAGTCCCATAACAGAGCACTCGAGCCGCCCAGGCTTTGTACCGCCGTCCGTCCAGCCCTCCAGGACTAACACAGAGAGCGCACCGCGCTCGGGTAACCGAGGGGATTATGCAGGGCTGTGCTGAGGTTCGAGCACCTCTTGAGGCATGAGGGGGGGCCAACTGGAACTGCAGCGTTAATCCATACACGAGGCCGGCGCCGTCAATCCATTCACGGGGTGAGAGCACACATCTCTCTCACAGCTCACTCCTCACACACTCCCACCGCCATCCCCGTACGGCCACGCCCCCATGTAGCTACTATGACTGCCATCTTATCTTTATAGATACAGTAGGGTATGTAAGTGCTGTCACCTTAGGACAGGGTGTATGTTACTGGCAGGTTCTCCAGGTAAAAAAAAAAATTATTATATGGAAAATACTGTACTATGAACGTAAATAGGAGCAACCTAGCTGCCAACACTGCTATAGACAAAACAGCAAAATACAATAATTAAAACCAAAAAAGTATGGCGCTTGAGTTGCAAAAAACCTCAACCCACGTCAATACCTTAAGTACCAGTGAAAAATGAATATCAGCAAATGAATAAAGTAAATGTATTAGTACAAATATTGTGAATAAAAAACACCAATAAATTCAAATAAAGACAAATAAAGTCTATCAGGTGAGTACTCTTCCCACTCTTCAAAGTGTGCAGTGTGAATCAGAAATCCAAATGTCAAATATAAGTAAAAAGTGAAGTTCAACCTCTGATGTGACGTTTGTAAGCATAGAGGAATGACACCACCACCGTAGTAAGGGAAGGAGGCTTACCAGATGACGTAGACTCAAAGGGGCTTATGCCTCTCAAGTCATACAGGCCTGTTGGTTGTCAAGAACTCAATGGTAATAAGTCCCATATATCGTCTCCCGGAAAACCTCAAACCATGATATTCAATCTTCAGACTGGAATAAGGATCTCGGGTATCATAAACCATGCAAATGAAAAAGTAGCATAGCGTGATACAGTTTAGCAAATAGTTTATTAAAAATAAATAAAAATTAACACTCACATATCGATCAATCGTTAAAGGCATAAACAGAGAACAACGATTGAATATACCATGATGATTACCACTGATGAATACATGGTTTGAGGTTTTCTGGGAGACGATATATGGGACTTATTACCATTGGGTTCTTGACAACCAACAGGCCTGTATGACTTGAGAGGCATAAGCCCCTTTGAGTGTACGCCATCTGGTAAGCCTCCTTCCCTTACTACGGTGGTGGTGTCATTCTTCTATGCTTCCAAACGTCACATCAGAGGCTGAATTTCACTTTTTACTTATATTTGACATTTGGATTTCTGATTCACACTGCACACTTTGAAGAGTAGGAAGAGTACTCACCTGATAGACTTGATTTGTCTTTATTTGAATTTATTGGTGTTTTTTGTTCACAATATTTGTACTAACACATTTACTTTATTCATTTGCTGATATTCATTTTTCACTAGTACTTAAGGTATTCACGTGGGTTGAGGTTTTTTGCAACTCAAGCACCACACTTTTTTGTTTTTACTCCAGGTAAAAATAAAAGGAAAAAAAGACAGAAAGAATAAAATTCTATCAGCTTTGCAACAAAACCCCCACCTGTTTCATCCCAGCCATATGCTGTATATCTTTGATGTATTGAATCAAACACCACCCAACTGAGTAATTGTGAAAGAACAACACTGTGCCATGTTACTAAAGTTGGGAGATGTTGAAAATGATCCAAGAGACTACTGTGGACGAGTAAAGGATCCCAACGTGTTTCACCCAAAGGCTTCTTCAGGGGAACAGAGGGTTTGTGTTTAATATAAAATGATGTTGCATCAGAACTATGATTTAATTGGCATTACTGAATCTTGGCTTCATTCTTCATATGACTGGACTATTAATATTCCTGGCTATGCTCTATTTCAGAAAGACAGGGTAAAACGGAGGGGTGGTGGTGTATGTTTCTATGTGAGAAGTGATCTCAAAGCGAGTGTGAAAGAGGACTTAGTTGATGGAGAGTGCGATGAGTCTGAAGAATTATGGGTGGAACTGTACATGGGTGTGCATACTACAAAGGTTATAATTGGAGTTTGTTATAGACCTCCCAGTGTTAAAGAAAAGGTGGAGACTGAGCTCTTTGCACAGATGGAAAGGGCTGCAAGAGCTGGGACAGTGATAATAATGGGGGGTTTAAACTACCTGCAAATTGACTGGAGTATTGGCACTGCTGGGGCAGTTAAAGGGCACAATTTTATAAGCCTATTACAAGACAATTTTATGGTCCAGTTTATTGAGGCCCCGACTAGGAATAACGCTCTGCTGGAGCTGGTAATCTCAAACCATGCAGAGCTTATTACCAATATTCATATAAAATAACATCTGGGTAGCAGTAACCATAACATGATTTCATTTAATGTTAGCTGTAAGCAACAAACACATAGGTTAAAGATAAAAACACTTAACTTTAAGACAGCAAATTCTCTAAGAATGAGGGCTACTCTCCAGAACTTAGATTGGGAGAGAATATTGGCATCGATGAACACAGAACAGAAATGGGAATTCTTCAAAAAGACTGTATGTGAACTCACTGCAAAGCATATTCCCATGAGCAATACGTTTAAAAGGCTAAAAATAAAACCTATGTGGCCAAAGTTAAAAAAGTTATAAATAATAAGAAAAGAGCTTTTAAAAAAAATAAAAATGAAGGAACACTACCATTACTTTCTTCAGCTCTGTGTATACAAAGGAGCATGGGGGAGCTCATGTCCATAATGGGGGGTGGCAGGGCAGGACTTAGGGTGCTGGGGGCCCCTGGGCTTGAGTCACTTTCGGGCCCTACCTTCTATATTAATTTGTCGCCATCTGGTGCCGTAACAATATAATCGATCCAATCGTTATTTGAAGTGCCAAGCTACTTTTAAAAGGTGACTGGTACCATAGACAGCGTAAAATGCTAAAAAAAAGTAATAATCGATTACCGATTGAAGCTTGAAAAGCTTTTTTCCAATAAATAAATAATGATGAAAAAAGTTCAAAGTGATCAAGTGTTTATTGCAATGCACAAATGTCTTGGTCAGAATGAGAACATAAAACACTTATTTACCTGGAAAAAATATTGAAAAACTTGAATCAACTACCTTGTAAGGTTGCAATCATAACAAATCAATTGCAAGAATATAACAAAATAACATTGAACTTATATGTGGCACTGGGGACAGATGGCACTGAGGACAGGTGGCACTTATACATGGCAGTGGCACTGGGGACAGGTGGCACTGATGACGGATGGCACTTAAACGTGGCACTGGGGACAGATGGCACTGATGACAGATGGCACTTATATGTGGCACTGGGGACAGGTGGCATTGGGGAAAGATGGCACTTATACGTGGCACTGGGGGCAGGTGGCACTGATGAAAGATGGCACTTATACGTGGCACTGGGGACAGATGGCACTGATGACAGATGGCACTTATACGTGGCACTGGGGACAGGTGGCACTGATGACGGATGGCACTTATATGTGGCACTGGGGACAGGTGGCATTGGGGACAGATGGCACTTATATGTGGCACTGGGGACAGGTGGCATTGGGGACAGATGGCACTGATGACAGATGGCACTTATACGAGGCACTGGGGACAGGTGGCACTGATGACAGATGGCACTTATACGTGGCACTGGGGACAGGTGGCACTGATGACAGATGGCACTAAGTACAGATGGCACTTATACGTGGCACTGGGGACAGGTGGCACTGGGGACAGATGGCACTGGGGACAGGTGGCACTGGGGACAGATGGGACAGATGGCACTGGGGACAGGTGGCACTTATACATGGCAGTGGCACTGGGGACAGGTGGCACTGATGACAGATGGCACTAAGTACAGATGGCACTTATATGTGGCACTGGGGACAGGTGGCACTGGGGACAGATGGCACTGGGGACAGGTGGCACTGGGGACAGATGGGACAGATGGCACTGGGGACAGGTGGCACTGGGGACAGATGGGACAGATGGCACTGGGGACAGGTGGCACTTATACATGGCAGTGGCACTGGGGACAGGTGGCACTGATGACAGATGGCACTAAGTACAGATGGCACTTATATGTGGCACTGGGGACAGGTGGCACTGGGGACAGATGGCACTGGGGACAGGTGGCACTGATGACAGATGGCACTAAGTACAGATGGCACTTATATGTGGCACTGGGGACAGGTGGCACTGGGGACAGATGGCACTGGGGACAGGTGGCACTGGGGACAGATGGGACAGATGGCACTGGGGACAGGTGGCACTGGGGACAGATGGGACAGGTGGCACTGGGGACAGATGGGACAGGTGGCACTGGGGACAGATGGGACAGGTGGCACTGGGGACAGATGGGACAGGTGGCACTGGGGACAGCACTTTACACTGTTTTTTTTTATTCTTTTTACTCACAGTGAAATGCACGTCGCTCTCCCTCCTCACAGGCTGTCTCTGTGAGGGGGAGAGCCGGCGATGAGAGATGATCTCATGATATCATCTCTCATTGCCATTGGACACTCAGATCAGTGCTAAATGGCCGCTGTGATTGGCCATTTAGCATGATCTGTGATTGGCTGTTTGGCTGTGTCCAAGGGACACTGCCGAGTCGACACAGTACTTCCCCGATGCGCGCCCGCGGCACGCATCAGGGGAAGTAAACGAGAGGAGGACGTCCAGGGACGTTATAGCGCGGACGCCTCGTGTATGGGCTGGCGGGGCTCGCGGGGCCCCCTATTGGACGGGGCCCATGGGCTTGAGCCCCGTCAAGCCCTATTGAAAGTCCGGCCCTGGGGGGTGGTATTGGCACGCCTCAAATGATCCACAATGGCTCAAAAGTGATATGGTCCAGAAATATTTAAACAAAATAAAGGTGGATGAAGCACCTGGACCTGATGGCATCCACCCATGGATCCTAAAAGAATGGAGCTCTGTCATTTCAAAGCTTTTGTTTCTAATTTTTAGGGACTCGTTAATGACTGGAATGGTACCACTGGATTGTTGTAGAGCCGATGCGATGCCTATATTTAAAAAGGGATCAAAGTCTTTACCAAGTAACTATAGAAATGTTAGGTTAACTTCTATAGTCGGGAAGATGTATAATAAAAGACTACATAGATGAGTTCTTGGTGGAAAAAAATTAGTTCTTGCTTTAATCCATGCTGTCTGTTGCTTAATCGCACACTGTGATCACTGAGTCACAGAGACTCGGCTGATCACCGATCCCGGTCCCCTTACCATGTGATCAGCTGTCAGTCCATGACAGCTGATCACATGATGTAAACAAAAGCTTGGTGATTGTTTTTTTTTTCCCCTCACTCTGACAGTGTGAGGAGAAAAAAAAGCCGAACACCAGCTTATGTTAAAGGGACATCGGTCCCGAAGAGGAAGGAGGTAAAGATGCCTCCTCTGTGCCATTCAGTACCCTCTGCCAGTGCCACCTAGATTCACCTGCCAGTGCCCACCAGTGCCACCTATCAATGCCCATGAGTGCCACCTATAAATGTCCACAAGTGCCACCTATCAATGCCCACCAGTGGTGTTAATCAGTGCCACCTAGCAGTGCTGCCTGTCAGTGTAAGCAATCAGTGCCCATCACTGCCACCCATCAGAGCCCATCACTGCCACCTATTTGTGCCCATCACTGCTGCCCCATCAGCGTACATCAATGAAGGAGAAAAATGACCTGTTTACACAATTTTATAACAAAATATAAAAAAAATTTTTTTTTAAATGTGGTTCTTTTCAATTTTTTTTTAAACAAAAAATAAAACCCGCAGAGGTAATAAAATACCACCAAAAGAAAGCTCTATTTGTGGGAAAAAAATGATAAAAATTTCATTTGGGTACAATGTTGTATGACCGCGCAATTGTCATTCAAAATGCAACAGCGCTGATAGCTGAAAATAGGTCTGGACAGGAGGGGGGTTTAAGTGCCCAGTAAGCAAGTGGTTAAGCAACAGACAGCATGGATTCACGAAAGACAAAGTTTCCAAACAAACCTGATTTCCTTTTGAGGAGGCAAGTAAAACCTTGGACAGAGGGGTGGCGATGGACGTGGTATACTTGGATTTTGTTAAAACATTTGACACAGTTCCCCACACATGGCTCATGTGTAAGGTAAAGTCTAAAGGCTTGGAAAGATCAGTTTGTAAATGGATAGAAAACTGGCTAGAAGACAGAATTCAGAGAGTAGTGGTTAATGATTCTTAGCCCTTGTACACACGGTCGGACATTCCGACAACAAAATCCGTCTGATTTTGTCTGACGGATTTTGTCCGAAACTTGTGTTGCATACACACGGTCGGACAAAGTTGTTGGAAAATCCGATTGTTAAGAACGTGATGACGTTATTTTGTTACGACGGGACTACATTCAGGCTAGTAGCCAATAGCTTTGGTCTAGGAATTTGATCTGAGCATGCGTGGCACTTTGTCCAATCGGAATTCTCTACAAATGATAGGACAAAGTCCCATCGGACCATGTTGTCGGAAAATTTTATAGCCCATCTCTAAAACTTTGTCGGTCAGATATTCCGACGGAAACAGTCCGATTGGAGCCCACACACGGTCGGATTATACGACAACATGGTCCGATCAGACATTTTCCGTCGGAATGTCCGACCGTGTGTACAAGGGCTAACTCTGAATGGTCTAAGGTTATCAGTGATGTACTTCAAGGTTCAGTGCTGGGATCCTTACTTTTTTAATATCTTTATAAATGATATTGGGTCTGGGATTAAAAGTACCATTTCAGTGTTTGCAGATAACACAAAGCTATTAAATAATGTTAGTAAAGGACGACTCCAATTTATAAGCCAACCTCAATGTACTGTTTAATTTGGCAACTGTGTGGCAAATGAGGTTTAATGTTGATAAATGTAAAGTTATGCACTTGGGGGCTAAGAATATGCATGCATCATACATACCAAGGGTAGTACAACTGGGGGGATCCATAGTGGAGAAGGATCTGGGGGGATCCATAGTGGAGAAGGATCTGGGGGGATCCATAGTGGAGAAGGATCTGGGGGTTTTGGTAGATCATAAGCTCAATAATAACATGCAATGCCAAGCTGCAGTTTCCAAAGTAAGCAAAGTCCTTTCTTGTATCAGGAGAGGTATGTACTCCAGAGAGAGAGATATCATTTTGCCCCCCTGTACAAATCATTAGTAAGACCTCACCTGGAATATGCAGGTCAGTTTTTGGCACCAGTTCTCAAAAAGGATATTGGGGAACTGGAGAAAGTGCAGAGAAGGGCAACCAAACTGATCAGAGGCATGGAGGAACTCAGTTTTGAGGAAAGATTAGAGGAACTGAATTTATTATTTATTCTCTCTCGATAAGAGGAGATTAAGGGGGATATGATCAACATGTACAAATATATAAGGGGTCCATATAGTGAACTTGGTGGCGAGTTATTCACTTTAAGGTCATCACAGAGGACAAGGGGGCACTCTTTACGTCTAGAGGAAAAAAGATTTAATCTCCAAATATGGAAAGGTTTCTTCACAATAAGAGCTATGTACATGTGGAATAGACTCCCTGCAGAGATGGCTCTGGCCAGCTCGGTAGATTACTTTAAAATAAGGCCTGGATTCTTTCCTTAACGTACATAATATAACAGGGTACTGATATTTATAGGTAAAGTTGATCCGAGAAAAATCCAATTGCCTCTCAGGGGATCAGGAAGGATTTTTTTCCCCTGTTGGAGCAAATTGGAGCATGCTTTGCTGGGGTTTTCTGCCTTCCACTGGATCAACTGTGGGTGAAGGATTGTGTATATGGGATTGTATGTTTTTGTTTTGTTTTTTTGGTTGAACTGGATGGACTTGTGTCTTTTTTCAACCTGACTAACTATGTAACTATGATAAAGCCATCTAGCCTCTGAAATTCCCCGCCCAGAAAAACAGAAACAAAATCAGCTCAGAATACAGGAAGGTGAAAAGACAGAAAATATTTTGAGATAGTCATTGGGAATTACACCAAAAAGACCTCCATATGCAGAGACCCTATGATCCTGTACTCCTTCATGCAATGTCCCCCATAGAGATCGATGATACTTAAGCCACCCACTATTGAAGAGATGGATACATTTCTCCACTAATCTCCAAAAAGATGCCAAATGTAGTGTGATTTATGTTGCAGAGTTGTTATATGCCTTTTTATATGTAATCTGGATGGTTTTAGGGACAATTAAGGGTTTTATCGCTCTTGCAGGAAAATATGCAAATAAAGGTCAACAATTTATTTATCTATGTCCTTATGTGTATATTTATTTGAAAGACTACCCACCTTGAAAATCCCTTACATTGATTCCCTTAGTAAATACAGGCTAACGGTATCTATTGTCTATTCGGGATGTGGTGGTAATTATCTGGTTTCACCTGTGACATGATCTAGGCTAGTAAAACCATCACTTAGTCAAATGCAGCAATTCTCAACCAGGGTTCTGTGGAACACTAGGGTTCCTCCAGAGGTTGTAAGGGGTTACTCTCCTTGGGTTGTGGCTGATTGACCTATTTAATAGTGCCCACATAGTCCTGGGGGCCAATGCTACTTGGAAGAGCCAGTTGCTTGACAAAAATTATCTTTTTAGCTGGCTATAAGGGTGGCATTCTGTGCATTCCAATGTGAGAGACAATATTGCCACTGCACCCCAATAAATTGGTTTTAACAGGCCTTTGGTCCTTTAATTGGTACTGTGAGCAGGATGGCAAGCATAGCGGGACTGTTAAGAGGACAATTTTCAGTTGCTAGAGAGGGACTGTGAGGAGGAGTCTGAAGGGGCCACCTGGGCACTCTGCAGAGAAGGGCTTAGAGCAGGGGTGCCAAACCTTTTGAAGAGCGAGGGCCACTTAAGCAACTTGGTAACCGGTCGCAGGCCAAAATGAGCAGAGCGGGTGGAAGACAGGTCCATGTCCACTCTGCATATGCAGAGCGGACACGGATATATAGCCCATGCACATTATGGGCCCTGCCGTGTTTCCTCTAGTGCTGGCTCCTTTCACAACATTGATGCTCTGGGATGACAAGTCGGCAAGTCCAGATTGCATGTTGTCGACCTGCCACCCCAGAGCAGGAGGTCGTTGGCGACATCAGAGGACTCCGCCGGTTGAGCACCCCTGGCTTAGGGAGTACAAGGGCAAAGGAAGAGCAGTTAAGTACTTGTGCTGCTGATGATATGATTTGTAGCTCCAAGCCTGGAGCCATGTTTGGCTGAGGCCCCTAGATGAGGCTCACAATCTCAAAATCGAAGTCTGTAGTGGGACCATCATACAGCTATCTTTATATATTTGTACAGAAATTCTGAAAAAAATTATTTGCCAAAGCATTCAATACTACCATAATGGACTTGTCAAATTTCATACGAAAACCCCAAATAAATCAGTTTGACTACCATGTCCTACCATGTCTATGTTTCAAATTCATGTGTGATTTTGGGATGCACGTGCGTTCTACAATAAGTAAAATTTTTCCAAAACGAAAACTCAAAAGACATTTCCATCTTTCCCCTTGAATTTTCCTCACCAAAACAATTGTCTGTTGATCCCATAAACTATTAGAAGTTTGAACAAATATTAAAAAAAAAAAAGCTTTTTCAAGTTTGAAAAAACTTTTTTTTTTTAATATTTGTTCAAACAAAATGCTACTGGTACGGTATGTAGACAGAATAATTCTGATTTACTAAAACTGGAGAGTGCAAAATCTGGTGCAGCTTTGCATAGAAACCAATAAGCTTCCATTTTTTTTTTTTTTTTTTTTCATTTGTCAAAGCATAATTGAACAAGCGGACGTTAGAAGCTGATTGGCTACCATGCAAAGCTGCACCAGATTTTTCCGTCTCCAGTTTTTGTAAACCAACCCCATTAAGTCTGCTCTAATTTTCTAGAGACCGCGCTGGCAGATAGTTATTACTTTGAAGGGTTTATAGTATGTACAAAATTCTCCTGTTGCTCCCTGTGTCAATGAGTTGCCCTAAAGCTGTCAAAATTCATCCCATGTCTGGATTCATTCGGCAGGGGAGCTGATCCAATGTATCTGTGCAAGAGCCGATGTTAGCACGTTACCTGAGTCTTCCACCTCCCGATCTTATATCCTCTTTGACATAAAGGACTTTGCCAAGCTCTTTTGGAATAATTACTGCCATTTGAACGTGATACATAAATTTCAAACGAATAGAAGGACACAGGGGACCGCGCAGGCAGCTCTTTTCCACAAAGTGACTTCTAGAAGGCGCAGCTGCGTCTCGTGTGACATTTCTCGTTAATGAGATAATTGTACCTAGTATCCAATGCCATTTGTTTATTTTTAAGTACAAATTCTTGGGAGGGAAAAAAAAAAAAAAAACACCTGACTGGGGCGATGATTATTTCTTGTTAATATGATTTCTAAAAAAAAAAAAAAAATACAATTACCAAAATTAATTAACGGGGGTTACAAGAGAAGGGTCAAACAAATTATATTGAACATACACATGTGTCACGTTAGCTTTTCTGGCAGAACTATAATTAAATAAGGTTTGTTTCGTCGCAGTTACGCTGCGTCAAGCATGGCGGTACGTGTACTTTCATATGCATGCCTGACTTTAAAGCATACAGTATCTCACAAAAGTGAATGCACCACTCACATTTGTGTAAATATTGTATTATATCTTTTCATGTGACAACACCGAAGAAATGACACTTTGCTACAATGTAAAGTAGTGAGTGTACAGCTTGTATAACAGTGTAAATTTGCTGCCCCATCAAAATAACTCAACACACAGCCATTAATGTCTAAACCGCTGGTAACAAAAGTGGGTACACCCCTAAGTGAAAATGTCCAAATTGGTTCCAATTAGCCATTTTCCCTCCTCGGTGTCATGTGACTTGTTAGTGTTACAAGGTCTCAGGTGTGAATGGGGAGCTGGTGTGTTAAATGTGGTGTTATCGCTCTCACTCTCTCATACTGGTCACTGGAAGTTCAACATGGCACTTCATGGCAAAGAACTCTATAAGGATCTGAAAAAAGAATTGTTGCTCTACATCAGTGTTTCTCAATTCCAGTCCTCATGGCCCACTAACAGGTCATGTTTTCAGGATTTCCCTCAGATGAAACAGCTGGGGTAATTACTAAGGCAGTGAAACTGATCAAATCACCTGTGCAAAATAATGAAAAGCCTGAAAACATGACCTGTTAGTGGGCCATGAGGACTGGAATTCAGAAACACTGCTCTACATAAAGATGGCCTAGGCTATAAGATTGCCAAGACCCTGAAACTGATCTGCATCATGGTGACCAAGAACCATGCATCAGTTTAACAGGACAGCTTCCACTCAGAACAGACCTCACCATGGTCGACCAAAGAAGATGAGTGCACGTGCTCAGCATCACATACAGAGGTTGTCATTGGGAAATAGACGTATGAGTGCTGCCAGCATTGTTGTAGAGGTTGAAGAGGTGGGGGGTCAGCCTGTCAGTGCTCAGACCATACGCCACACACTGCATCAAATTGGTCTGCATGGCGGTTGTCCCAGAAGGAAGCCTCTTCTAAGGATGATGCACAAGAAAGCCCGCAAATAGTTTTCTGATGACAAGCAGGCTAAGGACATGGATTACTGGAACCCTGTCCTGTAATCTGAGACCAAGATAAATTTATTTGGTTCAGATGGTGTCAAACGTGTGTGGCGGCAACCATGTGAGGAGTACAAAGTTAAGTGTGTCTTGCCTACAGTTAAGCATGGTGGTGGGAGTGTCATGGTCTGGGACTGCATGAGTGCTGCTGGCACTGGGGAGCTACAGTTCATTGAGGGAACCATGAATGCCAACATGTACTGTGACATACTGAAGCAAAGCATGATCAACTCCCTTCCGAGACTGGGCCACGGGGCAGTATTCCAACATGATAACGGCCCCAAACACATCTCCAAGACGACCACTCCCTTGCTAAAGAAGCTGAGGGTAAAGGTGATGGACTGGCCAAGGATGTCTCCAGACCTAAACCCTATTGAGCATCTGTGAGGTATCCTCAAAACGGAAGGTGGAGGAGCGCAAGGTCTCTAACATCCACCAGCTCTGTGATGTCCTCATGGAGGAGTGGAAGAGACTCCAGTGGCAACCTGAAGCTCTGGTGAACTCCACTTTGGATCCAATTTGGACATTTTCACTTAGGGGTGTACTCATTTTTGTTGCCAGCAGTTTAGACATTAATGGCTGTGTGTTGAGTTATTTTGAGGGGACAGCAAATTTACACTGTTATACAAGCTGTATACTCACTACTTTACATTGTAGAAAAGTGTAATTTCTTCAGTGTTGTCACATGAAAAGATAGAAGAAAATATTTACAAAAATGTGAGGGGTGTACTCACTTTTGGGAGATACTGTATATTGTGTAAATACAAGATTCATGTGCATTCTTATTTAAATCTTGGTGTACTTGGAGTATTTCTTCCAGATCAGTAATGCAGTGTGAGACTTTGGAGTTTTCTGCACTAAAGACCGCTCACTGCTGCTCTCCCTTCTTCTTCTGCATGGTGATTGGTCTTGTCTCCGCACCCTTCTCCACCACTTTCCGCAAGCAGCCTGTAGAGGGTGTGGCCTACTGAGTTCCTCTCACAGCTTTGTTCTCTTACAACACAGTGATGTTGTCACCACCACTTTTAGAGAATAATGCCTGGATTTGTGCTAAAGACATTTGGTGCACACAAAGTGGATTTATAGTCTGTATGCCTGTTGAGGAATACATTTAGAGAGAATTTTTTGTGTCTCATATTCAACTTTAGGAACTTGTAGCACTGGAGAAAACCACATGGTGCACAAAAGCAAATCACTACTGAATTTATAATATAATATAATATAATATTATATTATATATATATATATATATATATATATATATATATATATATATATATATATATATATATATATATATATATATATAAAATAATTTACAAATAAATATGTGAAAAATGTGGTAGGCATTTGTATTCAGCCCCCCTGAGTCAATACTTTGTAGAACCGCCTTCCACTGCAATTGCAGCTGCAAGCCCTTTTGGGGATGTCTCTACCAGCTCTAGGAAAGAGATCATATACTGTATATGTGATGATTAAATGGAAGGAGGAATTAATTCAACAAAGTTAGTCTAGAGAGGTTTCCTTTGTTTAACCAATTTAAAAAACGGATTGCCCATGCAGCACTTTGTCTATATGCTGTACGTGCTATAGTGGAACAGTGGTAAACTGTTTTGTTTTTTTTATTGTATAGGAAAATTTCACTTTCATTTAAAATGTGTTATTTTTTAGCTCTACAAGTGTCAGGGACCATATACCTGGCAGAGACAGAAAATGCAGTTAAAATCACACCTTTAATGAAATAGCAAAAATAACACAGTTCAGGAACGGAGTCAAAAACAGAAGCCAGGGTTTGTAAGTCAGAGCGGTAATCAGATGAGCCAGGATCAGGAGACCAGAAGTCAGCGTTGTCAGGAGCCAAAAAATCAGGAGCAGGAATCAGAAGAAAAGTCAGCCAGGACAAGTCATACACAGGAACATAGACAGGAACGCACTGGAGATCGTAGATGATGAAAGGACCAGGAGGGAATAAATAGCCAAAAGGGGCTGGCTGTGGACTGGACTAATGAGGCATGTAATGGTAGCCAGGTGAGTTACTGTGGACACAATGAGTAGCTGGTATTTAACTGACAGCTGAGCAGCCCCTGTGCACTGAAAGAAAAGATCTGCTAATAAATAGCAGGAGCTCAGCTTTCACAAAAGCCATTTTGTACCTAGCAGTTTTTGAAACTGTAGACAATTTTAAAGAGCTTCTAAAAATATCTTTACCTGTTAATATAATATGGTCTCTGCTTTCTCAGGCAGATCTTTACTCATCCCAATATCAGGACAGACATTGTCCTTGTAACTGGCACACTAACCTTTACACTAATCTTCCCTGCAAATCCAACACTGACACTATCCCTCTCTGGCCAAACATGGATCCATTTTTATAGATCAGCCAGTAGACTGAACGGATTTCCCTATCAACACAAGCGAGATGGATGGAGGAATATTCCTCCCTGTGTTATTGTATTCTGACAGGCGGTACTTGTGTGCAAAGGCAAACACACAGGTTGGTCCTGTACGCGTACGTAAAAGGCGATCGCACCACACATGTGAGGTATCGCCATGAATGTCAGAGCAAGAGCAATAATTGTAACACCAGGCCTCCTGGTAACCAATAAAGGCTTATAAAGCGTTGCCTATGGAGATGTTTGAATACTGAAGTTTGGCGCCATTTCAGAAGTGTGCACAATTTTAAACTGTGACATGTTTGGTATCTATTTACCCAGCACAACACTATATTTTACCAAACATATGTATATTATATTGTCTTTGTGTGCATTAAATTTCAATAAAGTGTGTTTATACGTTAGTGTGTAAAATTTTGTTTGAAAAACTGCTGCGCAAACACCGTCTGGCATGCAAATGAGCAAAAACTACCATTTTAATTTATAGGGCCTCTGCCTAAAAAATATATAAAGTTTGGGAGTTCTAAGTAATTTTCTAGCAAAAATACTGTTTTTTACTAGAAACATTTACAAAATTTTATAGCCCAGCTGGAAAACTTGGTCCGCTGGATACTCCGACGCAAACAGTCCGATGGAGCCCACACACTGTCGGATTATCCGACAACACAGCCCTATCGGACATTGTCCATCGGAATGTCCAACCGTGTGTACAAGGGCTTAGGCTATCAGTACATCAGGTGTGATCAATTTTCATTGATTGGTACCATAGCTTGTAGACTCTATAACTTTCACACAGACCATATTATTTACACTGATTTGGGTTATGATTACCAAACAAATGTAGCAGTATAAATTTTGGTCAAATTTTATGAAGAAAAACTACTTAAAGCGGTGTTCCAGCCCCCCAAACATTTTTGTTTTAAAGACTTCTCTGTAACTTTCTTGATCTGTAAATTAACATTTCTAACATGCCATATTTTTGTGCGCCATTACTTTGTTTAAAAATAGTTAAATACTTACTGATCTCTGAAGCATGCAGGTTCCATTTCAGTTGTGGGCATCTGAAGCCCTCTAGTGTCAATTTCCTGGATTTCTGTGCAGCTGTCTACCCATCATGCATCACCAAACCTTGCACATGCTCAGTAATGCCTCAGGGAGAACGTCCTTCTTCCTGACAGGTTGCTATGGCAAGGTTACATTGGCGGAAGTTCCCACCCCATTTCTATAGCAACCTGTCAATCACAACACAGGCGAGGAAAGGTAAGAGAAGTCGGATTATCCTGGGAATGCACCGGCATCGCTGGGGGGTGTGGTCCGAACACAGACGTGACTGGCCTTTATTTCTCTAAACTGACTACTCCCTGACTCTGCTTTGTCACTTGTCAATGCGTAACCATATAACAGTTATCATATATTGTTGCTTGTAAGATCGTTGTGTGCGACACAAGCTCAATAATTGGCAGTTGATGTTGGGGTGGGCGGGGCCGATCAGCTATGGATAAAACAGCCAATTATTGGGCTTCTTAAGAAAGGGGGCAGAGCCGCATACACGTAGCAGCCCGCCCTGACACCATCTTATTGGCTCTTGATCAATAGCTGCTTGGCCCTGCCCACCCTGACATCATCTAAGAATTGTGACAGTGCCTCTCTCCCTGCACGGTTACAGTACAATAAACGAGTGTCACACACAACGATCTTACAAGCAAAAACTCTCTACATCAGCCGGGAGGAAGAGAAACAGAAACTCCACCCGTTCACATCCCTTCCTATATGCCAAAAAAGTCAAGATTTCGGCGATTGGCAATTCACAAGGACTCCTGGAATACATGACGACGCTATCCCAGGAACCCTTGCGAATCGCTTAGTGACATAATCACCTAGGCAATTATTGGCGGAAGTGATGGACAAGAAAGGAAAATGAAGGTATTTACAAGAAAAAAATAAATAAATAAATGCCCATTTTCAAAAGTATAATGTAAAGGCATGCAGCACAGACAAAGTTTGGAAAATGGGTGGAACTCCGCTTTAAATTTTTTTCAGAAACGAAGAAAAACACATTTTATTTTTGTAGCGCAAAAAATAAACACAGTGGTGATTAAATACCAAGACATGGCCATCCACCTAAACTGACAGGCCGGGCAAGGAAGAGCATTCATCAGAGAAGCAGCCAAGAGGCCCATGGTAACTCTGGAGGAGCTGCAGAATTCCACAGCTCAGGTGGGAGAATCTGTCCACAGGACAACTATTAGTCGCGCTCTCCACAAATCTGACTTTTATGGAAGAGTGGTAAGAAGAAAGACATTGTTGAAACAAAGTCATAAGAAGTCCCGTTTGCAGTTTGTGAGAAGCCATGTGGGGGACACAGCAAACATGTGGAAGAAGGTGCTCTGGTCAGATGAGACCAAAATTAAACTTTTTGGCCAAAAAGAAAAACACTATGTGTGGTGGAAAACCAACACTGCACATCCCCCTGAACACACTATCCCCACTGTG
Organism: Lithobates pipiens; assembly: GCF_037356315.1. Classification (NCBI taxonomy): domain Eukaryota; kingdom Metazoa; phylum Chordata; class Amphibia; order Anura; family Ranidae; genus Lithobates; species Lithobates pipiens. Next base: position 28,244,650 of record NW_027507785.1, read on the forward strand.
AAACATGGTGGTGGCAGCATCATGTTGTGGGGATGCTCTTCTTCAGCAGGGACAGGGAAGCTGGTCAGAGTTGATGGGAAGATGGATGGAGCCAAATACAGGACAATCTTAAGCCCCGTACACACGAGAGGACTTATGTCCGACAGACTTCCGAAGGAGTTCCGTCTGAGTTCTGCCGGAGTTCCGACGGAGTTCTGACGGAGTTCTGACGGACTTTTCGGCTGAGCGGACTTGGCCACACACAATCACACTAAACTCCGACGGATTCGAACGTGATGACGTACGACTGGATTCGAATAAGGAAGTTCATAGCCAGTAGCCAATAGCTGCCCTAGCGTCGGTTTTAGTCCGTCGGAATAGCATACACACGAGCGAATTTTTCGAAGGGACCGGGTCCGGCGGAGTTCCTTCGGAAAAATTTGAAGCATGTTCCATATTCTAAAGTCCTTCGGACTTTGGCGAGTCAAAAGTCCGTTGCAGCCCACACACGATCGAATAGTCTGACGGAATCAGTCCGTCGGACTTTGGATGTTGAAAAGTCCGCTCGTGTGTACGGGGCTTTAGAAGAAAACCTGTTAGAGTCTGAAAAACACTATAGACTCGGGCAGAGGTTCACCTTCCAGCAGGATAATGATCCTAAACATACAGCCAGAGCTACAATGGAATGGTTTAGATCAAAGTGTATTCAAGTGAATGGCCCAGTCAAAGCCCAGACCTAAATCCAATTGAGAATCTGTGGCAAGACTTGAAAATTGCTGTTCACAGACGCTCTCCATCCAATCTGACAGAGCTTGAGCTATTTCGCAAAGAAGAATGGGCAAAAATGTCCCTCTCTAGATGTGCAAAGTTGGTAGAGACATCCCCAAAAAGACTTGCAGCTGTAATTGCAGTGAAAGGAGGTTCTACAAAGTATTGACTCAGGGGGGCGCCATACAAATGTACCCCACACTTTTAATTTTTTTTTTGTAAAAAAACTTTGAAAACCATTTATTATTTATCTTCCACTTCACAATTATGTGCCACTTTGTGTTGGTCTATCACATAAAATCCCAATAAAATACATTTACATTTTTGGTTGAAACATGACAAAATGTGGAAAATTTCAAGGGGTATGAATACTTTTTTAAGGCACTGTAGATAGATAGATAGAAACTGACATATATATATTTTTCCAAGCTTGGTGTTCTACTAGGATTCTAATTAAATTTTACCCTGGGCAGGTAAGTTAATGACATGTATGGGCACAAAGGAAGCAAATCTTTATTTTCCAGGGAGGTAAAGGCGGGGTGGAACAGATTGTTTTTACACACATACTTGACATATAACGCTGCTCCGCGCTCGCACCTGGCGGGTAAGCTGTGAAAAGAAAATGTGTGGGATTTCTGGTTTAATTCCTTGTTTCCGACTAAAGGTCTACAAGTGTATGGGGATACTTAGCATAATTATATGCTGCACCGTGCTTCTTTTCAAGCCAGATTAAAATATTTACACAAATATGCAATACAGCGCTGACTACCTCTGCTTCAAGGTAAGAAAGGCAGAGAATCTTTTATCTGGCGGTGGCTTGTGGAGGCTGAGCCGGGCTACGTTTTCTGCTCCGCACTGATAACAGACCTGCACCACAACCCCTCAATGTGTAATTACTGCCTATACATTCTTACATCGGGATTTAAAGCTCAAGTCCCAATTAACGCACCCCGATTTTTAGAAATCCTTTTCCTTTTTCAAGATTATCATGTACTTTATAGTCAGAAAACCCTCCAGCAGTTGTTTTTTTTTGGGGCCTAAGGAATTCTCAGACCTACATAGTCCATTGGGTGTTAAATGTAAAAAAAAAAATGCAAGTACACTGCAGATTGTGTGGAGGAATGGAAGGATAAGGTTGTTTTGAACAGAGGGCATTGGAAGGCCTAGTTCAGGGATTACAGTTGGGTACCCAGAGAATTCAAGCCTTCCATGTCATTATAGAAACATAGAAGATTGACAGCAGAAATGGTCCATTGTGTCTGCCCTTATTGTATTTATTATTTTTGTTTATTGTATGCATTATTTAATTCATATTTTATCATCATTTATTCATATTTAATTTATTATTTCTGTTTATTTTATGTATTATTTAATTCATATTTTATTATAATTTATTGACATTTTATTTTATTTATTATTTACATATTTTTTTATGATCTTTATAGTATTAATACAAATCCGTGTTATCATTTATGTATTCAATTGTTTGATTTAATGTAATATTTAATTTATATTGTATTAGGTATTATTTTGTATTATTCTTTCTTTACATGTTATTTATTATTTACATGTATTATATATATATATATATATATACACTATATTGTTAAAATTATTGGGATGCCTGCCTTTACATATCTATCTATATATCTATATATATATATCTATATATATATATATATCTATATATATATATCTATATCTATATATATATATATATATATATATATATATATATATATATAGATATATAGATATATATATATATAATTTCTGTTTATTTTCTGCATTATTTAATTCATATTTTATTATAATTTATTTACATTTTATTTTATTTATTATTTACAGATTTTTTTATGATCTTTATAGTATCAATACAAATCTGTGTTATCATTTATATATTTTTTCTTTTATTTAATGTAATATTTAATTTATAGTGTATTATGTATTATTCTTTCTTTACATGTATTTTATATATATATATATATATATATATATATATATATATATATATATATATATACACATGGATATGTAGATATATAGATTATATCTAATATTATATGTAATATTTAATTGATAGTGTATTATATATTATTTTGTATTATTCTTTCTTTACATGTTATTTATTATTTACATGTATTTTATATATATATATATATATATATATATATATATATATATATATATATATATATATATATACACACACACACTATATCCCAGTCTAAAGCCCAGATTGTCTGCAGATTTTTTTTCCTTCAGATTTACCAAAACCATGTACTATGATGTCAAACCTTAGGAGTTTCAATTTTTATGCAATCAGGCAGGCCCTTCCACTACATGGTTTTGGTAAATCTGAAGACAACAATCAGCAGAAAATCTGATAGTGTGTATGGGGCTTTAGTCTGTAGGGTTCGTTATTGAGTTGGCCCACCCTTTGCAGTTATAACAACTTCAACTCTTCTGGGAAGGCCGTCCACAAGGTTTAGGAGTGTGTCTATGGGAATGTTTGACCATTCTTCCAGAAGCACATTTGTGAGGTCAGGCACTGATGTTGGTGAGAAGGCCTGGCTTGCAGTCTCCGCTCTAATTCATCCCAAAGGTGTTTTATTGGGTTGAGGTCAGGGCTCTGTGCAGGCCAGTCAAGTTCCTCCTCCCCAAACTTGCTCATCCACATCTTTATGGACCTTGTTTTGTGCACAGTGCATGTTGGCATTCATGGTTCCCTCAATGAACTGTAGCTCCCCAGTGCTGGCAGCACTCATGCAGCCCCAGACCATGACACTCCCACCACCATGCTTGACTGTAGGCAAGACACACGTGTCTTTGTCCTCCTCACCTGGTTGCCGGAACACACGCGTGACACCATCTGAACCAAATAAGTTTATTTTGGTCTCATCAGACCACAGGACATGGGTCCAGTAATCCATGTCCTTAGTCTTCTTGTCTTCAGCAAACTGTTTGCAGGATTTCTTGTGTATCATCTTTAGAAGAGGCTTCCTTCTGGGTGACAGCCATGCAGACCAATTTAAAGCAGTGTGCGGCATACGGTCTGAGCAGTGACAGGCTGACCCCCCCCCCCCCCCCCCACGCCTTCAACCTCATACGTCTATTTCCCAAAGACAACCTTTGACTATGACACTGAGCATGTCCACTCAACTTCTTTCATCGACCATGGAGAGGCCTGTTCTGAGTGGAACCTTTCCTGTTAAACCGCTGTATGGTCTTGGCCAACCTGCTGCAGCTCAGTTTCAGGGTCTTGCCAATCTTCTTATAGCCTAGGCCATCTTTATGTAGATAACAATTTTTTTTTCAGATCCTCAGAGAGTTCATTGCCATGAGGTGCCATGTGGAACTTCCAGTGACCAGTATGAAAGAGTGAGAGCAATAACACCAAATTTAACACCTGCTCCCCATTCACACCAGAGACCTTGTAACACTAGTGTGTCACATGACACCGGGGAGGGAAAATGGCTAATTGGGCCCAATATTGACACTTTGGACCCAATGTGGACCTTTTCACTTAGGGGTGTACTCACTTTTGTTGCCAGCGGTTTAGGCATTAATGGCTGTGTGTTGAGTTATTTTGAGGGGAAAAGCAAATTTACACTGTTATACAAGCTGTACACTCACTACTTTACATTGTAGACAAGTGTCATTTCTTCAGTGTTGTCGCATGAAAAGATGTAATGAAATATTTACACAAATGTGAGGGGTGTACTCACTTTTGTGAGATATTGTATACATATATATATATATATAGCTAGAAAATTACTTGGAACCCCCAAACATTTATATATATATATATATATATATATATATATATATATATATATATATATATATATACAGTGGTGTGAAAAAGTGTTTGCCCCCTTCCTCATTTCCTGTTCCTTTGCATGTTTGTCACACTTAAGTGTTTCGGAACATCAAACCAATTTAAACAATAGTCAAGGACAACACAAGTAAACACAAAATGCAATTTGTAAATGAAGGTGTTTATTATTAAAGGTGAAAAAAAATCCAAACCATCATGGCCCTGTGTGAAAAAGTGATTGCCCCCCTTGTTAAAACATACTATAACTGTGGTTGTCCACACCTGAGTTCAATTTCTCTAGCCACACCCAGGCCTGATTATTGCCACACCTGTTCACAATCAAGGCATCACTTAAATAGGAGCTGCTTGACACAGTAAGGTCCACCAGAAGATCCTTAAAAGCTACACATAATGCCGAGACCCAAAGAAATTCAGGAACAATTGAGAAAGAAAGTAATTGAGATCTATCAGTCTGGAAAGGGTTATAAAGCCATTTCCAAAGCTTTGGGAATCCAGCGAACCACAGTGAGAGCCATTATCCACAAATGGCGAAGACATGGAACAGTGGTGAACCTTCCCAGGAGTGGCCGGCCACCCAAAATTACCCCAAGAGCGCAGCGACGACTCATCCAAGAGGTCACAAAAGACCCCACAACAACGTCCAAGGAACTGCAGGCCTCACTTGCCTCAGTTAAGGTCAGCGTTCATGCCTCCACCATCAGGAAAAGACTGGGCAAAAATGGCCTGCATTGCAGAGTTCCAAGGAGAAAACCACTGCTGAGCAAAAAGAACATCAAAGCTCGTCTCAATTTCTCCACAACACATCTTGATGATCCCCAAGACTTTTGGGACAACATTCTGTGGACCGATGAGACAAAAGTGGAACTCTTTGGAAGGTGTGTGTCCAAGTATATCTGGCGTAGAAGGAACACTGCATTTCATAAAAAGAACATTATACCAACAGTAAAATATGGTGGTGGTAGTGTGATGGTCTGGGGCTGTTTTGCTGCTTCAGGACCTGGAAGACTTGCCGTGATAAAAGGAACTATGAATTCTGCTGTCTACCAAGAGATCCTGAAGGAGAATGTCCGACCATCTGTTCGTGTACTCAAGCTGAAACGAACTTGGGTTCTGCAGCAGGACAATGATCCTAAACACACCAGCAAGTCCACCACCGAATGGCTGAAGAAAAACAAAATGAAGACTTTGGAGTGGCCTAGCCAAAGTCCTGACCTGAATCCTATTGAGATGTTGTGGTATGACCTTAAAAAGGCCGTTCATGCTCGAAAACCCTCTAATGTAACTGAATTAGGACATTTCTGCAAGGATGAGTGGGCCAAAATTCCTCCAGGACTCTGTAAAAGCCTCATTGCACGTTATCGCAAACGCTTGGTTGCAGTTGTTGCTGCTAAGGGTGGCCCAACCAGTTATTAGGTTTAGGGGGCAATCACTTTTTCACACAGGGTCATGATGGTTTGGATTTTTTTTCACCTTTAATAATAAACACCTTCATTTACAAATTGCATTTTGTGTTTACTTGTGTTGTCCTTGACTATTGTTTAAATTGGTTTGATGTTCCGAAACACTTAAGTGTGACAAACATGCAAAGGAACAGGAAATGAGGAAGGGGGCAAACACTTTTTCCTTTTTCACACCACTGTATATATATATATATATATATATATATATATATTAATATAATATATATAAAATTTAAATCAGTATTTTTTGCTAGAAAATTACTTAGAACCCCCAAACATTATATATATATATATATATATATATATATATATATATATATATATATATATATATATATATATATATATATATATATATATATATATATATATATATATATATATATCATTTTTTTTAAATACTGCTCCAATGCTCCCATCACTCGTATTAGTCAACATGATATGTAATGAACTAAGGCAGATCATATAAAACAACTTGTCAGGCTATAATATGCTACATAAAAATGGCAAGGGATCACACATTACATGCTCTCAGCATGCAGGAAAGGATCCCTCAGATGCGTTTCGTCCCCTAGCGGGCTTAATCATTGAGCCCACCTGGGGGATGAAACGCATATGGAGGACCTCTCCTAAGCCCCTGTGCACACGGTCGGAGATTTCCACAACCAAATCCGTCGGATTTTGTCCGTCGGATCTTGTCCGAAACTGTTGCATACACACGGTCGGACTAAGTTGTCGAAAAATCCGATCTTTCAGAACGTGATGACGTAATTTCATTACGATGGGACTACATTCAGGCTAGTAGCCAATAGCTTTGATGTAGGAATTTGATCTGAGCATGCGTGCCACTTGGTCCGATCAAAATTCGCTACACATGATCGGAGTATGTCTGATCGAACCAGTTGGTCGGGAAATATTTCCAACAAGTTGGAAAATTGGGTCTGACGGATATTCCGACGGAATCAGTCCGATGCATACCACACACAGTCAGATTATCCGACAACACGGTCCGATAGGACACATTCCTAAAGATTCTCCGACCGTGTGTACAAGGGCTTACAGTGGAGAGCAGTCATATTACCTGGCTTAGTTTTGCTCACAGAGAGTGAGTTGCCATTTTTCTGTACCAAGTATCAGCTGTGTTGCTCTTTTAGTAAAAATATACTATGGAACCCTAGCTTCCTTCTGCTAGTTTGAGTTCATGTTCCCATGTTCTTGATCTTAATCTTAGCTTTATAATGAAAATACCTGAACCTTATTCACATCATTATATTGAATCTGTTGCCAGGCTGTTTATACAATCTTTCGATAAGATTATATGTTATCTGTTATTATCTGTAAAATCCTCCCTTGGGTAGACATCCAAAAACCCTGAGACTAATGCTGGGTGCCACCATCTTGAATGGGATGTTAACAGCTCCAGACAGAGGACTCAGAGCTGTCACTCACACAAAAGCAGAGGAGCTGGACCAGCACAGAGAGTAATTAGACACTCTCAGAAGAGGAAAAGGCTATGACCCACAAGGAGCGGAAGGAGCTGTGCTTGGAAATGTAATCCTCCTGAACAAATTTGCAAGAAAATTCACAGGTGCATTACATTACAACTGAATAATAATAATAATTGTAAAAGAAATTAAAGAAAGTAAAAATTCTGCAAGTAAGCATTTGAAGTGTTAAATTGTTCTGTGCAACTTTTTAAGTTTTGGACATGGTTTCTTTAACCACCTCAATGGCGGACACTTTCACCCCGTTCCTGCACAGGCAATTTTTCTACTTTCAGCGCTGTCACACTTTGAATGGCAATTGCGCGGTCATGCTACACTGTAACCATGTGAAATTTTAAAAATTTTCTTCACACAAACAGAGCTTTCTTTTGGTGATATTTAATCACTGCTGTTTATTTTAAATTTTTTACCAAAAAAAAAAAAAGGCCGAAGATTTTGAAAAAAAATGTTTTTCTTAGTTACTGTCAGTAAATTTTGTAAATAAATATTTTTTCTCCTTCACTGATGTGCGCTGATGAGGCTGCACTGATGGGAACCGATGAGGTGGCACTTAAAAGCACCGATGTGGTGGCACTTATGGGCACTGATTAGATGGCACTGATTAGGAGGCACTAATATGCTGCACTTATGGGCACTGAAAGGTGGCACTGATATGTGGTACTGATGAGCACTGATAGGCGGCACTGATAGATGGTACTGGCGGGCACTGATAGGTTACATGGATAAGCAGCAATGATGGGCACTGATGGGTGGAACTGATGGGCTTTGATGGGAAGCACTGATAGGCATAACTAATGAGAACTGATTAGTGGCTCTGAAAGGCCGCATTGGTGGGCACTGATAGGTGGTACAGATAGGCAGCACTGATGGGCATTGATGGGCAGGACTGCTAGGCGGCACTAATGGGCACTGATTGGTGGCACTGGTGAGTACTTATTGCTGGAACTGGTGGGCACTGATTGCTGTCACTATTGGAGCTTTATTCTAATCAGGGCACTCTCTCTTGCTGCTGATACCGCTGATTGGCTCTTTTACCATGTGATATGACATCCACCCAGTCATATGACATCCACCCAGAATGAGAGTAACACCGTACCTCCGTCATTTGACAGTGGGCAGGTGGCAATTGGTTAATGTATTTAAAAGTTTTCATCATGTTTTCTATTTCCCTTCTTTCCTCAAGACTGTACATATAGGGTTTTTTGTTTTTTGTTTGTTTTTTGTTTCTGGACATTATATGTTATAAATATATTTTTGTAAGTGAGTTCTCCAGAACTGGACACAATATTCTAAATGAGATCTAACCAAAGATCTATATAGAGCAATTAGGATCTCCTTCGTCCTGCTGGTGATCCCTCTAGTGATAACTACAAGCTGTATCCTGGCCTAGGCCGACAGCTTGTAGTTATCCTTTTGTCTCTCAGCCCAGTCCACCACATAAGACTGACGCTACACTAATAGTGTAGCACAAGCCGGCAGGGACTCTTTCCGTGCTGCCCCCCTGCAAGCACGGAAAGAGTCCCCGCCGGCTTGCATTTTAGCCTAGCACCCCTGTAAAATAGCGACACTGCTTCCAGTAAGCGCTGCTTCTAATTTTGATTTTCCTATCATCTTGGACCACAAACCTTCCTCACCGTGCTATATGTTTTCTGCTGCACCATTGGTATGGTTATATCTTCTTAGTCCTCTCCATAAAATTCTCAGAAATTTGTGCTAAAAATAGAACTATAGGCAACCCTTTTTTTTCCATTTTGGATAGAATAAGGGGAGGTTATAGCCCCTGTCAGTTTATTTTTTGCCATCTCTGTCCCATTGTAGAGATTTCCCTATACTTCTCGCCCCATAATCAAACAGAAAGTGAGAGGAAATCTCTGCAAAGTAAGGGAATCCATTGCCCCTCCCACCAGGCCCTCAGAACTAGTGTCCCTACTCTAAAATTTCAGGGTAAGTTTTAAACAGCAAGGAGTGTGGCTTTGACAGGAAAGGGTGGGTCATATTTAAATTAGGGGGTACACAAGTTTAGTCAGGCCTAGGGCAGCACAAAACCTAAATACATTACTGGATAACTAAAGCTCTATATAGAGGAATCAGGGCCTCCTTCCTCCTGCTGGTGATCCCTCTAGTGATATAAAGATCTAGAGGAACCGGACCTCCTTCCTCCTGCTGGTGATCCCTCTAGTGATATAAAGCTCTATATAGAGGAACCGTGACCTCCTTCCTCCTGCTGGTGATCCTTCTAGTGATATAAAGATCTAAAAGAGGAATCTGGACCTCTTTGCTCCTGCTGGTGATCCCTCTAGTGATATAAAGATCTAAATAGAGGAGCCAGGACCTCCTTCTTCCTGCTGATGATCTCTCTAGTAATATAAATCTCTATATAGAGGAACCGTGACCTCCTTCCTCCTGCTGGTGATCCTTCTAGTGATATAAAGATCTAAAAGAGGAATCTGGACCTCTTTGCTCCTGCTGGTGATCCCTCTAGTGATATAAAAATCTATATAGAGGAATCTGGACCTCCTTTCTCCTGCTGGTGACCCCCCTAGGAATATAAAGATCTATATACAGGATTCGGGACCTCCTTCCTCCTGCTGGTAATCCCTCTAGTGATATGAAGATCTATATAGATGAATTGGGACCTCCTTCCTTATGCTGGTGATCCCTCTAGTGAAATAAAGATCTATATAGAGGAATCGGGACCTCCTTCCTTCTGCTGATGACCCCTCTAGTGAGATAAAAATCTATATAAAGGAATCAGGACCTCCTTCCTTCTGCTGGTGGTCCTTCTAGTGATATAAAAATCTATATAGAGGAATCAGGGCCTCCTTCCTTCTGCTGGTGATCTCTCTAGTGATATAAAGCTCTATATAGAAGATGTGGGTCCTCCTTCCTTCTGCTGGTGATCCCTCTAGTATAATAAAGATTTATATAGAGGAATCGGGACCTCCTTCCTTATGCTTGTGATCCTGATCCCTCTAGTGAAATAAGGATCTATAGAGAGGAATCGGGCCCTCCTTCCTTATTCTTGTGATCCCGACCCCTCGAGTGAGATAAAGATCTATATAGAGGAACGGGGACCTCCTTCCTCCTGCTGGTGATCCCGCTATTATTATAAAGATCCCTATAGGGGAATCAGGACCTCTTTCCCCCTACTGGTGATCTCTCTATACGAGTATCTATATGAGAATCAGGACCTCCCTCCTCCCGCTGGTGATCCCTCTAGAGCTGCACCACACAATTTGATTTGGCCCCTCGAAACAATAGAATTTATTGTACGTGGGTATATGTGGGGCGTGGCTTCCCTTTTTTGAGCTAACAAGTACCATTCTTTGCTCAGACATTGACTTCTTGAGCGGTGCGCCCTTGCTATTATTTCACACATTTTATAGCATCTGATGCTGCCCGTTTCCGTTATGTTCTTTGACTCTTGGCAGGAGCGGTGTAAAAACACCAGAAAATGCTCATCTCGCCACTCTAATGCATTGCCCTGCACAATACAAAGAGGTACACTTGGGATCATAAGTACTCTGCGTCAGCCATATCTCTACGTGACAAATGAATTGTTGCTCCACACTGAGTTTCCGGCAATCATTGTAAGTTGATGAGGGGATCCTCCAGCGCACATTTTCTACGGGTAATGATGACAGCAGAGAAATTTCTGTCCTTGGATCTCCAGTGCTCCACAAATAAAACACATTTTTCCCCTTTCCTTATAGAAGTTAACACGGTCTGCACATAAAAAAAATCCTTTAGGCAGAAATTACACTCAAAATAAATATATTTCAGTTTTGGAGGTTTTTGTATGGGGGGGGGGTTAAAGAGACTCTTATGCCCTGTACACACGATCGGACTTTCCGACAACAAAACCGTGGATTTTTCTTCGAAGGTTGTTGGTTCCAACTTGGCTTGCATACACACGGTCACACAAATGTTGGCCAACAATTACGAATGTGGGAACGTGGTGACATACAACACGTACGACGAGCCAAGAAAAAGGTTCAATAGCCGGTGCGGCTCCTTCTGCTTGATTCCGAGCATGTGTGAACTTTTGTGTGTCGGACTTGTGTACACACGATCGGAAATTCCAACAACAAAGTTTTGTTGGCGGGAAAATTTGAGAACCTGCTAGCCAACATTTGTTGGTGGAAAGTCTGACAACAAATGTTCTATGGAGCATGGACATGGTCGGACATTCAGCCAACAAGTTCACATCCAACATTTGTTGTTGGAAAAATCTGATCGTGTGTTAGTCTTTTGAAAGGCCACCTCCTAGCCCACCCATACTCCCCTTGTCATTCTGTTTCTTCAGGACAGTGAAGATTGACCACTTGGACCCAAGCACTGCAACCTGGTAGGATCTGCATATAAGTGAGTAAGTATAAGTGGATTGGGAGGTGGGCATCTCATTATCAACTGCCAATAAGGACTGAAAGAAACTTTTTTGCTGTGGTGTGTTATCTTAACATATTGTATGACACCCCAACACATTAAGACAGGGGTCTCTTTCTAAACAAATGGCCCATTTACTGTTCTTCAAATTTTAGGGGGGGGGGGGGGGGGCGGAGTAATAGTGACCTATTGTTGGTGTCAGTGGGAGGAATAGTGCCTCATCATTGGTGTTTTTGGGAGAAATAGTGCCTTATTGTTGGTGTTTTTGGGAGAAATAGTGCCTTATTGTTGGTGTCAGTGGGAAGAATAGTGCCTTATTGTTGGGTGTCAGTGGGAAGAATAGTGCCCTATAGTTGGTATCAGTGGGGGAAATAGTGATCTATTGTTGGTGTCAGTGGGATGAATAGTGCCCCTTTGTTGGTGTCATTGGGAGGAATAGTGCCCCATCATTGGTGTCAGTGGGAGGAATGGGCATCTATCGTTAGTGTCAGTGGGAGGAATAGTGCCCATCATTGGTATCAGTGGGAGGAATAACGCCCATCATTGGTATCAGTTGGAGGAATAGTGATCTATCGTTGGTGTCAGTGGGAGGAATAATGCCCATCACTGGTGTCAGTGGGAGGAATAGCGCCCCGCCATTGGTATCAGTAGGAGGAATAGTGATCTATCGTTGGTGTCAGTGGGAGGAATAGCGCTCCTTTGTTGGTGTCTTTGGGAGAAACAGTACCATCCATCGTTGATAACAGTGGAAAGAATAGTGACCTATCGTTGTGTCAGTAGGAGGAATAGAGATGTATCTTTGGAGTCAGTGGGAGAACTAGTGCCCCATTGTTGGTGTCAGCGGGAAGAATAGTGCCCCATCATTGATGTCATTGGTAGGAATAGCGCCTCTTAGAGGGAGGAAAAGTTATCCAATAGCGCCTCTTAGAGGGATAAAAACAAGTTGCATCTGACCTATGGGCCACGGTTTGGAGACCAAGGCAATAAAGCATCCCAGCTTCAATACACAAGCATCGTATTGCACAGTAATGCACTTCAGTGTATTGTGGTGTGCTATGTTGCTAAAAATGGTGCGTGCCCATTCTTTTTCATGGGTATGTGCATTGCCAGCCCATTAATTTGAATAGGGTGATTTAACACAACACACATCTTTGTGAGAACAAATGCATGTTACTGCAGTGCACCAGGACCCCAAGGTATGAAGGGACTCCTAAATAATTTCCATGCGTAATAAAAGATTCCACATTGTGGCTTTGCCTACCAGTATTATCCACTTTGGTCCTCATTGTTCCTGTGCAGTTTTGATGGTGGAATAGTGTACTGTGTACTTACTGCAGTATGTACCCACTCTGGTTCCATACACCAAGAAGTGGACTGCCAGTTGGCCCTAATCTGCCAGTCATTGGTTCTAGATCCCAGAACAACTCTCTGAGGACAAAGTAAAAAAAAAAAAAAGAATTGTGATTTTTGGGACTGTTTTTCCCAAAATATCACTGACCAATGATTGGGGGGGGGGGGGGGGGGGTGAGATGTTACAATACCTTTGACCACCAGTGATGGGGGGGTTAAAATGCCACGAAGTACCAATGATAGGGAAGAGGGGATCTAAAATTCCACTGAGCACCAATAAATGGGAAGAGTCCAAGATTTTTTTTTTTAAATACCAATGATAACCAATAATGGGGGGGGGGGGTATTTTTAGAATGCCACTGAGCCCCAATGATGGAGAAGCTGGAGGTTTTAAGTTATCACTGGCTACCAAAGCTGGGGGGTCGGAGGTTTTAAAGTAGCACTGACCACCAATGATAGGGGTGGGTTTTTCTAAAATGCTTCTGGGCTTGTTTTTTTCCCCAAAATATTACTGATCAATGATTGGGGATGGGGGAGGGGTTACAATACCAATGGCCACCAATGATGCGGGGGTTAAATTATTTTGGAATTTTGGGATCGTTTTTTCCCAAAACATCACTGACCAATGATTAGATTTAAAATCCCTATGACAACCACTGATTAGGCGGTGGGGGGATCGAAAAAAGCCGCTAAGCACCAATGATGGCGGAGGGGCATTCTAAAATGCAGCTGAGAACCGATTATGGGGGGGGATTCTAAAATACCACTGAGCACCAGTAATGGGGGGGTCCAGGATTTTAAATTACCAATGACCACAAAAGTTGGGGGTGGGTGGGGGGGCAGGGTTAAAAATCCCAATGATGAGGTGTTGGAGGGGATTTAAAATGCCACTGAGCTCCAATGATAGGGGAGTTGGTGGTTTGACTGCCAATAATTAGGTGGCGGGGGATTTAAAATACCACTAATTACCAATGATGAAGGGGTGGGAGGAAATTTATTTGCTACCAATCATAATTCTTTTCTGAGATTCAGCACAACATGCCAACTTTTTGCCTGAATGCAATGCCAACCTAAAGTTGTCTGCCCGGAAAAAACTCTAATCATTAGCTTCAAACATGCTTGGGATAAACACCCACATGAACATAGTCAGACAACAAGGTTAAGGGAAAAAATAAAAAATAAAATTAATAAGTAAAAAATAAAATGGGCAGACTCGATGGACTACTCAGTCTTTTTTCTGCCATCACTTTTCTATGTTTCTATTATCTATAAAAAATAAATTAGGAATGAAAAGTAAATACGATCGGTATTTTCTTTTCTCTCTATATTAATCAAAACCCTGTGATTATTAACGACTTACAGACTGGACGATTTTTCCCTTTAATGATGACCAGGCCATTTTCTGCGATTCGTCACTGCGTCGCTTTAACTGATAATTGCTGTACCTAAACAAAATTGGCGTATTTTTTTTCCCCACAAATAGAGCTTTCTTTTGGTGGTATTTGATCACCTTTGCGTTTTTTTTTTTTTGCGCTATAAACAAAAAAAGACCGACAAGTAAAAACAAAAAAAACAAAAAAAAAACAATATTTTTGACCTTTTTGCTATAATAATATTGCCCCCCCCCCAAAAAACAAAAAAACAAAAACAAAACAAAAACTAATTTCTTTATCAGTTTAGGCTGATATGTATTCTACATATTTTTGGTAAAAAAAAAAATCCCAATAAGCTTATATTGATTGGTTTGTGCAAAAGTTATAGCATCTGCAAAATAGGAGATTGATTTATTGCCTTTTTAGTGGGATCTGCCTTTTTTAGCGGGACTGTGACATTGCGACAGATAACTTTTGACACTTTTTTGGGACCATTGACATTTATACAGCAATCAGTGCTAAAAAAAAATGCACTGATTACCGTGTAAAAGTCACTGGCAGGGAAGGGGTTAAAGTGGTTGTATGCCCTAATTTGTCATTTTTACCTACAGGTAAGCCTACAATAAGGCTTAACCGTAGGTAAAATTAATATCTCCTATACCTGTATGGTTTAGGAGATATTCCCTTTGCAGGCAGCCACTGACGTCAGCGGCGCATGCGCTCTAAGACCCCTTTCACACCAGGGCGTTTTGCAGGCGCTATAGCGTTAGAAATAGCGCCTGCAATCCGCCCTAAAAAAGCTGCACCATTGTCTGTAGTGTGAAAGTCTGAGGGCTTTCACACTACAGCGGTGCGCTGGCAGGACGTCGGGGAAAAGTCCTGCCAGCAGCTTCTTTGGAGCGGTGAAGGAGCGGTGTGTTTACCGCTCCTCCACCACTGCTCCCCATTGAAATGGGGCAGTGCTGTAATACCGCCGGCAAAACGCCACTATTGCGGCATATTGCTGGTGGTTTTAACCCTTTCTCAGCCACTAGCGGGGGTAAAAGCGCCCCGCTAGCGGCCAAAATGCGCAGCAAATCCGGCGGTAAAACTCTGCTAAAAATAGCAGCGTTTTACCGCCGATGTTGTTGGCGGTGTGGTGTGAAAGGGGTTTAAGTGCCCGGCTGAAGGTGTGGCAGACGCAGCCGGACCTTGTCGGGAAGAAAACTCCAGTGCGCATGCGTGGGAGTAATGTCATCGTGGCTCCAGGCACTCACAGCACCCGGAGCCGCGAGCTCGGAGGAAATGCCAAGGGCAAGATGTCAGCTCCTTCGGTGTGGACTGGGCTGTGGATTCGATCTAAGGTACGTATTTCATAATGAGCTAATATGAGGTGCATACTAGCTCATTATGCCTTTGCCTTGCAGGGTTTTTTTTTCCCTTTTTTTTTTTTTGATGTGCGAGTATACAACCAGAGCTCCCAACTGTCCTTAATTTCGAGGGACTGTCCCTGATTTGGAGCAATGTCCACCTGTCCCACTTTCCTCCTCATTTGTCCCACATTTTGGTCTGATCTATATAGATGTATATAAAATGTACTTTTTATCTATCAAAAAGTGTTTTCCAACCTTTCATCTGAATTGCTGCATTTGTAAATTTGCATTTGTAAATTCCAAAAGCAGATATAAAGGAATAGTAGTGGTTAAAAAAACACTTGTGGGTTTAATCAATCTTGATTTTTTTTGTACAATTCTCCTTTAAGGGGGCGTGGCAAGGGGTGTGTCCTATGCCTGCATGCTTTTGCTGATAGATGTCCTTCATTCCTATCTCAAAAAGTTGGGAGGTATGTTCAACTGCTTTAACACTAGGGGGTGATCAAGGGGTTAAACATGTTCTTTTGGGTGGATGTGACTGACTGGAGGAGGAGAGAGATCGCTTTTTCTAATCACTAGGAACAGCGGATCTCTCTCTCCTCCCCTGTCAGAATGGAGATCTGTCTTGTATACATTCACAGATCCCCGTTCTGCATACCTCCTAACTTTTTGAGATGGGAATGAGGGACACCTATCAGAAAAAGTATGCAGGCATAGGACACACCCCCTGTCACACCCCCTTAAAGGAGAATTGTACAAAAAATATAAAAGATTGGTTAAACCCACAAATGCTTTATTCACCACTACTATTCCTTTATATTGACTTTTGGAATTTACAAATGCAGCAATTTAGAAATCAGATGAAAGGTTTGGCACTGGAAAACTGTTTTTGATAGCGAAAAAGTGCATTTTATATACAACTATATAGATCAGACTAAAATGAGGGACAAATGAGGAGGAAAGAGGGACAGAGGGACATTGTTCCAAATCAGGGACAGTCCTTCCAAAACAGGGACAGTTGGGAGCTATGCCTTTCTGGCTCTCTTTCCCGCGATCACGGGTGGCCGGCGGACATAGCGGCCTCCGACCACGCCCATCGTGTCCACCTCTGTGCAGCGGGTGCGCGCACCTGCTAAGGCTCTTAAAGGAGCCAACGTACAGCTGCGTCGATTCGCGGGTGGTCGTGGCTGGTTGGCAAGTGGATAATTACCAACAAAAGAAAGCTTTCTCTGTTTGTGTCCAGCGCTGAGTGATGGTGTCATTGTCAGTAAAACTATCAGAGAACTGAAAACAGAACGAACATTGGGCCTGTACAGGAAGGGGATGTACCAGGCTGGTACTGAACTGGTTAAAGAACTTTCTATAAAGATACGAGAACCCTAGGACCCGGCTCACCCCAGATATAAGAGGGTTAGGATATTTGATGTAATGGCGAGTGTTCATAGGCTCAGTAGCGGGATGTAGATTGCTCCGTATGAGTGTTAAAGCCCGTTTAAGTTTCTGGCTATGAAATAAAACACTCAGCGAGGTTTAGCCGGAGAGTAGAGAAGGAAGAGGCCGTTCCTCGTCCATTCTTCTTGTCCGTCCGACACGGAACCCCCTCCCCTCACCCTCTATATAGGAGTTTTACTGCAGCCGCTGCAAGATTGGAGGAGAAGCAATGGAGGCAATTGAAGGTGCGTATCTCCATTTAATGGCTCGCACTGGAATAAAAGGGAAAATAATAGGACAATGTATGGCTCATAATTTAAAAACAATGTATTAAGCTGACTAACTGGATGATAGAGGGAGCAGTGATGCCAGGGATCCCGAGAGGGAAGAGCTGGCCGCAATATGTGCAAATGTCACTAAAGGGCTTAAAGCGGAACTAGAAATCAGCTTTTGTTTTTTTTTTCGCTGGGTCCTGCTTTCCGCTCTTATCAGCAAGCTAATGAAATTAATAAATATGACCTTTCCGTTTTCATTACACGCCTTATTTTAGACCCTGGGTCGCTGTACTTCTCTATGCATCACAAGCAGATTATGGCGGGTGGAAGGGGGATGGCAGGGTGTTGTACACAGCTTTCTGAAACATCACAGCAACCTAAATCGAGAGCCTTCAGTCCTGATGCAAGCAGTGGGAGCGGGGCTGCTGTTAGGCCCCTTTCACACTGGGGCGGTGCGGGCACCGGCGGTAAAACTGCTTTTTTTTCTAGCGGCTGAGAAAGGGTTAAAACCACTGCAAAGCGCTGCTGCAACGGCCCTTTGCCAGCAGTATAGCCACACTGCCCCATTCATTTCAAAGGGCAGGAGCGGTGAAGGAGCCGTATACACACCACTCCTTCACCACTCCAAAGATGCTGCTAGCAGGACTTTTTTTACCGTCCTGTCAGCGCACCGCTCCAGAGAGGGGTGGCGCTCCAGGCGCCCCTAATGGGCGGGCTGCCACTGCTCCCTACTCAATGGTTCAATGGCAGAATCAGTGGGAGCATCAATGTTAGGATCAGTGGAAGGATTAATGTCAATATCAGTGGGATAATCAATGGCAGGATCAGTATTAGGATCAATGGGAGGATCAGTGGGAGGATTGATGGCAGAATCAGTGGGAGGATCAATTACAGAATCGATGGGAAGATCAATGGCAGGATCAATGGGAAGATCAGTGTTATGCCGCGTACACACGGGCGGACTGTATGGCGTACTTAGTCCGTCGAAACACATTTCAGCGGACAGTCCGCTCATGTGTGGGCTTCAACGGACTTTTTCAGCGTGCAGTCCGGCGTACTAAGAATTTCGGATTTTTCGAAATTCTGTCCGTCGTACTTTGGTTTCAGCGGACAATCCGCTCGTCAGTAGGCTAGTTCGACGGACTAAGAATGGCGCATGCCCAGAAAGGATTTACACGGCGGAAGGGTGCTTTGCTGTGTATTGGACTTCCTATTTCTAGTCCCGTCGTACGTGCTGTACACGTCATCGCGCAAGCTTTCGTCGGACTGTTTGGGTATCCGTGTGTGGTCAAGTCCGTTCATTCGAAAGTAGGACGGACTGTCCGTCGGATTGTATGACGGACTAAGTACGCCATACAGTCCGCTCGTGTGTACGCGGCATTAGGATCAATGGGAGGATCAATGACAGGATCAGTGGGAGGAACGATGGCAGGATCAGTGGGAGAAACAATGGCAGGATCAGTGGGAGGATCAATGGCAGGATCAGTGGGAGGATCAATGGCAGGATCAATGGGAGGATCAATGGCAGGATCAATGGGAGGATCAATGGCAGGATCAATGGGAGGATCAGTGGGAAGATCAATGGCAGGATCAGTGGGAAGATCAATAGCAAGATCAGTGGAAGGATCAATGGCAGGATCAGTAGGAGGATTAATGGAAGGATCAGTGGGAGGATCAAGGGCAGGATAAGCGGGAGTATCAATAGGAGGAACAGTGGGAGGATCAATGGCAGGATCAGTGCAAAGATTAATGGCAAGATCAATGGGGGGATCAATGACAGGATCAGTGGGAGGATCAATTGCGGGATCAGTGGGAGGATCAAGTGCAGGCAGGATCAGTGGGAGGATCAACGACGGGATCAATGGAAGGATTAATGGCAGGATCAGTGGGAGGATCAATGACAGGATCAGTGAGAGGTTTAATGGCAGGATCAGTGGGAGGGTCACAAAGGTTGCACTTGCAATTTGGGCCCTGGTGTTCTGGGGGTCCCCAAGACAGCAGGAATTATTGATTTCCTTGCGACTTCCTTGTGACTTTTGTGATTTAACATTGCAGTCTATAGCACTCAAATCGCGCCAAAGCCACAAAAAAGTAGTGCAGGAACCTTTAAGCCACGTTGAAGATGGCACCCGTTGAAATTAATGTGTTTTGACATGGCATGCACCTTCATGTGTCCAAGTCACATGATCAGTTGCAGCAATGTGAACTGTGGCTTAAAATGGCCCTGATGGGAATAAAGGGCCCTGGATTCAGTGGCAAGGATCTGAAAGGAATGGTGCTCCGGGCTCAGAGGGAAGGGCCCCAGGACCAGAGGAAAGGGCCTGGGCCCAATGGAAAGGGCTCCAGGACCTATGGAAAGGTCCCCGGTAGTCAGGGGGCCATTCATGGATTCTTGCACCGGGGCACTGAAGGTTCTACTTGGGCCACCCGACACGCGATGCTCAGGAACATGCTATAAACACATGGAAGTGCCGAGCCGCATCGGTAGGTGTAATCCAAACCTTACAGAACAGATAAAACACAATCTATAGTCTATTTAACAGACTGAAAAGGGAAAAATAAGAGCAGTTCATTGTCAGGGTGTGCATACCCTTTAATGAAAACATCAAGCTTCGGGCGCACAAGTCGGGAGTCGGATTTGGGGATGAAGTTTGTTTTCTGAAGGATTAAGCAGTAATTGGCCAAATATTTATCCTTGTCTTGTCCTGGCCCCGGGGACGGTCCGGCCAGAGATGGCTCCATGTTGGTTTGTATTGGCAGGAAAGAGAGGATCATGGGAGGATCAATGCACAGCTGCCTCTGCCACATGGATGAACAGCAGGTACATCCTGTATTGGATGCACATCAAACACTTTGCATGGAGGGGAATGAAATCCTCAAAGAACAAATGAATACCAGCAATGGGTGACACTCCTACAATGGGAAATCAGCTGGATTCATAGAAAAGACAAATTAAATGATATAACGGAATTAAGTCTGACCTCCGGCCTTCCCTTCAGTTTTGCACAGTTGTACCGGCTCCTCTCCTAGACTGAAATGGCTTACTCTGATTTCACCGCACACTGTGAGCTTTTCACAATGTGCAATAGAAGCTGCTGAAAGTCAGCAGGAGTCTGTAAAAAGCAGGAAGTAAGAGCTGGCTCCTGAATCCAAGATGGCGGCACATAAAAGTAATAACCTGAAAAAAACTGTTGTTGTGAGAAAAACATTGCTGCCTTACAGGGACTTGTAGAATTTTTTTTTTTTAATGTATATAAATTTCATATAGCATTTAGCCCAGTGAAAGTACTTGCACATTTGTTCTTTGCAAATGGGGACAAAAAAAATGAATGTTATCAGACTATTTCCTGTGGCAGGTTGAATGTTTGATTAAATACTGCCTTTGGCCACTAGTTGTCGCTAAGTACCATAGAAAATCCCAATGATACTTAGAGCCATCTACTGGTCGAATGTGGTATTGTCTGTTTTAACCACTTGAAGACCAGGCCTTTTCTGGAACTTTTTGTTTAAAAGTGTAAATCAGTATTTTTTTGCTAGAAAATTACTTAGAACCCCCAAAAATGTTATATATATCTATATTTATAGATATATATATCTATATATATATATAGATATATATACAGACATACACACTCATATATATATATATATATATATATATATATATATATATATATATATATATAATGTAAGATTTTATATAGATCTATATAATATATATTATGTTTTCTAGCAAAAAATACTGATTTAAACTTTTATATATATTTTAGCAGAGGCCTTAGAGAATAAAATATTGCAATATTTCATGTCACACAGTATTTGCGCAGCAGTCTTTCAAACGCAATTAAAAAAATAAAACAACACTTTAATGAATAAATAAATTAAAAAAACACAACATTTACCTCAATTATTATATTGTGAATGATGATGTTAAGCCGAGTAAATGGATACCTAAAATGTCTCACTTAAAACTGCGCACGCTCGTGGAATGGCGACAAGCGACAATACTTAAAAATCTCCATAGGCAACACTGGTTACTAGGTTAGAATTACAGAGGAGGTCTAGCACTAGAATTATTGCTCTCGCTCTAATGATTGCGGTGACGCGTGCTTGTGCAACTTCAGCATGCATACCTCCCAACATTTTGAGATGGGAATGAGGGACACCTACTACCAAATGTATGTAGGCATAGGACACGCCCCCTGCCACACCCCCTTAAAGAAGAATTAACAAAGAAAAATACTACCACTACTATTTCTTTATATTGGCTTATCAAATTTACAAATGCAGCAAACAGCCGTATGGAATTGTTCCCTGGCTTTGCCGATCCTTTAGCTAAGCCTGGGAAATTACTGGGAATCGCCCCCTCCCGCCACTTCGCTTCTGGGCGCGAGCACAGAGGGATGGGGGATTTTATTCTTCTTATTTATTTTGCTTTATGTTTACACTGTCCCTTTATTTTTTTTGATCACTTTTATTCCTATTACAAGGAATGTAAACATTCCTAGTACTAGAAATAAGGATGACAGGTCCTCCTTATTGAGAAATTTGTGGTCAAATAGACCCCACATCTCTCATTTACCTTTAAAAGCATAAGGACATTTTTTTTAACTTTTGCTTAAAAAAAAAAAAAAAAAAGATTTACTATGGCCCGAGAACAGGAAGTGATGTCAGATGTTACTCCAGTCCTCCAAGGGCATAGAGAGTGGCAGCCATCTTTGCCTCACTTTTCTCCATGCCCAGTTAACAGCTGCATTGGATTTCTCCCAGGATTTACCAATCCTTTAGATAAGCCCGGGAACGACCGGGAATCGCCACCCTCCCGTCACTTCTAAAAGTGATCCTGCGTTGAATCCGCCATTGAGACCACTTTTATCTGAAAGAAACTCAGCCATAGTAAAAAAATAAATAGGGCAGAAATCTTCAGCCTTTGCGAAGGTACCCATAGGCTGGGTTCACACTGGAGCGATGCGGGAACGCAAATCTGTGGCGTTTTCCCGCATCGCATGCCTCCCGCCGGCAGTTCACACTGCCCTATGCGGACTGCTGGGAGTGTCAGTGAAATCTTAATGACACCCCCAGATCAGTTCGCATATCGCAGTGCGATCTGCAAACTCGGACAGGAATCGGATCGCATGGTGTGAACACCCATGCGATCCGATTCTGTTGCGGACCAAAAAAAGGGTCCCGTGCGAGTTTGCGGCGGGTGCGATGCGAATTAAGCCATACTATCTGTATGGCTGAACTCGCATCGCACAGAGATCGGATGTGATTTGCACTGCAGTGCGGTGCAAATCACATCCAGTTCTCGCTGCCGCAGCGGTGTGAACCCAGCCATATACCCCATAGATTTGTCTTATGCCCTGTACACACGGCTGGACATTCCGATGACAAAATCCATCGTATTTTTTCCCGACGGATTTTGGGCCAAACTTGTCTTGCATACACACGGTTGCACAAAGTTGTCAGAAAATCCGATCGTTCAGAACGATGTGACGTAAACCACGTACGATGGGACTATAAAGAGGGCAGCAGCCAATAGCTTTAATCTCGTAATTTATTCTGAGCATGCTTGGCACTTTGTGCGTCGGAATTGTCTACACACGATCGGAATTTAAACAATCGGATTTTGTTGTCGGAAAATTTTAGATACAGATCTCAAACTTTGTGTGTCTGAAATTCCGATGGAAAAAGTCAGATGGAGCCCACACACGATCGGAATTTCTGACAACACAGTCCGATCATACATTTTCCGTCGGAAAGTCCGACCGTGTGTACTGGGCATTAGTCAGCTTGCGGGCCAAATAAGAGAAAATTGATTCCTTCATCTATGCTAGACAGCGTGGAATGCCCTATATGGATAGGTACACCCGGGGCGAATGAGGCCTAAAGCAGGGCGAATGGGCATATTGCTGCCCAACTTCAGAAACTGAGACTAAAGCGTTAAGAATTTACTCGTAGAAACCAGCTATTCTCGCAAAACTATGCTGAGTGGAGTTCTTCTTTAGCTTTGAAGCGATTCTCATAATTCATAACTTGTGAGATTACCAAAACGCCGCACCTGCTGAAAGCGAAAATCAGACCGCATTATGTTTTTCCTGCAAAACAGCAACACAGCAGGAGAAGCCGAGGCAGAATTCTACATTTCAGAACGTTATCTAGAATAAATACAGCACATCAAAGTATAATTTTCACCTAGAAAACAGTATTAACATATTTTGGTACTTTTTCCTGCGTCTTTCATAAATATCCTCACACTGCCCTCTTCTGTCTGCAAAAAATGGTTATTGTCAAGGCATATACTGTCTGCACTTCTTGAATTATAGACAGTTGTACTGCTAAGGTCTGTTTGTTGAGATTTATTAATTAATTTCTGCCCTCTGCCTGTCAGAAAAACACGATTCTCTTCTTTTTTTTTTTATTACACTGAAAAAGTTATTCTTTGAGATTAGAAAGAAACAACTTCACTTAAAGTTGACCAGGTGCGAGACTGGTTGACAAGGTTGTGGAGAGTATTTATGGGTCACCCAGGTTTCTCAGGGTGAGGGGCTCCAGGGTTTGTGGCTCCTATGGAGTGTAGTACCCCTCTGACACCCCAAAGGCAGGATAGCACCTCCAGAGGTGGGCTAGCATTTTACCCCAGGGCTGAGTCCATGGCTAAATGGGGACCAAGAAAGGATATTGGGCGTCACTATTGTCTTTTTTAAAGTTTTATTGCAGAACGGTTAAGGAAACGAGGGTTAGGGGTCCCACAGGGCTGGATTAAGAGCATTATGTGCTTGGTGCTGAGGATTTTGGTGGACTTTTTACTGGGCACCCTTCTGCTTTTCCAAGAGCCTGTGGTGTCTTGTGCCCAAGCTCAAAGGGGCACAGGCACATAGGCGTAACACCAAGGAAGCCTGGCATTTGATTTGGCAGGTTTTTGTAAGGGCCATGCATCTGCGTGCACTGAGCTGAAAGAGCAGTCGAGCAGGCCTAATGCCCCTTACACACGGTCGGACATTCCGACGACAAAATCTGACGGATTTTTCCCAACGAATTTTGGCCCAAACTGCATACACACGGTCGCACAAAGTTGTCGGAAAATCCGATCGTTCAGAACGAGGTGACGTAGAACATGTACGACGGGACTATAAAGAGGGCAGTAGCCAATTGCTTTCGTCTCGTAATTTATTCTGAGCATGCGTGGCACTTTGCCTGTCAGAATTGTCTACACGCGATCGGAATTTAAATGATCGGATTTTGTTGTCAGAAAATTTTAGATCCCGCTCTTAAACTTTGTGTGTCGGAAATTCCGATTTCCGATGGAAAAAGTCAGATGGAGCCCACACACGATCGGATTTTCCGACAACAAGATCCGATCGCACATTTTCCATCGGAAAGTCTGACCGTGTGTACAGGGAATTACACTATAGGAACCCCAGACTTCTGTAAGAGCCCTACATAGGTGTGCCCCAGGCTTCCATTAGGACTGCTCATGTGGTGCCCATTATCACTCCCACCACCCTGCCCAGGCGGTACATGCGGAATGTAGGGCCTCTCAGGGGAGATCTCTTCCCATTGGCCCATTGCATGAGCAGTCTATTCTCTTTGGGTGGCTGGGCCTATATTAAGGTAGGGGCCTGGAGCTGCAGCTCCAATAGCCCCTACGTATATCCAGTCCTGGGGTCCCAGTGCCCATAGACTCTCCAGATCTATGTCCAGCTTCACAGTGTCAGAACTTTTATGCTGACTCTGCAGCACTTTAAGCACGTTTCCAAATGTCAGTACATCCGCGGGTCACTAGGCTCTTCTGAGAGACCAGCCTTCTTCCTGGCACTCTGCAGTAGGGAGCCTCCCCTGGGTCTCTTGGCACAGTGTCCTTGTTAGAAACCATGAAATCAGACCGAGACAGAAGTACAGTTAAATCACACTTGCTGAATAATAAAAGTAAAAAGAATAACGTAGTCAAAACATAGCCCAAGTTCATTAACTGGAATGGATAGTCTGCCAAGCCAGAAGTCAGGGATCAATGTAGTGAAACAGAAAGCAGGATCTGGAGCCAGAAGTAAAAATTAAAAAATGATGGGACAATGGGATGTTACCGGAAAGCAATCAAAGGGAGGATCAACCGCGGTATAATTTAAACAAACAATTACGTTTTATTGATGAAATACAAATCACTGGTTAGTCCAGCCAGGGCGGTACTGGTACCCTCTGAGTGGATAATGTTCCCACAATGTAACCCAGGGATCCTCAAACTACGGCCCTCCAGCTGTTGTGAAACTACACATCCCATGAGGCATTGTAAAACTCTGACATTCACAGACATGACTAGGCATGATGGGAATTGTAGTTCCTGAACAACTGGAGGGCCATAGTTTGAAGACCCATGATGTAACCATTCATAAATAAATACACTGTAATAATAAACAAAGTTGTCAAATTAAAAAAAAAAAACGAAGGGATGACAGTAAAGCAAGTCTTTAAACAGGAACGCAGGCGATCGTCTCTCTGATGTTGACCAAGGCGAAGGCAGAGAAGAAAGGGCTGAGCCCAGCCCTGACATTCCTCCAGACCAGGCAAGAGGGCTTCAGGACGACTTCAGCACATGTTAGTCCCCAAAACAGGCTATTGGGCCTAACAACAGTGCTCCATCCAGCACCATTTCCTCAGCCTGGGGAAAGAGCGAGAGCACATGGCCTGTCCAAAATATTTATATCCTCACCCAGCACGCACCAGTGGTATAAACCCTCTACTGGAATGGCTGAAGAAAATAAATATTTATAACGTAGATTTGTTTGTGGAATCTCATACTATGACCATTGATACCAGTGACATCTACTGGTTACAGTGAAGCGAAATCACAAGCCAACTTAAAGTGATACTAAAGTTTTGTATTTTTTTTTCTTTTAGTTAAAAATAAACAAGTTATACTTACCTGCTCTGGGTAGTGTATTTGCACAGAGAAGCCCAGATCCTCCTCTTTTCGGGTTCCTCTTTGGCTCTCCTGGCCCCTTCCTCCTGCTGAGTGTCCCCACACCAAGCAGCTTGCTATGGGTGGCACCCGAGCCGAGTCACAGCTCCCTGTGTCCATTCTGACATGGAGCCACGACCCGGCCACGCTCCCTTTCTCTCCTCATTGGCTGACTGACTGGCGCAGCGCTACTGTCTCCAATGAGGGGGGGAGGGGGGAGTCCCAGGCAGCCGAGACATTCCTGCAACATCACTGGATCTAGTATTAGGGGGGTTAAGGGGGGGCTGCTGCGCAAAGAAGGCTTTTTTTTTTTATCTTAATGCATAAAATGCATTAAGATAAAAATCCTTCTGCCTTTACAATCGCGCTTCAAGCTTAGGGTAAAAAAAAACTAGTGAAAAAATGATACAATCTGTCTGAGCTAACTACAACCCAGCCAAATATTAAATTGACCAATCTCCATGTTTAACCCCTTCAATACCAGCGTGTTTCTTTTTTTTTTTTTTTCTCATTCCCAAATAACTGAGGCAAAAAAAAAATTGATCACCTTAGGATGTCTACTTTTCCAAAAAAGGGGTCATTTTGGGGGTTTTAGCACTATCATGGCATTTTTTTTTTAGCAGGAAGTAAGGAAACTGTTTTTTTTTTTTTTTTTTTTTTGTCTTTTTTCCCTTTTATAGCAAACAATAAAAAAACTGATGCTATAAACAAAAGAACAGTGACAATTTAGAAAAAATAAAAATAAAATAAAAAATAAAACACAATATCTTTTACTTTTTGCTATAATAAATATTCCACATTTTTTTTTAAAAAAAACAAATTTTTTCCTCAGTTTAGGCCGATATGTATTTTTCTCTATATTTTTTTTTTTTTTTAATTGCAATAAGTGTATATTGATTGGTTTGTGCAAAAGTTATAGCGTCTACTGTATACGGTATTTATGGCATTTTTATTATTACATTTAATTTTTACTAGTAATGGCGGTGATCTGAGTTTTTTTAACGGGACTGCAATATTGTGGCGGACAAATTTGATATTTTTGATACATTTATGGTGTCACTTGTCAATTATACAGCGATCAATGCTATAAAAATGCACTGAATACTGTAAAAATGTCACTGGCATGGAAGGGGTTAACACTAGGTTGCGATCAAGGGGTTAACTGTGCTCCCTCTCTGTGTTCTAACTGAAGGGGGGAGGGGACTTGCTAGGGGAAGAGAGAGATCGATGTTCATACTTTGTTACACGTTCTGTCTCTTCTACCCTCAGAGAACACACACACATAGATCCCGCTTCTCGCTATGTCACGAGTGATCGCAGGAGCGCGCTCGCACCCCTAGTGGCCACAGGGCGAAGCGACCTAACATAATGTAGTTTCGCCCAGCTGTGAAAGTGGTTAATATATATATATATATATATATATATACACACACACACACAGTATCTCCCAAAAGTAAGTACACCCCTCACATTTTTGTAAATATTTTATTATATCTTTTCATGTGACAACACTGAAGAAATTACACTTTGCTACAATGTAAAGTAGTGAGTGTACAGCCGAAACATGCAGTGAGGTCAGTGGCTGGTGAATCACTGGCTAGTATAACTGGGGAACTGACTAAGGCTACTTTCACACTGGGGCGTTGCGGGTGCTGGCAGTAAAGCGGTGCTACATTTAACGGCGCTTTACAGTCGTTTTAACGGCGCTTTGCAGGCGGCTTTGCAGCACTGCCCCATTGTTTTCAATGGGTAGGGGAGCTTTAGGAGCGGTAAATACACCGCTCTTACAGCGCTCCAAAGATGCGGCTTGCAGGACTTTTTTGATCGCCCTGCAAGCGCGCCGCTCCAGTGTGAAAGCCCTCAAGGTTTTCACACTGGAGACACAGCAGAGGCTGTTTCATGGCGCTTTACAGGTGCTATTTTTAGCACTTTAGCACCTGCAAAGCGCCCCAGTGTGAAAGCAGCCTAACTGATATTACCAGTGATACCAACATAGCTCCCAACTGTCCCTGATTTGGAGCAATGTCCTTTCCGTCCCTCTTTCCTCCTCATTTGTCCCTCATTTTGGTCTGTTCCATATGGATGTATATAAAATTGACTTTTTAGCTTTCAAAAAGTGTTAAACCTTTCATCCAAAGTCTAAATTGCTGCATTTGTAAATTTCAAAAGCCAATATAAAGGAATAGTAGTGGTAAAAAAAAAAAAAGCCCTTGTGGGTTTAACTAATCTTTTTTTTTAGGTTAATTCTCCTTTAAGGGGGTGTGGCAGGGGGTGTGTCCTATGCCTACCTACTTTTGCTAGTAGGTGTCCCTCATTCCCATCTCAAAAGGTTGGGAGGTATGTACTGATACGGTGATCCGTGCTAATAATATACATTGTCACTGTACAAATGCCGCTGGCTGGCAAGGGGTTAACATCTTGGTGATCAAGGGGATAAACATGTGCATAACAATGTGTGCTGCTTTTCGCTTAATTTCTGTTTGTTTTTTATCCCTGCTTTGCAGGGATAAGAAGCAGAGAGATTGGTTCTTGATTGTCCACACAGGGCTCTGGGCTGTGATTGGACACAGCCGATCAGTAGGTCCCGGCCATGAATCATTCCTGGGAAGGGGTTAACATTTAGGGGCAATCAAGGGGTTAACTGTGTGCCTAACAATGTTTACTGTGTGTACTTACTAAACAATGTGCTGGTTTTTACTCCCTACTTTGCTGGGAGAGGAAAAAACGCTACATTGGGGGTTACTTACGAAAGGCAAATCTGCTTTGCACTGCAAGTGCACTTGGAAGTGCAGTCGCTCTAAATCTAAGGGTCAAATCTGAAATGAGGGGAAGCTCTGCTGATTTTATCATCCAATCATGTGCAAGATAAAAATGCTGTTTTTTATTTTCCTTGCATGTCCCCCTCGGATCTACAGCAACTGCACTTCCAAGTGCTCTTGCAGTGCAAAGTGGATAAATAATCCCCCATTGTGTTTTTATCTACTGGAAAGCTTGTGCTTTTAAAAAAACAACAAATTTACTGGCTGGATCAGAAGATGAAAATAGAAGAAAGAAAGGCTAAAAAAAAAAAAAACGAATGCAGCCACCACATCTACAGTAAAGCCATTTACAGTAAAGTCGGGTACACATGATCAGATTTTCCGACGGGAATTGTTTGATGACGGGCTGTTGGTGGAAAATCTGACTGTTTGTACGCTCCATCAGACAATTGTTGTCGGATTTTCTGAGGACAAATGTTAGATGGCAGGTTTAAAATTTTCCACGGACAAATGTCTGTTGTGGGATTTTCCCAGCGTGTGTACACAAGTCCGTCGGACAAAAGTCCAAAGTACAAACACGCATGCTTCGGAAGCAAGGACGAGCCGGAAGCGGTCAGTCTTGTAAACTAGCGTTCGTAATGGAGAATTAACATTCGTGGCAAATTCTGAAATCTGGAAATGCAGCGCACAATTCTCTTCTTCTTTAATGGGAAAATAATGAAGCTGCTTTGATGATACCGATGGAGTTATTGCAAACTAATTTTCCAAGGCTTTTTTTTTTCTAGTGATATCAAGAATAATATTATTATGCTTTTTTTTTTTTGTTTTGGGGCAAGTTACCACAACACCATTACCTCGTAGTTTATAAGATCAAAGATACAACTATGTTGGTGTCACTTGTCAATTTTACATTGTTTTTTGTTTTGTTTTTTAAAGTAACTGCCTACTCTCCAACTGTCATTTGAAGTAAAATGTAAAAAGTATTATTCTCCACAATTTTTTTATTGTGCATTAAAAAAAAAAACAAATACAATTAGACATGCTATCTGCCCATAGAACCTAACCAAAAAGTGCATTCTATGCATCCAAATATATAGAAAATATAAAAAATCAAATCATTATTATTCAACCAAAAAATATAATAAAAGCCTCATGCATGTGTCATGCTTCTTAACATAGGGGATCAACAACGCAAGTTGGTGAAAACAGGGGTCCGTCATCTGGGGATAACTCTGAAAATCATCCGGATTATTCTCCTGGAGCTCCCGCAGCAAAGGCATATGACATAATTGGTCACCATTAATAAAGCAACCCATTTTTGGTCCAAGAACTCCTCCTCCTCCTGTTCCTGGACTGGACTGGACTTGGGTCAGAACAATAACTCCAAGGCCAACAATAAATAACACGCTATCTCCTCCGATTACGCAACATGTCTGGCTGACGAACGCCCGTTCAGAAATAAACTGAAAAGCACGAAATGAAAAGCGCAAAATGAAAAGTGCAAAATGAAAAGCCCGAATAAACACTCACCAAACTTCTACTAAGACAAAATTAGCAGAAGGAGGCCAAAGGGTGACGCTAAAGAGCTGAAAAAAAAACGTAGTACGTGTTTGTTGGCCGACAATTCCTTGCCATTTGTATGCAAGACAAAGTCCAGGCACACGCCTTCGGACAAAAGTCTGAGATTTTGTCTGCCGAAAATCCGATCGTGTGTACGAGGCTTTAGAATTGGTAAGCTGCAATATAGTAAATGTTTGCTTTTGGGTTTAGTACTGCCTTAATGAAAAAAAAATGCGAAAAGGCTGAGATTGTGCTTCAAGTATACCTTTGCACTGATGTGGGTAAGTCAGATAAATACGGCCTGTGTGTGTATATATATATATATATATATACATGGATAAAAGGATTTTTTTAGTCTATCTTTGCTTAGCAGAATCCATTCCAATATCTTTGGGAAGCAGAGATTTGCTGTTTAATTTTTCAATCTTCCCGTGAAGCCGCATCAAACTGTGCTCCCGCTTTTAAAGATTATTTTCAATTGTGTTTTCAATCTGGGTTTTTCCGCCAGCCTAGTGTTTTCCCGAACATCGAGAGATTTATCTAGGGGGCTCAAATTTAGCCAGTGCTTAAGCTAACCTCTACATCCAACTGCTAAGAAAATTATAAATCAGAAGAAAGCAAAATGGACTCTGGAGGAGCGGTGTGTGCAGTCAGCCAAGCCAAAATACACCATATCACCAAAAGTATTGGGACACCTGCCTTTACACACACATGAACTTTAATGGCATCCCAGTCTTAGTCCGTAGGGTTCAATACTGAGTTGGCCCACCCTTTGCAGCTATAACAGCTGTCCACAAGGTTTAGGAGTGTGTCTATGGGAATGTTTGAATGTTCTTCCACAAGCGCATTTGTGAGGTCAGGCACTGATGTTGGACGAGAAGGGATGAATCGCAGTCTCCGCTCTAATTCATCCCAAAGGTGTTCTATCAGGTTGAGGTCAGAACTCAGTCAAGTTCCTCCACCCCAAACTCACTCATCCATGTCTTTATGGACCTTGCTTTGTGAACTGGTCCAAATCATTTGGTGGAGGGGGGATTATCGTGTGGAGTTGTTTTTCAGGGGTTGGGCTTGGCCCCTTAGTTCCATTGAAGGGAACTCCTAAGACGTCAGCATTTTAAGACATTTTGGACAATTTCATGCTCCCAACTTTGTGGGAACAGTTTGGGGATGACCCCTTCCTGTTCTAACATGATTGACCACCAGTGCACAAAGAAAGGTCCATAAAGACATGGATGAGCGAGTTTGGGGTGGTGGAACTTGACTGACCTCAACCAGATAGAACACCTTTGAGATGAATTAGAGCAGAGAATGTGAACCAGGCCTTCCTATCCAACGTCAGTGCCTGACCTCACTGACCTTCGCTTATGGAAGAATTGTCAAACATTCCCATAGACGCACTCCTAGACCTTGTGGACAGCCTTCCCAGATGAGTTAAAGCTGTTATAGCTGTAAAGGGTGGGCCAACTCAATATTGAACCCTACGGACTAAGACTGGGATACCATTAACGTCATGTGCGTGTAAAGGCAGGTGTCCCAATACTTTTGGTAATATAGTGTGCCTTTGAGTGGGTTATGTTTAAAGTCAACCTGTCATGAGAGAGCTATGGGGGCTGCCATCGGTGATCCTCTTCCGGAAATGCTAGTTTCCTTGGCTGCCGTGCTGACCCTCTCTGACTTTAGTGCTTTTTGAGACACTGCTCTGAAACAAGTGGGCTAGTGACTGTTTTTTAGTTTTGGGTAGATTGGGGTACATTTTTGTTTTGCACCCCCTCCCCCGCCTTTATTGGGGGGGGGGGGTTTGTGGTTATTATTTGTAATGCAACACAGAAGAAATGGCGAGTCATGGATTGGACGCTGTGTGACCCGAAAAAAGAAGTTGGCGAATAGGGACAAGCAATACATGGACATGGGGGGGGATCGATAAAAACATGATGCTGCAATATGCAGCCACAACATGTGACCCCCATCATGACAAGGCAAACAAATGACACAGAGAACATTACTACACTTGGGTAGGGTATACACACTTGGGTTTTTTTTTTTTTTTTCAACCAGAAGAATGAATAATAAAAAAAAAAAGATCTCCCCATCCACACAACGATGTGTGATGCAGGGATCTCTTCCGCTGAGCTATTGTACTCTGACAGCAGGGCCCCCCCCCCACCCCGTAGTATTGCCAGCATTAGTCCGAGCAGGGTGGACAGGAGGGCCAGTTTCCCTGGTTGCAATGGTTTTCTGTAAGGATGGGGGCACCTTCCTTCTGTTACAAGGCTGGCAGATGTAGAGATGCATCCATGCTGCCTCTTTCTCCTGCACTGCTCTATCACCATAGATAGATTCATGCATTGCATGAATCTATCTATGGTCGCCACTGACACCCCCTGTTCAGGTGTCCGGCCCCCTTTCGGGCACTGGCACCTGAATTACAGCAGCAAAGGGTGTTTTTTGGAAGCACCTCTAATAGGCATCCAAAAAGGTGAACAGCGGGTGCAAAGCTGTGTGTTGGCAAAGTGAAGAAATTTGCTTTGCTAAAACTGAACCGACTCTCAGCCAATCCGGTGCTCAGGTCTATTACCTGTCACCTGATTGGCTGGAACATCAGGCGCTGTGATTGGACGCCTGATAGAGTGGACGTAAGAAGACAACGAAGAGCGTGCAGGACACTGCCGCTGACCCACTGCGATACAGGTAAGCGCTGGGTGATGTACACTGGCAGCATTTAATGGGGCACAGTAGCAGCAATTGATGGGCACACTGGCAGCATTTGATGGGGCACAGAAGCGTCAATTGATTGATTGACCCGCTGCGAGACAGGTAAGCGCTGGGCGATGTACACTGGCAGCATTTAATGGGGCACAGTAACAGCAATTGATGGGCACACTGGCAGCATTTGATGGGGCACAGTAGTGGCAATTGATTGATTGACCCGCTGTGAGACAGGTAAGCGCTGGGCGATGTACACTGGCAGCATTTGATGGGGCACAGTAGCAGCAATTCATGGGCACACTGGCAGCATTTGATGGGGCACAGTAGCGGCAATTGATTGGCACACTGGCAGCATTTGATGGGGCACAGTAGCAGCAATTGATGGGCACACTGACAGCATTTGATGGGGCACAGTAGCAGCAAATGATGGGCACACTGACAGCATTTGATGGGGCACAGTAGCAGCAATTGATGGGCACACTGGCAGCATTTAATGGGACACAGTAGCGGCAATTGATGGGCAAACTGGCAGCATTTGATGGGCACACTGGCAGCAATTGATGGGTACAGTAGCTGCGTTTGATGGCACAGTGGCTGCGTTTGATGGGCACAGTGGCTGCGTTTGATGGCATAGTGGCGGCAATTGATGGGCACAGTAGCTGCGTTTGATGGCACAGTGGCAGCAATTGATGTTTTTTTTTTTTCAGTTTGTTTGCGCCCCCCCCAAAAAAATGTTGAGCACCAGCCGTCACTGGATAGCGGAAGAGATTTTGACAAGGGGCTGTGCTATTGTAGTGAAATACATCCACTAAAGAAAGTATCCATAATCTGTACATTTATTATAACAAAGGAAATATGGTACAGCAAGAAGAAAAAGATTCTTTGGTTCTGACAGCTAAAATCTGTGTAAATCTGATTGATGGCTGTAGGTAACAGAAAAAAAATGAGGACAATTACCCATAACAACCACATTTCTTGCTGCATTTAAACCAATTAACGCTCCATTTCTGCACAGGTTTTCTTTAATCCAGCTCTAAATGATCTCCATAGAGTTGTTATTTAGTTCACAATGATAAATAAGGATGCCGGAGAAGACTGGGCAGCAGGACTGTCTCGAATCTTCAAAGAATAATTCCAGAAATTAATATTGTTATTAGCTCTGAATTATTTCACAAGATTCATTTCCTCCTCCATTTACATGTGTCAGAATTGATACCATTCAAATTACGTGCAAAGACACCGCGCTCCGGAATATTAACTCCTCATAATGCCACAGAACTTTTTAACAACTCAGTGCAAAATTGTATCACAAAAGGTGTAAGGCTTGAAAACAAAATCACAGGTAGATGTTTAAATTTACCATTCGGGTCAAACTCACAATTAACCTCCCATTTCATGCTAATGCATTGTGATATTTCTAATTAATATGAATCTTAAATCCATTTACATGAAGAATGATACTCCTGGCAATATGACCTTGTTATGAATGGCTGTAAACAAGGTAGGAAGCTACAGAATGTCTACAATTCGTCATTTAGACTTACAACATGACCCGACCACTGGTCATGATCATAATGCAAGTCTATTACACTCTATACCAGCTTTTCTCAACCTCTTCAACACAGAGGAACCCCTGAAATAGTTCTCCGGTCTCAGGGAACCCTTTCTAAAAATTAGAGATCTACAACTCATGATACATTAGTGTGATGGTCAGTGGGAAGAATGGTCCTTACACTTGTGGTCATTGGGAAGAATTACCTCCTTACAGGTAGCTAAAAAGATCAATGGTGTCAGTGGGAGCTTATCTGAAAGGCAGAAATTGCCCAATGCTGAAGGAACACCTAGCAACCTCTGGAGGAACCCTAGGGTTCCACGGAACCCTGGTTGAGAATCACTGCTCTATACATAGAATACTATACCTTCAAAATGACCCAACCACCGGACATGATCATAATACAATTCTATTACATTCTATACATAAAACACTACACCCCCAACATGGCCGACCAATGGACATGATCACAATACAATTCTATTACCCTCTATACATAGAACACTACACCCCCAACATGGCCCACCAATGGACATGATCACAATACAATTCTATTACCCTCTATACATAGAACACTACACCCCCAACATGGCCGACCACTGGAAATGATCATAATACAATTCTATTACATTCTATACATAGAACACTACACCCCCAACATGGCCGACCACTGGACATGATCATAATACAATTCTATTACCCTCTATACATAGAACACTACAGCCCCAACATGACCAACCACTGGACATAATCATAATACAATTCTATTACATTCTATACATAAAACACTACACCCCCAACATGGCCCACCAATGGACATGATCATAATACAAATCTATTACCCTCTATACGTAGAACACTACACCCCCAACATAACCCGACCATTGGACATTAGACATGTGCACACTGAAATATTTTGTTTCGGAATTTCGTTTTCGTCCGAAAAATACATTTATTTAGTTGCTCCCGAACTTCGTTTTTATTTATTTTGTTTTGTTAAAAAATGCATTCGTCCAAAAATCCGAAATAATTAAAGTCGAATCTGTCATTGAAGGCTGATGGTGTCTGTCGAATGTTCTAAGAAGATTCGACGGAGCAGCTAAACTGTACAACGCCGCAATCGTACATTTCCGGTCGAATGTTCCGCCTACAAGCTATAGTAGAATTCTAATGTTGGATGACACTAGTAATAATTATATTTATTAATTATTATTACTAGTCAACCAACATTAGAATTCTTCTATAGCCTATGGGCGGAGCATTTGACCATAAATGTCCGATCGCGGTGACTGCTTAGTTGAATCTTCATGTCAAATCTTTTCTCTCTATGTCGAATAATCTTGGACTAAGAGTTAGCTTAGGCACATTCAACCTTTTTTTTTGCTATTGTCTCTATAATGTTGAATCTTTTCTCTCTATGTAGAATAATCTTGGACTAATAGAGCAAAGTTTAGGCACATTTGACCACAGGTTCTATGGACACACATTGCTATTGTCAGTGTCATGTCGAATCTCCTATCTATATCAAACTGTTGTCGCAATGAAAACAAAAATAAAGCATTTGTTTATGTCGGTTCTTTTGGTTTTCGTATTCTGCACGTTCGTTATCGTTTGTTAAAACGATAACAAAAATACCCTATATTCGGACAAAAATGCATTTGGACGAAAACGAATGCACATGTCTACTGGACATGATCATAATACAATTCTATTACTCTATATATATAGAACACTACACCCCCAATATGACCAAACACTGGACATGATCATAATACAATTCTATTACTCGATATACATAGAACACTACACCCCTAACATGACCCACCACTGGACATGATCATAATTCAATTCTATTACATTCTATACATAAAACACTATACCCCCAACATGGCCGACCACTAGACATGAGCATAATACAATTCAATTACACTCTTTACATAGAACCCTAGAGATCCAACATAACCCACCACTGATCCTGATAGAATTATATTACACTCTATACATAGAACATGACCAATGTATCCCAGATCTTTTTCCTTGACCACCTATTTTCTATAAAACACCCTTCCCTCCTTTCCATTACTTTACCTTCTTACTAAAATAAATAGGCAACACAGGCTTTTGGAGTGTAACTGGCCATAGTAGCCTTTATTAACTATATATTTAACTATATTTTTAAACCCATATAAAATTAACCTCGTTAACATGTACAACCTTTTTTCACAACAGTATTTTTACTCCCAGTCTGTTGGTCTTTGACGGCACCCAAATTTCACCTTTTCCACTTAAACACTTTCCCCCAGTACACTGCAGGACCAACTTTACCATAACAGGCCTCCAGCCGTTTATCAGTCCGGAGACAACCCCCTTTCCCGCAGTGCCACCATTCCCATATTCCAGCTTACCCTTCCGCTGAAATACACCAAAAGGGGGCACATACCACCTATAAGCCCCCCACCATTCCATCACATCAGTTTTCTTGCCATCATCAAAGACCAAAGACACCACCACTACCACTGCTATGATGACCCGATCTCCCGAAACCTGTAAGAAATTAACTCAAACACAGCACACAAAAAGCAACAATACAATCCCCCAATAACTGGACAGTGGGTGTTAAACTCCTGCTGTCTCCCGTTGTGCCTTCCTCTGATTTCCGCCTAAGCCCCGCCTCCTATCTTTATAGCGCTCCTCCCCTCTTCACAATCCACCGAGCCTACCTCTCCTTCCTTCATTGACTGTAAATGTAACCCCATAATCCCTCTTCTAGGCACATCTGTCCATTATTTTATTTTTTTTCCTTTTATTCGGGGCCTCTCTCTACACCTCCAACATAACCGACCACTGGACATGATCATAATTCATGAAAAACTGAATGGTGTCACCACTCTGACCTTTTCTTCTGCAGGCATATTAAAGCTGTTGACAGACAGAACTGTTCAACTCATAAGAGCCCTAAGGCTAGGTTCACATCTGTGTGTGTTGAGTACGTACAAAGAATTGCACGCTTTCCTGAGATGTGTAGAACCCTTCAGCAGACATGTGGTGGTGTCAATAAATGTTATTGGTACCCCCATACATCTGCTAATACATGTGGTTTTATGCTTGACAAACCACAATGATGCTGTAGCAGCATGCGGTTCGGTGAGGAGCAATTCTGATTGTGACAATAGTGTGGCACACCGGTGTGTATCAGCACAGCCGCTTGTAGTCTTCAGCAGGAGCACATGTGACAGGGTGACAACACCGGAGCACAAGTGGAAGATGGGGGGCAAAGTATTGCCACCGTATAATAAGGACGGTCTGAACAAGGACCTTTATGGCACAATACCCAAGTTGGCAGATTGCAAGAGATAGAACAGAAGCTTTGAAATGACATGTTAAAGTCTATTTGATATTTTACTGATTGTGCTTAGATCCACTTTAAACACCCAATAAAGCAAAAATGTCTTCAGCATGACCTGACCGCTAGACATAAAGATAATACAGAGTTATTCAGACATAAAACTGCACCTACCGAACATGAGCAATCTCACTAAACAGAATTCTAATACATTCTGTACTGTGGTGGTTTATATAGATATAGAGAATGAAGAAATGTGCCATGACCTGACCGCTGATAATATCACAGCCGTAAAATGTACCTATTGTATCCACTCCGCTACAGTGCACCCAATCAAGACTAAATAACAAAGTGGAATTTACACGCAATTAAGAACCCTTTTTATTCCACCATGCACATTTTATATTCACTCTCTCTCTCTTTTTTCAGTGGTATATCTATAACATCAGTTTGGGAAAGTTTCATATTGAAATCTTGGAGGCAAGAGCATTCAGCGATAACAGTGTTTGGCCTGTCATGACAATAGCAGCAGCAGCAAGCATGAAACCGGAGACGCTGCTTTTTGTGGGTTTCATAATGTGCCCTCCAATCTGTTGATCTGTTTGAAGCCATGGAAATTCCATGAAGTGACACGGCGGTGCAGTGGGGAGGCCACGCTTGCCTGCTCCCCGGGCTCTGATGTGTAGATGTGATCTATGAACAGGCAAAGGCACTTGCTTGTGAATGCATGGGATTAGTCAAGCGTTGGAAAGCTCTGAACTGGTGCTATACAGTTACCAGATAAACATAAAGGGGGCCTTTCTTTGGTACAGCCTGTGAACGAGTCCTCCTTATTTTACAGAAGTATACAGAGAAAACCTTCATACTTTGCATCACTTAGGTTTAGCATAGAGGTCCTAAAGAGGACCTGAACTGTGGAAACTGTGCTAAAAAAGGTAAATCGCTAGTCACCAATCCATAGTATTCTTGCAGCTAATCTTTTCTGCATTACTTACTATGCCTTGTTCTGCGCTGTGTCTCTGTGAGAGGTTGCCATCTTGCCATACCTGTCCCACACAAGTCATCATACCTGCCCCATGTAGCTCTTCATAACTCCCATCAGTAAATAAATAAAGGTCTGCCTTCTGACCAAGCCAGAGCACTGCTTACGTGTAATTCACTGACCCCAACATTGATGATGTGACTTGGGGAGGGGCACACAAGGATGTGGACATGGGGAGAGGCAAGCAAGGACACATCCAAAACACTATGCAGGCCTGCCCCAATGTCCTAGCAATCAATGACGTCACCCGTGATGCCCCGACCGGTTTGTTGAAATTTTTTGCAATTTTGATTTATTTTTGACGACACCCTTGTTGAACCCAGTTGGCACCCAGGGCTGGGAACCATTAAAGGTGGCCTTAGATTAGCCTTTTTCAACCAAGGTGCCTTTAAGTTTCTTCAGGTGTGTCTTGGCAAAATGCCTAAAAATTGCCCAAAAATTGTATACATACCAGTGAGTGGATTAAATCTGTCTTTAGTTACACAAAGCCCCAGGTTTTCATTGTTCACCATTACGGCCTTCTAGCTGCCGGAGTCCTAACAACCAATGATGTCATCAGTTGATAAGGCGGATGTTGGTCACTTGCACAGAGACCCTGCCCCGCTCCATCAGCACTGGGGGTCACATTAGCTGAGTGATGGGGAGAGACTGAGGAAGAAGAGAAACACTAGAATACTAGTCAGTACCAGTTTGCAAAGGTGAAGAATAAATCACCTCTAATGTTGGGTGGGCCATGTGTTTTGTAAGGTACCTACTCCTTTCCCCCCTCCCATCCAAAGTCTTCTGGGACACATGACAGGTCCCAGAAGACTTTGGGACCAGTCACAGTGCACAGCACCACTCGCGCCTGCGCTGTGGACACCTGGCTGTGAAGCTGCAAGCTGTCACAGCTGGGTGCTCATAGTAAAGATGCCGGCCCCACCGAGGGAGGAAGCAGGAAGTAAATAGCTAGGGTGAGAACACTACTGAATCCCTGGACAGGTGAGTGTCTGTTTATTAAAAGTCAGCAGCTACAGTTTAATTTTGATATAAAGGGTAAATTCCCCTTTACAGAAAATCTGTATAATCTGAACTTACATTGGACCCCCTCCCCATCCCCTTCTGGTCCTGCTGTACCTGAGTCAGGCAAGGGTCGCCACTTTACCAGTCCACGGATTTGAAATCCCCATGGCTTTCTCTCCTCTTCTCCAGCGCTGACGGGTCTGGCTATGCGGGTTCTGATTGGTCTGCGCCGTCCATGTGACGCCGCCGACCAATTAGAATGCTTCCTATACATACCTTTACGAAGTACTTTTAGGAGATTACGCCGCAGGGATTTCAAATACCTGGATTGGTAAAGCGGCGACTCGATCTCTCACAGCGGGTGATTGCGGGACTTAGGTACAGCGGGACTGAGGGTAGAGGGGGGGAGGGGAGGGTATCCGGTGTAAGTTCACCTTGCAGATTTTCTGTAAAGGTGAACTTACCATTTAAGAGACTAGAGCTCCACTTTAATGCACGATTCTGCAATGTAAACAATGGTTTGTAACTCCAATGACTACATAGGTCACAGAGTCCATTATAACTGAGGGCAGCTTAAGCTAGCACCCTCAGTTTCTGGGAAATACATGCAGCTTCTCCGCCCTCAGCAATATGAATCCGTGCATTTGTAGTACATAGAAAATCCATGTATGCACAGTAAACATCAGCGTCTGTCCTCTGCCCGTCTCCTCTCACCCCTGCCTGTCCTTTGCCCTCTTCCGGCTCTTCTCCACCCTCCTTCAGTTCTTATCCGCCCTCCTCCAGCACCCCTCCACTCACAAAAAAAAGCCTGAAGACTCCTGGGATTTCTGCCAAAAATGTCCCAGGAGTCAACGGGAGAAGATGATTTACGTAACTTGCCGGGGGAAGCAGGAAGTGAACAGGACCTGTGGAGAAAAAAGGTATTTGCAGATAGAAAATGTTATATTTGTCATCTACATACCTTCCAACATTTTGAGATGGGAACGAGAGACACATAGTTACATAGTTAGTCAAGCTGAAAAAAGACACAAGTCCATCTAGTTCAACCATAAAAAAAATATATATATATCATACAATCCCTTATATCCAATCCTATACCCACAGTTGATCCAGAGGAAGGTGACAACACCCCCAGAAAAGCATGATCCAATGTGCTACAGTAGGGGAAAAAAATCCTTCCTGATCCAAGAGAGGCAATCAGATTTTCCCTAGATCAACTTTACCTATAAATGTTAGTACCCAGTTATATTATGTACATTTAGGAATGAATCTAGGCCTTTCTTAACCGCTTCAGGACCAGCCGCCGCAGTCTTACTGCGGCAGGTTGGCTCCCCTGCGCGAAACCACACTACTGTACGTGATCTTGCGAGGTCCGTATAGGAGGTGCGCGCAGAGCGGGGGTGCCAATGCTCGTGGCCGACAGTCACGATGACTACCAGCCACGAGCGTTCATGACCAGTAGACACAAAATGGATAACTCAATAGCAAGGAGATCCTTATACTGCAGGTCCTCAGGTACGGTTTCCTCTCCAGCAAGGAGAACAGTGAGTAGCACAGTAGTGACATCACCAAATCTCACTCCATATCCATCCGTAAACACACACTTCCCTGTTCTGCTCTGACAGGAGTGATAGATTGTGTGTTATTGTTAGCTAGGAACCACGATCTGGCACTTCCTGTAGTTAGTCCCTCCCCCTTCAGTTAGAATCACCAACCAGTGAACACAGTTAACCCCTTCACCGCCCTCTAGTGTTAACCCCTTCACTACTAGTGACATTTGTACAGTAATCGATGCATTTTTCGCACTTTTCGCACTGATCGCTGTATTAATGCCAATGGTTCCAAAAATGTATCGAAATTGGCCGATTTGTTTGCCATAATGTTGCAATCACGATAAAAATCGCAGATCGCCGCCATTATTAGTAAAAAAAAAAACAATAATAATAAAATGCTATAAATCTATTCCCTATTTTGTAGACGCTATAAGTTTTGCGCATACCAATCACTATACGCTTATTGCGATTTTTTTTTTTTACCAAAAATATGTAGAAGAATACATATTGGCATAAACTGAGGAAAAAAATAGTTTTTTTTATAAATATATATTTTTGGGGGATATTTATTATAGCAAAAAGTAAAAAATAATGCGTTTTTTTTCAAAATTGTCTCTCTTTTTTTGTTTATAGCTCAGAAAATAAAAACCGCAGGGGTGATCAAATACCACCAAAAGAAATCTCTATTTGTGGGGAAAAAAAGACAATGATTTTGTTTGGGTGTAGTGAGGCTTGACTGCGCAATTGTCGGTTAACTCGGAACAGTGCCGAATCGCAAAAAGTGCTTTGGTCAGGAAGGGGGTAAATTCTTACGGGGCTGAAGTGGTTAAAACAATCTACTGAGCTGGCCAGAACCACCTCTGGAGGGAGTCTACACCTATTAGCAAAATAATGTAGGCATAGGACACACCCCCTACCACGCCCACTTAAAGGAAAATTAAAAAAAATATATATTTATAAATTTATAAATGCATCAATTTAAAAATTGTGACGTTTGGCACTGTGAAGAAGCACATTTTGAAAGATAAAAATGCATTTTAAATATAATTATATAGATCTGACCAAAATAAGGTACAGATGAGGGGGAAAGAAGGACAGAGGGACATTTTTCCAAATCAGGGACAGTCCCTCGAAATCAGGGACAGTCCCTTAAAATCAGGGACAGTTGGGAGCTATGCATCCATTCATACTGTATTTAAAGCGGGGGGAGACAATGCTGTTTGAAGAAAGTTTAAAATAAGACTGAAGTGCCGCTTTAAGTACAAAACTATTTCGTTAATTTATACAGTTATGCACTTTTTGAAGCCAGACTTCGGGTAACTTGTAACTCTCAGGCCTGGAGAATATATGAAAAGCCACATAAGGATTCCAGTATATCGTATTCAAGGGTATGCCTGCAGCATGATTAATAATTTAATACTGAATATTTAGATTCTTGCATAAGCCTAGCTGTGTCCTGCAGCCAGCTAAAAAAAAAAAAAAAGCATTGTTTTATATCTCTCCAATACTGCCCCTTCTCCTCCGTACCCCCAGCGTTGGCTATGGGCACCACTTCCCAAAAGCAACATTTTGACATGAAATGGTCTCCATGAACCTTCTCCTGTCTGACGTCCAGATTTCATTCCTTGATTCACACTGAACTGTATCTTACATTCTCACAGGAACACTTAAACGAGAGAATCACTGAATTTTAAAACAAAATTCTTGTAAGCTGCCCTAAAAATATACATTAACAGCTTTCCTGGGAACGGTGACTAGGTCATAAATTAGACTCTCTGCGGCAGAGGTAAAAGAATTTTAAATTGCTCCGGTGACACTTGTTACTGAAATAGGGATTTATATTTTAGGTGTTCGAAGGTGTAGGAGGAAAGGTTTATTAACAAATAACTTCTAGGCATCTTTACAGTAGAAACTGAATATAATATATATAATAATATAATATATAAAATAATATATATAAACACAAGTTCCTTTAATAAATTAAAGCTGAACTGCAGGCATAGGTATCTTCCTAATAATACTGTGCTAAGCAAAGTAATTGCAGTGCAAAGATTCGTGAAATACCAAAGAAGGCATTTAAAGCGGTGCTCCACCCATAAGGGGAAGTTCCGCTTGTCT
The DNA here is from genome assembly GCF_037356315.1 of Lithobates pipiens. NCBI lineage: Eukaryota > Metazoa > Chordata > Amphibia > Anura > Ranidae > Lithobates > Lithobates pipiens. The sequence goes on from NW_027507785.1 coordinate 28,288,961, forward strand.
GCCTGTTTCCCTTAGTCAAGATGGCGGCGCTAGTACCCAATAGCTGTCTGAAGAATCGGCTTGGGTGAGGACACCTCTGGATGCCTGGACAGATAAGTGTCCAAATATTAAAAGTCAGCACCCTCTGTGCTACATTTGGCATCTTTTAGGGAGGGGGGGGGGTCGGGTACATGGTTTTGACAGGTACCCGCTCCCACTTCCTGCTCAGTTTTCCACGGTGAACTGAGCCGGAAGTTTGCAAGGCTTCACTGCCGGTTTCCCTTAGTCAATATGGCAGCGCCAGCACCCGATAGCTGATTGAAGAATTGGCTTGGGCGAGGACACCGCTGGATGCCTGGACAGGTAAGTGCCCTAATATTAAAAGTCAGCAGGTACAGTATTTGTACGTGTTGAAAAATAGGCACAGTGCTGTATAATCACATTGGCATGAAGGACAGTGCCAGATCGCAATGATGTCACATACATGGAGGTATCTTCCTTCACCTTCTTTAATTAATTGCTGAGCTCTAGTCAAATTATCCAAAATAGTTAAATCTGTGCTAGGTCCTGAGCCTTCGACCTTCTTCGTTTCAGAGGAGGAGGGTCATTATGTAGGTGTCCACGTCAGTGCATGGATGACATGGACATTTTCTATTGGCTGTCCATCTGAGGGGTTCACTCGGGATCCAAAAGCCTGCAGCAGCATGATGATGTAAAGAAGGGGCCCCAGTCAGCCTGGGTGCAGTCTGCAGTACTGGATCCCATAGAACTGAGCCGGAAGTTCACAGGGTTTCCCTGCCTGTTTCCCTTAGTCAAGATGGCGGCGCCAGTACCCAATAGCGGTCTGAAGAATCAGCTTGGGTGAGGACACCTCTGGATGCCTGGACAGATAAGTGTCCAAATATTAAAAGTCAGCAGGTACACTATTTGTAACTGCTGACTTTAAATTTGCACAGAATGCATTTACACAGAAAAAAAGGCTGATACAGTGCTGTATAATCACATAGACATGAAGGACATTTCCAAATTGCAATGAAGTCACATGCGTGGAGGTATCTTCCTGCCACTTCTTTAATTAATCGCTGAGTCCTAGACAAAATGCCCAAAATACTTAAATCTGTGCCAGGTCTTGAGCCTTCTATCTTCTTCATATCAGAGGAGGAGGGTCATTTTGTGGGTGTCCACGTCACTGCCTGCATGACATGGACACTTTCTATTGGATGTCCATCTGAGGGGTCCACTTAGGAACCAAAAGCCTGCAGCAGCGTGATGATGTAAAGAAGGAGCAGTCAGTCAGCCTGGGTGCAGACTACAGTACTGGGTGCCATAGTTTGTCACTCCTTGAAGGACACTTGGTACCTGGTTTTGACAGGTGCCCGCTCCCACTTCCGGCTCAGTTTGCCACAGCGAACTGAGCCTGAAATTCACAAGGCTTCACTGCTGGTTTCCTTTAGTCAAGATGGCAGCACCAGCACTCAATAGCTGATTGAATAATCGGCTCGGGTGAGCACACCACTGGATGCCTGGACAGGTAAGTGACCTAAAACAGTATTTGTAGCTGCTAACTTACATTTTTTTTGGGAGGAGCCTGGTGCTCCTCATTAACATTTAAAAATACAAAACATATGAAATTTAAAAAAAAAGTGCACAGAGCTGCATAATCACATCAACATGAAGGACACTTCCAAATCGCAATGACATCACGTGCATGGAGGTATCTTACTCCCAACTTAAATTAATCACTGAGGCCTAATCAAAATTTGCAAAAATACCTAAATCTGCACCAGGTCCTGAGCCTTCTACTTTCTTCACTTCAGAGGAGGAGGGTCATTATGTGGGTGACCACATCACTGCCTGGATGACATGGACACTTTCTATTGGCTGTTCATCTGAGGGGTTCACTCAGGATCCAAAAGCCTTAAGCAGCATGATGATGCAAAGAAGGGGCGGCCAGTCAGCCTGGGTGCAGGCTACAGTACTGGAACCCAAAGTTTGTCACTCCTTGAAGAACACGGATGTGGTGGGGTTAGGCGAGTATAAAAAGGTTTAACAAGATATCTAATTTTTTTACTCACTGTCTACCCACCATTGATTTATGTCAAAGATCAGAGGAATCTATTTTATCTCTCATAAAAATGAAAATATTAGTTGCAGAGAGACGAAAATAATTCCTTCTGATCTTTGAAATAAATCAATGGTGGGTAGACATTTGGGAGCCTCCAGAGTGAACAGGCCTTCGTCTCCTACTTGGCTTGTAGATGAATTGCTGGATCTTCCATTTGAGGCTACAGGGAGGTGATAGTTCATTTTATCTATCTCTACAAGGATGAGGGAATTTTGCTGACACCTTGGTGTCAATCTTGGCCAACAGGCTTGCTTGTTCCTTCTAATTGAGGAACATATGTTCATTACGGGATCAAAAGAATATCGTATCTGTAAAACCATTGATTTAAACTTTATCTACAACTATTCCACTTTTACATTAATGTTACATCTACTGCTACTGATAAAATAATCACACGTTCACATTTACAGTATGTTACAAAGGGGTTGGGAGGCAGGGATAGAAGAACAGAGAGTTTTTCCAGAGATGGGCTTTAAGGTGGAACTCCCACCATACTATAGTCCTAATTTGAATTTAAGCCCAAGCCACAGAATGATATTCAGTCCAACAGACATTGCACTTGGTTAAAGTGTAGATAGCATACCCCAGCTCAGCTATATGCTGAAATGTAGCCAATAAAGATCTTGTATGGAAGAGTTCACAGAGTTTCCGGCTTTTTGACTGTGATTGTACTTACCACTTCCATTTCCATATGTATTGAAAAAAAAAAAAATTGTTCAAGCCGCACATCGCTAAAAATCCACTATAGGGAGTATGTGGTAGTCTCAGCCCTGGCTCCGACCATAGTTTCATAGTTTCATAGTTAGTAAGGTTGAATAAAGACACCAGTCCATCCAGTTCAACCTGAGTGAGTGTCTACCCCTATCCCTGTACATTGCACACTCACATTGGTCCCTACCCTCAAGGAGCCCACAATCCAAAGTCCCCAATCGTATACTAGGGCCAATTTTGGACAGAAGCCAGTTAACCTACCTGCATGTCTTTGGAGTGTGGGAGGAAACCGGAGTACCCGGAGGAAGCCCACGCAGGCACAGGGAGAACATGCAAACTCCAGGCAGGTAGTGTCGTGGTTGGGATTCGAACCAGCGACCCTTTTTACTGCTAGGCGAGAGTGCTAACCACTACACCACTGTGCCACAACGTGTTTCGCCCCCCTTCCAGTGGGGGTAAAAAAAAAGAAAAATCATTGGTGTCAGAGGTAGGAATAGTGTCCCATCATTGTGTCAGTGAGAGGAATAGTGCCCCATAACTGCTGTCAGTGGGAGAATTAGTTCCCCATCTCTGGTGTCAGTGGGAGGAATGGTGCCCCATCATTGGCATCAGTGGAAGGAATGGTGTCCCATCATTAGTATCAGTGGGAGGAATAGTGCCCCATCATTAGTATCAGTAGGAGGAATAGTGCCCCATCATTGGTATCAGTGGGAGGAATAGTGCCCCATCATTGGCATCAGTGGGAGGAATAGTGCCCCATCATTGGCATCAGTGGGAGGGATAGTGCCCCATCATTGGCATCAGTGGGAGGAATAGTGCCCCATCATTGGCATCAGTGGGAGGAATAGTGCCCCATCATTGGCATCAGTGGGAGGAATAGTGCCCCATCATTGGCATCAGTGGGAGGAATAGTGCCTCGTATCAGTGAGAGGAATAGTACCCAAAGGGCTGGATAAAAGCAAGTAAAGGGCCATACCTAGCCTGCAGGCTGTATTTTGGAGACCCCTGCTTTATTTCTTTGCCATTTTCCCCATCATATCTATGGAAGGAGCCATGATTGTCGCACAGGCAGGATGTCAAACATATATGCCTTTGTTCATCTCTGTTACATGGTGCACTTGTAGTTTACACTACAATACAATAGTTTAGAATCAATAATACAATAAAGATATTTGTGTTTTCTTAAGCTCACAAGAGATGATAAGGGCACAATAACACTTACCATCCCTTGTTGACTATACTTGTCAGTACACTACCACTAAATCTATCAGGGCAGCCATGGTTGGCACACTAGGCTGCTCTTATAATTTGGACTATAAACACCTCCCTTCCTTTAATCATCTTCACTACATAGGTGTGTGTGTTGGGGGGGGGGTTGTAGTTTGGAACATTATTTGCGATTTCAGCTGAATTTCTGAAAATATAAACAGGTATTTTCTGTATTTGCTGAAAATGTTCTTGGCCTGAAAACAAATGCAGCCACCACATCCGAGGGCTAGCAAGCTGCAATACTGTACATGTTTATTCTTGGGTTTTCGATATCGTATAACTAGGGTTTTACATTTTGATCTCATAACACAAAGCAGCTAGTATTGCTGTTTGCAATATACAAACAGCCTCTGTATTACTCTCCTGTTCTTTGTACATAGCTTAGGAAGGAACGTTAGGATTTAAAAATGCTAAAATGGTAACATATAGGAAACATTGTGATTTCATTTCCTGCTGCTTTATAGCTGTGATCAGTCACTTACAAGTAAATACATGTTCATTTTCTTAAAATAAACAATATTTCGGAAGTAATGAACACAATCACGCCCTCCGCAGCGCACTACTCTGTAATTCTGTTCAGGAAGAGAAATGTGAATGTCTGGTCGCCTAAAGCAGAACTCCAGACCATCCGTCTTTATATTAATTTCTTGCAATACTCTTCACTCAGAAATGAATGTTGAGGATTTTAAGCCAGTGGGGGCCAAATTACATTACATAGTGTTATTAATCTAATATCTTTTCAGACTTTGGGAGCTGGAGAGAGTGGTGGTCCTCCCTGTGGTCTGTGCCTTTGGGTGGCCCTTGAGGCACTATTCCTCTCAGCGACACCAATGATGGGGCACTATTTCTTCTAATGACACCAATAATGGGGCACCATTCCTCCTACTGACACCAAGGAAGGGACACTATTGCTCTCACTAATACCAACAAAGAGGCACTGTTCTTCCCAGTTCCCACTAATACCAACAAAGGAGCACTATTCCTCCCACTGACACCAATGATGGGACATTATTCCTCCCACTAATGCCAACAACAGGGCACTAATCCTCCCACTGACACCAACAAAAGGGCACCTTTCCTCCCACTGACACCAACAACAGGGCACCTTTCTTCCCACTGACACCAATGATGGGACATTATTCCTCCCACTAATGCCAACAACAAGGCAAATAATCCTCCCACTGACACCAACAACAGGGCACTAATCCTCCCACTGACACCAACAACAGTGCACCTTTCCTCCCACTGACACCAATGATGGGACATTATTCCTCCCACTAATGCCAACAACAAGGCAAATAATCCTCCCACTGACACCAACAACAGGGCACTAATCCTCCCACTGACACCAACAACAGTGCACCTTGCCTCCCACTGACACCAATGATGGGACATTATTCCTCCCACTGACACCAACAACAGGGCACTAATCCTCCCACTGACACCAACAACAGGGCACCTTTCCTCCCACTGACACCAATGATGGGGCACCATTCCTCCCACTAATGCCAACAACTGGGCACTAATCCTCCCACTGACACCAACAGAGGGGGCACTATTCCTTTCACTTATACCAACCGTGGGGCACTATTGCTTTTACAGACACCAATGAGGGGGAATAGACTCCCTCCAGAGATGGTTCTGACAAGCTCAGTAGATTATTTTAAAAAAGGCCTGCATTCTTTCTTAAATGTACATAATATAACTGGGTACTAACATATATAGGTGAAGTTGATCCAGGGAAAATCCAATTGCCTCTCGGGGGATCAGGAAGGAAGTTTTCCCCTGCTCTAGCAAATTGGATCATGCTTTACTGGGGTTTTTTTGCCTTCCTATGGATCAACTGTGGGTGAAGGATTGTGTATATGGGATTGTATTCTTTTGTTTTTGGTTGAACTAGATGGACTTGTGTCTTTTCTCAACCTGACTAACTACTGTATGTAACTTTTTACTGTATTTTATTGTATTGTATATTGTATTGTATACTGTATTGTACTGTATGTAATTTTATTGTATGTAAAATTCTTCCTACTGACACAATTGATGGGGCACTATTCCTCCCACTAATACCAATAACAGGGCACTATTCCTCCCACTGACACCAATAAGGGGGCACTATTCCTCTCACTGACACCATTGATGGGGCACTATTACTCCCACTAATACCAACAACCAGGGTACTATTCATCCCACTGACACCAATGATGGAGCACTATTACTCCCTCTAATATCAACAATGGGGCACTATTCCTTACACTGATACTAATAACAGGGCACTATTCCTCCCACTGACACCAATAATTGATGTGGCACTATTCCTCCCTCTGGCATCAACAATTGGGCACTATTCCTCCCTCTGGCATCAACAATTGGGCACTATTCCTCCCTCTGGCATCAACAATTGGGCACTATTTATCTCAATGTTAGGGCACTATTCTTACCACTGATACCAATGATGGAGCACTGTTCCTCCCACTGACAGCAATGAGAGGCACATTTTTCTTCCACTGATTCCTACTGTATGATGGAGCACTATTCCTCTCACTGCTACTCATGGTGGGCCTATACTTCCCACTGATACCAATGATGCAGCACTAATCCTTCCAGTGATACTATGGAGCACTATTCCTTCCTCTGATACCTATGGTGGAGCACTATTCCTCTCACTGCTACTCATGGTGGGCCTATACTTCCCACTGATACCAATGATGCAGCACTAATCCTTCCAGTGATACTATGGAGCACTATTCCTTCCTCTGATACCTATGGTGGAGCACTATTCCTCCCACTGCTAATCATGATGGCCCTATACTTCCCACTGATACCAACATTGGGGTACTATTCCTTCCACTAAACACCAATGATGGGACATTATTCCTCCTCCCATGAACCACAGGTGTTAGGTCCTACTGATGCTAGGGCTTTTTCAATTCCTGTACTTCACAATCTGCCCTCCCAAGGTCTGAAGGATAGAGAAATTGACTTTTGTTTTGAAAGTTTAAGGATCCCTGATCGAAGTCATCCGAGCATGTTCTTTCAAGGTTCAATAAACAGGCAAGAGACCCAGCATACCGCAAAACCTATCGAGGAAATAGTCGTGTCACCCCCCCCCCCCCCCCCGGCAGGGATGAGTGAATTAAAAGAATGGCTAAAGAGAGTTGCAAACACTAAAGCAGATACATGGTTTATGCTTTGCTCAGAAAAGCCTTCTCATACTATATACATGTCTAGGAACCATGCAGGATCCTTTATCTAGGCATATGACAATCAAAGAGAACAACAGGAAAATGTTTAAGCACAAAAACCATGGAAGGTTTCTCTATCATAGAGTATCTGGTCCTTTAGTAGCAATAAGTTATCCAATGACTAGACAGACACCCAACTCTGTCATGAACTTTTCCCACCTTCACTCCTTTATTCATCATCAATGGACCATTATTGAATACAATGTGTTCTTGTATTATAAAGTTTACTTGTTGAATAAGTCTTAGCATAAGCATGACTTGCTACCATTAGCCATTCTGGCATGTGACTTATAAACTCAAACAAGTTGAGGAGACAAGAGATGAAAAAAAGACAATTTGCTGCATGTCTACTGAACCTGATGGAACCAGATGTTTCCCAGATGAACAGGAATCTCCAAGTCCCCTACATATTCAGCCCCCACATCGAATCACTGACTTAATCCTGACGCCTTAACCTCCGCAACATCTCCAGAATTCAACCCTTCCTGACTAATGACACCACAAAGCAACTTATTCACTCCTTATTTCCTGCCTTGACTACTGCAACTCTGTCCTTAATGGCCTACCCTTACGCAGGCTATCCCCCCTTCAGTCTATTATGAATGCTGCTGCTAGACTAATACACCTCACTAACCGATCCATGACTGCTGCCCCTCTCTGCCAATCCCTTCACTGGCTTCCCCTACCCCACCGTTTAAAATTCAAAATGCTAACCACAACATACAAAGCCATCCACATGGCCATCCACATGGCTACATCACCTACCTCATCTACAGATATCACCCAAATCGTCCCCTCCACTCCTCCCGGGACCTCCCGCTCTCTAGCTCCCTTGTTACCTCCTCCCATGCTCGCCTTCAGGACTTCTCCAGAGCCTCTCTTATCCTCTGGAACTCCCTGCCCCGGTATATCCGATCAGCCCCTAACCTGACCACCTTTAGGAGATCCCTGAAAACTCACTTATTTGGGGAAGCCTATCCCTCACCCACCTAACAACTGTCCCAGAGCCACCCCATCAAATCATTCACTGCATCTATTACCTTTTGTACCACCACCCCTTCCCTTTAGAATGTAAGCTCTACGAGCAGGGCCCTCCTGTCCCTCCTGTATTGAACTGTACTGTAATTGTGTTGTCCCCCCTCTACATTGTAAAGCGCTGAATAAACCGGTGGTGCTAAATAAATTGTGTATTATAAAAGAGTAGAATTAACAGATCCACAGAGAATAGCGCTTTTCATGAATTTGGCTTTCTCAGAAAACCAGTTTATTACCATAATAACTATGTAAACTGCATTGTAAAACTTATATTTTCGCTTCTAGCCAAAACATTTTTTGTCATTTTGGATACAATTGGAAGGGCTTTTATTGGGGGCAGATTTCCCAACTGTAACAAGTCAGCGAAAATCTGACTACGTTTCTAACCCTTCTTAAAGCGGGTGTAAACCCAGTTTCAAAAAACACTTACATTCCCGGCATGCCGGAAATGCTAACTTTCACATTGGTTGTGCTCTCAACCAAACTTTCAAACCATCCAATGTCTGGTTTCATAACTGATCACATGTGCAGCATTATGGCAGCTGAAGAATCATTAGAGGCCAAGATGGCAGCTTCCTTGACTGAAAACGATAGACGGGTTTACTTCCACTTTAACTTTGAAATAAAAAAATTTTTCAGGAAGGAGTATCACTTTAATTAACAATGTTTAAATTAATAAAATGTTTTAATATCATTTAATGTATTTAAAAAAATAATTAAAATCACATTGATTTTGGCAAACATTGAGTGATACCATTGCAGCTGGAATTACTAAATAAGTAAATTGCATAATCTGAAATCTTACATTTCATAAACATAGCAATACATTTTTAACAACCAGCATATATAATTTACACAACAACATTAGAACAAACCAAATCTCAAACATCTAAAACAAAAAGTCACCACGAAGACCATAAAAAATCCAGAGTCAGTGGCCAAAACTGGTATACCCAACCAACAGCAGAACCCTTTTACAGTATGTGGTTACAACATCCCAAAGACCATCACTTATTAATTCATATTAAATGCGCTAGATGTCAAGAAAATGTTAGCCCAATAATATGGCTAGAATAAGGTACATACATTTCATAATTGCACTAATTAAATTTCAGCTGATTTCTCAGCAATATCTGAATATCAATACATAATAGGGATTGTTACACAATGGGGCTTTGCCTATTAAATATTTTCTTGATGATAACTGCTCCTTAAATGGTTCGAAGTCACATAAAGTAGGTTCTGCTCTTGATTGGTAAACCACTCCTCATACAAGGAAATTGCCTCTGTCCAACTCCAATTTACAAATTTGTGGATGAAAAGATCAACTATAATTCAATCCTGAATTGTATACAGAAATGCCAATATAAGCATTACGCAATCAGATATTCAATCCATTTAATTAAGAAATAAACACCCAATTAAAGACTTCATTGACTCAGGGGTAATATTACAATTACACATATTACAATATTACATAAAACATTTTGTGACTCCAGGAGATTCCAGCAGTGAGCATTTCCACCTTGGTTTCTGTTTTACCCCTCTAGTTGAGGGAAATAGCAGGGTACGCATCCCTTATCCTTTTTGGGGGGAAGGGGTGGGGGTAAATACTTATGTCAAATCTTATTACTCCCCTTAATCCTGTTGGGGAGATTTCACCTCACTTCCTGTCTCAATGACAGCAGTAGAGATGAGAACATTTCCGCAAAGTTTGATGGTTCTAAAAAATTAGTGAACCTCCAAAATTTGGAATTTCTGAACCCAATGTCCCAATTAATTCAACAGTTATCCTGAAAAGGGCTCCAAAGAGGGTGAATTACAGATTGGCAAATGTTGCAAGCCCTGTCTGATGAAGAGATAGGGCCAAAAAAACAGTATGAGCCAGTGGCGGCCTGTCCATTAGGGATACCGGAGTGCCGCCCCCTCTATCCACGGCTGCCACCCCCATACTCTATCTACCGTCGCTATTCCGACAGGACACCACCACCCCCTATTCATGCATCCACCCCTTCAGGACGCCAGGCATGTAAATTACAGTGGCGGAGTGTTTTTTTAAGCACCTGATTAGAGCCAGAGGCTCTAATAAGCTTCAAAGTAGGAAGGGCTCTTGGCGCAGAGCATTGGGCCAGGAGCCCACCCAGGTGTTACAACAGTGAATGAATATTCGCTATTGAAACACTGATCTTCAATTTGGCCAATCAGAGGCAGATCTGTGACCCATTTTTCTGATTGGTAGAAAAGAGAAGAGTCCCAATTGGCCACCTAGAAGGAGGGAGGAAACGGAAGCTGCCGTGATGCCCGTGGAGAGCAGGGGAAGGGAGAGCTGTCTCTGCCACTGAGCAAGAGAAGCTGCCAGTGAAGCCCAGGAGAAACACTGCCCACCATAGATGGGGTAAGTGCACCAGATCCCCCCAATCGACTGCCAATCGTCTGGGGGACGGAGGTGTTACTGTTTGCTGCCTTACCCCTCCAAAAAAATTACCACCATCACTGGTATGAGCTATTTCCTTTCAAAATGTTAACAGAGATACAAAGACAGAAGGGTGGGAGTCAGAACCTGGCCGTCAAGCTAAGGGAATAGTCAGAATAAGAAACAAGTGAAAGTCTCCAAAGTTGTGATAGTCAAAATATAAATCCTGATAAAAGTTCTATCCCTTCCTCACTCTTCATAGTTCGGTTTAAATGTTATGGGGAACCACTAGGCAGACCATAATATTCTAGTTTTTAAATAGCTGCAGCCGGAACTCAAAGCTGGAAACCCCAAAATTGTGAAAAAGCAAACTTGTTACCAATGCTCCAGAGACATTATACTACTTAACAGTTGTTCCACAAAAAACAAATATAATTTTGGCCTTTCATTTGTCCAAACCCAACTTTGCCCTTTGTCAAGTTACAGATGCAGGTTTTAAAATGTGAAAAAAATGAAAGTAAAGGTGGATACGTGACTGAATAATGTCAGACCTAGAACTGGTCACTTACCGTTTTCTGTGTGCTCATGTTCGGTGTCCGTGAGGGTCAAGTTGGAGTTGGCTCTGCTAGATAGACAAGAGCTTCGGCCAGACTTGGTGTTCCGTGCCCACAGTCTGACTGGGTGCTCCGGAGATAATACTCCATCTGCTTCATTGTCTGCATCATTATCACCAGACATTGAATAACAATGTGGCAAGCTAATATCGGTCCGGTACAGTGTCCCGTGTGGAGGAGTAACTTCACCAAGACCCAGTTCATGCAATGTGAAGCTGCCACCTATAACACAGCAAAAAGTATAGTTTTATGAAAACACTTGTAAAATATATTAAATATGCAGCAACAAATGAAAAATGATATAGATGGACTACAGTGAATAAAACAGACTGTACTCTCAGTAATACTACTAGTCTTTAATTAATGGATGTTACATTTTTTAGTGATGTTATTGGTTTTCCAATAAATGGATAAGCTAAATTCTCACTTATATCACAAGTTTCTAGTGAATAAATAGGCTGCATTCTCTGTAATGTCATTGATCTGTAGTGAATGGATAGGCTATATTCTTAGTAATGTCATTGCTCTTTGGTGAATGGATAAGCTGCAATACCTGTGATTTCATTGGTCTCTAGTGGATGGAAAGGCTGCATTCTCAGTAATGCCACTAGTTTCCGGTGAACAGGCTGCATTATCAGTGAAGTCACTGGTTTCTATTTAAAATGATAGGCTGAAACCTAAGTGATGTCATTGGTATCTAGAAAATGGATAGGCTGCATTTCGGTGATCTTATTGGCCTCTAGTGAATGGATAGGCTGTCTTCTCGGCAATGTCACTGGTCTTTAGTGAATGGATAGGCTGCTATCTCAATGATGTCACTGGTCCTTGTGAATCAATAGGATGCATATTGAGTGATGTCATTGGTCTTTGGTGAATGAATAGGCTGAATGCCCAGGTGATGTCACTAGTCTCCGGTGAATTGATAGGCTGCATTCTCAGTGATGTCACTAGTCTCTGGCGAATTGATAGGCTGCATTCTCAGTGATGTCACTAGTCTCTGGCGAATTGATAGGCTGCATTCTCAGTGATGTCACTAGTCTCTGGCGAATTGATAGGCTGCATTCTCAGTGATTTCACTGGTCTCTAGCTAATCAATAGGCTACATTCTCAGTAATATTGTTGGTCTATGGTGAATGGATAGGATGCATTGCCAGTGATGTCACTGGTCTCTAGTGAATAGATAGGCTGCATTGTCAGTGATGTCACTGGTCTCTGGTAAATAGATAGCCTGCATTGTCAGTGATGTCACTGGTCTCTAGTGAATAGATATGGATGCATTCCTAGCGATTTAATTGGTTGGTCACTAATGAATGGATAGGCAAAGCTCTCATCGAGATCTGTGATCATCTCCCACAGTTCTGTACAGCTTTGGTATATCTAATCTTGCTATGGTATAATAAAGCCGATATTGATGTGTAGCCCCTAACCCAATGTAGCTTGATTTAGTCACCAGCATATGCATTACGATGCGGTTGTTTGAGTTGTAAGGGTACAAAATGTGGCAACCCCATTTTGAGGTTGAAATTAAGAAGGTTTCAGAGCCAGAAGATCAGATGAATCATGAAAGTTTCTCAGCATGGCAAAGTTGGAACATCTAACTGGTTCAATCACATCTTGCACTTCACACCTTTTTTAATTAAGCCGGGCAGGTTGTGTTTCCTGACAAGCATGACAGGCAGAGAAACTTAGGCTTTCACACCTCCTAACTTCAGCAGCCAAGCCTCGTACTAAAAAGCTGCCAGTGATAATTGCACCCAGACAAAAAGCTCCTTGCTTTGACAAAACGCTGCACTGCTCAGCTTCAAATGTTCGCCTAAAGTTTTTAAAGATGAATCAACTTGATTTACAGAGAAGTGGTCATTTGCACTGTTTCTTTCAACAGCAGGTCCTACTCTTTCTTTCTTTTTTTTTTGCTTGGCAGAGGTGCCAGAGATGAATGTGGTGATGGATTTCAAAATAAATTCAACAGCATTTTTTCCTAGGACGTTCACACTAATAGGCTTTTCATTTTTGGGGTGTTAAAGCGGAAAGTTCAAAGTAGTTTTTCTTAGTGCCTGCTTCTCAGCCAAAACAAAACGGGGATTATTCGCAGAGACTGGCACGGTGGTGTGGTGGCTACGTCAGGTGTGAGGAACACAGATTCTCCCAGGCCACAAGAGCTGGATTTGGGCTTTTATCCAAACTGCTTAAGGAACGGGGGGGGGGGGGGGGGGCAGGGAGAGTGCAAATCAGTTTTGATTTTCAGACATTTGCGAGGATTCTTCTATGACCTGAATGGGTGCAAACTTCACAATGTTTACCAAATGGGGGAAAACTAACCCTCAAAGGATAACTAAACCCAAAAACAAAAATACAATATGGTGCAGCTTAGAGTCCTTAGATGTGGTAGATGTATCAGTTTACCTTTTTTTATTTTTTAAGTTTTTTTCAATTTAAGAACATTTTCTGAAAAATACAGAAATTATCTGTTGATCCTGCCAGAAATGCCATGACCTGTGAACTTCAACGAAGAATAACTTCCTTCCTTTCTGTCTTCTGTAAACTACTAATTGCCCTCATGTGATGGCCCCATGTAATGGAGATGAAGAGATTTGGACATGTTTGGAGTTCATAGCAGGAGAACAGCCTAGGGCAGTGTTGGAGAACCTTGGCACCCCAGATGTTTTGGAACTACATTTCCCATGATGCTCAACTACACTGCAGAGTGCATGAGCATCATGGGAAATGTAGTTCCAAAACATCTGGGGTGCCAAGGTTCGCCATCACTGACCTAGGGTGACAACTCTGGTTCCTACCATAGATACAGTAGAGGAGTGACATAGCCACTCAGAGACAGGAAGTGTGTTCTTTGCAGGATTTCCAGATGAAAAAAAAAGATAAAGACGCTTGAAAAAAAAAAAAAATGCAGCCACCAAGAACTTGCAATTTGCAATATGTTATATTTTGGTTTTGGGTTTAGATACACTTTAACTATGGACAGCACTCGAACAACACTAGATTATAGGAGGAAATCTCTATAATTATCTCATCTCCAGTCCTTTCCTTCCACGATCATGCCCTACCATACAGGCATCTATAGATGCATAGCTTATCCTTCGAGCACAAATGTTCTCTCAACACAAACCACACTGAGATTCTCACTCTCAGCTCTCTCACTTCTCATACCGGGTATTTCCCCTCGCTAATTGGCAATCTAGTAGAACTTTATTGTTGGAAGACCTACATGTGGGCCCTGCACTGAAAACATTCAGAACTCTTCAACTGGAATATTCTATTCCCTAATCTGAACACTGCAGATATCTCCAAATCTCGCATCTACTGAAACAGTCCAGTGAATGTAATCTTATTGATTCAATGTAATTACCCAGGTAATTATTATTGTGGAGGTTGAAAAGTTACTCCTTCACTATACATATTTAAATATAAAAATTGGCCCTCTTTTCATTTCTAGGGGCCAACATATCTCCTTTTTTCCATTATTTATTGATCTATATTTATTTTTATTCCTCTCTGCAGACCCCAAATAGGCGACATATATCTCTTCTAATTTTGTGACCTCACCTTTAAGTGATTACAGATCCTATGTGGTATCTTCAACTTGTTGACTGATACCATGGATATTGGTTGTTGACATATGGAGCATCTGGCAACTTTGGTGAGATACTAAGTATAATTGTATTTATTCCATAGTTCAATATCAGATTTACTATATGCATTCATTAAATATTTGAAGAATATTAGATTTCACTGTATTTTCTACCCCTTTGGATTATTGTAAAATCATTGTTACTTTATGCATCAATTTACTGTAACATTCATGTTTTATTATTTTAGTGCTAATTTTCTGGCTGCTCAATCAGTTTTCCTGAAGAAGCCCAACCCGGGCGAAACATGTTGAACGATTGCAGCTTTTTTCTTCATTTTCCCTGTATGGTGAATGGAAATCTTGGTTAACTCTGCTAATACGTTTGTCTATGCACCGATAAGTGCTAAATCACTGTTTTTATGAATGTTCAATTTATATATTTTTGCATAACATGAATAAAATTATATTATTTTATTTTTAAATTTTTTGTGAATATCTTGATTTGATACCGTAAAAGTCCCAGGGGTTGGTGACTCCCCAGCCCCTTTTTTGGCCCCTTTTTCTTTTCCAGAATCTGGTATCTCACCCCACATCGTATATCCAAATTTGCCCCAGGTGTTTCTCTCTTGTGCTGGAGAAATTGTGGGGACCCGAGTACCTTAATAAGTCTTCTATGGTCTTGTCCTAATATAACCCAATACTGGAATCTAGTATTTAACCTCATAACGCAGGTCCTAAGACTCAAAATGGAGCCAACACCGGGCATGGCACTATTATCCCTGGGTGTGTTTCCTCCTTTGAGGAAACTGACTTCCCACATCCTTTTAGCAGCCCTACTTAATCTGGCACTGGAAAGACACCAAGACCCCTAATATACAGAAAGCCATCCAAATAATCATTACACTCATGGTACTTATGAACAACTTTTTGCATCTAGTGCTGGTAGATACTCAATTATTGACAAGATCTGGATTCCTTGGAAAAAGTGGCATAATACAGTCTCTAGTTCTTGACCCAACCCCAATTTTTTTATTTATTTTTTGATAACTATCAGCAAAAACTTGCCTATAGTACCTAACTGCATTCCTTAGTGTTATTTTTTATTTTTTGTATTATTCCTACGTCACTTTATCTTTACAGTTATTAATGTTCGCACCGTATCTTACAGTATTTTCTTTAACTTTGAAAGTTCATTGACATACTAGCTTGCAGGAAAAATTCATACACTAGCCCCTCGGGATGTATGTGAGTCTAAAGAAAACATCTGTTAGGCTGCTTTCACACTGGGGCGGTATTCAGGCGTTACAGCGCTATAAATAGCGCCTGTGTAACGCCTGAAAAAAACCGGCCCCTTTAACTCCAGTGTGAAAGCCGGAGGGCTTTCACACTGGAGCGATGCGCTGGCAGGACGGTGAAAAAAGTCCTGCCAGCCGCATCTTTGCAGCGGTGAAGGAGCGGTGTATTCACCGCTCCTATACCGCTGCTACCCATTGAAATCAATGGGACACCGCGGCAATACCGCCGGCAAAGCGCCGCTGCAGCGGCGCTTTGCGGGCGGGTTTAACCCCTTTTCGGCCGCTAGCGGGGGTTAAAACCACCCCGCTAGCGCCCGCGCACCGCCGCTAAAACGACGGTAAAGCGCCGCTAAAAATAGCGGCGCTTTACCGCCGACGCTGCTCTCGCCCCAGTGTGAAAGCAGCCTTATAGATAGTCATTGAATCTGGTACATTCACTGCACTAGATACCTTTTTTTAATGTAATTTTTGGTCCAAAAGTTTACTGCAATATCCATGTGTCATGTACGCTCTTCTTTGAATTTGCAAAAACCTAAGAAAAACTTATTGAAATAGATACACTTCAACATCCAACAGCAGGTGAACCGGGTGCCCGAATATGGCTGTGCAGAACATTCGGCACCAAAGGTAGATACAGGGGGATATTTAGGAAAGGCAAATCTACTTTAAGGCTGGATTCACATCTATGCTGTTTCAGTGCTTTTTGCATTTTGCAGATTTGCACTACAGAACGTGTTCCATAGGAAACCATGTTAAATGGACTGTGATGCAAATCTGCAAAATGCAAAAAGCACTAAAACTGCATAGATGTGAATCCAGCCTGAAAGTGCACTTGGAAGTGTAGTCGCTGTAAATCTGAGGGGTAGATCTGAAATGGGGGGAGGTCATTGGAAGTTCAACATGGCACCTCATGGCAAAGAACTCTCTGAGGATCTGAAAAAGTAAAGTAATTGTTGCTCTAATTAAAGATGGCCTAGGCTATAAGAAGATTGCCAAGACCCTGAAACTGATCTTCAGCACGATGGCCAAGACCATACAGGGGTTTAACAGGACAGGTTCCACTCAGAACAGGCCTCACCATGGTAGATAAAAGAAGTTGAGTGCACATGCTCAGCATCATATCCAGAGGCTGTCTTTGGGAAGAAGATGTGCTGCCAGCATTGTTGCAGAGGTTGAAGGGGTGGGCGGGTCAGCTTGTCAGTGTTTAGACCATAGGCCGCACACTGCATCAAATTGGTCTGCATGGCTGTCATCCCAGAAGGAAGCCTCTTCTAAAGATGATGCACAAGAAAGCCCGCAAACAGTTTGCTGAAGACAAGCAGACTATAGACATGAATTACCGGAGCCATGTCCTGTGGTCTGATGAGACTAAGATAAACTTATTTGGTTCAGATGGTGTCAAGCGTGTGTGGTGGTAACCAGGTGAGGAGTACAAAGACAAGTGTGTCTTGCCTACAGTCAAGCATGGTGGTGGGAGTGTCATGGTCTGCGGCTGCATGAGTGCTGCCGGCACTGGGGAGCTACAGTTCATTGAGGGAACCATGAATGCCAACATGTACTGTGACATACTGAAGCAGAGCATGATCCCTTCCCTTCAGAGACTGGGCCACAGGGCAGTATTCCAACATGATAACGACCTCAAACACACCTCCAAGACGAACACTGCCTTGCTAAAGAAGCTGAGGGTAAAGGTGATGGACTGGCCAAGCATGTCTCCAGACCTAAACCCTATTGAGCATCTGTGGGACATCCTCAAAACGGAAGGTGGAGAAGTGCAAGGTCTCTAACATCCACCAGCTTCGTAATGTCATCATGGAGGAGGGGAAGAGGACTCCAGTGGCAACCTGTGAAGCTCTGATGAACTCCATGCCCAAGAGGGTTAAGGCAATGCTGTAAAATAATGGTGACCACACAAAATATTGACACTTTGGGCCTAATTTGGATATTTTCACTTAGGGGTGTACTCACGTTTGTTGCCAGGGGTTTAGACATTAATGGCTGTGTGTTGAGTTATTTTGAGCGGACGGCAAATGTACACTGTTATACAAACTGTACACTCACTACTTTACATTGTAGCAAAGTGTCATTTCTTCAGTGTTGTCACATGAAAAGATATAATAAAATATTTACAAAAATGTGAGGGTCGGGGTGTACTCACTTTTGTGAGATACTGTAGGTTTCTATAGGCAGGCTGTGACATCCAAATAAAGTCAGGCTTCTTGTGTGCCTGCAATCTACTTGGCATGGCCAGTTGTCTATTTTAGTATGGCGGTCTTCTTTGCCGATCAACAGTGGCGGGACCAGTGTAGAGGTTCAGCCAAGTGGCTAAATACAAATATGAAATGCATACTGTAAATGGGAGCTCTCTAAGATTTTGTATTTATTTTCTTTAAATTCTGAGATATACACAGCCCTGCCACACAGCACAGCCAGGCTGGTGACATGACCTTTCTTTACTAGGGTTAGGCAATATTGCTGTTCAGCTCCCTGCTCCATGGATGTGATTGGTCCGTGCTGAACACTCCCCTTTTTGCTCTGCTCTCTACTCCTGTCAGCATTTTTTTGTTAACATGTGCCAGCAGCACACCCCTTTCTGCTGTACAGGGGATTGCAAAAGGCTAATACCATATCTATTAAAAAAAAAAATACACTGCATTAATTGATAATCCAATAGCCTATTCTCAGCTATTCCTTAGTAATTTAATTTCCGTTACAAGGTCACAGGTTCTCTTTACAATTCTTCAGCTGCAGCAGAAGAAGCGATCCATCAGGACAGGAGTTAAAACACCGCCCTGTCTCTGTCAAAACACATCTCTCTGTTCTCAGGGTAAGTGATCTCCGCCAGAGCCGCGGCTCATAAATTATGAAGAGACACCGCTGCTACAATTAAGTCAAATCAAATGTATTTGCAATAGGCAGCATGACATACATTGATTTCCATATCTCATGCGCCATGTCGCTTTTTAAAGTGGAATAATTCCAGCATGTCAATAAGAGAAAGATAGAAAATATTGAATAGTCTTAAAAGGCCTCCCCAGCTGAACAGCTAGAGATGCGGCTGACAGAAATACACAGACTCTGTTTTATCCACCAGATGATTTGTCAAGTGATGTAGCAACATAGACACACGTTTTTATGCACAGTCTCCTGATGAGCTATGTCGTTACGTGGCATCAAAAGGTGGCAACGCTATTCGGTACCTTGGAAAGAAGAAAGAAATGGCTGCACATCCAGAACGTCCAATTGCCTTTTATTTTGATTCACAAAGATAACACCAAAGACACCAAACTTTGGTCCCGTAGATGCGTTTCACAAATACATCTTGTGCTTAATCATTACGTAATGATTAAGCACAAGATGTATGTGTGAAAAGCATCTATGTGACAACAGTTTGGTGTCTTTGGTGTTATCTTTGTGAATCAAAATAAAAGGCAATTGGACGTTCTGGATGTGGAGGTGGGCCGGGGCTAGAACTCTGCAAGATACTCCAATCAGCCTTATCTTTATACACCTGGAGCAGCGGTTCTTTTTCTTGTATACTATTCAGTACCTACAACTCTCTACAACTCAACTCCTTTGCCTCCTGCCTGCATGTGGCCCACGGGGGAGAAATGTAGTTATAAACACCAGGTGACAGAATGGTCTTCTATCAGTCTTTGAATGCTCTGGTACCCATTTCTCTAACACAGTGTAGGCAGGTGTAGGTTGACTTCCCTACACAGGGAATTTGTTCATAAACGACCTGGAGGATGGGGTAAACAGTTCAATCTCTGTATTTGCTGACAATACTAAGCTAAGCAGGGCAAAAACTTCCCCACAGGATGTGGAAACCTTGCAAAAAGATCTGAACAAATTTATGGGGTGGGCAACTACATGGCAAATGAGGTTCACCAGTTTGAGACCCCTGGCCTAGCGTGAAGGAGAAGTTCCAGAGGGGAAGGGAAAGTATAGGGACTGCTCACTAGTGCTGAAATAGCGAATTTTCCAGTATAATAGTTCTTCTACGCTTACTGCATATCAGCCTCCTCCTGTGCCAGGTGCTGTCTGTCTCCATGCATCGCTTCCTGCAAGTGCCATATAATAATCTGCGAGTGTTTCGGTCAGTTCTTGCTCGTAACAATACATTTTCCCACACTCTGTGTTCCGTTCCATCCCCCGAGGATGCCTACCACCTGTCCTCCCTCTCGCCTAGAAGGGTGTAAGGGTTAGGTCTCCATTGTGACCACATTGCAGAGCACTTTACCTTTACCAGTCACTGTTCAAGGACATTTTATGGGCATTGCTGGTACTTTGGTTCCCACAGAACTTAAAGTGTTTCCAAAGCCTGAAGGTTTGTTTACCTTAATGCATTCTATACATTAAAAACCTACTCTGCTGCAGGATCAACCCTCCAGCTCCTCCTTATTCTTACCTGAGCCTGATCTGATCCAATGACGTGCACGAGAGCAGCGGCTCCTGTCGCTGTTTCCCTCCTCAATGGGCAGATTGATAGCAGCCATTGGAGCCGTTGACTTCTACTGCTGTCAATCAAATGCTGTGACAAGGGAGCAGGGGGCGGGGCCGAGTTGCACTGTCTGTGTCAATAGATGCAGACAGGGCTGCTCAGCAACGAGGCCTGCATGGGTACCCCCATGGAAAGAGGTTATCCATGGGGGCACACGCCAAAGAGGAGGGGCTTGGACCGCCTGCGGGAGACCCCAGAAAAGGAGGATCGATGCTTCTCTGTGCAAACCCATTTCACAGAGTAGGTAAGTATACATGTTTGTTATTTTAATAATAAAAACAAAAAAATAAACGTTTAACGTTACGTTAAGCCCCAGAATCAGAAGCACCAGATTATTAGACCTTAACAAGAAGCCCTTCCTAATGAAGTTGAGCTATGGACTGGAGAGGTCAAGATGGGCAGCCAAGTGTTTAACTACCTGTCACCCACGTTATAGCCGAAAGACGGCTGCAGCATGGGCCTTAATTGCCGGGAGGGCGTCCGGGTCGCACGCTCTGTGATCACTGAGTCTTTGAGACTCGGCTGATCTCAGACTCGAGTAAGGGGTCGATCCCGGCCCCTTATCACGTGATCAGCTGTCAGCCAATGACAGCTGATCACATGATGTAAACAGAAGCTTGGTAATCAGTATTTTTTTCCCTCACTCAGAAAGCCACAGCTGTGCCCACCAGTGTCACCTGCCAGTGCCCACTGTGCCACCCACCAGTGCCACCTATCATTACCCACCAGTGCCAGCTACCAGTTCCCACAGTGCCACCCATCAATGCCCACCAGTGCTGCCAATCAATGCCCACCAGTGCTGCCAATCAATTAGACCAGTGTCTAATAATCAGTGCCACAGATCAGTGCTGCCTATCAGTGTCACCTACCAGTGCCTACCAGTGATAAGCAATGCCCTTCAGTGCCACCTATCAGTGCCCTTCATTGCCATCCATCAGTGTCAACCATCAGTGCTCATCAGTGCCACCTCTCAGTGCCACCTATCAGTGTGCCTCATCAATGCCACCTATTAGTGCCACCTTATTAGTGCCCATCAGTGTCGCCTGTCATTGCCCACTAGTGCCGCCTATCAGTGCCCATCAGCGCAGCCTATCAGAGCTCATCAGTGAAGGATAAAAATTGCCTGTTTTCAAAATGTTATAACAAACTATGAAACAGTTTTTTGGGGGGCTTTTTTCAAAATTTCGGTCCCTCAGCTATGTGGTCCCTCTCTCTAGCTCTACATTCCTTGAAGTTAAAGTTTTCCCATTGGGTTCTAATAATATGTTTACTAAATCTGTTTCATCCTCTCCTGAACCAAACATGATAAGGTTCACAGTGAACAAAAGGGGCATCAATCATACCTCCACCCCAAAATTGACTTGAAAAAAAAATGTAGAAAGCCATGCAGCTCCGGGGATTTTTTTAAGAGGTCAATTTGCAAGACTACCACAGATATATAAAAAAAATAGATACTTTATTGTAGACCATGGTTAAAACCAAATTAAAAACTAAAAGATGCACTATTACAAAACATATGCATTAAAGATATCACTAGTTTATACATCAGTACAAATTGCTCCATACAAACATATGATAAAGTTTGGGAGGTTCACATCCAGTGGCGTATCTAGAACCTTCAGGGCCCCCATGCAAGAAACCATGAAGGGCCCCCCTGGTCCCCGGACAGGGCCTTTTTCTCCTTGCCTGGTGGCGGAACAACAGAGCTCGGTCGCAAGTGGGTGGCTGCATGTAAAGGAACCGATTTCTCCATTTCCCCCCGCTTCTCCTACTCTCCTTCCCGCAGGCATTTGGCGGCTGCAGGAGGAAAATGGGGAGACCAGTTCCTCTATGCCAGTGTTTCTCAATCTCTTTGCAGTCAGGGCACCCTTGAAGTATACCCCTAGGTGAATGGGGCTGCACTGCAACCACCCTGCAACTGTGTGCATTGCATGCAATTGCAGCATAGTGATAATGCATTTAAGGGTTAAAACAGGCGGTCAGGAGGAAAAATATTGCCTCTTTACCGGCTGTCAAATGACTCTGAAAAGCCGTCTGAGCATGGATCGCTTTTCAGAGGAACAACATTTTTTTGCTGATACTATGAACAAGCAAGAAAAAAAAAATCAATTCTGATTATTCAGATATAGTGTGTCAGGATTAAACATGCATACATAAAATGTGCATACATACATGTAAACACACACACACATTATATATATATATATATATATATATATATATATATATATATATATATATATATATATATATAAACACACACACATATATTGTATGTATATATATATATATATATATATATATATATATATATATATATATATATATGTATATATATATATATAAATGCACATATGCACACACATATAAACACATGCACGCGCACACATACACACATAAACGCATGGGGCCATGGCGACCTCATCGACCCCTATACTTCTGCCATTGCTCACATCCGTAAACTGAGGAACACTGTAATCTCTACGCATTTCGTGTAGCAAGGTCCACATTATCAGGAGTTTGATCTTACTATCTTTTAGTTTTAACCATTGTCTATAATAAAGTATCTATTTTATTTTTTATATATCTGTGGTAACCTTGGACATTGACTTCCCAAAAAAAAATCCCCGGGGCTACAAGGCTTTCTGCATTTTTTGCAACATTCACTGTGTAAAGCAAACATGGAGGTTGATTTACTAAAACTGCAGCGTGCAAAATCTGGTGCAGCTGTGCATAGAAACCAATCAGCTTCCAGGTTTTTTTGTCAAAGTTCAACTGAACAACCTGAAGTTAGAAGCTGATTGGCTACCGTGAACAGCTGCACCAGATTTTGCACCCTCCAGTTTTAGTAAATCAACCCCATTGCGTGTCTTCCATCATATCCCTGTACAGAGAGGCCATGGGGGAGATTTACTAAAACTGGTGAACATAGAATCTGGTACAGCTGTGCATAGTAATCATTCAGCCTGCAGCTTTAGCTTGTTTACTTAAAGCGGAGCTCCACCCTAAAGTGGAGCTTCCGCTCATTGGAATCCTCCCCCCCTCCGGCGCCACAATTGGACCCTTTCAGGGGGGAGGGGGGTGCAGGTACCTGTACAGTACAGGTATCTGCACCCACTTCCGGCATAGATATCTGCAGAATATACGCCCCTTTCCGCAGAATCTACGCCCCTTTCCGAAGGTCCCCCGCTGTCTGCTGGGAAACACACGGATCCCAGAGACAGCGGGGGCCATCCTTATTGCGCAGCGCGACTCGCGCATGCGCAGTAGGGAACCGGGAAATGAAGCCGTAAGGCTTCACTTGCTGATTCCCATACTGAAGATGGCGGCAGCAGCACCCGAGAGCTGATCGAGAGATCGGCTTCGGGTGCCGACATCGCGGGCGCGCTGGGCGGGTAAGTGTCCTTATTTTAAAAGTCAGCAGCTGCAGTATTTGTAGCTGCTGGCTTTTAAAAAAAAAAAAAAACTCCCACTTTAAGCTTAAACAATGAACCCATGTTCACATCGGGCTGTTCGGCATGCGATTTGACATGTCAAATTGCATGCTAAGACGACGGCCATTGCCGGCAATGACACCGCCGGTGCGACGACGACTTTGCGGTGCAGCACTGATTCCCAAAAATAGTTCCTCTACTACTTTTGGTGACTTCGGCAGCCATTTTGAATAGACATCTGTACAGGAACCTGCACAAATCTCTGCCAAATCGCCCCCCATAGACAGACTGCATTGCCCGTTTGAAATTGTGCGAGTTCAGCTGAATTCTAAACAGTCAGTTTGAACCTGGGCTAAAACCACGTGCTGATTGGTTACTATGCGCAGCTGTACCAGATTCTGTGTGCACCAGTTTTAGTAAATCTCCCCATGTGTGTTGTGGCGTGCTGCAGTGCAGGTCCATTGATGTCTACTCTACTTGTGCAGCCATTCTTATTGAGTAGAAGGGCAGATCTACCCAAAAGGGGCAAAAAACACAACTGGAACTGGGCAGCGGGTCTAGCCCCCTAACCACTATAGCCAAACCTAGAAATCCTTGGCTGAAGTTTAACATTAATGAATGCATCTGTAAAGGTTTCAGGGAACTGTTTTAAAAATAAATATTTTTAATAATGGTTGAATAGCGAAGAATGATATTTTCCTGCACACAGCTGTCTTCCTGTCTTGTAATCCTCAAAAAAATAACAGCTGTTTTCATGCCACCACTTGCCAAAAATGTTACCGTGGAGAAATAAACCCAAGAAGTCCTAAAAAAAGAAAATACCTCATTTTTATGCAGGTGAATACACTTGGATACAAAACTTGGAATGTTATTACACTCTCAAATGATGCAAATTTTTCCATTTCAGTTTTAGAATGAAAAAATAGTTTTTTAGTGAATTTCAAATACATTTTTTGTGAAAGTTTAATAGTTTATAAACTGATTTTTTTGTATCCCTTATAAAGGCCTTCTCGGGATACCCCCCTCCTAAGCATTTCCGCAAAGAACCCACAACTCTCTAACACCTTTCTATTGTAGCGCCACCCCCACAGGAGACCCTGTGTTTTTTGGGCTCTCTGTCCGTCTCTGAGCCCTGGGCAGAACACCACCTCTGCTAACAGCACCAAAGTACCTTGACTAAGTAGTTTCTTGGCTGTGTCATAAAGGAAGAACACGCACACACTGGTATAATAAATGCATAGATGGTGTAGCACCCTCTAGTGCAGGAATATGCAATTAGCGGACCTCCAGCTGTTGCAAAACTACAAGTCCCATGAGGCATAGGAAGACTCTGACAGCCACAAGCATGACACCCAGAGTCAGAGGCATGATGGCATTTGTAGTTTTGCAACAGCTGGAGGTCCGCTAATTGCACATCCCTGCTCTACTGTATGCTACTAGTAGTGAGAGTAAGGCCCCTTTCACACTGGGGCGGGGGCAGTGTCGGTGGTAAAGCAGCGCTATTTTTAGTGCCGCTTTACCGTTGTTTTAGTGGGGATATTTGGCAACTAGTGGGGCAGTTTTAACCCCCGCTAGCGGCCGAGAAAGGGTTAAAGACCACCGCAAAGTGCTGCTACAGCAGCGCTATGCCAGTGGTATAGCCGCGCTGCCCCATTGATTTCAATGGGCAGGAGCGGTGAAGGAGCGGTGCATACACCGCTCCTTCACCGTTCCAAAGATGCTGCTAGCAGCACTTTTTTTTAGTATCCTGCCAGCGCACTGCTCCAGTGTGAAAGCCCTTGAGGCTTTCACATTGGAGAGACGGCAGTGGCTGTTTCAGGGCGCTTTGCAGGCACTATTTTTTATGCTGTAGCACTTGCAAAGCACCCCAGTGTGAAAGGGGTCTAAGTCAAAGCATTTCTGGCTCTGGGATAAACCTAAGTCATTACATCTGGGACAGGGTTATTAAAGGCCAGGGCTGGATGACTCATCCTGGCAGCTCTCTGTTGCCTAACCCATTGGAGAATGTTCTGGAGCTTGTGGGTGGAGGTTAGGAGGGGCTGCCCTCAATATTTATTGGCCCTCAGCCAATCCCCAGAGGTGGATCTGGCAGGGGACTGAGATGGGGACCCGAAAATCAGCCACTCCTATGGGGGGGGGGGGGGAGGGGCAGTGCTACACTTGTTTCAAGGTCAACGAATAGTAGGCAAAGAAACAGCTAACCAAATGTATCACTAAGCAAGGTAATACAGC
This sequence comes from Lithobates pipiens, assembly GCF_037356315.1. NCBI lineage: Eukaryota > Metazoa > Chordata > Amphibia > Anura > Ranidae > Lithobates > Lithobates pipiens. The sequence continues at coordinate 28,315,403 of NW_027507785.1, forward strand.
AAAGGGAGAATACAGCACAGTACAATGTCACACCCACCCATCCCGCAGGACTGAAGATGTAAACAATAACGTTCGGACAAGAGATTTTCCCCAAATGAGTAAAAGAAGGTAACCAAACGCAAGGCTGCCTCACCTGTAAGCCTTCAGGCAGAGGAGACTAATGCCCCGTACACACGAGAGGGATTAAGTCTGACAGACTTCCGACGGAGTTCTAGCGGAGTTCCGCCGGAGTTCTGGCGGACTTTTCGACCGAACGGACTTGACCACACACCATCACACCAAACTCCGACGGAGTCGAACGTGATGACGTACGACTGGATTCGACGTAGGAAGTTCATAGACAGTAGCCAATAGCTGCCCTAGCGTCGGTTTTAGTCCGTCGGAGTAGCACACACACGAGCGAATTTTTCGAAGGGGACCGGGTCCGGCGGAGTTCCGTCGGGAAAATTTGAAGCATGCTTCATTTCTAAAGTCCGTCAGACTTTTGCGAAGCTAAAGTCCGTTGCAGCCCACACACGAGCGGATAGTCCGCCGGACTCAGTCCGTCGAAGTTTGGATGTCGAAAAGTCCGCTCGTGTGTACGGGGCATAAGGCTCCATACACACTATTAGATTTTCTGCAAATTTTTTTCTTCAGATTTACCAAAACCATGTAGTGCAGGGGCCTGCCTGATTGCATACAAATGGAAACGCTTAAGGTTTTACCTCATATTATCTCATATTATATGGTTTTGGTAAATCTAAAGACAAAAATCTGCAGAAAATCTAATAGCATGTACGGGGTCTAAGTTTAAACTTCAGGAAGTTTGTCAGAGCTGTCCCCCCCCCCCCAACTTAAACTTTGTATTGGGTTCTTCTGCTGGCTTAGTAGGGGCCCGTAGTTGGCATGCAGGGAAGGGTGCAGTCCCTTTAAGATGTTATGAATATAGATTGATTCCTTTTAGTGGTAAAGTAATTTGCAGAGTTCTCCTTAATTTTCAGAAATGGTAGGAAAGGTAACTTTGAGAATGTTGATATGTAGGCAAGAGTCACTCTGGTGGTTAAATTGCTGGTAATAGTCACGTTTAAGAAAATACAAGGGGGAGGGGGAGAGGATTGCAAGATGCATGTCCCTTTAAATGGAAAAGTTGAATACTGCCATCTTGTGGTCAAAATAACGATCTGCATTACAGTGACAATGTACAGTGTTACACTATATTCACCCCAGGACAATCGATAGGAAGTTCCCCAAGTAGGACCCTCCCAGTCTGCAGTCCAGAAAAAAAGAAGATTTGGGACCCAACGCATCATGGGACGGCATATGCCAGCAAGTGTTTAGGGTTTAACATTATTATTTTCATATTGCCTGTAGTGATGTGGTGGATGTATTTGTTGTGATGGTGGTGGAGTAGTTCAGCTTTTATCATTTATATAAAATCTATAGTAAAAATAAACATATATCACTGGGTAAATCCAGAACATTCAGTTTGCAAAGCATGCTGGCTTTCTAATACAAAAACCCAATACTTCCTGCACACCTGTTGTGTAAACCGAATAAGTACTTCTCCTTTGAGGCATTTCGTTTTTTTTTTTTTTATCACAGCAGTTATTATCTGAATCTCCAAATAGCTTCTGCTTTTTCATGTAGCCAACTATTGCAGTAAATATTAAATACCAATATATAATATTTCATATTCAAAACATAAAAAATATTTAAAATCTTTTTATTACCAACCATAAAAAAATAAATAATGCATACAAAATACCAGTTTACATTCCCTCTAAAGACATTCTTTGGGGTCAGTCCACCTAAGACTGGAACTACTGTATATTATGATGTCCTGCCTACAGAAGTCACTAAAAGATATAATGACACTAGACTCAAGTGACACTAGACTCTGCCTATCCTTATATCATTTTTTTGTATAATAACCCTGTAAATTGTGCAGTGAGTAACTTTTTTTAAAGGGCCAGGCCACCCAAATATGTACAACACATTGCCAAAAGTATTGACTTGACTGGCCTACACAAAGTCTTGACTTCAACCCGATAGAACACCTTTGGGATGAATTAGAGTGGAGACTGAGATCCAGACCTTCTCGTCTAACATCAGTGCCTGACCTCACAATTGTGCTTCTGGAAGAATGGTCAAACATTCCCATAGACGCACTCCTAAACCTTATGGGGAGCCTTCCCAGAAGAGTTGAAGCTGTTATAGCTGCAAAGGGTGGGCCAACTCAATATTGAACCCTACAGACTAAGACTGGGATGCCATTAAAGTTCACGTGCGTGTAAAGGCAGGTGTCACAATACTTTTGGCAATATAGTGTTGTAGACCAACTTTTTTCAAACTTTTTAAACAAAAAGGAACCCTTCCAACAATCCTAAAGCTGAAATCTGGGCAGAAACTATTTTATGTGTAATTACTAGTGCTTTCAAACTTTCAGCCAGTATGCTGTCCATTTGTTTCTTCAGTCCATAATCTTAGAGAAAATAAACTATTTAAATCTAAGCCCCTGTACACACGGTCAGAGATTTTGACAACCAAATCTGTCGGACTTTGTCCGTCAGATTTTGTCCGTCGCATCTTGTCTGAAACTGTTGCATACACACGGTCGGACTAAGTTGTCGATAAAAATCCGATCATTCAGAACGTGATGACGTAATTTCGTTACGATGGGACTACGTTCAGGCTAGTAGCCAATAGCTTTGATGTAGGAATTTGATCTGAGCATGCGTGGCACTTTGTCCGATCAAAATTCTCTACACATGATCGGAGTATGTCCGATCGAACCAATTGGTCGGAAAATATTTCCAACAAGTTGGAAAATTGGGTCCGACGGATATTCCGACGGAATCAGTCCGATGCATACCACACACAGTCGGATTATCCGACAACACGGCCTGATAGGACACATTCCGACGGATTCTCCGACCGTGTGTACAAGGCTATAGACTATCTGGTCTATGATATCTAGGTTATAAGACCTGTGGCCACTATGCCATGTATTCCCTTGGCCACAAGTCTTGTCTCTGCCCTCCTGTAGTTCTTTACAGGGAGCAGTGGCACAGTTCCATCCCCCCTCACTGTAGTGGGTGGTTGGGGGAGACTAATGCCGCATACACGACCAGACTTTTCAATGGACTAGGTCTAACGGTCTTCCCGATGGACTTTCAGTGGAGGTCTGATGGACTTTCCAAACAAACGGACTTGCCCACACACGAACAGATTAAGTCCATTAGTTTTGACGGGATGACGTAAGACGGGACTAAACAAGGAAGTTCAGTAGCCAATAGCTGTTCTTGTGTCATATTTGGTCCGTCGGACTAGCATACAGACGAACAGATTTTTCGACCGGACTCGAGTCCTCGGAAAGATTTGAAACATGATTTATTTGTAGGTCCATCAGATTTTTTTCCTTAAAAAACTATCGGACTAGCCCACACACGATCGTATTGTCCGACAGACTTATCCCGTCGGACCTAGTCTGCCGGAAAGTCCGGTCGTGTGTACGTGGCATAAGATTCCTGGTCTGAACCGTCCACCGATGAAGCATCAAAAGAATGACAACCCAGGGGACTCCTGATCTGTCCCGCCTCCTATAAAGGTCATGGGAGGTGGGACAGACTAGGAGTCTCCACCACTCTCTCAGCTCCCCATGCCTTCGATATGCAAGCTATGTAAATGAACACATTCACACATGTTTTCAATGTACCCATCCACATTTACTACAGTTTTCCTTTCTGTGATGGGAAAGGTAGTTTCTATAAACTGTAGAGTGAGAGGGCAGGATCTAACATGATCCTTGCATCTCCACCTCTTTCTAAAGCCAGCAGAAGCTGGCCTATTTTGAATTACATTGATGATGACATGGATATTGTATTACATTTTTCTCCTAAACTGTGAGTATTATATTTATAAACCTAACAGTTTACTGCTTTATACTGGCCTACTAATAGTTGATTTGTGTTGCCATTCTGGAGTTCTCAACCCCTGTTTAAATTAATTTTATATATTGTTAGCTACACCACATTGGTGGTTGTTCAAAATCCCCTTGTGCTAGTGCTCAACAGAATGAGTTCTCCTAAGGCCTCATACACACAATCGGACTTTTTACAAACTTTCCTGTGGATTTCTGTAAAAAAGGGTGTTGCCCATGAACTTGTTAAGCATACACACAATCTGACTTTTTCAGCCAATTTTCACCAAATCACATGTTTTTTCTGCTCTTTACCGCCACCTTTGGTCAACTTCTGTATTGTTGTCTAATCTTTTGCATTGGTTCTGACCATGTGTGTTTGTAAAATCTGATGGTTTTCTGTACACACGATCGGACTTTGCTCCATCGGACTTATGTTGTCGAAAAGTTTGTCAGTTCGCACAGCCAACATTGGTCCAATGAAAACCGAAAAAAGTTTGTCCGATGGAGCATACACACGATCGGATGTTGCCCTAAAAGAGCTAAGTTGCATGTTTGTTGTCAAAAAGTCCAATTGTGTGTAGGAGCCTTTACAGTGTAAAGAATGCCCCATTTTACCAGCTAACATGATCACTGGTGTCCGTGGTTCCTTACCTAAGAGAAGAGAAACTCCACTGGTTCCAAGATGCTGGCTTTGCCAAGCAGAATTGGTACCAGAACCATAAAGGCACTGTCAGTTGGAGGATTAAACCAAAAGCCAAAACCAAAAATATAATATATTGCAACCTACTAGTCCTTGGTGTGGTGGCTGCATTATTTTTTTCATCTGGTAAAAATAACTTATTCCTCCTCCTGTCACTCCACTACTGTGTCTATGGAGGAAGCCATGGTTGTCATCTGCTGCTCCTGATATGGACTACAGACATTTCTATATCTTTCCATCTCCATTTCTTGGGGGCAGAGCAATTGGTAGTTGATGGAAGATCTTGTGCCAGCATTTTTCGCACTCGCTTGATCATGCCTGGGTTTTTGCTTGTTGACGGCCCATCCTCAGACATTTCCTTCCCATTGCAAAAGCGTTTAAACCAATTATAAACACATTTTCTGCTTATGGCTTCAGTCCCGTACACTTGCACCAACATTTCATGCATCTCTATTTTCCCCAATTTGTTGCAGAACTTGACGTCCACTTGTTGCTCCATGACCCTAACTCTTACACTGACTATGTTTGACTGCCCACAGCGGGTCTACCCTGATGGTCACGTGTACTCCACGCTAGGTGGTGCTTCTCAACGTGTCTCTGGATAGCCATGTGCATGCACACGCACCTGGCCCATGTTGCTGTCGAGATATCAGACCATTCACCAAACTTTTTAGACACACCTCATACACACTTTTTAACGGTGTGAGAAAAAGGTAAGATGTTTGAGCTATGCATCCTTTTTTTGTCAATAATTATTTAATTTTTCTTAAATTCATCAACATTTAGGAAATATTTGTTTGATATTATGGGAAATATGAGAGGAGGAGCTGGAACACACAAAAGGTGGAGAGCATCCAAACCCCCAGGTGGACAGGAAATGAGCTGGGAACTATGGTATAAAAATCTAGCTGTTGGGATATCCATTATCCAAGACATACAGTATAAGAGGCCAGGGGCTGACTCAGCGCACCAGATTCTACCTCCACAAAGTGACCTTTTAATCCTTCTGTCCTTTTTGCCTTTACCATCTTGTGCCTCCAAAAAGTCACCAAACTCCAATTACAGGTTTGGATAAATGAATTTTGGCCAGTACCCATGTACTGTGAAAAAAAAACTCTTCCTGTTTCTTTCAATATTTTCATATTTGCAGTTCTTGCTCTTCCATAGTTACATAGTAGGTGAGGTTGAAAAAAATGTACATTCCCCTTGTTCTCCATTCTGCCTGCATGGTGGTTGCAACAGCTCCACCTTATATAGTTACATAGTAGGTGAGGTTGAAAAAAGACAGAAGTCCATCAAGTCCAACCTATGTGTGTGATTATATGTCAGTATTACATTGTATATCCCTATCCTTCAGGTGCTTATCTAATAGTTTTTTGAAACTATCGATGCTCCCCGCTGAAACCACCACCTGTGGAAGGGAATTCCACATCCTTGCCACTCTTACAGCAAAGAACCCTCTACGTAGTTTAAGGTTAAAGTGTGGCCACGTGTCTTGTTAAACTCCCTTCCACAAAAAAGTTTTATCACTATTGTGGAGTCACCAGTACAGTATTTATAAATTGAAATCATATCCCCTCTCAAGCGTCTCTTCTCCAGAGAGAATAAGTTCAGTGCTCGCAACCTTTCCTCATAACGATTATCCTCCAGACCCTTTATTAGCTTTGTTGCCCTTCTTTGTACTCTCTCCATTTACAGTACATCCTTCCTGAGGACTGGTGCCCAGAACTGGACAGCATACTCCAGGTGCGGCTGAACCAGAGTCTTGTAGAGTGGGAGAATTATCGTTTTATCTCTGGAGTTGATCCCTTTTTAATGCATGCCAATATTCTGCTTTGTTAGCAGCAGCTTGTCATTGCATGCCATTGCTGAGCCTATCATCTACTAGGACCCCCAGGTCCTTTTCCATCCTAGATTCCCCCAGAGGGAATCTAAATGGGTGCATTTATTATTATTTTTTGAAAAAGGCTGTCTATGCCTTTAAAAGATGAAACCAGATTGGATTTCCCTGGGAATCTGCTCTCCTTTTACTTGCACCACCCTTTGTAAATCACCCACAAGGGATCCTTTACTACAACTTCAACAACCCCCAGTGGATGAATATAGACCTCATTTTCTCTGGCGGCCATCCTTCTACTAGCTTGTTAACTTGTTTCGGGCAGCATTATTTAACTTTACTCATTGGTAATGGCAGGCTGACGAGGGCTAAGACGGGATCAGTTCAATGTTTCTCGACTGCCTTACCTCCAGCTAGAGCTGCTGTTTACACAATACCATCTGTTTTATCAATAACTGAGCTTAATAAGGTTGGAGAAAATGCAATTCATTAGCCATTTACTGCTAAATTAGACATTTGCAATTACATTAAGAGATGTGTGCCGCTGTAGCGGTCCCAGAAGAAGTCAGGTGTATTTTACTGCTTGCTCAGCCTTTTCAAGCTCAATAAGGTATTTTAGGTGAAGGTGGTTCAATGACTGCACATATTATATAAGAGGCTGCAAAGCATGAGGACAATGTTACATTTAAACTTCAAATTGCTCGTGCCTCTGTAGAAAATGAAGACTTTATTAATAAAGATGAAACTTGTGGGACCAGGAGCCACACATTTTTTTAAATAATAGAAATATCATTCCCTGTATTATATTATGTTATTACTATACAGGATTGTTATAGTGCCATAGTGGGTAGGTGCAGTATGGTTCAGAGGCAGACAGCACTCAGAGTCCAATTGCAAAAAACAGAACTGGACTGAAATTGAAGTTTGCAATATGCAAGAAGCACCCAACCGGGAACACTCATAGGATGTGACAATGATGAGTAGTAGCAATAGGTCTCAGGTGCGCCTACAGCCTCAGTCTCAAGGGGCAAACTGCAGCCTGGCTGGTCTGTACCCAAGTAAGGAGGCTTCCAGGTAGGATGACATGTACCTGCACTTTCCCTACTTATCTGGAACTTCTCCCTGATGCTAAGCACTGTCCCTGATAGACAGGAGACCTATCCCTACTCTAGCCGCACGTGAAATGCATGCCAAACTGGGGAGCCAGGGTCTTAAATAGACTCTGCCTGACCCAAGTTGACCTCCAAAGTCACATGAATTGTCAACATCCAGTCGTATGCTGCCTGACTGTGACCGAGAAAACCATAGAGGAACTAGGTTCCTCTCAACTTCCTCCTCCAACCGCATTGCTGCGGACGAGCACCACCTGCAGTGGAGAAAATAGACTGCACCTGCCTACAGTTTGTGCAGCACTTTCCAAAAAGGAGGGGGGAGTAGAGTTATAGTAACATTTCTCTGGAGAAATCCAGGAGGTGAGCGTGAGTGGAGGTAACAAGAAGAGCAGCAGTTCTTGAGAGGAGTGAAGAAAACAGTTTGGTTGGTACTTTAGGACAAGGCTGGTGATTTAGCTAGGTGCAGATTAATGGTTGGCTAGGTCAAGTATCCTGAAGGTTATGAACCATACAGTAAATTGGGGTAAGGAGTTCCAGAGAAGTGGAGAGGCTCTGGAGAAGTCCTGGAGGTGGGTGTGGGAGGAGGTAACAAGGAGAGCAGAAGTTCTTGGGAGGAGCGAAGAAAACTGTTTAGTTGGTACCTTAAGACAAGACTGGTGATTTAGCTGAACTAAACGTTCAGTTTATTAGTAAGAGGCAGGATAGACCTCTCTGAAGATGTAGATTTTCAGGGATCATCTAAAGATGGGGAGGAGTGAAGAAAACTGGTTGGTTCTTTAAGATAAGGCTGGTGATTTAGCTGGGGCAGATTTGTGGATGGCTAGGTCAAGTACCCTCAAGGTTATGAACCATAAAGTAAATTGGGGTAAGGAGTTCCAGAGAAGTGGAGAGGCTCTGGAGAAGTCCTGGAGGTGAATGTGGGAGGAGGTAACAAGGAGAGCAACAATTCTTTGGAGGAGTGAAGAGAACAGTTTAGTTGGTACTTTAAGACAAGACTGGTGATTTAGCTGAACTAAAAGTTCAGTTTATTAGTAAGAGGTAGGATAGACCTCTCTGAAGAGATAGATTTTCAGGGAACATTTAAAGATGGGGAGGTGGGAGATTGTCGAACCAATTAGGGTAAGGAGTTCCAGAGAAAAGGAGAGGCTATAAAGAAATCCTGGAGATGGGCGCGAGAGGAGGTAACAAGGAGAGCAGCAGTTCTTGGGAGGAGTGAAGAAAACTGTTTGGTTGGTACTTTAAGACAAGGCTGGTGATTTAGCCGGGGGCAGATTTGTGGATGGCTAGGTCAAGTACCCTCAAGGTTATGAACCATAAAGTAAATTGGGTCAAGGAGTTCCAGAGAAGTGGAGAGGCTCTCGAGAAGTCCTGGAGGTGGGTGTAGGAGGAGGTAACAAGCAGAGCAGCAGTTCTTTGGAGGAGTGAAGAAAACAGTTTAGTTGGTACTTTAAGACTAGACTGGTTAGTATTTCCTTGAAATTAGTATATTACATACAATCAGCCATACATATACAGTATAACACACCCTTCCAGTAAAAACTGGACAACCTTGTCCAAACGTATATCTAATAGGCCAGCCAAGCCCCCTACAGTCTAAATGTATCCTGGAGTAGGGCTGCTAAATAAAGTGCAACCATATTGCATATTATTCAATATATTATTCTGTGAACTTGCAATATGAAGCATGTAACAACCTTACAAATAGTCTAGTAAAATGACAAAGAGATGCAATAAGTTCACCAGCCCTGGCACATATTCGTGGCAAGACAAAGAAAAATTAAGAGTCAATCCTATATCGGCAAGATGACAGGCAAAATGAATCCACTCTTCAATTATATACATCAAGCGATTGTCCATGAGATCACATGCAATTTCACATGGCAGGACTTTGGTGAACTCCATGCCCAAGAGGGTTAAGGCAGTGCTGGAAAATAATGGTGGCCACACAAAATATTGACAATTTGGGCCCAATTTGGACAGTTTCACTTAGGGGTGTACTCACTTTTGTTTCCAGCGGTTTAAACATTAATGGCTGTGTGTTGAGTTATTTTGAGGGGACAGCAAATGTACACCGTTATACCAGCTGTACACTCACTACTTTACATTGTAGCAAAGCGTCATTTCTTCAGTGTTGTAAAGGTAGAATAAAATATTTACAAAAATGTGAGGGGTGTACTAACTTTTGTGAGATTCTGTATGTCTAAATAACCAGGCGGGCCGTTCAAAACCGGAAACACGGGTCACGATTGGCCCGTGGGCCGGACTTTGGACATGCCTGGACTAAAGAGTGGCGGCATACTTCTCTACTCTCTCCATCTTGCACACAGTCCAGACCCTACCATAGCTCAATGCAATGTGAGATAGATGTATATATAACACTTGTGAACCTTGTGTATATCTTGCACCAGAGGCTGTATATATGTGTGTCCAGGTGTTTGGCAATGAATGGAGTGCCAAAAACGCCAAAGTAACGCTCTGCTGAATAGAAAAAAAATGCCCTGGTCATGAAGAGGGTAAAAACCTTCCAGAGCTCAAGTGGATAAAGCTTGACATGTTTTGTTATCTATTTACTCAGCACAACCTCATTTTTAAAACTTTACAAAAAAAAAAAATAGGGTAATATATTGGATAACATTTTAACTTGAACACAAAAACTTTTTTTTTACGACTCTGGCATCAAAAAAGTTAAGGAAAATATTTAAATAAATTTTTTTTGGTACCCAGAGTATACTTTGATCTTTTAAGGTAGTTGATAATCGCCCCCTCCACATCACTAATAATGTTTTTTTTTTTTTTATATAAAAAACTATGTTTGGTTTAAGTTTCTTACTATCAATGAGATTTAAATGTTTTAATGTTTTAAACTCTCTAGCGGCGTGACCTACATGTTTGTAAGATTGCTTATAAGATATAACACTTTTATGACTTCTAGTGTACATATGGTGTTATAATGTACAATAAACCAATAGTAAAGGAGGTAACGGGTTTATTGGGAATTATGAGGGAATAATATTCATTTTTATGGCCGCTTTTAAACATGCCTATTGCAGATAGTAAGACAGTACTCTGTTAATTGAAATTGGCCTCTCTCAGCTAAATATAATGCAGGGTGAAAAGGGTAATTATAGTCTTTTCATTGTTTTATATAAATACACGCTCTTGTGATTAATCCAATATAAAACATCTTATCAATATTTGCCTATGTTTATTAGATTTTGTTTCGGTATATAAATTGTGAATATATCCATGCATTTAATTACGCATGCAGACTTAAAGTGAAACTAAACCCTCCTATACTTTACAGGCATGGAAGCTGCCATCTTAGTCTCTTTTTGATGTACAACTACTACATGGTGCTGCACACGTGATCAGCTATGACACCACCGACTTGTTGGCTTGACAGTTTGGCTAAAAGAGAAGTATGGAATTTAGTTTTTTTTTTGTAGAGTCATACTTACCTAGGTGTATGCAGCATCGATCTGGTGCTGCATCTGTCCCCCAACGAGTCTAACACTGAGAACCGAGCGATCAATCAATGCCGATCACTCAGTTCTCAGAGCTCCCTGAGCAGAGAGTATGCAGCATCGATCTGATGCTGCATCTGTCCCCCACCGACTCTAACACTGAGAACCGAGCGATCAATCAATGCTGATCGTTCAGTTCTCAGAGATCCCTGAGCAGAGAGCTGCTGACTGTCAGTCAGTGGCTCTCTGTTTTGCCCCCTCCTCGCTCACTGAAGAGCTGGGCTGTGGATGCGGCGGAAGCAGGTGGCTCTGGCTCTCTGCGGCTCACTGAGAGGCTAAGTTGGGTGCTGGTGCAGGCGCGTGGGCAGATACGCGATCTTGCCTGAGACTGGACTGGCTCTGTGACATCAGCAGACAGCGGGCTTCAGAAAGAACTGAATTCCAGTGATCCACAGGAGAAGTACAGCCAAGTGAGCTTTGGCTGTACTTCTCCTTTAAGAGCACAAGCAACTGTGACCATTCAACACATCCCTTAAATGTACAGTAACTGATTTAGGAAATTGACAGGGTTAGTTACGCTTTAAACCCCTTGCCACTGCTGCCACTGGATCTAAATGCCAGAGGAGGAGGTGGGCTTTCCACTCATGTTACTGCTGAGACTGAATGTCACATTATAGTGCTGAGATCACATGGTAAGTGCTCAGCACAGAAAAACCTTTCCCCATGGACGCAATTGTGAAGCACCTTAGTGTTAAAGCCCACCCGCCCAGCCGTCTAACATATGTGTGTAAGCAGGTGCTTACAGGGTACCATTGAACGCATTTCTGCCATTGTATCAATTGCACTATGTAGATAGTTGGGTTACCCAGGTTGGTAAAGGGTAATGTGTTTCTCTCCTTTCCTGGGTTTTTCTTGGGTCCAGCCACCCCGGTGTGGACTTTTTAATACTGGGGAAGGTATAAATTTGGGGTCTGCACATGGGAAGAGGGACCAAGGACTGATGAACCATGCACTCCCACCAGGAGCATGTGGCCCCCCTACCGGATCACACGTTTGGGATCTCACCTGGAAGCAGGAAACTACGAGCATTGGACTTGCAATGAAGGATTGTGTTACCTTGGAGAGGGTATGAACCTGGGCAGCCTGTATTAGGTAGTCAGGGTTAGACTTTGTTTATGTAAGATGTACTGATGGACTGTATGAGTGAATGTATCTGGGGCAGCATAGTGGCCAAGTGGTCAGCACTTTCACCTTGCAGCACTAGGGTCGCTGGTTCAAACCCCAACCACGACACTGCATGCATGTTGGTGTTACATGTTCTCCCTGTGGCATGCCTCCTATACACCAAAGACATGCGGGTTCCTGGTAGGTTAATTGGATCTGGTCTAAATTGGCTCTCTTATGTGTATGAATGTGGGATAGGGACCTTAGATTGTTCCTTGAGAGCAGGCACTGTTCTGAATGTGCAATATATATATATATATATATATATATATATAGACATACACCGGTATATATATATATATATATATATATTGCACATTCAGAACAGTCCCTGCTCTCAAGGAACGATCTAAGGTCCCTATCCCACATTCATACACATAAGAGAGACAATTTAGACCAGATCCAATTAACCTACCAGGAACCGGTATATATATATATATATATGTGAAGCGCTGTGTAAATTGACAATTCTACTGTATACAAATACCTGTAATAATAAATTAATTTCTATTTACCTCTTATTAAAACCCTAGTTAGCTATAATTAGCCCTAACTGGGGTGATGTGCTGGAGTTGTTTATACCGGAGGTGTATATAGTTGTACCATGTAATTTTCTGCAATCAGTCAGGCATCTCATGAATATCCCATCTCCATTCAAGTTTATTCCCCTTAATAAAAACATAAAAACAAGTGCAAGGACTGCTTTCTCTGTAATGAGTGACTGAAAAGTGTGTGCCTGGCTGAGCAGGGTGACAGATGGACTACAATTATCAGCAGCCCCTACGTGCTACACCAACTTTTTAGCTAACACTTGTCAAAATAAAAAAAAGCATTTTGTTTATCTTTTAATTCTTTCATAGAAAATATTGCCAAAACAACGCCTGGTTTGTCCTTTCAAAAAATGTATGTATGTATGGATTATTATTATTATTATTATTATGGATTTATACAGCCCCAAAAGTTTATGTTTTATCCTAAATAATTGCAAACTTATTACTGAATAAACAGGAATATATTTTTATAGTGGAAATGTATAAATTGCTGTGGTATGGTATACAGGTATGAAAACTGAATTGGTTAAAGTGTTTGTAATTCCAGCTTTTTTAAAATTTTTATTAGAGTAAAGAATTGTTGGAACACCTTTGAGGTTTTTATTGCCGTCTGCATTACTCCAAGGAAAATTCTCTGTTTATCTATCCTGTTGACCATTGTCTCCCAATGGTTAAATATCTTCTATTTTTGCCCCCTAGGACAGGAAGTGAAGGGAAAACAGATGGAATTAAAAAGGGGGTTAAAGGGGTCTTATGCATCCCCTACTCTATCCAAAACAAAAAAAAAAAAAAAAAAACATGTATTGGCTTTCCATTCAGTTTAAGTCAATCTGTTGTTGGAACTCACCAGATCGGCAGAACTCATCGACCTCTGGGTGGACCATTTCCTTTACTCGGTTGCTGTAGGACAGTCTGGAGTCTTGGTCATAGGCTTTTAAAGTCTCGCTGGAGCTGTAAGATTTTTGGGGTATCTTGCTTTCATCACTTTCAGCTGAGGAACTCGTATATCGGCGCTCAGTATCGCGCCTCCTGGTAAGGGATCGGTACGGTTTCCTCTCTTTCACATCCATGGCACGGCCCTTCTCCTCAACATTGAACAGAACTGGTCCTTTACTTTTGAAGAGAGGAATCAGTGATGTTTCTGGAAAAAAAACATAAGTAAAATAGTATTATTTTAAAAATGAGCTCCAGATGAATATACAAAATGGCATTTACATATGTATGTTTCTATTTTAGCTCATTTGAATGCCAGAAATCTATCATTACATGGAGCTGCCACATATGTAAGTGGAAGCTGAATTAAGTTTAGTAGTATGTACTCTGCAAAGCTGAAGAGCAGAAGGGGGAGGTATATAAGCTAAGCTTAAAGCTGCTTTTAGCATCAACCCTTCTCTACCGCTCCATTCAATTTATTCAACCATCAAATGACAGTACTTCATTGGTAGCTCCGACATTTGACTTGATTTGAGTTGCATGGTGGGAAGGTACATAGAACAGAAAAGGATAGATGCCAATAGGTCCCACAGAAGAGGTGATACAATAAGACACCACTTGTTCACACCGGGGACACTTCTAAATTAGTGTTAGGTACCACAGATACCGGGGTGCCTTGACGAGGCTCTGTGGCTTACACATGCATTTGCAAATGTTTGCAGACTAAACCCCTGCTTTTAATGCATACTGTTAGACAGATTATTTGGGTGTGTGTTGGCTGGTGGTAAGTAAAGCTTGTTTTTTTTTCCTTGGTTTATCCTTGGGTTTGTTTGTACCCACATAAGAGGTATATAGCACAGGAAAGAATAGGCACCAGTAGGTCCCACAGGGGGAGGTACATGGCACAGGAAAGGGTAGGCATCAATACATCCCATAGGAGAGATACATAGCACAGGAAAGGATAGGAACCAATAGGTCCCACAGGGGAGTTAGGTACAGAGCACAGGAAAGGGTAAGCACCAATAGGTCTCACAGGGGAGGTACATAGCACAGGAAAGGGTAGGAACCACTATGTCCCACAAGAAAGGTACATGGCACAGAAAGGGTAGGCAACAATAGGTCCCACAGGGGAGGTACATAGTACAGGAAGGGGTAGGCACCAATAGGTCCCACAGGGGAGGTAAATGGCACAGAAAAGGGTAGGCACCAATAGGTCCCACAGGAGAGGTAAATGGCACAGAAAAGGGTAGGCACCAATAGGTCCCACAGGGGAGCTAAATGGCACTGGAATGGTAGGCACCAATAGGTCTCACGGGGGAGGTACATAGCACAGGAAAGGGTAGGCACCAATATGTCCCACAGGGGAGGTACATAGCACAGAAAAGGGTAGGCACCAATAGGTCCCACAGGGAAGGTAAATGGCACTGGAATGGTAGGCACCAATAGGTCCCACAGGGGAGGTACATAGCACAGGAAAGGGTAGGCACCGATAGTTCCCACAGGGGAGGTATATGGCACTGGAATGGTAGGCACCAATAAGTCTCACAGGGGGTGTACATAGTACAGGAAGGGGTAGGAACCAATAGGTCTAACAGGGGAGGTACATAACACAGGAAAGGGTAGGCACCAATAGGTCCCACAAGGGAGGTACATGGCATAGGAAGGGTAGACACCAATAGGTCCCACAGGGGAGGTACATGGCATAGGAAGGGTAGACACCAATAGGTCCCACAGGGGAGGTACATGGCATAGGAAGGTTAGACACCAATAGGTCCCACAGGGGAGGTATACGTACATAGCTCAAGAAAGGTTAGGCACCAATAGGTCCCAATCAGTTGAAAAAATTGTCAGCAGGCCTGTAAATTTATTAATAATCAAAGACTAAATGCCGGGCACTGTGCCTTTAGCAATGGTGTCAATGTCACATGCCACCAAAAACATAGGAAGCATAACTTTTGAATTTAAACCAGGGGACACAATGTCATAGGATTCCCAATTCAGGTGACATTTTAAGCAATTTAACTTACTGTATAACCACAAACAAAACAACCTCTTTAGTGTTGGATAGCATGGGGAAGATTTAAAAACGATGTCAGGCTGGACCAACATAACGGTACAAAAATAGCCATACCTGGAATTCATATTTAACCCTTGCTTTTATTTATTTATTTATTTTATTTTATTTTTTTACTGTATTTCCAATTTTCCAAACATTACTATTTAAATTTAAGCATTTTCATGCTTTTGGTTTCATTTTTTTTTGTGTTGCATTCAAAAAAAGCCTTTATTTCATTTGTAAAATTATTTGCTATGCCATGTACCAGAATCTCCAATTTTAGTTCAATTTTAAATACTACAATTCATAAAATAAAATTGAGACTTTTGTAAAAAAAAATTCCTTAACACTGATCAAAGTAGGAAAGAAGTGTGTTTTTTTATGTCTATGGATTGCATAAAAATAAATAAATAAATATTTGCTGCATTAACAGGTCCAATATTAAAAATTAAAAAAATTGCTCTGGTCCATATGGGTGTACAGGTGTGAGAACTGCATTGGTTAAAAACCGGAGCTAGAGATATAATTCATTAGCTGCCCTTACACATTGTCTACATTCAATTTAGCTTTTATTTTATCAAACCATCTACGTGACATTTTCACCAGAAGCTTCTATACTCTTGGAACATGTGCATCCTACATGCTAAGCATATGCCTGTAATGTGATTAGGTTTCCACACATAATCAAATACACTCCAGTAACATATGTGATACTCTATACTGCTGTAAGGCCATTAATAATAATTATAGGCTGAGTGACATGCAGATGTGTTGAATAATCCCACAATTTCATTAAAATTCATAGCAATTAAGTCCTGCAAGACTGTCATACCGCACGTGGTAAAAGGAGAGTTACACGACATCATTCAATACATACTGCCCCTCTGCACTCCTTTCCTGCACATAAAGTCCCCTTTTCATACCCTCCACACTGCTCTCCTGCACATAATTATTCATCTTGTGATACCCTCTGCACTCCTTTCCAACGCACACCGCTGACTGTCCTACCCTCTGCTCTCCTCTCCTGTACATACTGATCAGTGACACACTGCTTTCCTGCTAATACTGCCCCCATCTTATCCGCCAATCTCCTCTCTTGCACCCGCTTCCCCGATCATACCCTCTTCACTCCTCTCCTGCACATACTGCCCCCATCATATCCTCCACTCTCCTCTCTTGCGCCCACTCCCTCATTCATACTCTCCTCACTCCTCTCCTGCACATACTGCCCCCATCATACCCTCCACACTCCTCTCCTGTACATACTGCCTGCTGTCAACCTCCTCTCCTGTACATACTGACTGCTGTCATATCCTCCACACTTCTCTCCTGTACATACTACCCACCATCATACCCTCCACACTCCTCTCCTGTACATACTGCCCACCATCATACCCTCCATACTTCTCTCCTGTACATACTGCCCACCACCATACCCTCCACACTTCTCTCCTGTACATACTGCTCACCATCATACCCTCCACACTCATCTCCTGTACATACTGCTCACCATCATACCCGCCACACTTCTCTCCTGTACATACTGCCCACCACCATACCCTCCACACTTCTCTCCTGTACATACTGCTCACCATCATACCCTCCACATTCATCTCCTGTACATACTGCTCACCATCATACCCGCCACACTTCTCTCCTGTACATACTGCTCACCATCATACCCGCCACACTTCACTTCTTCTCCTGTAAATACCGCTCCCTGTCATACCCTCCACACCTCTCTCCTGCACATACTGCCCACCATTATACCTTCCACACTTCTCTCCTGCACATACTGCCCCTATCATACCCTCCTCCCTCCTCTCCTGTACATACTGCCTGCTGTCATACCCTCCACACTCCTCTCCTGTACATACTGCCCACCATTATACCTTCCACACTTCTCTCCTGCACATACTGCCCCTATCATACCCTCCTCCCTCCTCTCCTGTACATACTGCCTGCTGTCATACCCTCCACACTCCTCTCCTGTACATACTGATGGTTGTCATACCCCCCCCACACTCCTCTCTTGTACATACTGGCTACTTTCATACCCTCCATGCTTCTGTCCTGTACATACTGCCCACCATCATACCCTCCACACTCCTCTCCTGTACATACTGCCTGCTGTCATACTCCCCCCCCACACTCCTCATCTGTACATACTGCCCACCATCATACCCTCCACACTTCTCTCCTGTACATACTGCCCACCATCATACCCTCCATACTTCTCTCCTGTACATACTGTCCACCTTTATACCCTCCACACTTCTCTCCTGTACATACTGCCCACCATCATACCCTCCACACTTCACTTCATCTCCTGTAAATACCGCCCCATGCCATACCCTCCACACCTCTCTCCTGCACATACTGCCGACCACCATACCCTCCACACTTCTCTCCTGTACATACTGCTCACCATCATACCCTCCACACTCATCTCCTGTACATACTGCTCACCATCATACCCGCCGCACTTCTCTCCTGTACATACTGTCCACCATCATACCCTTCACACTTCACTTCTTCTCCTGTAAATACCGCCCCCTGTCATACCATCCACACTTCTCTCCTGCACATATTGCCCACCATTATACCTTCCACACTTCTCTCCTGCACATATTGCCCCTATCATACCCTCCACACTCCTCTCCTGCACATACTGCCTGCTAACATACCTACCACACTTCTCTCCTGTGCATAATACCTGCTACCATACCCTCCACACTCCTCTCGTGTACATACTGCCCACTGTCATGCCCTCTACTTCTTCTCCTGTGCATACTGCCCAACTGCAAAACCCTTCTCTTGTGCAAACTGCCCCCAACATATCCTCCACACTCCTCTCCTGTACACACTGCCTGCTGTCATAGACACCACACCCCTCTCCTGTACATATTGCCCACTGTCATACCCTCCACACTTCTGTTCTACCCACTGTCTTTTCCTCTGCACTCCCCTCCTATAAATACTGCCTGCTGTCCTACTCCCTGCCATCCCCCCCCATACATATTACCCACTAAGGCCGCGTACACACGGGCGGATTGTCTGCCCAACTTAGTCTGCTGAACCGTGTTTCAGCGGACAATCTGCTCGTGTGTGGGTTTCAGCTGACTTTTTCAGCGGACAGTCTGACGGACTTAGTCTTTCGGAATTTCCGTAATTTTGTCCGTCCAAACTTGGTTTCAGCGGACAGTCCGCTCGTGAGTAGGCAAGTTGGACGGACTAAGTATGGCGCATGCTCAGAAAGGATTTACACGCCGAAGGTTGCATTGCAGTGTATTGGACGTCGTATTTCTAGTCCCGTCGTACGTGCTGTACACGTCATCGCGCAAGCTTTCAGCAGACTGTTCGTTCATCGTGTGTGGTCAAGTCCGTTCATTCAAAAGTTGAACGGACTGCCTGTCGGATTGTCTGACGAACTTAGTTGGGCAGACAATCCGCCCGTGTGTACGCGGCCTAAGGCTCTCCTTTAGCATTGCATATAATAACCCTTGATGTGATTGTAGCCGTATTAGTGCAATTGTGACAGATAAAATTGAGTACTGTCCGTGATACTTTTTTTATTTGCATTAACATACAATTTTTTTTTTTTTACATTCTGCTTAAAAATTTGTGAATAAGTACTTCTTGGACCTTGAAGAAGGCTTGTCCTGAAAAATTGTATGTTAGTGTAAATAAACAAAGTATCACGGACGGTACTATTTTATCTGTATATAATAACCCCAAGCTTGTCCATTTGGGAAGTATTGCTAGTATGTGTAATATAAATGTGTTTTTAACCTGGAGTTCAGCTTTTGAGCTCTATCATTCCCTCAATATCTTAGCCACTTTGAGAAAAAAAAAAAAGCTTATCATAATAAACACAATCCATGATGTTGAAAGGTAACATTCACCCCTCAGTAGCTGTTATTATAACATGTACACGCCAACAGGCCCAATTTTCACATTAGCAGCCTGCAATGGCATTCTGTTAAAAGGCCACTGAGTTACGGTAGACTGGCTGGCTCTACTTCACTCCAAGCAAACTTAATTAACGGCGAGAAAACATTACCTCACATCAGCATCACTTTATAAATAAGAATACGGTTTGCCTTTTCTCAGCGGAGCAAGAGGCCGGACGGTGAAAAAATAAATGAAAAGGCAATTTGTAAAATAGAATGAAAAAAAAAAAAAATGTAATATTAAGTGCATATATAAATATTAGCCAAGTGTGAACAGCACGATATCGGACAAGAACAAACAAGAGCCGTACTGACAGCCTTTTATTACTTGTTAAAAGGGCAGAAAAAAAAAAGCCCTTAAATCTGCGGGCACACATAATAAAACACATTCGTATTTCCTAAACATACTTGAGAAAGCAATTGAATCTCTGTTAAGTAGCCTATTTTAATAATAAACAGTAATCGTGGTTTTATCACACACCATTTAACTTGTGCAGGGGCTGCAGCTCCCTCGGACGACAAGATGGATGAAGCGTTTACATGTAAGCGGTTACGCAAACGCGCCTCACACCTGGCCATCGGCCACATCGACCAATGAAGGTTTTATTAAGGAAAATTGTTTTTTTCGCCTGGCTAATGAACGGTTCAGCCTCAATTGTCAAACTGGCTCTGAATGAAATTCTAAACAATGCTTTTATCGGGATGCAAATCATAGTAATTTTGGGTTGAGTAAAGAAACGAGGCAAGCAGAGGCCTGGAATAAGTGAACAACGAAAGCTAAACAAAGTCTTTCTTGCTGTCCATAGCAAAAGATTTACTTTATTATTTCTGTGTTTGTGGTAGCAATACATGTTTAAATCTCCAGGTGTGGGACCAGTCATTTTCAACCAGAGTTCCATGGAACCCAGTTTTCCTCTAGACACATTTGCTAGGGGTCCCTTGAAGAATGGGCATATTGACCTTCAACCTTGTGGTAGCTTCATAGTTCCAGAGCAAATGCCACTTAATAGAGCCACCAGCATGATACCAATGATTTTGTAAGAAAGGCATTCTTCCCATTGACCCCCAGTGTAAGGTACATTCATTTTATTGGTTGCCACTGGAAACACTCATTCTATTGGTTGCCACTGACCCCCAGTGTAAGGTACATTCATTCTATTGGTTGTCACTAGAAGGGGCATTATTCCCATTAATCCCCAAATGCAAGGGGTATTCTTCCCGCTGACCCCCAGTCGAAAATGTACTGCATGTGGCATTCTTTCCACTGACCACCAATGTAAGGAGCATTCTTCCCACTGAATACCAATGTAAGGGACATTCTTCCCACTGAGTACCAATGTAAGGGACATTCTTCCCACTGAATACCAATGTAAGGGACATTCTTCCCACTGATTACCAATGTAAGTGGCATTCTTCCCACTGAATACCAATGTAAGTGGCATTCTTCCCACTGATTACCAATGTAAGTGGCATTCTTCCCACTGAATACCAATGTAAGGGGCATTCTTCTCACCGATGACCAATGGAAGAAGCATTCTTCCTAACAATGACCAGTGTAAGGGATATTCTTCCCATTGACCACCAAGTTAAGGGACATTCTTTTGACTGACCATCAATCTAGGGGGCAATGTTCCCATTGGCCACCGATAAAGGGGCATTCTTCCCACTGATCACCAATGTAAGGTGCATTCTTTTAACCGATCACCAATGTAAGAGGGATTCATTCGACAGACCATCTATCTGAGGGACATTCTTTCTACTGCTCAGTGCTCACCAACATATGGGGAATTCTTCCCACTGATCACCAATATAAGGGGCCTTCTTTCGACAGACCATCTATCTATGGGGCATTCTTCCCACTGACCTTAAATTTAAGAGGCATTCTTTCAACAGACCATCTATCTGAGGGACATTCTTCCTACTGCTCAGTGCTCACCAACGTATGGGGAATTCTTCCCACTGATCACCAATGTAAGGTGCATTCTTCTCACCGATGACCAATGGAAGAAGCATTCTTCCTAACAATGACCAGTGTAAGGGATATTCTTCCCATTGACCACCAAGTTAAGGGACATTCTTTTGACTGACCATCAATCTAGGGGGCAATGTTCCCATTGGCCACCGATAAAGGGGCATTCTTCCCACTGATCACCAATGTAAGGTGCATTCTTTTAACCGATCACCAATGTAAGAGGGATTCTTTCGACAGACCATCTATCTGAGGGACATTCTTTCTACTGCTCAGTGCTCACCAACATATGGGGAATTCTTCCCACTGATCACCAATATAAGGGGCCTTCTTTCGACAGACCATCTATCTATGGGGCATTCTTCCCACTGACCTTAAATTTAAGAGGCATTCTTTCAACAGACCATCTATCTGAGGGACATTCTTCCTACTGCTCAGTGCTCACCAACATATGGGGAATTCTTCCCACTGATCACCAATGTAAGGTGCATTCTTTCCACCGATCGCCAATGTAAGAGGCATTCTTTCGACAGACCATCTATCTAAGGCGCATCCTTCCTGCTGTTCAGTGTCACCAATGTATGGGGAATTCTTCCCACTGATCACCCAGTGTAAGGGGCATTCTTCCCACTGACCTCCAATGTAAGAGATAGTTTTCCCATTGACCCCCAATCTAAAGGGCATTCTTTTGACTGTCCATCAATCTAGGGGCATTCTCCCCATTGATCACCAATGAAAGAGCATTTTCCCTCTGATTGCCAATGTAAGGTGCATTCTTTCCATTTGATCAAAAAGGTAAGAGGCATTCTTTCAACAGACCATCTATCTAAGGGGCATCCTTCCTGCTGCTCAGTGCTCACCGATGTATGGGGAATTCTTCCCATTTACCTCCAATGTAAGAGATAGTTTTCCCATTTACCACCCCATTATAAAGGGCATTCTTTTGACTGACTATCAATCTAGGGGGCATTCTTCCCACTGATCACCAATGCAAGAGACATTTTTAAACTGATCAGCAACGTGAGGAGCATTCTTCCCATTGCTGTAAAGGGCAATCTCTACCACTTACCAGCAGAATTTCTGTTAGCCAGACCCGTGCTTGCACGCATGGCGCACATTGCCCTCCCGATCGCTCCTGTCACTGTCCAGCCAGTATCTTGATCACAATCAGAATTATACTGGTGTCCCCAAAAACGCAGTTTGGTTTTTATCAAGGACATGTACCAGAATAAATTTTGGCCTACATTTCTGAAGAAATTTCATTTTACTGGATATGTTTTATAACAGAATGTAGAAAATATATTTTTTATTTTTTTTGTTTATTTATTTTTTGTTTATTTTTTTATTAAATAAAAAAATCCAGTGGTGAGCAAATATCAAAATATGTAAAAATGTCACTTGTGTACAGTGTAGCATGACCGAGCAATTGTCAATTAAAGTAGTACAGTGCTGTATATCAAAAAAAAAAAAATGGCTTGGTCATAAAGGGTGTAAATCTCTCCAGAGGTCAAGTGGTTAATGAATAAATTATAGTTAGATGTGTTTATTTTGCTATCATAGCTGTAGTACTGGTGGCAGCTTCACATGTGGGTGGCTGGGAGGTCCGCTTTAACATTCTAAAGCTTGTATGAGATTTTAATGATTTGGCCTACACCCACTTTGGTTGTCCCCCTGCCATCCTTCACACATTAAAATACTAAATTTCACTGACCAGCGTATTTTTGCGAAATCTAAAACAAGAATAAATAATTAACATAGTGCATAATTAAATCTCTCCCCAGCAAAACTAAAGGGATTTTCCTGACTGATTAAGGCAGTGCTGTGTTTTTTGCCCTGGCTCTGCAGCTGGTTTTTTCCCGGGTAAATTACACGCCGGCGATGGTGACTGATCCAATGCTGGCCGCTTCCGAAAAAAAAAATTACTTTCCAGCCTGGAGATCGTAAATCTCCCTAATTTTTGACACGTATGCTAATATGATTAATGATTAAGCCCACTGTGACCATGGTCAGCCGAACACACGTAAAAAAAAAAAAAAAAAAAAATCAAATGAAAATTTTTAAAGTGAAACTGTTATTTCCATATGAATTTTATCTCGGTGGCCAGTGGGTGGAATAGTGGCTTAAAGGTTTGTCTTCCAATTTGAATGGGCTGAATACATAAAAAAGAAAAAAAGTGTGCAAAATCTGTTTAAGTTTAAGTTTAACACCCCCCTCCCCCCCCCTTAGCTCAGGAAGATTTTGCCCCCTTCATGACCAGGTCATTGGTGATACTAGTTTTTTTATTTTTATTACATGAATGGAAAAAAATTTGCTAGAAATAATGCACATCCAATAAAAAAAATCAAAAAAAAAACAAAATTTCTTCATAGATTCTGGCCAAAATTTATTCTGCTACTGGTATGTCATTGGTATAAAAAACAAAACAAAAAAAACACTAAAGCCCCGTACACAGGAGCGGACTTTTCAACATCCAAAGTCCGACGGACTGATTCCGTCAGACTATTCGATCGTGTGTGGGCTGCAACGGACTTTTGACTCGCCAAAGTCCGAAGGACTTTAGAATATGGAACATGCTTCAAATTTTTCCGAAGGAACTCCGCCGGACCCGGTCCCTTCGAAAAATTCGCTCGTGTGTATGCTATTCCGATGGACTAAAACCGACGCTAGGGCAGCTATTGGCTACTGGCTATGAACTTCCTTATTCGAATCCAGTCGTACGTCATCACGTTCGAATCCGTCGGAGTTTAGTGTGATTGTGTGTGGCCAAGTCCGCTCAGCCAAAAAGTCCGTCAGAACTCCGTCGGAACTCCGGCAGAACTCCGACGGAACTCCTTCGGAAGTCTGTCGGACATAAGTCCTCTCGTGTGTACGGGGCTTAAGTGTATACTGATTGGTTTGTGTGAAAGTTATAGTGAATACAAACCATGGTCTATATATTGGAATTTTTATTTATTTATTTATTTTTAATACTAGCAATGTCGGTGATCAGTGAGTTGTAATGTACTGTGATAGTGCGGTGGTGGGAAATCTGACACTAACTGACCCAGGGAGGGGGGAGGGGGGACTGACTAACGGCCACTGACATCACAGTGACACTAATCAGATTTTGAGATGGGAATCACCTATTGAGAAGTACACCTATTAGTAAAAGTATGCAGGCATAGGACACACCCCCGGGGGGGGGGGGGGGGCTGGACAGAGCCAGGAGCTCTCTGCTGGTGGACACTGAGGCTGCGCTGGTGGACACTGATGAGGTGGCACTGAAGGGCACTAATGGGCTGCACTGGTATGCATTGATGAGGTGGCACTGATGGAAACTAATGGGCTGCACTGATGGACACTGATGGGCTGCACTGGTATGCACTGATGAGGTGGTACCGATGGGCTGCACTGATGGAAACCGATGGGCTGCACTGATGGACACCGATGGGCTGCACTGATGGACACCGATGGGCTGCACTGGTGAGCACTGATGGATACTGATGGGCTGCACTGGTAGGCACTGATGAGGTGGCACTGATGAGGTGGCACTGATGGGCTGCACTGATGGGCTGCTCTGGTAGGCACTGATGAGGTGGCACTGATGGGGTGCACTGATGGACACTGATGGGGTGGCACTGATGGGCTGCACTGGTGGACACTGATGAGGTGACACTGATGGGCTGCACTGATGGGCGCTGATGAGGTGGCACTAATGGGCTGCACAGGTGGGCACTGATGAGGTAGCACTGATGGGCTGCACTGGTGGGCACTGATAGAGTTTTTGCATGTTGGGATGTCTGCTGTACTAATGACAAGGGCTGGGAAGGGGTTAACCTCTAGGACGATCAAGAGTTTAAATGTGTGCCTATATTTACAGTGTAGTGTTTTCACTAAGCATGTGCCATACAGCCACATTGCTGCTGACAGTGGAGAGCCCTGTGTTGTTTACCTACACAGGGCTCTCTTCTGTCATTTGCTCAGCGGGTTCCGGCTATAAATCATTGGTCAGGACCCGCTGATTGGCTTGTGTTGCAGCGAATGACAGCACAGTTTGTGTGCCCCCCTACCCGGAACAACAAAATAACATACATGTACTTGATCCAGTGCAGCAAGGTGGGTGGTTCTGAAGCAGTTAACCACCTGACCTCCGGAAAATTTACCCCCCTCCTTCATGTCCAGGCCACTTTTTGCGATAGGGCACCGTTACTTTAACTGACAATTGCGATGCTGTACCCCAAAAAAATGTATGCCCCTTTTTCCCCACAAATAGAGCTTTCTTTTGGTGGTATTTTTTCACCTCTGCGTTTTTTATATTTGCGCTATAAACAAAAAAAAAGACCGTCAATTTTGAAAAAAAAAATATTTTTTACTTTCTGTTGTAAAATACATCTAACTAAAAAATAAGAAAAATAAAATGTATTCATCAATTTAGGCCAACATGTATTCTGCTACATATTTATGATAAAAAATCCAAATAAGCGTATATTGGTTGGTTTGTGCAAAAATAGCATCTACAAACTATGGGATATTTTTATTTTTTTACTAATAATGGCAGCGATTACCGACTTATAGCAGTATTGCGATATTGCAGCGGAGAAATTCTGACACTTTTGTTGCTTTTTGGGATCTAGTGACACTAATACAGTGATCCGTGCTAAAAACAAAAAGCACTGTCACTGTACTAATGACACTGGTTGGGAAGGGGTTAACATCAGGGGCGACCAAAGGGTTAAATGTGTGCCTAGTCAGTGTTTGTGCACAGTGTGGAAGGTGCCTTTATTAGGGGAACTCATTGATCCATGTCCCTGCTTTACAGGAACACAGGATCAATGCCTTACCTAGTGACAGAACGGTATTCTGCCTTGTTTACATAGGGAGATTGCCGTTCTGGCTCTCTGCCTAATGATCGGCGGGTGCTGGCGGACATCGAGTCTGCAGTCCCCGCTGATCAGCTCCCATTGTGTCTAGTATGTGATCCGATTTATTTCAGACCTGCTCTTTCAGGTACTAGGGGCATGCCATTGGTCTCCAAGTAGGGTTGCCACCTTTTCTTCAAGCCAAACCCGAACACTTTTTTTGCAGTAAACACTATAGGATTATAAAAGACTTGGGACACCTTTGGGTGCCCCAAGGGGAGTAGTAATGTAACGCACAGAGCTTGCTAGTGGGTGTGGCCAAATTGCTCTTGCTTAAATCATCACCCCACCCTTCAGTGATGCCGTCCCCCAAAAAGCCACCCACAGCGGCAACAGATTTGTGTATGACTATCTCGGTTACTTGGGGAGCCACAGCCTGGTCTGAATAATGTGTCCGGGTTTCAGGTGGACTGAAACCCTGGTCACACGATTCAAAACCCGAACTGTCCGGGTGAATCCTGGAAAGGTGGCCTCCAAGTCTCTGAGGAAAATTAAATGTTTCTAAGATAGCCCTCACACAATGATAATAAGTTAATGCTGAACTCCATGATATAAGTACCTCACCTGGTATCAGCTTCTTCCAATCCCTGTACAGCAGAACTTAGACTGGGTGAGCAAAAAGCAGCACAGGAGTGAACTCTTAGATTCGCTCAGAGCTACTGCATTGGGGCGAGAAAAAGTATGTGATGAGGGGGTTTGAATCAGAGAAAAAGCTCGCTCCTGTGATGAAGGAGGTGAGAAGTGACAACTAGGTCTCACTTAGCAACTTCCATTTAGGCCGCAGCTAGCTACTTTTAGTCAGGCCTCACTTAGCAACTTCCATTTAGGCAGAATCTAGCTACTTCTAGTCAGGCCTCACTTAGCAACTTCCAGTCAGGCCTCACTTAGCATCTTCCATTTAGGCCGCATTTAGCTACTTCAAGTCAGGCCTCGCTTAGCAACTTCCAGTCAGGCCTCACTTAGCAACTTCTATTTAGGCCGCATTTAGCTACTTCTAGTCAAGCCTCACTTAGCAACTTCCAAATAGGCCTCACATAGTTGCCAACATTGTAAAAAAAAATCATAGGGACACGCGTCTGAGTCTGAGATGAACAAGGGATGGAGGTAGAAAGAAAGGAAAAAAGAGAGAGGGAGGAAGAAAGAAAGGAAGAGATAGGGAGGAAAGGAGAGAGAAAGAAGGGAAAAAAAGAGGGATGGAGGAACAGAAAGGCCTAGATCATACACCACAATAGAAACATGTGAATTCCAGAAAGTTTAACAATCAGCAGATATAGATACTCCAAACACCTGGTGTTAGCGTTTTAATTATTCCGGCACTATGGTTGGTATGGTTTCAGGATGATTGAAGCGCATTATTTCTATTATTACATTGCAATATAAAATTAAATAGTTAAACTCACCATAATGCAGAATCAGTGGGAGCCCTGAGCATGTCACTTGCCACCATCACCTGCCACTGGATGCCATCAGGTGTCACCAGCACAGTCCCTCCTTACATCAGGAATTCCCAGTAGAGTCCCTCGTTACATCAGGTGCCCCCAGTAGAGTCCCTTCTTACATCAGGTGTCCCCAGCAGAGTCTCTTCTTACATCAGGTGCCCCCAGCAGAGTCCCTCATACATAGGGGCCCCCAGCAGAATCCCTCCTTACATGAGATGCCCCCCAGCGGAGCCCCTCCTTACATCAGGTGCCCCAGTAGAGTCCCTTCTTACATCAGGTGCCATCAGCGGAGTCCTTCTTACATCAGCTGCCCCCAGCAGAGTCCCTTAATGGGAATCAGGTGCCCCCAGCAAAGTCCCTCTTTACATCAGGTGCCCCCAGCGGAGTCCATTCTTACATCAGGTGTGCCCAGTAGAGTTCCTCCTTTCATCAGGTGCCACCAGTAAATTCCCTCCTTACATCAGGTGCCCCCAGCGGAGTCCGGCCTTACATCAGGTGTTACCAGCAGAGTCCCTCCTTACATCAGGTGCCCCCAGCAGATTCCCTCCCTTAACATCAGGTGCCCCCAGCAGAGTCCCTTCTTACATCAGGTGTCCCCAGCAGAGTCTCTCCTTACATCAGGTGCTCCCAGTGGAGTCCCTCCTTACATCAGGTGCCCCCAGCAGAGTCCCTTCTTAAATCAGGTGTACCCAGCAGAGTCTCTCTTTAGATCATGTGCCCCCCAATGGAGTCCCTCCTTACATCAGGTGCCCCCAGCATAGTCTCTCTTTACATTAGGTGCCCCCTGTAGAGTCTCCTCTTACATCAGGTACCCCCATCAGAGTCCCTTGTCTCTACTTCTTGTTGGATAATGCATGATTTGATCTCTGCCGCCATTACAGACGACCAGCTCTTGTGGAGGCTGAGCCTGACTTGGCAAGGGAAAGAAACAAGAGGCGGAGCCTGGGTGGCTGCCAAAAGAAATGGAGCTGCGGACAAGTGCCCCGCCTTGCGGCCTTTCCCACAACAGGTCACAGACCGGCAGCAGGCAGCGGGACGAGGGGGGTTGGCGGCAGCTCGATATCTATTGGCAGCCACCCAGGCTCCGCCTCTTGTTTCTGCTCTTCGGCGAGTAACCGGGCTTCATGAAAGCTGGTCTTCTGTAAAATGGTAGCGAAGATCATCACCAGTGCTAGCCCCAGACCTCTAGTGGCGGTCTGGCGATCCTCCGGGAGTCTGAACAAATGCCAATTTCCCATGATTTTTCCCGGTGTTCTGGCATATACTGTCCTGCCATCGGATACTGTCCGCCCCGTACTGCGCATGCGCAGCGGTTGCGCAGTACAGAGCAGAAGAAGCTTGGAAAATCTCTGAAGATGAATGGAGCCTGCGCCGTGAGTCGAGGTGCTAGCCCCACCATCCAAGCGGACATAGGGCTGGCGATATTAGAGGGCCCCTCGCGCTTCGGGCTCGGCCTTGCTGCGCTCAGCTCTTTTTATTCCAAATCTATGTCCACTTGGATGGTGGGGCTAGAACCTGGACTCACGGCGCAGGCGCCGTTCATCTTTGGCTATTTTCGGAATCTGTGTGTGCTGTGTACTGCACAGTACACAGCGGACACTATCCGATGGGGGACTCTATAAGATAGGACACCGGGACAAGGGTCTAAATCCCATGAATGTCCCGGGAAAATCAGGACTGTTGGCATGTATGCACTTAGCAACTTACAGTTAGGCCTCACTTAGCAACTTCCAGTCACGCCTCACTTAGCAACTTCCATTTAGGCCTTACTTAGCAACTTCCAGTCAGGCTTCACTTAGCAACTTCCAGTTAGGCCTTACTTAGCAACTTCCATTTAGGCTGCACTTAGCAACTTCCAGTCACGCCTCACTTAGCAACTTCCAGTCACGCCTCACAAGGTATATACATGGCCTACACCTATAGTAAGGGCCTTATTCAACTTCAGTCAGAGCTGCTTAGTTTTTTTTTTTCTACAGACACTCCTTACCTGCATAGGCATTTTTTTGGTAAAGGTGAACTAACCCCTTTAAAAAAACGACACGGTCTGTTCTAATGATGTTCCTGCATAGGACTTAGACCCCTTTCACACTGGGGCTGCCTGTGCGTTAGTGGTAAAGCTTCACTCGTTCTAGCTTTTCAGCGGGGCACTTTTAACCCCAAAGAAGGGGTTAAAAACTCTTGTGTTAAGGTGCTTTTCATTGCAATGGGCATGGGCGTTTTGGGAGTGTTCCCACCCCTCGAAGATGCTGCTTGCAGAACTTTTTCTAACGTCCCGCAAGCGCACCGCCCCAGTGTAAAAGCACCCATTGCAATGAATGGGAGGCAGTTTTCAGGCGCTATTTCTAGCGCTAAAACGCCTGAAAACTACCTCAGTGTGAAAGGGGTCTTAAATCTATTTGCACTATGTGTTGGGTAAGGATGCCCACCACAATGTATATGATGTGAATGACCCCTAAAAAGTCAAGTCAGATGTTGCAGATTAGAGGAAACTGCTACCCCTGCAGTCTTTATGGCTTCGGTTATCACTAAAATCGAGTTCATTCCAACATTCACATTTGTGATCGTTTATCCAGATCTGTACATCAGATCTGAGAAAAGGAGGATTGTGACAGCTCAAGGGAGGTAGGGATTTGGATCAAAAAGAAGGTCTGATCCTCTAAGGAAGTGATTTTTGGAATTTAGGAAAGAAGCAAAGCATCCGCAGAGAGTCGCCATGGCAACATCATTGTTTAGGTAGCCCGGGGAAAGCACAATAAAGCTCCAACCCTGTGCATACGTCTGCTGTACTCCCAATTATAATCCCCCCCCCTCGCAATGTAATGGGGGGGGGGGGCGGGTTGCATAAATAAAAGGAACAACAACAATAATCTGTCCACCAGAAATGTGGCCTTTGTACCTTCTCTGCCCAGATCTATAAGCAGACCCCTGAAACCGAAACCATACAGAGGTAACGATAGCCTCTAGTCCGCGACACCACATACCCGAGGGACAATGCTCTGTCATTATTACACTGACAGATGGGCTGCTGGTTCCCCGTCGTAGGAAGCAGCGTGATAATTACTGAGTGTGATAATTACTGAATTAGTACAAAGCAATGTTTATGTTTTAACGGCGACAAGCTTTCCGAATGCCTCCGCTGCGCCACCGAGATAGTCCACCAATAAACAAAACAGACTATATTTATATTTTAATGCTTTAATTTCTAGTCATCAAACGACTGCTCTGCTCGCGAAAAAGACTAAAAACTTCAACAAACGCAGTATTAAACCCAAAAACAAACATGGAATATATTGCAGCTTACCGATACTTAAAGTGAGTGTAAGGGTTCATTTTTTTATTTTTTGTTTTAACCACTTCAGCCCTGGAGCATTTGGCTGGCCAAAGACCAGAGCGTTTTTTGCGATTTGGCACTGTGTCGCTTTAACAATTCCATGGTCGTGCGACGTGGCTCCCAAACAAATTTGACGCCCTTTTTCCCCCACAAATAGAGCTTTCTTTTGGTGGTTTTTGATCACCTCAGCGGTTTTTATTTTTTGCGCTATAAACAATAAGACCCGTTTCACACCAGGGTATTTTGCAGGCGCTATAGCGTTAGAAATAGCGCCTGCAATCCGCCCAAAAAAAGCTGCACCATTTTCTGTAGTGTGAAAGCCCGAGGGCTTTCACACTACAGCGGTGCGCTGGCAGGACTTCAGGGAAAAGTCCTACCAGCAGTGTGTTTACCGCTCCTCCACCGCTGCTCTCCATTGAAATCAATGGGGCAGCGCTGTAATACCACCGGCATAACGCCACTATTGCGACGTATTGCCGGCGGTTTTAACCCTTTCTCAGCCACTAGCGGGGGGTAAAAGCACCCTGCTATCGGCTGAAATGCGCTGCAAATCACGAAAAAACACGAAGGTTTACAATCCCTTTAAAGGGTAATTCCACTTTTGTGGGGAAAAAAATGTGCAAATAAATAAATAAGTAGTAATAATATCATATGCAATTGGGACATAAGTCATATTGTAATTGAATGTTATTAAAAATTACCTTTCCTTTTCAATGTGAAGCGCTGTAATTTTCTGTAAAATGCAAAATGACCAGCTGGAGGTGTTCTGTACACAGATATACTGTAGAGTTGAGTGAACGGTTTGGCCCGAGCATTTTTCGGGCTGAACATTGGCTGTTTGTCCCGTACAGGGAATACCCAAATTTGCAGGGTGTGCGTGGGTGTTTTCCTCGCTGAACGACCTGCAATGCACTGCAGTGCATCAGCTATCAATGGGCTTCCCCGCTGACAGCTGAGTAAAAAAATTAAATAAAAATTTGCTGGTAAAAATAGTAAAAGAAAAGAAAATGATGTGAGGTCTAAGACCCAGTCCAGGATTTTAAGGGGAACACCATGACAAAATGTAAAAAACAAACAAAATCTTTACCAAAATCTATACCAACCACTTATCCAAGCATGCATCCTGACAGTTAAGGAAGGGGGGGGGGGGGGGGGGAACAAGCGCTGAGCGCCCTGCAATGCACTGCGCACTGGACAATGTATTCTGCGCCCTGATTGGGCAAAGCTTTGCCCAATCAGGGTGCAGTAAAAGATGGTTGTTAAGAGGTAGGGACAGGAAGCCAGCAGGGCCCGGAAGTCATCAGCTATCAATGGGCTTCTCCGCTGACAGTTGAATAAAAATAAAAACATTTGCTGATAAAAAAAAATAATGACATGGGGTCTCCCCCAGTCCAGGATTTTAAAGGGAACCCCACGCCAAAATGTAAAAAAAAAAAAAAATACAGAGTAAGGTCCCCTCCAAAATCTATACCAGACCCTTAACCAAGCATGCAGCCTGACAGTTTAGGAAAGGGGGGGAGTGCCTGCTCTCCTGAACTATACCGGGCCACATACACTCAACATGGGGAGGAGTGCTATGGGGCAGGCTATCTCCCAAAAGCACCTTGTCCCCATATTGATGGGGACATATTGATGGGGACAAGGTTCTCCTCCCCACAACCCTGGGCTGTGGTTGTTGGGGCATGCGGTTGGCCTTCAAGGACGACGGGAGCTATTTTTTTCTTTCTTTTCCGGGTGATTGACGAGTAGGGGGGTGGGTTTTGGGCCCCCCTGCCCCAAAGCACTGACCTCCCCCATGTTGAGGGCATGTGGCCTGGTATGGTTAAGTAGGGGGGGAGCTTGCTCGTCTCTCCCCCCCCCCCCCTTTTCCTGAACTGTCAGGCTGCATGCTTGGATAAAGGTTTGGTATGGATTTTGGGGATCCCCACGCCGTTTTTTTTTTCTTTATTTTTTTTTCAATAGCTGGGTGCCGGCAATTGCAACCGTGAATCAATTTAAAAGTATTTTGACTCCTTTTGTTTTCTTTGGAAATGTAATTTTTGCTTCAGCATGTTCTATGCATGCTACAGATGCACCACTTTACAGGCAGACTAAGTGGACCCCCCCAGGCACTATATTTAAAGGATTTTTTTGTTTCTATTGTTGCACTTTAAGCATCATTAAAATTACTGCCCCTGAAAAAAAGGACAAGTTTAAAAAAAAAAATATTTCATTGATACATGTCCCCCTTTTATGGCCAATTACTTGCATAAAAGCCTTAAAAATTGGCACTTTTGATTTTTCCTGTTCTGCTCCCATAAACATCAATGGGGTTCGCCATTCAGGTCATGATTTTGCCTCTGTTCGTAGGTTCTGCTGCAAACCAAACAAGGTGGTGTTCGACCCATCTCTACACAGCTGTACAGAACGCCCCCCCTAGAAATGTAATTTTCTGCTTGTGTGTTAGTCTCTGATTTTCCCAGGAGACTGTACTAAGATACAAATCAGATTTTGGGCATCCCCTGCAACAAAAATGACATATATGATGAGAAACTCACAAAGGGAAATCACGTTTAAAGGGATGCAGACCATGCCGTTTTCATCATTAGAGTCCTGCAAGTGTAGCAGCTGATTAATAACTATAAAACCCCTCCCACACAGATTCACTGGACACAGACAGACAACTATTGATTCAGAACAATAAAAGGTAGGAATCTGCAACAAAGTTTGCAAAAAACCTTGCAATGGACATAGATCACCCAGAGGGGAATGTTTTTTTCTCAACAAAAGTGGAGCTACTCTTTAAATCTTTCTCCCCACTCCTCAGATGTGCCCTCACCTTATATGCTATAAAATCGTGCATTTGTTATCTCCCTGAGGAAGTCACGAGTAGTGACGAAACTAGTAGGAGAGACCTCAGAGGCTGACGAACGGAGCTGCAGAACCGGCAGACAGGTGAAACTGTCATCCTGGCACAAGCTTTATATGGGATATACATATGCTTGTTGAAGTATTTTAAATGTGAGTGCATATTTTTTTGTACTGTTCAATAAATTTAAAAAAGGATAAAGTGCTATTGCATGGCTTTGATTGCTTTACATGTTATCGTTCTGACTGGAACTTGGAAGCAGCATCAATAAGGAAGGAGAATCACTGAGAGGAGAGTTCCAGAGGAATAGTCATTAACAAAGGCACAATTTTATAGCATATAAGGTGAGGGTACATCTGGTGGAGGGAGCACAGGAATCCCAGTAGATGGATGTTTGTGAAGAGATCTATTAATCCATTTTCACCATTATAAGGGGACTGGCACGTTGGTTTCACTTTCAAGTCATTTACAAGGATATTATATGGACCTATGTGATATATTCATTATTTAAGACTCTGCACTTTATTTGTTTGCACTTTATTACCATGTTTATATGGTCACTTAAACAATTTTGAGTTATATATGTATCAGTTAAGCGCTGCACTATTTTGATAACATTGTTTGTCACATATTTTAAGGAAGTGTGGGGAGTGCGGGCATCTGCGTTTAGTTTGCATAGCAGCTCACAAGGTTTTTTCACATGTGGCCTGGTATGGTTGAGGAGGGGAGGCACTTTCTCGTTCCCCCCCCGCCCCCTTTCCTGACCTGCCGGGCTGCATGCTCTGATAATGGTCTCGGGATAATGGTATGGTATCTGGTACGACCTTTTTAAAATCCTTACCAGACTCATTTTTTTTGTATTGCCAGAAATGATATTGTATTGCCATCAATTTAAATGCAATTTTTTTTCTTTATAAATGTCGGTTTTGCTGCAGCAGGTTCTATACACGGTACAGATGCGCAACTTTACAGGCAGACTAAGGGAACCCCCCAGGCACTATATTTAAAGGAATTTTTCATTTTTATTGTTTTACTTAAAGCTTCATTAAAACAATCTTTTTTTAAAAAAAAAGGGTTTTTTTTTCATTGACACGTGTCCCCTAGGGCAGTACCCGGGCCCCCATACACTTTTGGTGTCAAATAATTTGCATATAAGCCTTTAAAATGGTCACTTTTGATGTTTCAAGTATGGGTCCCATAGACTTTAATAGGATTACAGTTTGGGTCCGAACTTTTGTGACGTTCGAGAGTTCTGGCGCACACCCAACCGGAAGTTTGACCCAACTCTAGTCCCAAAGAAGTGTTACATATAAAAATGTTAAATAAGCAACTGGCAAGTATTATATTTTCTTTACAGTATATTCTGGGGGTGTTTTGCCTTTTAGACGATAATTTTTCTTGAGTTTCCCAACATTATATATAGATCGTTTTCTAAAAAAAGGTCTTCAGGTGAATTGGTGGCCAATTAACAGATACGAATTTCCTGACTTCACATGAGAATTTGGTTACAGGAAGAATAGCTAAACTTCAGAAATAATTTCCCTTGAGTCCTTATGAAACCTGTATTTTTGCTGGTCATTTTGTCTTAACCTTCATATAAAAGCACACCAGGCCTTCGGGCCCCAGACTTGTCTCTGCAAAATGTTGAGGTCTCATTAAAGTTATTCCCAGCTGTGCATCTTTAAGAGTAAACCATTTTAGATAAGACAAGCCATGAGAAATGCGTTTCTTAAATATGTGATTTCAAGACATAATCAGTAGAAACTGTTAGAAGCATTATAGGTTGCATGCCCACACTTACAGGGGTGATTATATTGCTCAGCCTAGTGGTATCCAAATCTGGTCAACTGTATTGCCTGGTGCTTAGATTTAATTCAATGCACAGATCTTGCAGAGCTCTCCAATTGCCTGTTCATCTTAAACATTAATTTGCAATGACCCCATAGAAACTGAGTATATACACAATTTTAATTCTCTCTACATAACACCAGTGAATAATACACACACAATTAATAAGAGTGAAAAAAGACATTTACTTAACTAATAACAGATGATAGGTTATAGAAAATAACAGGCTCAGGTCTTGCTCTTAGGTTTCGTCCATCCCAACAGGGGATCCAAACCTGTCGACATTCAACACTGGAGGCTAATGAGTTTAGATGGTTATAAATTATGATGGCAGTTCTCCCATCAAAGAGTCCCTAACCATCAATACAACTGAGATGTTTAAAGGGCAACTCTGCTTCCGTAGGAAGTTGGTGGAGTGGAAGGAAATCTACTCACTGGCTCTTGGCTAGCAATTAAGGCCTAGCTCTGCATACTATGGAATAACACCAATTAGCCATACATTAGGAAAAGTGGGTCAAAGGTAATGTAGCACCCTCCTAGTGTAGGGTGGTAGGCAAATGTAGTTTTTGGCTCCTTCTGCAGTCAAGGGAGTCTTGATTGTTTTGGCCTGTTCAGGGTTCCACAGGCTGGGGATTTTGACTGCTTTCCCCTGCCTCTGAAAGAAGCTACCAGAACGTAGGGAAGGAAATTCAAATAACCAGTCTGAATAATTATCATGCCCTAGCCAATCCCCATAGTGGAGTGTCGAGAAGGTGGCTGCCAACGTAATGCACAGGAAGCCCTGGAGCAGAGGCGTACTAAGTAGGGGGCAGGGGGTGCGGCCGCCCCAGGTACTACACACTGGGGGGTGTCAGGCTGGCACCCCCCCTCTGCATTTGAAGTGGTGGCAGCGCTGCAGGATTAGGCAGCAGTGCAGTGACAGGCGCAGGCAGGGAGAGGCGAGCTATCGTTGTGATGCAAGGGGGAGGGGGTGTGCGGGGGGTTGCACCTTCCATCCCCTCCTCTCGCGGCCATGGGCTGTCTGTCTGTGCGATCACGGATGTCACACAGGCACGTGTGAACAGGGGGAGGGGATCTGCTGAGCATGTGCCGCCGTGCTGATCTGAGGTACTGAATGGGGGGGTCTGCATTAAACGGGGGCTACACTGAAGAGGGTGGGCTACATGGAAGGGGGGGCTACACTGAAGAGGGGGGCTACACTGAAGAGGGGGCTACACTGAAGGGGGGCTACACTGAAGAAGGAGGGCTAGATTGAAGAGGGGGGCTAGACTGAAGAGGGGGCTACACTGAAGAAGGAGGGCTAGACTGAAGAGGGGGGCTAGACTGAAGAGGGGGGCTGCACTGAAGAGAGGGGGCTAAAATGAAGAGGGGGCTGCACTGAACGGGGGTCTGCACCGAAGGGGGTATGTGTAACATGCATGTGGTCCACAGCTGCAGGGTGCTGTGTAATGTAAAGGGGCCCAGAGGTGCAGGGGGCTGTGTAATGTAAAGGGGTCCAGAGGTGCAGGGTGTTGTGTAATGTAAAGGGGCCCAGATGATCAGGGTGTTGTGTAATGTAAAAGGGTCCAGAGGTGCAGGGTGCTGTGTAATGTAAAGGAGTCCAGAGGTGCAGGGTCTTGTGTAATGTAAAGTGGTCCAGAGATGCAGAGTGTTGTGTAATGTAAAGGGGTGCAGGGTGCTGTGTAATGTAAAGGGGTCCAGAGGAGCAGGGGGCTGTGTAATGTAAAGGGGTCCAGAAGCGCAGGGTGCTATGTAATCTAAAGGGGCCCAGAGATGCAGGGTGCTGTGTAATGTAAAGGGGCCCAGAGATGCAGTTGTGGAGAGGGGGAACACAGTAGTGACAAAGATATATTGAAGGATTTAGGGGGCACAGTGGGGTATTTTTACATTTTAATGGGGGGGTGCCAGATATAGGATCCGCCCCCGGTGCCAAATGCTCTAGGTACGCCCCTGCCCTGGAGAAATGGTTCTAACTTTGTCATTTCTCATTTTTAAATTTTCAAATTTGGATCATA
This sequence comes from Lithobates pipiens, assembly GCF_037356315.1. Lineage (NCBI taxonomy): Eukaryota > Metazoa > Chordata > Amphibia > Anura > Ranidae > Lithobates > Lithobates pipiens. The sequence goes on from NW_027507785.1 coordinate 28,353,482, forward strand.
ACGAATGACCCAAAAAACAAAACAAAAAACAAAGAAACGAAAATGAACACATTTTTAGTGCACAGGGACACATAGGTGCAGGAATGCTGGAAGCATATGTAGCACTACCCCTGCAAGGGGCGCTGATTTGTCCCAGGTTCCTCTCTCTAGTGCAGCGGCAGCCAGGGCACACAGCAGAATTCACTCCATTGGCTCAATAAACAATCTAGGGCAGTGGTGCCCAACCAGTGGCCCGGGGGCCACATGAGGCCCGCGGAGCCCATGACCTCCTGCTCTGTGATGGAATAGAATACTGTTATTAATAGAAAGTTTATTACTAAAATCACAGTGTATATATGGGCATATCTGTTCTGCAGTGGTTACTGGGCTGCTTTCAAACTGATCCAAAGGTGCAGAGCAGTGCACCTGGGGGTTACCTGCACTGAGCCATTCACCTCTAAGGAGTAGAAGATGTAAATGGATTTGTGTCCATTTACAAATACCTACCTCCAATTCGATCCGCAAAAAAGAAAAAAAGTAGAGTGGCTCTATAGAGTAGAGTGGGCTGCTATGCACCTGCTCCGCTCATTGTGGCCCACGACCGGTTACCAAGTCGCTTAGGTGGCCCTCGCTCTTCAAAAGGTTGGGCACCCCTGATCTAGGGGTTGCCTTTTTCTGCATTTACTGTTGGTTAACTTGGATAGGGCAGGGAATTGTGGGATACTCTGTAGCACTGAACAGTAATACCAGGACACCATTCACTCTGTAGCTACTTTTCAGAATAGTCCCCTCAACCATATCTCAGGTAACGGACAGCACTGGAACACCACAGACACTGCCCCACACCAGGTAAGCCTTAGTAATAATTCATCAGGGGATCAGCAGCAGCACAGTCACCCAGACTCTGGTCTGTACTCATAGCTGGATGCCTCCCTTCTGCATCAGGCAGACAATTAAAAAGTGGACTCTCCAGACCCTGGGTGAAATCCCCTTTCTTCTTTAGCCTCAGAGTTTTCTTTTAGTAGATAGTAGATAGATCCCGCAGCCTTAGTTTGGCTGGAACCTCGTTGAGCTTCTAGGCAGGTATCAGCCAAGTGGCCTGGAACGACAATAGCCCTCCAGGCTGGGTACCTCTCCTCCTGCTCCAGCCCCAGACTATTTATGCACTCTGCATCCCCTTTGGGGTCACACCTCTCCAGGCATTGACAGAGACCTCATAAAGATTCATACTGTTCACTTGGCCTGCTCCACTCCTATGTTCTGGAGCTTTCCAGAAAGCCAGGGAGAAGCAATCAAGTGTGCAGCCTGTGGGGCCCTGATGAGTCCAAAGCAATTGGCAACTGCTCCACTGATTACAGAGGAGCTAAAAAAAAGGAACTACATTTACCTGAAGCCTAGTACCTAAGAGGGTGCTACACATGTCTCAGAAGAGGGAGGAACAATTGGGACACAGAGAAACCTAGGGATTCAAGGGAGTGAGAGATAATCTCAGACAGACGTTCTGAAACACGGGAACTCAGCAGCTAGAATAGTGATGCATTGCTTGAATGACGAACCGGTGTCTTTAAGGAAGTAGCTAGGCTCTGTTTAATGCAGAGACTTGGAGCTGGAGCAGGTGAGTGTGACACATGTTAAGATTATTTTTTATTTATTTAATTGAATACATTTCTGTACTATTTAGTAGCCTTTTATGCCAGCTTTGAATTTAGCTTTACATTTTCTTGTGAGGAGACAGCGAGGAACACTGGACTGCAGGGAATGCAGCCCTTCCATTATTAATGGGAACAAATCGAGATGCAATTAGTAAAATAATACATGGTTGACACTCAGTCTTTTGGAGCCCCATTCTCTCTCCGTTCAGCCTTCCTTTCTTTATCCTTCTCCATTCCAGTTCCTCTCGCCTAACTTTGTAATTTTTTGACTGCAGGGAGATCATGTTACTGAGGATTGATTCCGCTACCTCAAAGACACACAGAGGAAAGCACTGACAGCTCTTGAAAAGAATCTTCTATTGTTCATGTTGCCAGCCACCTGGAGTTAGGAATGTTCGCGTCATGCTTATTAACTTTTCGAATGGTTATAAAGTAAAACATAAAAAGTTGGATGAATAAACCCCGGATTTCATTCACACTCTTTTTTTTAGGTTTTAGTTCACAACATGAAAATAGAACATTTCATGAATATCTTCATTAACTATCATGTAGATCAGATCACATGATCTTTCATCAACTGCCACTTAGAACTGGTCATTTGGCAGTAGGCATGAGCCATTGGATCTTTCACCAAGTGGCAGTTGCAATGCTTCTTTTCAGCTGTACTGTAGCTTCCCAGGAAACCCATCACAGTGAAGAGGAAAAGAAATGGCAAAGGAGTCGGGGGCAAAGCATTTGAAATTAAAATTTTCTGGGATTCAGGGAATCTTTAACACTTAATGGAAGCAGGAAGGTTTGCCACTCCTTAAGCTTTCTTCATATGCCGGTATCTGCAGGCAGAATGAAGCTCATCCATGACCCCCCCCCCCTTACAAGTTGACTGCAAAAGACTGAACCAACGCACACTGATAAAGTCAGCATCTCAATAAAACTTTATTATTCCAGACATGCACAAGAAAAGCCCTGTCTGGGATCTCCCCACTTTGATGCATTTCAACCTAGAGCAGACTAAATCTTATGGGACCTCCCCACTTTAAAGTGGTTCAGCCTAGAACAGACCAATTCGTAGAGGTCCTCCCCACTTTGATGTGGTTCAGCCTACAAAGGACTAAATTGCAGAGGACCTCTCCACTTTGATGCGTTTTAGCCTAGAACAACCTAATTGTAGAGGACCTCCCCACTTTGATGGACTACATCATAGAGGACTTCCCCACTTTGATAGACTAAATCGTAGAGAACCTCCACACTTTGATGTGTTTCAGCCTAGAATGGGCTAAATTGTAAAGGACCTTCCCATTTTGATGGGCTAAATCGTAGAGGACCTATCCACTTTGATGCATTTCTGCCTTCAATGGGCTAAATGGTAAAGGACCTCCCATTTTGATGTGTTTCAGCCTAGAATGGGATAAATCGTAAAGGATCTCCCTACTTTGACGTGTTTTAGCCTAGAATGGACTAAATCATAGAGGACCTTCCCACTTTAATGGGCTAAATCGTAGAGGACCTATTCACTTTGATGCTTTTACAGCTTAGAACTGCCTAAATCATAGATGTCCTCCCCCACTTTGATGAGCTAAAGCGTAAAGGACCTCCCCACTTTGATGTGTTTCAACCTAGCATGGGCTAAATTGTAGAGGACCAGAGGACCTCCCCACTTTGATGGGCTGAATAGTAGAGGACCTTCCCACTTTGATGTGTTTCAGCCTAGAATGGGCTAAATCATAGAGGACCTCCCCACTTTGATGCATATTCAGCCTAGAACAGGCTTAATCATAAAGTACTTCTACAAATAAGCATGTCATAGGTTGAATTGTGTCACGGTGGGAAAGTCCCAGGCAGGGCTTCTTTGTGTATGTCTGGAATAACAAGGTTTATTGAACTGAGATGATCGGTGTGTGGCCCATCTTTTGCAGTCAAGTACCTACAACACTAAATAGCCAAGGCAAGCTGACTCACAGACAGCTGAATGTCCTTGCTATGTTGTGGTAGCTTAAGAATTTTACAATTCAATTTTATACACTCACTTCAAGATAATGTGCAGCTATAGAAATAATGGGGATTGCCATTTTTTGACTCCTTCTACAAATGAAAGTTGCCTGGATGTTTCTGGTCCTAATCCTCTGACCTGGAAGAATCATGCAGATAATACATTTCATAATACAGCTTGCCCATCCTTAAAGCGGTGTCTGTATTCGTTTTCTATTTCAGGTCTTTTTTTCTTTAAGTTGACTTGGTCATTCTGTCAGTAACATGCTTCCTGTCCTAAGGTGACAATGCTCACGGATTGTGCCGTATTTAAGACAGGAACATAGAATTCCCCCTCTACTTTTTCCCATTACATACAGCAGAGTTTCTCAACCAGAGTTCCATGAACCCCAGGGTTCCTTCAGGGGCTGATAAGGGTTCCTTGAGCATTGAGCATGTTCTGCCTCTCAGATAAGTTCTCACTGACACCATTGATCATTTTAGCTTTCTGTAAGGGTATAATTATTCCCAATGTCTAGAAGTATAAGGAGCATTCTTGCCAAGGACCATCACACTAATGCAACATGAGTTGTTGATATACCGTAGTAATCTATAGCAGGGGTTCCCTGAGACCAGGACATTATTTCAAGGGTTCCCCTGTGTTGAAAAGGTTGAAAATGGATGACATAGAGGGTGTTGTTAATGTTATGTAGTTCACTGAGATAAGCTGGGAACAATGTAAAGCTGACCATAGATGGATAGAATTTAGAAAAAAAAATTCTTAGCAAAGGTATTTCAATCTTTAATGCTATGTTTAAAAGCCCAAAAGGGAGAAGTTCATTGTTAGGCTATACTGTAAGTCAGAACTCCGGATCTATATACGTGTTTCAGATCAGAACCATACAAAATACTGAGCCCACTGGAAAAGGCATGACAGTTTGGCAACTAGCATTTTCCGACCAATATACCATTGGATCATTGGCCTGTGCATTCTCATAAACAGATTTAATTTTTGGTTCAGTTGAAGTCAACACCTGCCAGCTGAGTGTAAAATAGCATTAGCTGACCATCTTTTTAATTATAGGTGCCCTTTAAGGCTATATCAATAATATACAAATACTGTACATAAGTAGCAAGTAGTAAGTTGTGATTTTTTTTTTTTGGAGCTGCTTGAATTGAATTTATAATTTAACATGGGCATTTTGTGCATGTTAAGATAACAAATAGGGGATTTACGAGGCTACTCAGAACTCTGTATGCTTTCAAAGGAAAATTTCTGCTAAATGAGAGATGTCATGTGTGTTGGCGGCACTACATGGCATTTGGCGACAGTTTTCTGTGGTGAGTGTTTTTTTTTACACCTCTGGTCATTAACCTAGGAATGTGATAGAAGATGAAAATCAGATTTTTAAGACCTTAACCAGAAGGGTAAAAAAAAAAAAAAAATATCTACATGAACTAGGCAATGTGAATTTTATATTAAACTATTATTTAATTACGATAAAAAAAATAACAACATTGGGGTTAATTACTAAAACTGAAGAGTATAAAATCTGGTGCAGCTCTGCATAGAAAATAATCACGTTTTTTCTGACAAAGCTTAATTGAATAGGCCGAGATTAGAAGCTGATTGGCTGCCACGCACAGCTGCACCAGATTTTGCACTCCCCAGTTTAAGTAAATCAACCCCATTGAGTTTCAGTTGAAAGAATGCTCTGCAGTGCTCCCAAGACAGCTGTCCCTGAATCTAACCACATTATCCAGTCTAGGTGTTGCTGGAAGCTGGTCTCCAGCCACGCATCGAAATAGAGACTATACATATATGAGAACTGTCTTTTGTGCTAAAAAAATACCCATTTTGCTAAGCCAGTATTGTGACACAGACACCCGTGCTGTACAACATAGCCAGGTCCTGATTGGACAATGAAGGAGTCATCACTGTGTATGTTCCTCCTCTCAGCAAGCTCCTTGTATTAGGATGACAACACGAAGCGTTGTAGCGGAGCCTGATTGCCTTCAATATTTGCCCTTCCTCGCCCCAGTGTTGGGGTCACAAAAAGCTAATGTAAAGTCAGCTGCATTTAATAAAAGTTCATATTCTAACTAATGCCTGGCTGCAATAACTACTCCAGGGGAAGGGTTTATTTTTCCCCATAAAAATTTTCATTAAAGTATTTAACAAATAAAAGAAACACAGTAAAAGCGATAGGAAGGGTGTGGTGGGAATGTGTACAGACAAAAATCAAAGTAAGGCATAAGAAAAGGGGATACATACTACTGTACAGTAGGTTGACATGTATTAGATAATAATTCACCAAAGAAGTCCCAAAAACACTATAAGGAGATAGTCAAATATTGGAAGGAATCTCCAGTTGGACTCTGTGGGGATGTGCACTGGCAATGGATGGTGCAAAGATATAGTGTTCTAGCGAAAACTGTAGCATTGTATAATATCATCTCCATCCGGGGCACGTTGTGGTGTGAGTGGCCTTCTTTTCTAGTGTTAACTTCAACTGTAAATTAAGTTATCTATTAGGCTCTGATGCTAATTCTGTTGGGTTGGTAGACTCAGTTGTGTATGGTGAGTGAGCACCAATCACTCCCATTAGTGACCTACCCCAGTTAGTGCATGAGGCATTAGATGTCCCAGGGGGTAGGGGGCTGAGATAAGTCCATAGAAAGTGGTGTTTGAAAAAGTGTGAATTGAGTAATCTATTAGGCTCTGATGGTAATCCTGTTGGGTTGGTAGACTCAGTTGAGTATGGTGAGTGAGCACCAATCACTCCCATTAGTGAACTACCCCAGTTAGTGCATGAGGCATTAGGCATCCCAAGGGCTAGGGGGCTGAGGTCAATCCACAGAAACTGGTGTTGGATAACGTGTTGTAGGGGAGAGAAAGAAAAGATAGAGAAAAAGAGGGAGAAGAAGAATTAAGATAAAATTAAAAAGTGTGGGATGGGGGTGTTGGTGGTAGATGGGCTAGGGGTGTAGAGTGGGATATGGGAGGTGTACGGGAATAAATGTTCTAAGGATTTGGGTGGGATCTGTAGTGGGGCTGGTAACTGATGGCATTTGGATAGGGTGCTCCATTGTACTGGTCAGGGTGAAGTGGGGCATCCTGCATATGGGGGCTAAGAAGTACAATAGATCAGTTATGTTGGCAATGCTACATTGCTCAAAGATGGGAGCTCCATCACCATATGGATTGGTTTTAGGTATGTATTGTGGTTCCCTGTGTTGGCTGGCTTGAATGCATTTTTGTATTTTTTCTAACTTTAAGGCTGGGTTCACACTATTGCGAATTGGATGTGGGTTTCGCCGCATCCAATTTGCATGTCAGGAGACTGTGACCGACTCTCACTGGAGCCGGTTCACACAGAACCGGGGCGGCTGCAGAGTGAATTGCACAGGAGTCCGGTGCCTTTTCTGGTCCATTTCAGGTCCGAATTCAGCCAAACATTCAGATTGAAATCGGACCTGAAACGGTGAAAAGAATTTCTTTAGGTAAAGAAAAAAACAAAACAGCATAGCAGAAGCAGCTTGCTTTAAAGCATATATAAAGCCAAAATTGCTTTTTCATTTTAGATATATTTTCCTTCTGTGTCCAGTTGGAGAGAATTCCCTTAATTTCCTTTCCTGTAGACATTTTTGCATCTATTGCTGTTCTGCAGACAACTTAAATATTGAATCTTCCCCCACTTTCAGATCCAATGACAATGGTCGCCAGGACCAATAGAGAGGGCTTTAGCTTTAGCTATATTGTAAGGCTTGCACCGTCTGACTAAAAGCGCTGACTGAGCTGCTCAATAAGGGATGAGTTACGGCTGTAACTCTATGATTTGCATGTATACAATTCGGATTGAGTTACTGGGCTCTGTAAACATTTTACAACAAATGAGCAAAGGGGTGAGAAGGAGCTCAGATCTCCAAGAAATATTAATTTAAAATATCAACGTTTACCTAAAAATATTTTTCACAATGTATTTTTTCCATAATAAATAAAAAGGACATAAACACAAAACCTACTTCATCGTTCCCTTTTTTATATTTCTCAATTCTTCAGCAGTTACACTCAACTGAACAAGCCCTTAGTTGGTTATTCAGGTCACATAAGACACAGACTATCTAAAAAGGAAAAGCAGAGCCTTCTAAAGCTGAAGTGTAAATTCTGTACTTGGTTATCTTCTTCTCTAATGGCAAAGACAGTTTATCAGAGTACTTTAGTGATTCCTGGAAAGGCACACTTCTAGCTAATGGGTCCTTGTGATAAACAGTCTTTCCAGAGATAATTACACCAGAAAAATACAACTCACAACCTATTGTTGTTCTTCATGAGATGTGGCAACTTGCCATATATACATACATACAGACTTCTGCTAAAGGGTAACTCCAGGGAAACAACTAAATACACATCTGAAACACCTACAGTCTATAGGAATGATTTGCCTCCTAAAAGAATTGTATTTTAATAGACATGGGGGGTTATTTACGAAAAGGCCTATCCACTTTACACTGAAGTGCAGTCGCTCTAAATCTAATGCCGCGTACACACGAGCGGATTCTATGGCGTACTTAGTCCGTCATACAATCCGACGGACAGTCCGTCGTACTTTCCACTGAACGGACTTGACCACACACGGATACCCAAACAGTCCGTCGAAAGCTTGCGCGATGACGTGTACAGCACGTACGACGAGACTAGAAATAGGAAGTCCAAGACACAGCAAAGCACCCTTCCGCCATGTAAATCCTTTCTGGGCATGCGCCATTCTTAGTCCGTCGAACTAGCATACTGACGACCGTATTGTCCGCTGAAACCAAAGTACGATGGACAGAATTTGGAAAAAACCAAAATACTTAGTACTCCGGACTGCACGCTGAAAAAGTCCGCTGAAGCCCACACACGAGCGGATTGTCCGCTGAAATGTGTTTCGACGGACTAAGTACGCCATACAATCCGCCCGTGTGTACGCGGCATAAGGGGTAGATCTGAAATGAGGGGAAGCTCTGTTGATTTTATCATCCAATCATGTGCAAGCTAAAATGCTGTTTTTTATTTTCCTTCCATGTCTCCCTCAGATCTACAGCGACTTTACTTCCAAGTGCACTTGCAGTGCAAAGTGGATTTGCCTTTCGTAAATAACCTCCATGGTGTTATGATCTACCCATATCTATTGTGGTACATGGCGTATCAGCTAAGAAGTGTGAAAGTACCTTTAGAACCTGCAGTTCTAAAGCTGGCCATTTACCAGGAGACATTGTTTTGAACATTCGTACGGAAAATCTGAAAAATCGTTCTTCAGAGCATTTAATGATGCCATCACTGAATCAATAATTTTCTTTCAAAATCCCAAACTTGATGTCCAGTCCATAATATAATTTTTACTCTTTTGTGATTTGAATTTGGGACTGACTGTACAAAGATTTTTTTCAATAAACGAATTCCGTGGTGACAAATATACTACACTATGGGAACTGTTTTTTTTCTCTGAGGAACCATCTGCCCGCTGATCACCATCTGAAAAGGAGCACCATTTGGGTATCAAATATACAGTAAGAAGGTGGAGGTATCCGGCACAGGGTGTCCACAGGTGGAGATACTACATGCCCGTAATCCCCTAGGGGGACAGGAATCTGGTGAGTGGGGACCCAAAGGGGTACGAGCACAGAAGTCACTGGATTTATGTGAACACGAAAGTCACCTTTTTTCTGATTAGTCTGGAACTTTATGAGATATTAATTGAACACTACATAAATATATCGCAACTTATTAGACATTGAGCACTTTTATATTTGGAACATTACTTTCTGTACTTTTTATAATTTTTTATAACCTGATAGTTGTGTATTTTTGCCTATATAGGCAATTTTTTGCGTCTATTTGCACAGTTTAAAACTTTTGCACTTTTTGCATTGTTTTGCACTGATCTTTTTTTGCACTGTCTTTTGCAATTTTCAGCACTTTTGCACTTTATTAGTTAGTATATTTTTTAATTGCTGTGGGATTTTTTGCACTGTTTGCATATACCTCTGAGATAAGGATCTGGATCTTCCGCTATATTTAATAGAATAGAACCCTTATGTGGATATTGTAAATAAGTGGACATATCTAGGCCCCCAAATAATTTTGTAAGAAGGGTATACTATGAACATGCATAGTCATTTGTCAGTTGGAAACATTTTCATTATCACAAATTAATTTATTCTGCACACTTTATTACTTTATATTAATCTGAAGGGGCACCTTTCTGTTTTATATATATAATCCACGCCCACTACCCACCTCAGGTCTAATACACCCTGGGTGTGCTACAGTGGTGGGGAGTACATACAGGGGGTATGTGGGAAGTGTGCGTGAATTGGTATTAAAGTATCTTTGGCTGGGGATCTTGATTTCAAATAATACTCCCTTTTTCCCTCTTCCTATATTCCTCTCTTTTTTTCGGGTTATTACCCCACTCATAATACCTAGTGCATATACGGTTTGCAATGTGGTTTCTGTATTAACTAACCCCATTGTTTGTATACTCGAATGAATACTGGGAAATATAATTTGGATATTACAAAGGCAAAACATCTGGTCTGGCATAGGTAGCGCCTAAAGCCCCACACTAACACTGTAAACAACTCAATATTGAACCCTAGGAATAAGACTGGGATGCCATTAAAGTTCATGTGCGTGTAAAGGCAGGTGTCCCTATACTTTTGGCAATATAGTGTATATATATATATATATATATATATATATATATATATATATATATATATATATATATACACTCTCTGTGTATATAAACACATTTTCTCTAAATGTTCATGTTTTACAGGAGTGTTGGATCCTAAAATTATTCTCTTTCTCTCTCTTTTTTTTGGCTTCATGCTTCATGAAAGAAGCTTTTAAAACAGCAGTTCAACAAACCAGAAGGAATGGAGTTTCACATAATACCTCCAGATATTGAGATAACGCAATCGGACTTTCTCCAGTGAGCCTTCTTTGTTCTTTTCAATTCCTTTTCCAACTTTTCACTCTCAGACTCCCGGCTGTTTCCAGCGACGGCAGTTCACATTCATTCTAGTCTCCCTGCGAAGGCCTGGGCGCGGTGATGGGCGTAAATGGGGCTCCCGAGGGCCAATTTATCAAAGCAGAAGCACCAAAGCAAACCACAAACCAGCTTATTAGAACACAGTGAGTGTGCCGTGGACATGTCAGGGCCAGGGGAGGGAACTGTGTGGAGACCAGCAAGATTAGAGGTAAACCCATGATTGAAGATGACCTCTGCCACTGAGCAATATTCTGGATGGAGATCCCAATTTCCCATTGAACAATAAATAGATAATAAATACGAGGGAACTCAATGGTTTTCTCTGTGCTCTATGGCTGAGCAAAGCAGCACAGTGTGAAGAATGCAATCTATTATATTAGATGGACCTTAGTGTCAATACCATTATAGCAGAATGGGCAGGTGCTGCATATGGTTGTGTTTGAAGCTATAAAAATTCAACAAAGGTTCAAAGCCATCTCCACTCAAAGAAATTCCTGGATTTGGACGTTAAAGAGGAACTTTATCCTTATCTTAAAAATTACAACAAAAGACACCATTTAAAATCTTTAGTAATGACAATCTACAAACAGATACTTAAGCTTTTTATTTATCGCATATGTAGCACCCTGATGTTTAGCCAGGGTTGACCCTAAATTTACCTGCCAGGTGTAGTTACCTTGGCTCGTTGTTAGGGATCAATTGATTTCACCCTAAGTATAGAATTGCTGCACCTCTCTCTTCTGCTGCTAGGTGGCATTAGATAAGACATGGGCAAAGCAAGGACAGATTAGGTGTAAATGGGGCATCTGAGCCAATGGTCAGGGGTTTTCTTGAACAGACGGCTGTCTGGGTGGACGTGTTTTGTATTGCCCGGGCTGCTAGGCCAGAGTTTGGGCTGTCTGAGGGCCAATCCAGAAGCAAGAGAGCAGCGCAGGGTTGGGATTGCGCCTTGTAGTCCAATCAGAAGTGACGGTTCTGCCGGCCGGAGAACTTGGAGTCATGGTCGGAGGTAGAAGGGAAGCTGTCGCCACCAAGGGACCATCTGCCTTATTACCAGGGACCACAGTGAGTAGCTGAAGCAAGTACCGGAGCAGGATTCTCACCAACCGGGGACGGGGAAGAATCTGGAAACTTCAGCAGGTATCAAGCCAGGGACCCGGCCAACGGAGGTGACGCTTGCAGAGCAGCCTTGTGTGTCAAGCCAGCGACCGAGCTGGTCAGTGGGTTGAAGCTTCAGAAGTATCTGGAGTGCCAAGCTAGGGACTCAGCAGAGAGGCGGGGGTGACGCTTGAGGAAGATACTACAGGTAAGACTGAAGGAGCTCAAGGGATTCAGTGGCAGTGAATCATCTAATCTAGTGAGAGACTGGGAACTCGGTGGGCTGAAGAACTACAAGAAGCGATTGTAGTGGAAGTGAAGGAACTGTTACACTTTGTGCTAGGAACTGTTAAAGACTGTTGCCATAGGAGACAGCATTGCTACACATGCAGATGTGGCATCTTGTTGGATGCCTTTCCCTGCATGGCTGTCCTCCTGTCGAAGTCTCTGAGTCTACCAATTAATATTGCAACTACCTAAGGGTGTCCTGACCCTAACCCTCTCTCCCAAAGTTCTGTTAAGAGAAATAAAATCTCTTTGCATTCAAGAAGTGTCTGACACCCGATTAATATACCTTGTACTACACCCACTATGCCTTGCAACCCACCATATACAGAAGGATGTCAGCTATCTCTGGCCCTGGAGGTTCTCATTAGACTGAAGGAGGCCTGGGGACTTTACTACACATACCTTCATTTTATTCTCCTCCCCACCCTTCTCATAATGTCCATTTTCTCATAGGACTGATGAACCCATCTTCCTTTACCTCTTGAAACTCTACCTGGAACTCTTGGTCTACATCTTGGAACATGTGACATTGCACATCGTCTGTGGAGGAAGGCTCTGTTAATGTGGCCTTTCTGGGATGCATCTATGAGGCCCTGGTTACATCACCAGTGCCTCACTCAACTAGAAAGGGGAAAAACAGTCATTGCAAATGCAAGCAAAAAATGTTTGTTCAAAGTAGCCATTCTTAACCAGAGTTCCATGGAACCCTAGGGTTCCTCCAAATGTTGGTAGAGTTTCCTTGAGTTATAGCTAATTGAAATGCCAGTTGATGGTGCCTGCATAGTTCTGGGACCAACATCACTTGGCGTGATCTTCCTCAGTAGTCTCTAATGCTGTGTTTTTTCCGTCAGAATAAACTCAGTTTTAAAGACGGTTTTTCCGATGGAGTTCCGACGGAGTTCCGCTACACACGATCACACCAAAGTCCAATCGTCTAGAATGCGGTGACGTACAACACGTATGACGGGACTAGAAAGAGGAAGTTCAACAGCCAGTAGCCAATAGCTGCCCATGCGTCGTTTTTGGTCCGTCGGAACAGCATACAGACAAACGGTTTTCCCGATAAGAATTGATTCCGTCGGAAAGATTTAAAACATGTTCTATTTCTAGGTCCGTCAGAATTTTCGGGAAAAAAAGGCAGATGAGGCCCACACACGATCGGAATATTTAATGAAAAGATCCCGTTTGACTTTTTCTGCCGGAAAGTCCGACCAGCATCAGGGTAGCTTTCTTACCACTACTGTAAAACCGGCCATACATAGATCGATATTAGCCAGTGTTTTGGTGTAGTGTGGGAGGTGCTTTTACTAGGGGAAGGCATGGATCCATGTCCCTGCTGCAGCAGAGACAAAGTATCCATGCCTTCCTTACTTACAGAATGGCAATCTGCCTTGCTTGCATAGGCAGACCACCGTTCTGCCTGTGTACTGAATGATCGGCGAGTGCCGGCGGACATCAAGTCCGCGGGACCAGATGATCAGCTCCCGCTGTGCGTAAAAACAGCAGGAGCGAGTCGCCGGTGTATATACAGCAGGGAAAATAATTAATTGATCCCCTGCAGATTTTGTAAGTTTACAAAATCCACTTAAAAAGAAATTAAGGGTCTATTATTTTTATCATAAGTGCATTTTACATGATAGAGACAGAATATCAACCAAAAATCCAGAAAAAAACACATAAAACAAACGCTATAAATTTAGTTGCAGTTCAGTGAGTAAAATAAGTATTTTATCCCCAAGCAAAACACGACTTAGTACTTGGTGGAGAAACCCTTGTTGTTAAGCACAGAGGTAAGACGTTTCTTGTAGTTGGTGACCAGGTTTGCACACATCTCAGGAGGGATTTTGGTCCACTCCTTTTTACAGATCTTCTCTAAGGCTAGGTTCACACTATTGCGATGCGGGAACGCCGCGAATCCGCGGCGTTTTCCCGCATCGCTCACCTCCCGCCGGCAGTTCACACTGCCCTATGCGGACGGCTGGGGGTGTCAATGTTATGTTAATGACACCCCCAGATCCGTCGGCATATCGCAGTGCGATCTGCCGACTCGCACAGGAATCGGATCGCATGGTGTGAACCCCCATGCGATCCGATTCCGTTGCGGACCCAAAAAAGGGTCCTGTGCGAGTTTGCTGCGGGACAGCTGCGAGTTCAGCCATACTATCTGTATGGCTGAACTCGCAGTGCTACGGAGATCGGATGTGATTTGCTGTGCGAATCACATCCGGATCTCCCCCCGCAGCAGTGTGAACCCAGCCTAAATCCTAATTCTTGACTGTCGCTTGGCAACTCAAAGTTTCAGCTCCCGCCATACATTTTAGGATCAAGGTCTGGAGACTGTCTAGGCCACTCCATGATCTTAATGTGCTTCTTATTGGACCCACTCCTTTGTTGCTTTGGCGGTGTGTTTTGGGTAATTGTCATGCTGGAAGACCCATCCATGACCCATCTTCATTGTTCTGGTGGAGGGAAGAAGGTTCTCATCTAAGATTTTACAATACATGGCCCTGTCCATTGGCCCCTCAATGCAGCAAAGTCGGTCTGAACCTTTAGCAGAGAAACAGCCCCATAGCATCATGATTCCGCCTCTGTGATTGACTGTAGGGATGGTGTTCTTAGGGTCATCTTCAGCATTTTTCTGTCAGGGCTGGGCTCAGCCCTTCCTTCTATGAGCTGGCCACTCAGCTGTCTGCTAATTGCCAGCTCCCATCTCTCTCCACAGTTACTCAGCTGTTGATGATATCCTGCTCATCAGTCCTACCTACTTAAGCCGTCCAGTCCAGAGGATCTCTGCCTTCGCCTTGGTCAACATCACAGAGACGATCTCCTGCGTACCTGTTTAAAGACTTGCTTTGCTGACATCCCTTCTGGCTCCAGATCCTGCTTGCTGTTTCACTATGTTGATCCCTGACTTCTGGCTTGGCTGACTATCCATTCCGGTTACTGAACTTTGGCTAGGTTTTGACTACGTTTGTTCTTTTTACTTTTATTATTAAACAAGTGTGATTTAACTGTACTTCTGTCTCGGTCTGATTTCATAGTTTCTGACATTTTCTTCCTCCAGGGTTTCCCTCGCTTTGTAGGGATTTCCTTTCAATTGTTTTGACTATGGGACATGAAGTGAAGGAAAATCTCCCCAATGGGACACTAATGGCAAAAACTGGAGTTATAATGCTCCCTTACTCTATCCAAAATAGAAAATAAAAATGCCTTTAGTTTAACTAATAAAGATTTCATATCAACATGCAAAGCTGATTGCTGATGTGATTTTTTATTGAAGAGGCGAAGGCCCGCCTTATCAGCTCATTTACACTGTTGTATTTTATTGCACGCTTTGCAAAGTACAAACATTCATGTGTTCATCTTTCCCCGAATAAAACAGCATATGTTCCTATCTAAGCACATGTTAATTTTTTTTCCGCATTTCAGTACATTGGGAGACCCATAGAAATCAATGGCAACTTTACATGCCTTTTGATGTGTTGGCAAATGGTAATATCAAGCTTTGGTCAAAAAACATTGAAAATGTACATCAAAACACATTGTACAGGATGCCAGGAATGGGTCCTGGATGATAAATTAGTATCACCATTGTTTGGGGTGCATGGTCCCTTTAAGGGGGCCTGATTATGGAGGCCCTGGGCTTGAAAGGGTTAACCCACCTGCAAGAGGGGTCTGAAGGGAGGCATACATTGGCCAGCATGCAGGCAGATGTAGTTTAGCCTCCCTACAAGGGTGACCCTATTCCGGGGCTGCTGTGCAGAGAAGGGTGGAGGACAAGGGGGGGAACCAGGTTCCTCCAAGGGCTCTGTAGGGGGCATCAGGGGAGCAGCTGTATAATTGGACGCTGCTACCCTGACTGATCTGGCAGACATTTTTAATGATGGCAGTGCTCATTAAAAGCACTGTGCCCTTTGGGTTGGCGTGCATTCTGCATAGTGGGTAAGTGAGAGACAGATCTCCCGCAGGTTAGGGACAGTCTGATTAGCATTGGTTCCCGAGGAGGAGAGACATAGCAGGGACTGTTGCTGTGTCTTGAGCAGTAGTGTATCTGAACTAGGGGCCCTCTTGCCTGTTTGCCTTCAAGTCACCTCCTCTGTCGGATGTTGTCAGGTGTCTACAGTGTGCACCACCACTCCTTGCCTGGTTCATTCTAAGTGTTTTGTTCTGATGTGGCCGCGTCTACAGATTTTGCTGTTCTCTTTACAATACCACATTAAAATATATTGGTGCATCAACCAGTCTCAGTGTGGGTCTCTTTTCCTTGTGGGCGGTGAGCCCAGATCCACCAACAAGCAGGTGTTGAGGAGTTGTGGTGTGGAACAGAAAAGTGACTGAGCTATGGGCTGTTTGCTTGTTTGAGATGCTGCTGGGCTACTTGGGAACCTTTGCAGGGCCCCTGAAGCAAGCAGGAGTGTAAACCATTTTGTTGGACAAGGGTATGCTGGCAGTGAGACAAAGTTTTGCTTTGTACCAGAGTTTATACACTTGGTTAAGAAGCAATCCCACACATGAATGGTATCAATGCTTTACTGTTGGCATGACACAGGACTGATGGTAGCCAGTGGCGTAACTAGAACCTTCAGGGCCCCGATGCAAGAAACCATGAAGGGCCCCCCTGAACCCCAGCCAGGGCCCCTCCCTTCGAGTCTGGCGGTGGAACTCCAGGGTGTGGTCACAGGTATGACCTTTGTGAGCCCTGTAGTTCCACCACTGGTATCATTAGTTTTTTTAAATTTTTAGGTGCCCCATTGGCAGGATGGGGTCCCTGTCCCCAGAAGAGATGAGGTCCTTTTCTCCAGGGCAGATGAAGTTACTGCCCCCAGGTGAGAAGGGGTCCTGGTCCTCAGGGGAGGTGGGGGTCCCTGTCCCCACGTAAGAAGGGGTCCCTGTCCCCAGGGGGAGAGGGAGGGGGTATGTAATGGTGTGTGGGGGATGGGGTCCTCTCACTCACCATGACCAAGCTGTAGGCCACGCACTCATCCATGTTGGCCTGGGCTCCTTCCAGTGTGCTGGACGGGCGATCAGCATATCTCCCAGAAAGACCTTTCATCATCTGTGTATGATGGGGGAGGAGGGGGGCTGGCAGACAAGCCTGCAGTGTCCTCCGGGGAGCCGGCTCTCATAGGGCTGCACTGCATCTGTGTGCTTAAAGTTTGTTTACCCGGAAGAAGTATGCAGTGCAGTGTGGGCCTGACTCGGGGGGGGGGGGGGGGGCGGGACTCTGGCTGGGGAGAACAGACATCGGACTGAGCGGCAATGCATGGAGCTGGATAGGGGTACTCTAAGGAGCCGGCTGAAGACACAGGTCATGCGGGGAATGCACAACTAAAGAGCAGCCAGTGCGATAGTCGAGCATGGAGCTCTGCTAGTCACCCTCCACCTCCAGCCACCCGTGTGCATGGTGCACTGGTACCCCTAGCTGCCTATGCCGCTGCTGGCCATATGTAGAGGGGGCTGCATGGGCCCCCTGCATCACAGGGCCCGGTTGCGGTCGCGACTGCTGCACCCCCTATAGTTACGCCCCTGATGGTAGCGCTCACCTTTTCTCCTCCAGACAAGGTTTTTTTCCGGATGCCGCAAACAATCAGAAAAGGGATTCATCAAAGAAAAATACTTTTTTGTTGCCCTGATCCCGCAGCTGAATCATAGTTACATAGTAGGCGAGGTTGAAAAAAGACACAAGTCCATCAAGACCAACCTATGTGTGCGATTATATGTCAGTGTTACATTTTATATCCCTGTATGTTGCGGTCGTTCAGGTGGTTATCTGTTTCTTGAAACTATCAATGCCCCCGCTGAGACCACCGCCTGTGGAAGGGAATTCCACAT
This sequence comes from Lithobates pipiens, assembly GCF_037356315.1. Lineage (NCBI taxonomy): Eukaryota > Metazoa > Chordata > Amphibia > Anura > Ranidae > Lithobates > Lithobates pipiens. Next base: position 28,371,339 of record NW_027507785.1, read on the forward strand.
CATTGCCGCTCTTACAGTAAAAAACCCTCTGTGTAGTTTAAGGTTAAACCTCTTTTCTTCTAATTTTAATGAGTGGCCACGAGTCTTGTTAAACTCCTTTCCGCAGTTTTTTTTTATCCCTATTGTGGGGTCACCAGTACGTATTGTATTTGTATATTGAAATCATATCCCAGGTGTCTCTTCTCCAGAGAGAATAAGTTCAGTGCTCGCAACCTTTCCTCATAACTAATATCCTCCAGACACTTTATTAGCTTTGTTGCCCTTCTTTGTACTCGCTCCATTTCCAGTACATCCTTCCTGAGGTGCCCAGAACTGGACAGCATACTCCAGGTGCGGCCGAACCAGAGTCTTGTAGAGCGGGAGAATTATCGTTTCATCTCTGGAGTTGATCCTCTTTTTTAATACATGCTAATATTCTGTTTGCTTTGTTAGCAGCAGCTTGGCATTGCATGCCATTGCTGAGCCTATCATCTACTAGGATCTCCAGGTCCTTTTCCATCCTAGATTCCCCCAGAGGTTCTGCCCCCAGTGTATAGATTGCATTCATATTTTTGCCACCCAAATGCATTATTTTAAATTTTTCTACATTGAACCTCATTTGCCATGTAGTTGCCCACCCCATTAGATTGTTCAGATCTTTTTGCAAGGTTTCCACATCCTGCGGAGAAGTTATTGCCCTGCTTAGCTTAGTATTGTCCGCAACTACAGAGATTGAACTGTTTACCCCATCCTCCAGGTCGTTTATGAACAAATTAAATAGGATTGGTCCCAGTACAGAACACTGGGGGAACCCACTACCCACCCCTGACCAATCAACCTTAGAAGACGGTCCTGACCAGTGGCCGCTGGTGCTCCATCAGTCTGGGGGGGATGCAGACAGACCTGACCACAGACCCCCCCCCCCGCTGTGTCGCTCCAGCCCGCCACTCCACACTAACACCCCCCCTTTGCACGCCATTGACACATTGACAACACCGCCCACCCCACCCCTGGTCACCGGCTCACCCTGAGCACAGGTCACAGGTTAGCACAGGTCACGGCTGCAGCGGCAGCTTCCCCTCTCCATCTCCTCCATGTCCCGGCCATCTCTTCTCCTCACGGCTAATCGGGTATTCGGACTCCCGACCAATGGGGTCTTAGGAGAAGAAATTGGAAAACATTAGTGAATAATAATTCGCTAATGTCACACAACAGGGTGGGCGCAGGGCGCAGTGTTCTCAGGCTCTAATCATGTGCTTCTAAAAAGAAAAAACAAAGTGCATATAAATCCATGCGTCCGGCGTTCTGCATGTAGATTCGGGGGCCGGGTGCATGAATTAGGAAGGGTGCGCCACAATGATTGGCTGCCACCACTGGTCCTGGTGCTTGCTGTACTTTCTTGGGCACCCTGAAGCCTTCTTCACAAATGCAGTGGAAATATTTTTTATGGGATTAAGCTCATTTTCATGGCAAAGAGTGACATTGCAAATAATTGCAATTCATCAGATCACTCTTCATAACCTACTGGAGTATATGCAAATTGCCATCATAAAAACGGAGGCGGCAGACTTTGTGAAAACTAATATTTGTGTCATTCTCAAAAGTTTTGGCCACGGCTGTATATCCATCACCAGCAGTATTCTGACTCCGATTGTTGTGAAGCGACTATCCCTTGTGAGACCTCTATGCCTGGCCTGTATAAGATATAATCACTGAGGACAATCCTCATCAGATAGCTTGAACTCACCAAATACAGATTCCATCCACAAGATGCTTTTATTCTGAACATCAGGTTACAGCAGATGACAGGATACAAACAGATGAATAGGTTGTAGTATTTATGCGGTCAAAAGATGATATTGTCTGTAGCTTACTATACAGAATGCATGTGCCCTGCTACATGTGGCTAGTAGCCGTATCCATGATACAGGAAGTACAAACACAGGAAGAAGGGTGGAGCATTACATACAAAGGATGTGTGTCATACATCAAAGAAAAAACATGTAAAACAGGTGCATTACCATAAAAGGTCACTAGATGGCAGCATGTGAACTAAATATAAATGTCCATAGAAAATGGTTAGAAAAACAGTCTATATAAATTCTATGCCCCGTTGCAGCAGCACAAGCAGCGTATAGAACCTCCTTGTGTAGAACCTTCATCCGTAGTAAAAATGCACGCTTACCAAATATAATTGACCTTCTAATCTCAGATCTTATTCAGCCAACGCACAGATCTCTCAGGAGCAGCCTTAAACACTCACCGTAGGAAGCCAAGAATACTGGTCCTCCCCCAAACCAATCAACCCATGGACAATGGATGTCCATAAACAGATACATAAACAGAATGTGCCAATAGTGTAAAACATTCTTCGAATATTATATTTAAAACTTTAAAAATCACACTTACATCTTAGAAATGATCATATTGTCAATCACAGTACAGTTTTTTCACCGGCAATACACTCAACACCCGTGCTTCTGGGACTGGTAGGGACACAATGTTGTTAGCATGCAGCTCCGCCCTAAGTGCTTTGTCACATATGACGTCGTCAGGGGCACTACGAGAAGACTTTTTCTGTTTATTCATGTGGACTATTTGGTGCACTTTATTTATATACATATTTTTCTTTTTTTTGATTTATATTATTTAAAGATTTGTATATTTTAGTCTTTGTTACTTTGGAATGTATTCATGATTTAGCACACTGTGCCAAGCATTGCTCGGCTGAGTTTCTACTTTGCACTTTATTTTCATATGTTGTATTTTGCACATTATGCTAGTATGGCAGAGGTCTAATTCCACTTTAAGTATAACTGTATTTATGACTAGAAACAAATTCCAAAATTTAGGCAGTGCTTGAAAACAACTGCTGCACCCAGAGGCCTGCAAATAGTGCACTAAGTCCGTGAGTGCCTCCTGCCTGATGGCTGTAAGCTGTAGACAAGGGAGCTGGTCTTCTTTATTTTGACCTTATTCTCTAGGAGTCAGCGTGAAGCAGACAACCCTACTTGTCCGCAGCATCGGGATACAGGCTTTAGAACAGGAAGCAGAGCTGCCAACAGCTCATAGCACTGGAGGCAGGCTGCGGGGTAAGTTATCATCCGGGACTATACAGATGCTTATTTATAGCTAGCAAGCCTGTCCTTGACTACATAATGCCCGAACTATGATTTTAGTCGAAGGTCCTTTGTAACATAACAGTCGCTTGCTGTCCCGTAAAAGAAAAATCACTTAGGCTATGGATAAACAGCGTGATCCAGCCGCTCAAATCTCTGGATTCATCGGTAATAGTAGCAATTGTTAAATAGATGGAAGAAACGTTTCCCCCGTGGTGTTAGCTACAGCAGCATGTACCAAAATGCTCAAAGTCTGAGCAACTGATTGCTACTTTCCGATTGCTTATTATTCTACTTGTGTAGTAAAGAACATCGGGAGTCTTTTGATCAGTTTTTTTATCGACTGATGACTACTTTTAGGCCTAGTGTACATTTGCGGGTGGGGAAATGCTGTGAAAATGCAAGGTTGAGCCAGATTTTTACTGCCCCCCAACACCTCACCTTTAAGCTGTAAAGGCAGTGGAGGGGGATGTACATACACTAAATTACCAAAAGTTTTGGGTCACCTGCTATTACACGCAGACAAACTTTAATGGCATCCAATTCATCTTTGCGATGAATTATAGCGGTGACTTTGAGCCAGGCCTTCTCGTCTCACATCAGTGCCTGACCTCACAAATAGGGATGAGCCGAACACCCCCGGTTCGGTTCGCACCAGAACTTTCGAACGGACCCCAAATTCGTACGAACTTTAGAACCCCATTGAAGTCTATGAGACTCGAACGTTCGAAATTAAAAGTGCTAATTTTAACGGCTAATATGCAAGATACTGTCCTAAAAAGGGTTTGGCGACCTGCCTCCTGCCTCAGGGGACATGGGTCACTGCAAAAAAAAGTTTTAAAAACTACCGTTTTGGCGGGAGCACTGATTTTAATGACGATTAAAGTGAAAAAAAAAAGTGAAATATTCCTTTAAATATGGTGCCTGCGGGGTGTCTGTGGTATGCCTGTGAAGTGCCACGTGTTTCCCGTGTTTAGAACAGTCCCTGCACAAAATGACATTAAACGGAAATAACACCATTTAAAACTGCTTGCGGTTTTAATGTTATATCTGGTTCCTGCAATATGGTTGAAAATCATTGAGAAACATGGCATGGGTAGCCCTCCCTGCCCATTACCAGCCTATTTGGGTCTTGTACGCATATTAAGGGGAACCCCGTACCCATATTAAAAAAAGGAAATGCGTGTGGCCCCCAGGCCCTATATACTCAGAACAGCAGTATACAGGCGGTGCAAACAAGACAGGGACTGTGTAGGTTTGTTGTGTTAAGTTGAATCTGTTTGTCATTTTCAACCGGTACATTTTTAAAGTGTAGCTCCAGTCAAAAAAACTATCTTTAAGCTTTTTGGAAAACATAGGGAAGGGTTATCACCCCTGTATAATTTGTTTTGTCGTCCATCTTTTTTCATCTCACTTGCTGCTGTCTCCTTGCGTTTGCAAGTAGGAGATGTTTGTAAGTTGGATGTTTGAAAGTAGGGGCCTGCCCTATATTATAGCGGTATGTACTGGGTACAGAGCACGCAGACAGCACGCACTCGTAACACTACTGACTGCAAGCTCTATTATTAACCACTTGTTAGCCCAATGTTTGCATAAAGTGAAAGATGAAGTTATGCTGAGTAAATAGATATCAAACATGTCACTCTTCAAAATTGCACATGCCCGTGGAATGGCGCCAAACGTCGCTACTTAAAAAATCCCCATAGGCGACGCTTTAAATATTTTTTTACTGGTTACATGTTTTGAGTTGCAGAGGAGGTCTAGGACTAGAATTATTGCTCTCGCTCTAACATTCTCGGCGATACCTCACATGTGTGGCACATGCGAGCACATGGGGACATGGGCGCTTTAATTTTTATTTTATTTTTTTATTGTTCACTTTACTTTATTTATTTTAGTTTGACATTTTTTTTCCCAAAAATATATTTTTGATCACTTTTATTCCTATTACAAGAAATGTAAACATCCCTTGTAATAGGAATATGGGGTGACAGGTCCTCTTTACAGTGAAATCTGGGGGGACAATATGACCCCACATCTCACCTCTAGGCTGGGAAGCCTGAAATAAAAAATAAAAAAAAGATTCTGGCTTTGATCGTACTGGCGAGTTGGTAGAAGCACCGGAGGGCGGTGAGGGGTGGGGGGCGTCTATGGCTGGGTATTTCAGGGTATCACCGAGTATGGCTGGGTATCTCTGAGTATGGCTGGGTATGGCAATTTATGGCAGGGTATTACAGAGTATTGGCGGGGTATTGGCGGGGTACTACAGAGTAATAGCAGGGTACTGCACTGCAGAGTAATGGCAGGGTACTGCACTGCAGAGTAATGGCGGGGTACTGCACTGCAGAGTAATGGCGGGGTACTGCAGAGTAATGGCGGGGTACTGCACTGCAGAGTAATGGCAGGGTACTGCACTGCAGAGTAATGGCGGGGTACTGCACTGCAGAGTAATGGCGGGGTACTGCACTGCAGAGTAATGGCGGGGTACTACAGAGTAATGGCAGGGTACTGCACTGCAGAGTAATGGCAGGGTACTGCACTGCAGAGTAATGGCGGGGTACTGCACTGCAGAGTAATGGCGGGGTACTGCAGAGTAATGGCAGGGTACTGCACTGCAGAGTAATGGCGGGGTACTGCACTGCAGAGTAATGGCAGGGTACTGCACTGCAGAGTAATGGCGGGGTACTGCACTGCAGAGTAATGGCCGGGTACTACAGAGTAATGGCAGGGTACTGCACTGCAGAGTAATGGCAGGGTACTGCACTGCAGAGTAATGGCGGGGTACTGCACTGCAGAGTAATGGCGGGGTACTGCAGAGTAATGGCGGGGTACTGCAGAGTAATGGCAGGGTACTGCACTGCAGAGTAATGGCGGGGTACTGCACTGCAGAGTAATGGCAGGGTACTGCACTGCAGAGTAATGGCGGGGTACTGCACTGCAGAGTAATGGCGGGGTACTACAGAGTAATGGCAGGGTACTGCACTGCAGAGTAATGGCAGGGTACTGCACTGCAGAGTAATGGCGGGGTACTGCACTGCAGAGTAATGGCGGGGTACTGCAGAGTAATGGCGGGGTACTGCAGAGTAATGGCAGGGTACTGCAGAGTATGCACTGGTATTGCAGAGTATTGGCAGGGAATTGAGGGGTTAAATTCGGTGAGCAGCGATGTGGGCACTGCAGATGCAGCCCACATCGCTGCTGACACCGATCTCTTTCCCCTCCGCTGTACCGATCGGTACAGAAAGGGGAGGTAGGAACAGGCGTCATAACATGACGCCGGTTTGTTTCCAAGTGATCACTCCGTCATTTGACGGAGCAATCACGTGGTAAACGGCCGCTATGAGCGGCCGTTTACCGTGATGCGCCGGGTCCTATGGACCCGGCGGTCACGGATGCTCTCGAGTGCGCACACCTCGGGGCACGCGAGAGCAGAATTCTGGGAGGCCGTTAATTAACGGCCTCTCTGAGTTAAACAACCGCCCTGAAGCCGTTAATCGGCAATGGGCAGTTGTTAAGTGGTTAAAGCTAGATCACTAGCTATATAGGTGAGGTGAATATAGTGGTGTATACTGCAGTCAGGGCACAGACAACAACCACTACACAGCAGCAAGATAGGAAATCAGCCAAAAACGATTGGTGTGTACTGTGTTGAAGGTACACAGAACACCCACTGCTTCAGATGCAAAGTAACACACTACAGGAGGCCGCCTTAAAGGCGGCCTTATATAGTGTGGGGCGTGCACTACACAGCCTGAGCTATGATTGGCCACAGGCAGGATGCCTGTGGCCAATCATGGCTCTCCTCGCTGCCGGCGCTGCGATTGGCCAAGCATGCGGGGTCACAGTGCATGCTTGGCCAATCATCGGGCAGCAATGCACTGCGCCAACGCAGTGCATTGTGGTCCGCGCGCGCGTCACTCGAATTTTGACGCGAACGGCCAAAACGTTCGGAATTCGCCAAGCTCATCCCTAGTCCCTGTTAAACAGGGGCAGAAAAATTTGGCCTTAGGCACTGGTGCTGGTGCCACCACACTGCAACCTCTGCCATATACTCTTGTTTTATTGCAGGAATTAGCCCTGCTGCAAAGCATTGCATCAAAAATTGTAATTAAACGCCCCTGTTAAAAAGGAGCAGAAAAATTGGCTCCTGTCCCCCAAACAAACCAGCGCAAGCACGGCATGGCATCGTTTTGCCTGCGTACTTGCATAGCCCCTGGAACGCCTACGGAGCACCGCTGGTTCTGAGGACAGAGCACTGGAAGAGGCCATGGAGGAAGAAGAAGAGGAGGGGGTGGAGGAGAGAGGTGTGTCACAACCAATAGTAGCATTTTGGAGGCGTGGTGGCGGAACAACCTCCAACACTACTGCACCTTGTCCTGCATCCTTCCCAGCTGCCAGAAGAGTGATCCAATGGGCCGTGAAAGACAGGTAACGTCCCTGTCCATGCCTGCTGGACCATGAGTCAGCGGTAATATGCACCTTACCGCTGACCGCCCTGTCCAGCGAGGCAAGGACATTGCCTTCCACATGCCGGTAGAGAGCCGGAATCGCCTTCCTTGAGAAAAAGTGGCGTTTGGGTACCTGCCACTGAGGAACCGCACATTGTACAAACTCACGGAAGGGGGCCGAGTCTACCAACTGAAAAGGCAGCAGTTGAAGTGCTAGCAATTTAGCCAAGCTAGCATTCAACCGCTGGGCATGTGGATGGCTGGGAGTGAACTTCTTTCGCTGGTCCAGCAGCTGGGGCAGGGACATTTGCCTGCTATAATCGGATGTGGGTGTACCGCTAGCAGAGTTCCCGGAAGCACTTGGCTGTGACACACCTAATTCTACACCTTCATTCCTTTTAGGGCAGGTTTCAGAGAGGACTGAAGGTCTAGTGGGGTTGGAGATGCCAGCTTATGAGGAGCAAGGAGAGGTCTGCTTTGTTCTTTGGTGTGGGTCTTTGAGGTACGCTTGCCAACGAGCTGTATGGCAGGTCAACATATGTCTGGTCAAGCATGTGGTGCCCAAGCGGCTGATGTTTTGGCCATGCGAGATACGCTTGAGACATATGTTGCAAATAGCAGCGGTGCGATCTGATGCACTCGTCTCAAAAAAGGCCCACACCAAAGAACTTTTAGAGGCAGCGCCCTGCACAGGCGGAGCTCTGCGGTGTGATTCAGTCGGTGTGCTGCCCCTAAGCTGGCCCCCGGAGGGCATCCTGCCTCGTTGGACATGTGCCTCTTCCTCCTCCTCCTCCTCCTCTCTCCTTCCAGGCACCCACGTGGAGTCAGTGCCCTCATCATCCCCTCCCTCTTCATCGCTGTAGCAAACCTGGCAGTATGCTGCAGCTTGTGGAACATGACTGCCAGATTGCTGTCCTTCTTGAGCATCCCCTCTCTCTGCGCTCACGCTACTGCCTTCCTCTAGCTGAGTGTCATCATCAGAGCCCACAAAACACTGGGCATCCTCCTGGAGCATGTACCCAACACTGTGCTCAAAGAGTTCAGGAGACTCCTCAGGAGGACGTGGTGGGTCTAGGGAAGGAGTCACTGATGATGACATTGAGAGGAGGGAAGACGATGCGTTGGCAGCTGCTTTGCTAGTACCCTGAGACTGGGTGAGAGAGGATGAGGAGGATGAAGAGGGCTTGGTCATCCACTCTACCAAGTCGTTGGCATGTTGCGGTTCAACATGTCCAGCTGCCGAAAAGAAGGACAAGCGTGTCCCATGGCCACGTGCTGATGACAATGCACCGCGTCCACGACCAGCACTGTTGTCTCTAGACACAGAGCCTGCTTGCCCTCTTTTATCGGCTCGCGCCTGTCTGCCTCTCCTTGCTGGCCTTCCAGACATGGTAATGGCCTGAAGGGAGTTGGGTAAAACAGCAGTGTAATGGAGTCACACAACACCCACTAAGCCCTGCAGATGGCTCTATTAGAGAACAGCAATAAACGGTAGATACAGGTGTATATTGTGCTGGAGTCACACAACACCCACTAACTCCTGCAGATGCCTTTATTATAGAACACCAGAGATAAAGGGGTATACTGTAATTGAGTCACACAACACCCACTAAGCCCTGCAGATGGCTCTATTAGAGAACAGCAATAAAGGGTAGATACAGGTGTATATTGTGCTGGAGGCACAAAAAACCCACTAACTCCTGCAGATGCCTTTTTTATAGAACACCAGAGATAAAGGGGTATATACAGATGTATACTGTGCTGTGCTGGAGGCACACACAACTTCCAATAACTCCTGCAGATGGCAAGTGGGCTGAAATAGAGAAGAGATATGTAGGTGGATATAGCGGTGTGTACTGGGTACAGAGCACGCAGACAGCACGCACTATCTCCTAACACTACTGACTGCAAGCTCTATTATAAAAGATAGATCACTAGCTATATAGGTGAGGTGAATATAGCGGTGTATACTGCGGTCAGGGCACGCAGACAACAACCACTACACAACAGCAAGATCGAAAATCGGCCGAAAACGATCGGTGTGTACTGTGTTGAAGGTACACAGAACACCCACTAACTGCTTCAGACGCCAACACACTACACTAGGCCGCCGCGCTGGCGGCCTTATATAGTGTGGGGCGTGTACTACACAGCCTGAGCTATGATTGGCCACAGGCATCCTGCCTGTGGCCAATCATGGCCCTCCTCGCTGCTGGCGCTGTGATTGGCCAAGCATGCAGGGTCACAGTGCATGCTTGGCCAATCCTGAGCCAGCAATGCACTGCGATGACGCAGTGCATTGTGGGCCGTGAGCGCCACACGAATTTGGCGCGAACGGCCCATAACGTTCGGAATTCGCCGAACAGGCGAACAGCCGATGTTCGAGTCAAACGTATGTTCGACTCGAACACGAAGCTCATCCCTACTCACAAATGTGCTTCTGGAAAAAGGGTCAAACATTCCCATAGACACACTCCTAAACCTTGTGGAGAGCCTTCCCAGAAGAGTTGAAGCTGTTATAGCTGCAAAGGGCGGGCCAACTCAATATTGAACCCTACGGACTAAGACGTCCCAATACTTTTGGTAATATAGTGTATTTTGGTTTTCATGTGAATGGCAAAATGTTCCCATGTTTATTAAATGCGACAGCAGGAATCATTTTTTCCATACCACGATACAAAGGCACATCCATCCATCCCCCCACTGTACATCCATTCCCCCACTGCTCCATAGCTAACATATCTAAACATGTGCATAATATATATGTATGTATATATATATATATATATATATATATATATATATATATATATATTTATTTATTATATATATATATATATATATCGTATGTTTCGATTTATGTGTGTGTATAATATATATATATGTATATATATATATATATATATATATATATATATATATATATATATATATATATGTATATAAATACATTTTTATCTGCACGTTCCTTTATCATATTTCCAGTTGTGAGAAGTATTTAGGAGGAACCCCTCCCTTTTTTTCTGATAAACTTTGATGAGTTTTTTTTTATGTGTTTCATGCATATTGTGTTTTGTAAACTGAATTTTGTGTTTTTAGTTACACGGTTCTAGCTGTAACCTACAGACAATAGTTTAAGTGATAGACCACTAAATATATACACCTTTCTGGTATAGGATATATAGGATGAGAACCCATTCAGTTACATCAAATACTGACATATTACACTGAATGTCACTTGGTTAAATTGCACTTTCCCCTGAGAGGAGTGACTCACATAAGAGGTTCAGGTGACGGGCAGCACAACTTACTCCAACACTTATATATGTTTTGTACAGCCAACATAAAAAGCCAAGCATGGAATTTATTAATTTATATACAATCTAGTGGATCCAATTTCCTTCAGAAGTCACCTAATTTAGTAAATAGAGTCCACCTATGTGTAATTGAATTTCAGTATAAACACAACTGTTCTGTGCTGCCCTCATGTGAACAAACAGCCTCATGAAGGACAAGGAACACACCAGACAGGTCAGGGATAAAGTTGTGGAGAAGTATAAAGCATGGTTGGGTTATAAAAAAATATCCCAAGCTTTGAACATCTCACGGAGCACTGTTCAATCCATCATCCGAAAATGGAAAGAGTACGGCACAACTGCAAACCTACCAAGACATGGCCGTCCACCTAAACTGACCGGCCGGACAAGGAGAGCATTAATCAGAGAAGCAGCCAAGAGGTCCATGGTAACTGGAGGAGCTGCAGAGATCCACAGCTCAGGCGGGAGAATCTGTCCACAGGACAACTATTATGCCGCGTACACACGACCGGACTTTCCGTCAGAAAAGGTCCAATGGTCTTCCCCACGGACTTACGACGGACTTCCGAACGAACAGACTTGCCCACACATGACTAAAGTCCGTTCGAAAGTCTGCTCGTTTTGAACGTGATGACATATGACGAGACCAGAAAAGGAAGTTCAATAGCCAGTAGCCCAATAGCTGCCCTTACGTCATATTTGGTTTGTCGGACCAGCTTACAGACGAACGGTTTTCTCGATAGGAATTGAGTCCATCGAACAGATTTGAAACATTTCTAGGTCCGTCTGAATTTTTTTTTAAAAAACGATTGGACTACCCCACACACGATTGGACTATTTATTTTTTCTGCCGGAAACTCCGGTTGTGTATACGCGGCATTAGTCGTGCACTCCATAAATCTGGCCTTTATGGAAGAGTGGCAAGAAGAAAGTCATTGTTAAAAGAAAGCCATAAAGTCTGCAGTTTGTGAGAAGCCATGTGGGGGACACAGCAAACTTGTGGAAGAAGGTGCTCTGGTCAGAAGAGACCAAAATTGAACTTTTTGGCCTAAAAGCAAAACGCTATGTGTGGTGGAAAACTAACACTGCACATTACCCTGAACACACCATCCCCACTGTGAAACATGGTGGGGGCAGCATCATGGTGTGGGGATGCTTTTCTTCAGCAGGGACAGGGAAGCTGGTCAGAGTTGATGGGAAGATGGATGGAGCCAAATACAGGACAATCTTAGAAGAAAATCTGTTATGTACACACGACTGGACTTTTTGACAGCAAAGTTCAGACGGAACGAGTTCGTCGGACAATTCGATCGTGTGTAGGCTTTATCAGACTTTTTCTGTCTAAAAATATGACGGACTTTAGAAATAGAACATGTTTCAAATCTTTCCACCTGAACCAGTTCCTATCGAGAAAACCGCGCGTCTGTATGCAGGTCCAACAGACCAACAACGACGCAAGGGCAGCTATTGGCTACTGGCTATTGAACTTCCTTTTTCTAGTCCCATCGTACGTCATCGCGTTAAACGATCGGACTTTGGTGTGATCGTGTGTAGGCAAGTCCGTTTCAGCGGAACTCTGTTGGAACTCAGTTGAAAAGACAGTCGAAAAGTCCGTCAGAGTTCATTCTGACGGAAAGTCCGATCGTGAGTACGTGGCATTAGAGTCTTCAAAAGACTTGAGACTAGGGCAGAGGTTCACCTTCCAGCAGGACAACGACCCTAAACATACAGCCAGATTTACAATGGAATGGTTTAGATCAAATCATATTCATGTGTTAGAATGGCCCAGTCACAGTCCAGACCTAAATCCCATTGAGAATATGTGGCAAGACTTGAAAGTCACTGTTCACAGACACTCTCCATCCAATTTTGGACAAAAAAAACAAACAAACAAATGGACAAAAATTTCACTTTCTAGATGTGCAAAGCTGGTAGAGACATCCCCAAAAAGACTTGTTGCTGTAATTGCAGTGAAAGGAGGTTCTACAAAGTATAGACTCAGGGGGCCGAATACAAATGTACCCCACACACTCTTCAAATATTTATTTGTAAAGAATTTTGAAAATTATTTATCATTTTCCTCACACTTTGTGTTGATCTATCACATAAAATCCCAATAAAATACATTTACGTTTTTCGTTGTAACATGACAAAATGTGGAAAATTGCAAGGGGTGTGAATACTTTTTCAAGCACTGTAAGCATAACACATAAATGGACATTGCCATCAAGTTCATTCATTCAGAATAATGGGAGGCCGATGCAATTTTGTGCAGGCCGTCACAACCACTTGCCTACTGGGCACTTATACCCCCTTCCTGCCCAGGCCAATTTTCAACTTTCAGTGCTCTCACTCTTTGAATGACAATTACTCAGTCATGCAACACTGTACCCATAGAGAATTGTTGTTGTTGTTGTTTTTTTACACAAATAGAGCTTTCTTTTGGTGGCATTTAATCACCATTGTTTTGTTTAATTTTTTTATGCTATAAAAATACAAAAAGACCAAAAATGATGTAAACAAATTTTAATTTTCTTTGTTTCTATTATAACATTTTGCAAATTAGTTATTTTCTTCATACATTTTAGATAAAAGTTATACTGCTACATATCTTTTGGAAAAATAACCCAAATCAGTGTATATTATTTGGTCTTTGTGGAAGTTATAGAGTCTACAAGCTATGGTGCCAATCATTGAAAATTGATCACATCTGATGTACTGTCAGCCTCTCATTTTTTGAGACACGAACAAGTCAGGACAGTACAAATACCCCTCAAATAACTCCTTTTTGGAAAGTAGACATTCCAAGGGTTTTAGTAAAAAAGCCATGGTACGTTTTTTTAAGTTGTATTTTTTTCCACAAAGTTGTATTTTTTTTTCCACAAAGTTGTCATATTAACAGGTTATTTCTCTCACATGGCATATGCATACTTGCAACTACACCCCAAAACACATTCTGCTACTTCTCCTGAGTATGGTGGTATCACATGTGTGACTTTTACACAGCCTAACCACATACATTGGCCCAACATGAAGGGAGCACCATCAGGTGTTCTAGGTATATGCAAATTTCTTGACTACCTATCACATTTTGAAATGACCCCATTTTGGAAAGCAAACACCCCAACGTATATTTTATGAGGCATAATGAGTCTTTTGAACATGTCATTTTTTTCCACAAGTTTTTGTAAAATGTAGAAAGAACATAAAAACGAATTTTTTACAGATTTTTTACACATTTTTACAGCACTGACAGGCACTGATGAGGATCCACTGATAGGCACTGATGTGCACTCTTGGGCACTGTTTGGGCACTGTAGGGGTACTTATGAGCACTGTAGTAGCACTGATGAGTACTTTAGTGCAGGGCCGCTCCTTGGCGGGTGCGCAGGGTGCCGCAGAGGTGGGGGTGCCAAAGTGACAGAGTGCTTTCTTCCCTCCTCCTCCTCTTGTGTGTGTCTGAAATTCCCGGTGTTACAGCAGTGCCAGGGGTCAGTGGGGGGCCCCATGAGCTTACTTGCTTCTGTGGGGACAGCAGCCATTGCTTGTAACTACATACACTGCCCAGCGGTGTATGCAGTAGTATACACTCCAATCCTGGTGTCCGTCTCTCCCTTCCCCCGTAGTGTACTGCTCTCGCTGTGTGATCTCTGCTTCAGATCTCCCCGCCCCCTCCTATCAGCAGTGCCGTGTGCTGGGAACAGTTTTGAATTACACGGGTTCTGAGGCTAATTAAATGCAGATAAGGCACCAAGTGAGTTTAATTACCACCTTAATCAACCACTGAGCATGTGTAATTAATATGTGTTTGGGTTTAAAGGGATGAGGTGGCAGCCATAACAGGTGGGCTGCATTTGGTGGGCACTGATGAGGCTGCAATTGGTGGGCACTGGTAGGCTGCATTTGATGCATTGATCTCTTTTATCATTTGCGCAGTCTCTGACCATCTCTTGTATCATGTCTGCAGTCTCTGACCATCTCTTTTATCCTGTCTGCAGTCTCTGACCATCTCCTGTATCATGTCTGCAGTCTCTGATAACCTCTTGTATCATGTATACAGTCTCTGGTAACCTCTTGTATCATGTCTGCAGTCTCTAACCATCTCTTGTATCATGTCTGCAGTCTCTGACCATCTCTTGTATCATGTCCGCAGTCTGATAATCTCTTGTATCATGTCTGCAGTCTCTGACCATCTCTTGTAGCATGTCTGCAGTATGTCTGGGGTCTCTTTCTAACAGACTCTCTAACAGAAGCCGTCTCTATGTCCATTAGATAGACCCCCTCCAGGTCCCATTAGAGTACTCTCTTCCTGTATTTTGTTTATTGCTATGGGATCATGGGAGGATCCCAGGGTAATGAAGACTCTTTAAGGGAGCATTTCTGTGTTTTTGCATCGTTGCCGTAGAAATGTTTGTAAAGGGGAGGAGTTAGTAAGATGACCGTGCTCACGTGGGGGCGCCAGAAATATTTCTGCACCCAGGCGCCTGTGACTCTAGGATCAGCCCTGCTTTAGTGGCACTGGTGCATACTCACTGATGGCACTGTAGGACACGGATGAGCACTGTAGGGTACTGATGAGCACTCACTGATGGCACTGTAGGGCCCTGATGAGCACTGATAAGCACTGTAGGGCACTGATGCGCACTGATGGCACTATAGGGCACTGATGAGCACTGTAGAGTACTGATGAGTGCTGATAAGCACTCACTGATGGCACTGTAAGGCCCTAATGAGCACTGATAAGCACCGTAGGGCACTGATGTCACTAATAAGCACTCACTAATGGGCACTGTAGGGCACTGATGGCACTGTAGGGCACTGACTAGCCCTGTAGTGGCACCATATGGCACTGGTGAGCCCTGTAGTAGCACCATAGGGCACTGATGAGCACTACGCTCAGGTGTGAATGCAGCCTGAGAGTGCGCCAGGTGATAATAATGAACCAGACCCTCCCAGTCAGAGTCAGTCTGCAAAGGACACAGTGAATCAAACAGCTATTTCTTCAGAGTAGAAACAGGTAGGACTCTGCTCCAACAATAGTTAAAATCCCCACACTGTACATTGAACACATAGAGGGGATTGTTTTTTTTTGTTCTTTTTTCTCAACAAAAGCCGGGTTACATTGTTGCCAATGGAAACCATGGAAACGCTGTTTTGTTCCAAGTGCCCCTTAAACCTCTATTTATTTTTTATTTATTTTTTTGTTCTGTCTCCTTTCCCAAAACTGACAAAAACACCTGTAAAAATAAATCTCCTGCTGGCTGTTTGGACATATCGCTCAAAAACTGACTCATGTTTCTGTTCAAGCAAAACATAATTTATTTTTAACTCGATGCTGCGAGATCTGCAGGGGTTGATGAAATTGTGCTCTGCAGTAATTCATTTGCTCGGCTAATGTGAGCTAAATCAAACACAGCCATGAAATAGACTTACAGGAAGTCTTCTGAAGAGCGGGCGGGCGCTTTGCGCGGGCCTTTAATCCTTTGGCTTCCGAGCCGCTCTTGCCCGTGATAAAGTGTGAAAATCTAAATTAGCCGAGATAGAAAAACAAAAAACAAATCAATGACGTGACCACTTCTGGAACGGTATTAGGGGAACTGCTCAGAGGAATTTTTTCGAAATGTGGATGCCTTTTGGCAGGTGCATTGTTAAGCAAACAGCATTTTATTTGAACATATCATGTGCTTAGGGGTTTATCAGCACCGAGATCCTGGCTTCAGTTCCCATCACAAACTTAAAATAGAACTAAATTAAGCATTTTTTTCATGGCGGAGAGAGTAAGGGAGGGTTATAACCCCTGTTAGATTTCCTTTTTGCCATCTGTGTCCCATTGGGGAGATTTCCCTTCACTTCCTCTCCCATAACCAAAACAGGAAGTGGGAGGACATGCCTCCAAAGCAAGGGAATCCCTGGTTGTCACCAGAACTAGTGTGCCCATTGGAAAAGTTTTTCCTTGTGAAAAACACAAAACTTTGGATTTTCTTTCACTCTTGATGATAACGGTAAACAGGACAAATAGAGAGAGGATGAATCTCCCTAATGGGGACACAGACAGCAATAAAAACCTGACATGTATTCTAGTCCATCTCCAATCCAAAGCATTAAAAAAAGTTCCAGGTATGTTTTTGTTACAGTGCATTGAGAAAGTATTCATACCCCTTGAAATTTTCCACATTTTGTCATGTTACAACCAAAAACGTAAATGTATTTTTTGGGGATTTTATGTGATAGACCAACACAAAGTGGCACATAATTGTGTAGTTGAAGGAAAAGAAAAAATGGTTTTCAATTTTTTTTACAAATAAATATGTGAAAAGTGTGGGGTGCATTTGTATTCAGCCCCCTTTACTCTGATACCCCTAACTAAAATCTAGTGGAACCAATTGCCTTCAGAAGTCACCTAATTAGTAAATAGAGTCCACCTGTGTGTAATTTAGTCTCAGGATAAATACAACTCTTCCGTGAAGCCCTCAGAGGTTTGTTAGAGAACTTTAGTGAACAAACAGCCTCATGAAGGCCAAGGAACACACCAGGCAGGCCAGGGATGAAGTTGTGAAGAAGTTTAAAGCAGGTTATAAAAAATATCCCAAGCTTTGAACATCTCTTGGAGCACTGTTCAATCCATCATTCGAAAATGGAAAGAGTATGGTACAACTGCAAACCTACCAACACATGGCCGTCCACCTAAACTGACAGGCCGGACTAGGAGAGCATTAATCAGAGAAGCAGCCAAGAGGTCCATGGTAACTCTAAAGGAGCCACAGAGATCCACAGCTCAGGGGGAGAATCTGTCCACAGGACAACTATTAGTTGTGCTCTCCACAAATCTGACCTTAATGGAAGAGTGACAAGAAGAAAGACATTGGTGAAAAAAAGCCATAAGAAGTCCCGTTTGCAGCTTGCAAGAAGCCATGTGGGAGACACAGCAAACACGTGGAAGAAGGTGCTCTGGTCAGATGAGACACACACTGGTGGAAAACCAACACTGCATATCACCCTGAACACACCATTCCCACTGTGAAACATGGTGGTGGCAGCATGATGTTGTGGGGATGCTTTTCTTCAGCAAGAACAGGGAAGCTGGTCAGAATTGATGGGAAGATGGATGGAGCCAAATACAGGACAATCTTAGAAGAAAACCTGTTATGCTGCATACACACGATCGGACTATCCAGCGGACTTAGTCCGGCGGACAATCCAACGGACTATACAGCTGAGGTCCGCCGGACTTTCAAGCGAACGGACTTGGCCACACACGATCACTCCAAAAGTCTGGCGGATTCTAACGTGATGACGTAGAATAAGGAAGTTCGTAGCCAGTAGCCAATAACTGCCCTAGCATCAGTTTTAGTCAGACGGATTAGCACACAGACGAACGGATTACCTGCGGACAATTTTGAGCAAGACTTATTTTTGGAAGAAAAAGTCAGCTGGAGCCCACAGACGATCGAATTGTCCGGCGGACTCTGGTACACCGGACTAAGTCCGCCGGATAATCCGATCAGGTGAAAGCTGTGTTAGCCCACGTACACACGGTCGGAGATTTTGCCAACCAAATCCGTCGGATTTTGCCCGTTGGATTTAGTCCGACGGATTGTGTCCGAAACTGTTGCACACACACGGTCGGGCCAAGTTGGCGAAAAATCCGATCTTTCAGAACGTGATGACGTAATTTCGTTACGATGGGACTACATTCAGGCTAGTAGCCAATAGCTTTGATGTAAGAATTTGATCTGAGCATGCGTGGCACTTTGTCCGATCAAAATTCTCTACACATGATCGGATTAGGTCCGTCCGGCCCAGTTGGTCGGGAAATATTTCCAACATGTTGGAAAATTGGGTCGGACGGAGATTCGGACGGAATCAGTCCGATGCATACCACACACAGTCGGATTATCTGACGACACGGTTCGATAAGACGCATTCCGACAGATTCTCCGACCGTGTGTACAAGGGCTTAGAGTCTGCAAAAGACTTGAGACTGGAGCGGAAGTTTACCTTCCAGCAGGACAACGACCCGAAACATACAGCCAGAGCTACAATGGAATGGTTTACATCAAAGAATATTCAGGTGTTAGAATGGCCCAGTCAAAGTCCAGATCTAAATCCATTTGAGAATCTGTGGCAAGACTTGAAAATTGCTGTTCACAGACGCTCTCCATCCAATCCGACAGAGCTTGAGTTATTTGGGAAAGAAGAATGGGCAAAAATGTCATTCTCTAGATGTGCAAAGCTGGTAGAGACATCCCCAAAAAGACTTGCAGCTGTAATTGCAGTGAAAGGGGGTTCTAGAAAGTATTGACTCCGAGGGGCGCCATACAAATGTACCCCACACTTTTCACTGATTTATTTGTAAAAAAATTGTAAAACCATTTATCATTTTCCTTCCACTTCACAATTTTTTCTGTTGGTCCATCACATAAAATACATTTACGTGTTTGGTTGTAACATGACAAAATCTGGAAAATTTCAAGGGGTATAAATACTTTTTCAAGGCACTGTATACTGGCTCAACTTGGACCAAAGTAAGTAAACATATTCCCTATCTAGCTGATCCCCGTGAAAGCAAAGAATAATTGTAGTAGTCGCTGCTGCTACTACAAATGGGAAGTTCATTGGATTTCTGGAAGATCAATATATATGTTTTTTTTTTGTACTTGCATGGGAGAAATATGTATATATAGAAGAAATGATTTTATATATATATATATATATATTTATTATTATTTTTTTTTTTTTTTTTTTTAACGTTCGTCCAATTATAACATAATACAGGGGAAATAATACAAACTCCATAAATAAAAAAGCTATGTATTTTCTTTTTTTTTTTTTGCAGTTAAATTGGTCCAGTTTCGACCAGTGCAAGTACACATCTTTTATACCTAGCCAATCCTTTTGGAAGTAGAGTGTAGGTGTTGCCACTGCAGTGATCCTTGCCATCTTCAGCAGATGCCCTGCTGTGGAGTAGCCACAGGCAGGCACTCATTTAGCACTGGTGCCATTCAGAGAATGCATTTTTCTTAATGAATGAAAAGCGTTCTCTGATTGTATTGTAATATATATATATATATATATATATATATATATATATATATATATATATATATATATATATAGCTTTTTTTCAGGGGGAACTTGGTGGAACTCAGTTCCACTACCTCTGGCTCAGACCCTTCCGTGCCTGCTCACCACAATTACTTGTAAACAGAGTCTGGTTTCTGTGTTTACAAGTGACAGCTCTGCACTCTGTATGTAATGCAATCCTGGTATTTAATACCCCTTTAAGACCCTCCTACTGTTTTCGTGAAATCTGACTGAGCACACCCACTATCTGATGTGATTTTGAGGGTGTGTGTAGGGGGAGGGGTTTTGTGGGGCTGTTGGTTAGGTTCCAGCACCTGTTGTTTGAGAAAAAAAGCCCTGTATATATATATATATATATATATATATATATATATATTGTGACAGAGCGAGGCTCTGTCCCTATGAAATTGGAGGAAAACGAGACGCAGACACAGAGTTTGCATATCTCCAGCCCTGTGTCTGGGTCTTGATGTTAACGAGCAGGGTGTGTGCCCAGCTGCATATAAGCCATATAAATGAAGGGCTGTTGGTGTGGAAGGTGGAGGAGTGTGAACAGCTTGCTGCTGGCTGAAGAGTGGTTTGCCCTGTGGGAGACTGTAGTCCGTGTAAGGGACTGGGAAAGGCTGACAACCTTGAGAGTCAGGAAGACTAAGGAAGTCGGTGAGTCCAGGGGGCTGGAAAGAGTTGACAAATCTGTTGGGAGCAAGCAGAGGAACTGTTGACAATTGAGAGCCAGGTGGCTTGGTATGTTCATTTGTGTGCTGAATGAATTTAAACCCCTGCGTGGGATTACTGGATGAACTAATATTTTGTTTTCTTATAATAAACGTGGGCTACCAGGCCCTTAACCATAAAACGCCTGCCTGATGTAGACTAAAACGTGCATCTACCAATTGTGCTTAATCACCCCAACATTACAAGTGGTGGAGAATGCGGGCACGTAGACGGTGGAATCCGGGTCCTTGCTCCATGGTGAGTCGCATCAGGAACTACTGCTAGCTGTGTGTGGCAGCCAGGCGAACAGCATTGCGTATACGTTTATTTGATGGACTGTGTTGCATGCAGGTTGTGTACCTGTGAAGGAAGAATTAAACATCAGATTTTTTTTTTTTCCTTTCTCTGCTGAGAACTGTTACAAGCTGCTGTGTGCATGTGATTGCAAGGATGAGGCAGTCAAAAAGCAAGAAGTTCATGTTTAATCAAGTTAAAGAGGATGTTGTTCCTGGCAGCCTGAGCCCAAAGGTGCCACAGCATGACGCAAGGAGGCCTCTGCGCTGCATCCGTTGTAGTGAGTGGGGACATGCTGTTGCCCATTGCCCCTTGTCACAGGAATGTTTGTGGAATAACCAAGCTGGATGGGAGGTTGATGAATTCTGGAGCTCATCTACTAATGATTGTGATCAGCTGTGTCCTCAGAAGTGGTATCCAATGGCAACGAGTGAGAGCCAGTCATGGAGGAGATGCCAAGAAGTGAGCTCAGCATGGCCTGAGAAGATGTCTCCACCTTGTAGGACCAGTAAAAAGGGGCCAGTGACATGTGAGACAGAAAATGAATGGTTCAAGCGGAATCGCAAAGAGTCGGGTGCACTGCAAGGGGCTGAGATCTTGGCCTCTGACTATGTGCAACCCATGCTGCCTACAGAGGAGGTGGGAGACTTCCTTGTAAGATTTGAAAAAGTTGCTGTAAAGAGAAAATGGCCTAGGGACCGGTGGCCAAAACTGCTGCAAACCTTATTGCGGATAGAGTTCCGGTCGGTTTACCATTTGATGGATGGGGACCAGGATGACTATCGCAAGTTTAAAGAGGAAATCCTTCTTAGAGGAGAGGTATATCGTATCATGGGCCGCCAGCAATGCTCCAGGACGGGAGAAGTGTCGCCGGAAGACCTAGGAATTGGAAATCCAGAGAAACGTAAGGTTTTCTGTCATGGCCACTTAGGCAAAGGGGTCAGTCCAGAAAGGAGAGTATATCAGCCTGAATCCTGCATGAGGTATAGCCAACCAGCTTTGGAGCGCAAGTCTGCAGTTACCCCTAGCAACAAGGATCTTGTGTTACCTACAGGGGGCGTCAGTGGGTCCAGAAAGGCTGCAGTTTTGCTCCCTGGCCACATGGGGGAGTCAGCCTGTGGAGACACCACACCAGTGAGACAACGCACTCAAGTGAAGGCTATGACATCAGCTGCAGGAACTGGTAAGACTGTTTCAGTTTATGATGCTGAATCCAGTGAAGTGGGAGTATGTCCAGTGGGGAGATCCGCAGTACAAATGGACATAGACTTTCTGCATTGTGCTACCCAGAGCAGTGGGGAGGCGCAGCGTAAAGCCCAACTAGACGCAGGGCTAAAGACTGAAAAGGACATGGGGACTCTGCATATGCCTGCTATGATCCAGCAGATGGCTGGGAAAATTGAGCTAGGGGTGACCAAAACAGTGCTGGTACCATGTTCCCTAGTGACAGCTGCTGCAGGGTTGCCCAGGGAAACTTCCAAGGAGCTTGCAGTGTTGGAGCAGAGAGTTTCCCAGGTCAGCTATGGAGCTGCCCAAATAGGCAAAAGTGCCCCTTTACAGAGAGCAGGTGCTGTGAAGAGTCGCTCAGAGGTTATGGTGGCTCATAAACAAACCACAAAAACAGCAGTTGTGTCTACATGTAATGAGAATGCTAATGATCGTACTAACAAAAGTGATACTATTGCTAAACGTGATGAGTGTAATGACATTGAAGCATGTATTTCTTGTAATGTCATATCTGAGAGTGAGGTTGGTAATGTGTTCACTACCAGTGATGAGAGTAGGAGATCTCCCATGACAGGCAGAGGCACAGGATTGTCCATGGAAGTCTCATGGGGTCTCCATGTGTTGGAGTCAGAGGCTGCCCAGGATGGCTCTGGTGCTATGCTGGTGGAACAAGGGGGGACTAATTCACACAGTGAGAGCGTGTGGGCGCAGCCCCACAACCCTACATGTAGCCCAGTGGGCAAGGGGTTAATTCAGCCTGCAAAAGTTGAGTGTACAAAGCTGAATGTGTCTGTAATGCCACCAGAAAAAGGTGTTCAAAATGGTGTGCTGCACCAAGCTTTAGGTGATGAAGCATCACCCCAATGCAACGTTGATAAAAGTATGGTGTTACAAAATGATGTATATAGAAGTGAGGAATGTGCAGTTAAAGCTAATGAATCCCATGTTTCTGTGCGGCTTTCTACAGCAGGTGATGCAACACTGTGGAACGCCCATGGTGGAACCACAATGGACTGGGACAGCTGGGCCAAACAATTGCTAGCCATGCTGGATAGGGCTAGCTTAAGTAACAAGGGTGTGGACACAACTGCTATGCCAGACAGGGGGATCGCAGAGGCGCCGGTGGTTGAGGGCGTCCTGGTCCCTGCAAAGGTTGATGCCCTCCCCTCTGAAGAAACGGTTCAGGGCACTGGCATCGCAGATGTGTTGTCCACAGCCCCACAGCTAAATGATATTAAGTATCAAAGTGATAGTGTGACTTGTAATGACCTGCAGAGGCTCACCAACACTGGTGCAGAATGGATAAGTGTGAGACATGTGTCTGACAGCTCTCCAGGGGAGAAACAAGCTGTGATGATGAGTACCTCCAAGGAGGATGAGGTCTCTTCAAATGTCTCACCCTCTCAACCTGCAGTCGCTGAGCCCCTCCATGTCTTGGACAGGGTAGAAGACCCTAGAAAGTTCTGGTGTTTAGACATGGGATGTTTAGAGATGACAGAAACTTTACTAGAAATGCTGGAGTTGGTAAAGATGAACTTACTGTATACTTGGGTATCTCCACCGCAGTTGGACCAGGTGGTGCTGCGTAGCACCAATGGGTGGAGCCAAGTGGTACAGGCAGTGCTGGGAAACCTTGACCAAGAGTGGAATTGGTGGGACCAATCATTAACCATTTGGCACAGGATCTACAGATTCTCTGTAAGCGTACTTCTAGTTATTGATTGGTATGGAAGGCACGCAAGAGAACTGCTTGAGATATCAGAGGTCTCTCCGTCTGATGCGGTGACTAGAAACATCTCTGCTGGTGTGGTCCGAGGTGCGGCGGAGCAGTGGTCAGTAGAGGGCGCAGATACTGCCTTACCCGCTAGGCCTCATGAGAAGGAACGGCCCAGAATGGACTCAGCAGTAGCAGAGATGCTTTCTGTCACTCGCCCAGAGGTACAAGTTAAGGTGCCCGGAGACACTATGGAAGAAAGTGTTAATATTGGTTGCCATAACAATGTAATGTGTTCACATGGAAAAAATGGGTTATGCTTGGGTCAGAGTAGGTTGTTAGAACAAGTACCCATGGAGTGTTGGACAACGGGTGAGGTGGAGCTGTGCTATGGTCCCGTCGGATGTAGTCCCTCCTCAGGTCTTCTTCTAACAAACACTGAATTGGAAAGCTGTGATCTGTTAAGAGTTCGTTCTGTAAACAATGATTTGGTTGCAGTGGGTAACAAGAGAAACTGTTTTGAACCTGAAATACAGATGGTGAAGGGTAAAATGGGTATTTGTAAGTTGAAAGGAGGGCTCAAGGAAGGCAGAGTTCCCCCAAGAAAAGTGAATAAGCCCAGGGACCCCAAAAGAAGAGGAAGGCTGAGTATAGGAAAATATAGGAACCTGTTAAGATCCAGGGGGGAATGTTCCTGGAAGCGCACCCGGAAAAAAGGTTGGGCCTACATGGCTGACAGCCAGCACAGAGGTGTCCCAACCATCATGATGGGTGCTGGTGTTCCTCCCTCCGGATCGAAACAAAGGGGGGGGATATGTGACAGAGCGAGGCTCTGTCCCTATGAAATTGGAGGAAAACGAGACGCAGACACAGAGTTTGCATATCTCCAGCCCTGTGTCTGGGTCTTGATGTTAACGAGCAGGGTGTGTGCCCAGCTGCATATAAGCCATATAAATGAAGGGCTGTTGGTGTGGAAGGTGGAGGAGTGTGAACAGCTTGCTGCTGGCTGAAGAGTGGTTTGCCCTGTGGGAGACTGTAGTCCGTGTAAGGGACTGGGAAAGGCTGACAACCTTGAGAGTCAGGAAGACTAAGGAAGTCGGTGAGTCCAGGGGGCTGGAAAGAGTTGACAAATCTGTTGGGAGCAAGCAGAGGAACTGTTGACAATTGAGAGCCAGGTGGCTTGGTATGTTCATTTGTGTGCTGAATGAATTTAAACCCCTGCGTGGGATTACTGGATGAACTAATATTTTGTTTTCTTATAATAAACGTGGGCTACCAGGCCCTTAACCATAAAACGCCTGCCTGATGTAGACTAAAACGTGCATCTACCAATTGTGCTTAATCACCCCAACATTACAATATATATATATATATATATATATATATATATAGCACTAACCCCCAAAGGAGCTGCTGGTTATTTTTGGGCTTACCGTTACCTTCCGTTCTCCTTGTTTCACATCTAGGGGATGTCCCGTAGTAGATGGCCCAGTAACTTGAGACTGACAATAGATCCACTTGAATGGATTTTATTTGCAAAACTCAAACCATTGAACAGTCTTTCAACTTGGGATCAGAGGGTTGGGAAGGAATTCAGGTACTCTCAAAGTCAAAGTCCAAAAATGTTAAAGAACTTGCTTACTTGCTGACTGCATCCAGAGAATAGCCATTCGCAAATGGATGAAAACTCAGGTTGGACAGTCCCTCTCTCACAAGGCCTAGCAGCCAACAAGGTGCTTACTCTGGAACAAAGTCTTTGTCACAGATGTTGTTGCAGAACATGTAGGGAAACTAAGCTTTAGAACACTTGTAGGATACCTGGATCTTTCAGCCTACTTGGCAACGTCCACAAGACCAGATTCTTTCGGTTACTTCAGCCCTTCCAGGCTCTTGTTAAGAAAACCAACCCGTACGTGGTGTTCTTCTAAAGAGTCCTCCCCTGGAATGCTCAAAGTTCAATGGGTCTCTCCCTAACCGGAGACGGCACCCAACCACCTCAGAATCCTCCTTTAGTTTCCTTGCCCTGGGCTAGCCAGTCCCGAGGCATTACAGTCGGGTGGATCCGCGCCCCAGGCCTAGAGGCGATTCAGTTCGCATTGTGCGCTATACAAGTATTTCATTCATTCATTCATGGCCTTCCTGGGGGCTGGTCAGGAGGACCAGGACCATGTAATCAGCACATCATACTGGATCGGAACCCCTCAACCACGTGATATCCGCATCTTAAATACCCTCTCCCAGAGGGCACAGCGAGAGGGCCACTCCCACTGAACTGACTCCAAGGGAAAGAGTAATTTAAACACCTGACCAGACCCTACTAGTTCCACACCTGCCAGAAGAGACAGTGCCCTCTGTGGCCAGGCTGAACATTTCACAGTCCAGTCAGACTGATGCAGAAGTCAAATTTAGACAAATAATACCCAAACCTAACTGCAGCTTAGGTAGAGTTTAATTTTGAAAAACACATAGCACATGCTCTTCAGGAGCTTGCCGCTACATACACACACACATATATATATATATATATATATATATATATATATATATATATATATATATACAGGGCAGGAACCCCCCTTGACTCCGCCCCCTACCTACCTCCCAGTACTGCCCCTTTAAAAGAATACAGAACCAAGTATTTTATATGGAGTTTGCTAATGATAACAAGAAAGGCGATAAAAATAGATCTAGCAACAATAGACAGCCCAGAGACAATAGATCCCCTCCAGCAACAATGCATACCCAACAGCCAGCATCAATTGACCCTTCAGCAGTCAGTAACATTAGACCCCTCCCTCAACAGTAGATCCCACCCAGCAATGATTGACCCCCCCCCACAATATAACAATAGATTCCTCCTGGCAATGATTGACCCGCCTGCAACATAAGACCCACACCCAACAACAATAGATCCCCACGAGCAACAGAAGTCCTCCCCAGCAACAGTAGACCTCCTTCCTTCCGAAAAATAGATCCCCTCCAGCAACAATAGATTCCCCAACAGCCAGCATCAATAGACTCTCCAGCACACCCCAGAACCCCTTGCCATTCAGTTCTGGAGGTGTCGGTTCCAGCTGAAAAAAAGCCCTGTATATATACAGTATATATAGTATTATACACACATTTATATTATGTATCACAAGCCCATTAAAAAAATGAAGGCCTTTGCATTTTAATGGACCCAATACAATAACAGAATATTTTTCCTCTATATAACAAAGACCATCCTAGGCTCCTGGGACCGAGATGACCAGAAGTCATAAACTGTTATAGTCTTGCTGAGTTCCTGCCATTCACTAAGGCGTATCACAAAATCAATAGCAGATCAGGTGAGCAGGCAACTGTTAAACAGTAATGCTCCATCTCTACACATAGTCGTTAAAAAACAATTATTAGTGCTACAATTAACTTTTAATGATGTTTGATATTTTTTACTGCATAATGCATTGGCAATAAATATGAAGATGCAAAAAAAGGTGAATGCTCTGAGTATTAATATACCCGCCAGTACACGCCGGCACTGTGCTGAGTCCAGATTGATTTTGCTTTGGCCAAAGGTCAAATACATTTCTAGAAAATTCAAGGCCAGGCTAAATAGGATTTATATATTCTGGATACAAAAAGAGAAAATAAGTGTACGGTGTATTTTTATTTTTTTTAAAGGAACACTGCGTCCGGAGAATATGGGAGTCTACCATTACTGCCCTCTAGTGTTGTAGCTGGCTGGCTGTCATCCTCATTCAGTGGCATCTATACTGTCGCTGGTAATAAACTCATTGAGTGTCCACTTTGAGACAAAGTGTCATTTGATGTTGGGTTCACACATATGTGAATTGAATGTAGGTTTGTTTTTTCCCTGCATCCAATTCACATGACAGGAGAGTGTGCCCGGCTCTCAATGGAGCCGGTTCATACACCTCCGGGGAGGCTGCGGTCCGCATTCAAGAAGGGTCCTTTGTGACTCCTGGTCTGATTCAGTTGCGAATTCAGGCAAAAATTTGGACCTGATTCTCACCTGAAACAGTAAACAGTGACACACCAGACCCCATGCTGTCACCTGCGAATGAGAACGGAGCCTCAAAAGCTACTACCGTTTTAGTTCTAATGCCCCATACACAACGGTCGGACATTCCGACCACAAAATCCGTCTGATTTTTTCTGTCAGATTTTGTCCGAAACTTGTCTTGCATACACACGGTCGCAGAAAGTTGTCGGAAAATCCGATCGTTCAGAACGAGCTAACGTAAAACACGTACATCGGTACTATAAACGGGCCAGTAGCCAATAGCTTTCGTCTCTTCGTTTATTTTGAGCACTTTGTCAATCGGAATTGTGTACACACGATCGGAAATTTACGCAATCAGATTTTGTTGTCGGGAAAATTTAGATCCTGCTCTCAAACTTTGTGTGTCGGAAAATCCGACGGAATAAGTCCGATGGAGCCCACACACGGTCGGATTTTCCGACAACATGATCCGATCGCAAATTTTCAGTCGGAAAATCCGAGCGTGTGTACAGGGCATAATACATGTATTTACCTGATCAGATTACATTCAGCCTGTTCGTTTTGACATTGCATCTCGTCAGTTCATACTGATGTTGTATCCCTTACACCAAACTGTAGTATAGAGCTATCAAAAAAAAAAAAAAAAAGGCTACCTATGTTATAACTGAAAATACCAATGAAAAAAGAGAATGAAGAAAGGGAAAGAAAAAAACAAAGGCCCTGGAGTTGCACTTTAGCATTTCATTACTGTGCATTAACCACTTAAGGACCGGAAGATTTGCCCCCTTAATGACCAGGCCACCCAAACAAAATTGACGTACTCCCCCCCCCCCCCCCCCACAAATAGAGCTTTCTTTTGGTGGTATTTGATCACCTCTGCAGTTTTTATTTCTTGCACTATAAACAAAAAAAACAAAAATTTTGAAAAAAAACACAATATTTTTTACTTTTTGCTATAATAAATATCCCTCCCCGTCCCACCAAAAAAAAAAAAAATTCTTCATCAGTTTAGGCCAATGTGTATGTGTATTCTTCTACATATTTTTAGTAAAATAAATAAGCGTATATTGATTGGTTTGCGCAAAAGTTATAGCGTCTACAAAATAGGGTATAGATTTATGCCATTTCTATTATCATTTTTTTTTTTTATTAGTAATATCAGTGATCAGTGATTTTTCTGCAGGACTGCGACATTGCGGCAGACTAGTCGGACACTTTTGACACTTTTTTGGGACCAGTGACATTTATACAGCGATCAGTGCTATAAAAATGCACTGATTACTGTATAAATGTCACTGGCAGGGAAGGGGTTAACACTAGGGTGCGATCAAGGGGTTAAGTGTTCCCTAAGACGGTGTTTATAACTGTGGGGGGGGGGGGACTGACTGGGAGTACAGAGATAGATCACTGTTCTTAATCACTAGGAACAGACGATCATTCTGCACTACCCTGTAAGAATGGGCATCTGTATGTTTACATTGACAGATCCCCGTTCTGGCTCTCTGTGGAGCGATCGCGGGTGGCCAGCCTGACTGTTACGGGTGCTGGCCACGGGCATCCCCTCCCCTGCCGTGCAGTGGGCGCATGCCCCTGGCAGCGCACGCGTGCCCTGCTATAGCTCTTAAAGGAGCCGGCATACTGGTACCGCGATTCATGGGAACAAGCCAATGGCAGCTGATCGGCAAGTGGTTAATACATGTTGAATATTAAGAATGAAATAGGATGTCAATGCACCACAATAAGCGCCTGTGGCAAATGCAATAAACTGAATAGAAAAGCCTTGTTTTCATTTGCAAATAACATTGCTATGTGTTGTATCAGAAATATAATTGATAAATTGGACAAATTATATTCAAACACAAACCTTTGTAAGAGCCCGACAAAATCTATGAGGGGACAATTCTCCCACAGACTCCAATCCATCTGTAATAATGGCGCAGTGCCACCCACAGGATGGAGAAAAAACAACATCTGCCTACAACTAGGCGAGGGTGACATTTTCCTCCTTCCGAAGAGATCCTGGGGAATACTGAGTAGCCAAATCTTGCTGTCTTCTTATCACTGCTGCTTCCATCACTGTGCTTCATCTTATCCTCATGAGATTTGGTGTGCTTAGAATTCCCTGGGATATTATCGGAAGTTATGGGTAAGATCGATTTATTATTATTATTATTATTCTAAATATTATTATACAGGATTTATATAGTGCCAACAGTTTGTGCAGTGCTTTACAATGTGACTGCAAACAGTACAGTTACAATACAATTCAATAAAGGATGAATCTAGGGCCCTGCATGTTAGAGCTTACTAGACATGTGCAATATGTTTTGTTCCAAATTCGCTTAACGAATTTCGTCAAGTTCGTTAATTCAGAATCTTCCGAATTAACGAAAACCGGTTTAACACATTTTTCTGAATATTCGTAAATTCAAAAATTCATAAATTCAAAAATCTGAAACAATAACTATTAAAATATAGGTATTGGAATTTCCTTTCAAATTTGGTTGTTAGTGAACGTAACAAATACGAATTTATCTGAAGTTACGAATTATCCGAAATAACGAATGTCGCATCTAAACAAATGGAACGGGAATGAATTGATAATAATAAATAACAATAGTAATAATAATAAAACCTTTTTATTATTATTATTGATCATGAATTTGTTCTGTTCCATTTGTTTAGATGCGGCATTCATTCATTATTTTGGATAATTCGTAACTTCAGATAAATTTGTATTCGTTACGTTCACCAACAGTCAAATTTGAAAGGAAAACCCATTACCTATAATTTAATAGTTAGTTATTATTTAAAAAAAATTCGGAATTTCGTTCTTTCGATTTTTTTTCGATTTTATTTCTTATTTTAGAATTTACAAATTCACAAATTCCGATCATAATGAATGACTCAAAAAACAACAACAAATGAATGAAGCGAAAACTAATGAATTTTTTCGACAGTGCAAATCTCTAGAGCTTATAATTTAACACTTTTTGTTCCCCCTTCGGTCCCTTTTTTGACATTTCAGCAACGGGGAAGGGGTAAGCTTAAAAAGTGAACCTTTAAATGATAAACTATGGCAAAAAAAAAAAACTTCACTGCCCTACAATTATTAATTTTATAGTAATGTATGGAAGCCGTGCTAAAAGCAGTAATCAGGTCATTAAATCCCAAGACAACATTTGTTAAAACAACAATAGCATGCGATATGATGGCACCAAACTTATTTTGTGACAAACATAGAATAGAAAGTGACACCAAACTAATTTGTGATAAAAAATAATCGGTCTGTAAAAGCCCATCAGTAAGGGAATAAGAAAAAATGTGGAAAAAAACTATTTTTAGAAAGGAACAATCCATTGACAATCCAATTATTCCATAAGTGTCCCCACATTCCCAATATTCAGTGCTTCCAGCACCGGGTGACACTAGATAAATGAGCCTCTTACCATATCCTGTAGACCGACCAACTGACCGCAACATACAGGGATACCGTATATACTCGAGTATAAGCCGAGATTTTCAGCCTCTTTTTTGAGGCTGAAAGTGCCCCCCTCGGCTTATACTCGAGTCATCGCTGTCTGCCCGCTCGATCAGCGTGTCGAGCAGACAGACAGCGGCCATTCTGATTCAAAAGCCGCGCCTCCGGCTCCGCCTTCGCCTGTGATAGGCGGAACACTGAATTTCCCAGCAGCCTGTGTTCCGCCTATCACGGACGTCGTATCATCCTCGTACTACGGACGAGGATGATACGACGTCTGTGATAGGCGGAACACAGGCTGCTGGGAAATTCAGTGTTCCGCCTATCACAGGCGAAGGAGGAGGCGCGGCTTTTGAATTTTACAATGGCCGCCGACGAAGAGGGCACGGGACGGAGGCAAGGCAAGGCACGGCACGGCACGGCACGGGACGGGACGGGACGAAGGCAAGGCACGATACGGGACGGAGGCTCGGGACAAAGGCTCGGGACACAGGTAGGCTGGACACACACACACACACACACACACACACACACACACACACACACACACACACACACACACACACACACACACACACACACACACACACACACACATGGATGGATGGATGGATACACACACACACAGGGATGGATGGATGGATGGAGACACACACACACAGGGATGGATGGATGGATGGATGGAGACACACACACACACAGGGATGGATGGATGGATGGATGGAGACACACACACACAGGGATGGATGGATGGATGGATGGAGACACACACACACACAGGGATGGATGGATGGATGGATGGAGACACACACACAGGGATGGATGGATGGATGGATGGAGACACACACACACAGGGATGGATGGATGGATGGACACACACAGGGATGGATGGACGGACACACAGGGATGGACGGACACACAGGGACGGACGGACACACAGGGATGGACGGACACACACACAGGGATGGACAGGCATGTCTCACCCTCGGCTTATACATGAGTCAATAAGTTTGCCAGTTTTTTTGGGGGTAAATTGGGGGCCTCGGCTTATATTCGGGTCGGCCTATACTCGAGTATATACGGTATACAATGTAATACTGACATATAATCACACACATAGGTTGGACGTCATGGACTTGTGTCTTTTTTCAACCTCACCTACTATGTAACCATCATATAAAGTGGTCAAATCTGCATGTTAAATGCCTTTCAATGGGAAGACTCCAAACGGCAGGTACGTATCCAGTTGGGGGTTAAATCATCAACATAATGAAAAATAAAAAATGTATTGGTGCCCATAGTTTAATCCTTAAGATAATTTATTTAAATAGCATAATCACAAGTATTATAACTTGTAAACTGAACCACACTACAAACATAACGGGCAATAAGCTTAAAAAAACTTGCGCATAGCCAAAAAATCAAACAAATAAAATTGCTCTCCCATAGTCCATAGCAAGCTGTGTGGCCACACCGGACTCTCCAGCCGTTCAGCAAGCAAGCGTGATGACGTAGCATCGTAGCCACACCCTACGCGTTTCATCAGAGAGATGACAGCAAAATTCTAAAGACAGTGCCAATCACAAATAAATAAATTAATGAACACCAATACATAAAAAAAAAAAAAAAAGAATGAATTACACTACAAATTGTAAACTAAATAAACCCCAAATCCTATATCAAGCGATATAGTGATAAATAAAGTGCATAATTGTATCCACAAAGTACAAAGTTCATTAAGAGCATTATCATAGTGACATAGTGAAGTAGAAAGTTCATTAATACAAAAAAAAACTCAATGCAAAGTCCATTATTACCAGTGCCAATATAAACTGAAAAGTCCAAGCTCCCATTCCTTAAGGCTGGGTTCACACTGCCGTACGGAGCAGCTTACAGCAGGGGTCCGGTGCGTCCCTGTTCACCGCTTCAAGTCTGATTTTGGTCTGAATTTTTGGCTGAATTCAGACCTGAAACGGACCAGAAGACCAACAGGACCAATTCGCTCCAGAGCCGCTCTAGAGATGTGTGAACTGGCTCCATTGAGGCACTTTTTGGACTTTGCTGATACTATTATGCACTTTGCTTATCACTAGAACGCTTGAAATAGGATTTGGGTTTAATTAGTTTACGATGTGTTCTGCTTTAAATTATGACAACGTTACCAAGGAATAATCAGGCCCGTGGCAAAAATTTGAACATTTCTCTAGTCCATATGGTGTATAAAGGTACAAGAGTTGAAACGATTAAAGAGACATTGTTACTTTGCCAAGTAAGACCTGAGCACTGTCACGTTGGGGGTCAGGGCTGTCCTCATCCCATATAAGTGTCACAAACCATGAAATCAGACCGAGACAGAAGTACAGTTAAATCACACTTGTTTAATAATAAAAATAAATAGAGTCAATATAGTCAAAAGTATATAGTCACACATAGCCAGAGTTCAGGAACCGGAACGGATAGTCAGGGAGCCGGAGATGAGCGTAGCAAGACAGCAAGCAGGATCTGGAGCCAAAAGGGATGTCAGCCAAGCAAGTCTTTTAACAGAAATGCAGGCGATAGTCTCTGTGATGTTGACTAAAGAGAAGGCAGAGATCCTCTGGGCTTGACGGCTTAAAGCAAAGGTTCACACAAAGATTGAAGGCTATGTTTTCGGAACCCTCCCCCCCTCCGGTGTCACATTTGACACCTTTCAGGAGGAAGGGGGATGCAGATACCTGTCTAAGACAGGTATTTGCACCCACTTCCGGGCATAGACCCCCATGGGAGTCTATGCCTCTTCCTGTCCCGCCGCGCTGCTTGCTGGGACACACACGGGTCTCAGAGACAGTGCAGACCACTCTCATTGCGCTGCACGACTCGCGCATGTGCAGTAGGTAACCGGGAAGTGAAGCCGCAATGCTGCACTTCCTGATTCCCTTTACCGAGAATGGCACCAGCAGCAGCCGAGAGCCGAGCGCCAGCTCGGCTTCGGCTGCCGACATTGCTGGACTCCAGGAAAGGTAAGTGTCCATTTATTAAGTCAGCAGCTGCAGTATTTGTAGCTGCTGGCTTTTAATAAAAATAATGTAGGTGGACTCCCTCTTTAAGTAGGCAGGACTGATGAGCAGGATATCATCAATAGCTGAGTACCTGTGGAGAGATAGGAGCTGGCAATTAGCTGAAAGCTGAGTGGCCAGCTCAGAGAAGGAAGGACTGAGCCCAGCCCTGACAATGAGCTCCAACCTCGTTGACGCCGGATGGACTCAGGTTGGACTGCTGTAAGAGGGGACAATGTGTTCTTAATGTTTATGTTTATCCAGATTAAAAAACAAAAATAAAAAAACAAAACAAAAAACAAAGGTGTGAGCAAGTCAAAATAATTTTAGATAAATGGCACTGAGAGTTTGCCAAGTAAGACCTGAACACTGTCACATTGGGGGACAGTGCTGTCCTCCTCCTATATAAGCTCCAACCTCATCAACACTGGATGGATTCAGGTTGGATTCCTGTAACGGCGACAATGTGTTCTTAATCCTACGTGTAGACGGATTTAAAAAAGGTGTGGGCAAATCAAAATAATTTCAGATAAATGGCATTGAGACTTTGCTAAGTAAAACCTGAACACTGTGAAGTTGGGGGGGGGGGAGGCAAGCCGTCATCCTCCCATATAAGCTCCAACCTCATCAACACCAGACAGACTCAGATTGGACTACTGTAACGGGGACAATGTGTTCTTAATCTTAGCCCTTGTACACACAGTCAGACATTCTGACAACCAAATCCGTTGGATTTTGTCCAACGGATTTTGTCCGAAACTGTTGCATACACACGGTTGGACAAAGTTGTCGGAAAATCCAATTGTACATAACGTGATGACGTTATTTCGTTACGACGGGACTATGTTCAGGCTAGTAGCCAATAGCTTTGGTCTAGGAATTTGATCTGAGCATGCGTGGCACTTTGTCCGTCGGAGTAGGCTACACATGATCGGAGTATGTCCGATCGGAGCATTTTGTCGGAAAATTTTACGGACAAGTTGGAAAACTTGGTTCGTCGGATACTCCAACGGAAACAGTCCGATGGAGACAACACACAGTCGGATTATCCGACAAAACGGTCCGATAGGACACATTCCGTCGGAATCTCCGACCGTGTGTACAAGGGCTAACATCTATCCAGATTAAAAGAAAAAAATGCAAAGGTGTGGGCAAATCAAAATTATTTCAGATAAATGGCATTGAGACTTTGCCAAGTAAGACCTGAACACTGTCAAGTTGGGGGGGGGGGGGGAAAGCCGTCATCCTCTCATATAAGCACCAACCTCATCAACACCGGACGGACTCAGATTGGACTACTGTAACGGGGGACAATGTGTTCTTAATCTTATCCAGATTAAAAGAAAAAAATGCAAAGGTTTGGACAAATCAAAATTATTTCAGATGAATGGCATTGAGACTTTGCCAAGTAAGAGCTGAACACTGCCACGTTGGGGGACAGTGCTGTCCTCCTCCCACATAAGCTCCAACCTCATCGACACTGGATGGACTCAGATTGGACTCCTGAAACAGGGGACAATGTGTTCCTATTCTTACATTTATCCAGATAAAAAAAAAAAACAATAAAAAAAAAACACAAAGATGTGGGCAAGTCAAAATAATTTCAAATAAATGGCATTGAGAGCATCTCAGCCTACACATAATACAGCCTGTGCTAGTCAAGCTGTACTTGTGATATTTATATAGAAAAAAATCATACCCCATTGAGCTGCATTCACACATGATGAGCGGTGATGGGTTTTTTGCTCCTACCATAAAAGGGACTCACGCTGAGACACACTTTCTTCTTTATACCTCACCGTAACTAACAAGCGCCTGGAACTTAAGCTTCTTCTACTCATGGCAAACTATTTAATGCGAAAAATTTTCACATTTTACTTCTTCAGTTATGATACATTTCATAAGAAAAAAAAATAACTATTCGAGATGTTTTTGACCAGTAAAGGCCACGAATTACCATTAACCCATATGAATTGAAGTGAAGTAATATCTATTTGGTACACCATATGGCCCAAGGTTTGAGGACATCTGACCACCACACCTACCTAGATAGACAAAGGTACGTGGTTCAGTTGTTTCCTGTGAGGGGTACTGTTACTGCTTTAGCATTAGCTATTGTTTGCATTTGGCTCTTTTCTGCTCTGATATGACTGTCCCCCTGTGTACAAAGCCAATTCCATAAAGCCATGGTTTAATGAGTTTGGTGTGGACAACCTTTAGTGTCCGGCACAGATACTGACCTCAAATCTAAAGAACGCCTTTGGGATTTTCTAGTTCAACATCAGTTAAATTGGAACAAAGACCCATAGACACATTACAAAATCTTGTGGAAAGCCTTCCAAGAAGAGAGAATGTCTTCCAAGAAGGAGGCTGTTATAGCAACAAAGGGGATGGGGGGAGGGGGGGGGGGGTACTCAATATCAATGCCTATGCATCAAGCTCATACAAAGATGACCTGTCTGTATTTGATTAAAGTGGATCTTCACCCACTACAATGGCTTGGCTCTTTTGCATCCTGCCAACCCTCCGCTGCTCATATATTGAGTTCTCTTTTCTATTTAGTTGCAGCCTTCCTTCCTCCCCAACCCCCCATTCTCCATCACTCGCCTAGGTGAATTACATCAGTGCATATCCCAGGAGGCACCAGGAGCCCCATGCGTCTTCCCATTTACCTATGGCGGAGTGGGGTGGGCCTAGCAGCACCATCATTCGTAGGCTGCACCAGAATCCGAAAGAGCTGGTGCAGCCTCCCAATGATGTGTGGGTGAGTATTGCTTTTAGTGTAAATATGAGATCTGAGGTCTTTTTGTGTGTAAAAATAAAAAGTAAAATAAATAAGAAAAAATATTTTTTTTAAATGCGCCCTGTCCTGCTGAGCTCGCGTGCAGAAGCGAACGCATACGTGAGAAAATGGTGTTGAAACCACACATGTGAAGTATTGCCGCGATCGGTAGAGCGAGAGCAATAATTCTAGCCCTAGACTTCCTCTGTAACTCAAAACAAACCTTTAGAATTTTTTAAAGATCGCCTATGGAGATTTTAAAGGGTAAAAGTTTGCCACCATTCCACGAGCGGGCACAATTTTGAAGCGTGACATGTTGGGTATCAATTTATTTGGCCTAACATTATCTTTCATAATATAAAGAAAAAATATTGGACTAACTTTACTGTTGTCTTGTGCGCTTGTAAAACCGGTGCACAAATAGGATGTGACAGAAAGTATTGCAATGACCGCCATTTTATTATCTATGTATCTTCTGTATAATATTTGGGGGTTCTAAGTAATTTTCTAGCAAAAAAAAACTGTTTTTAACTTGTAAACAACAAATCTCAGAAAGAGGCTCCGTCCTTAAGTGGTTAAATTGGCCTGGGGAAGAGGACCAAGATCCGAACTGGATTGTGGATCAGAGATTCCTGAACATGTATGAGAGGAGCCTGAAAGACTTATAAACCCCAACCAGGACTTTTTCTGGCTCTCTCTGTTACAGGGGGTGGATGAAACTCATCTTTAAAGTGTAAACCCTCCCCCACAACTTTGACCTATGCAAATCAGAATAAAAAACCCTAATGAACACTGCTGGTAGATATCTCCTTACTTGCTTAGTATTGTTGTAATCCTTTTTGTTCTTTAGAATGAAGTCACTGAGCATGCCCAGATCTCCCCTGATTTACGGCACACTCTCTATGTCTTATCTATCTGTTATCAGGACTTCCTAGGCACACCACTGATATCCCAGCAGGCTGCAGAGTCATTCAGAGTTTCCTTCTACACACCATGTGTCATGCCATGCAGTGTAAACTTGGCCATTACTGCAGTCTTATCAGCTGAAGCTGATAAGACTGACAAAGGCAAACATTAGACATCAGCACAAGTAAATACTATGAAATAAAACAAGTCAGCTATGAACAGGGAAGCAGGGTTGCCATAGACACGTTGGATTGAGAAGGAGGCTTGGTTAACAGTACAGGAAGTGCTCAATGTAAGGGCGGAAATACACTCCACTGTGGACTCAGAAAACAATACTTAAGATGGCGTTGCCTAACCCCTGGAAACAAGTTTTTTTAAAGTTTCTTTAAACAGTAAGTAATATGCGATTTGGGCTGGATTACAGTGGCTATAGTCTGATAATTACTTATTATAATGGACTAAATGAAAAGAAGCATCAGAGTGGGAGAGTTTACTTCCTATTTAAGGGCTAGTCCATTCAGAAGTGATACTTTAGTCACATATTTAACCCAGTGAGCAGAATTAGCCCCAGCTGCTTATAAATCGTGGATGCACCAACATCAAAGTGCCCCTGTCATACTTATTAAGGTACTGTTGCCACCTTAGCCTTTGTTTGGATTTTATTGCATAGATAAAGCAAGGCATTCAGGAAACAAGGCCCATTATGAGGGATCAACCCCCTATGGCTACATGCAGTCGGGCAGCCGCATGAGACCCAGAAGGTAGTGACCATCACTGTAGTAGTGATTTCCAGATTCCACAGGGACATAGCTCCCAACTGTCCCTGATTTGGAGGGACTGTCCCTGATTTGGAGAAATGTCCCTCTGTCCCTCATTTGCTTTAAATCACAGCTAATTGTATGGATCAAGATAAAAGACAATATTACTTTAAAGGACAACTTTATAAATGGATTCCCCCTACTCATGTGATGCAGCATACACACGATCGGACTTTCCGGCGGACCAGAATCCGTCTGACAATTTGATCGTGTGTGGGCTCCAGTGGACTTTTTTTCCCCAAAAGTCAGACGGACCTAGAAATAAAAACATGTTTCAAATCTGTTCGATGGACTCGGCTTTCTAGCGTGCAAACCGTTCGTCTGTGTGCTAGTCCGACGGACCAAATACAACGCAGCTATTGGCT
Source organism: Lithobates pipiens (assembly GCF_037356315.1). Lineage (NCBI taxonomy): Eukaryota > Metazoa > Chordata > Amphibia > Anura > Ranidae > Lithobates > Lithobates pipiens. Next base: position 28,410,628 of record NW_027507785.1, read on the forward strand.
AATGGCTATTGAACTTCCTTGTTTAGTCCCGTTTACGTCATCAGGTTCAAAGCAAACGGACCGTTCAGAAAGTCCGTCGGACCTCCGCCAAAAGTCAGTCGGGAAGACCGTCGGACCTAGTCCGTCGAAAAGTCCGGTCGTGTGTACGCGGCATTAGTGTAGCCTACCTGGTAACATACCTTACCTGGAATGGGGAGAAAGGTAAGGTATTTGACCAAGTGGGCTGCATTCAGAGGGTTGGGGAGATTATCCGTCATTTTGGTCTGATCTATATATATTAGGGCTGTTACTGATTGAAATTTTCGTGTTTGATTAATCGATTTTTTTTAACATCGATTAATGGACTAATTTCGATTAATTCTAACGCACATACAGATCCAACTACTTTTAGCTGATCTCCTTGCATTGCAACTCTGCATTAGTCAGTGGTAAATGTGGTATACACTTTATACAATCACCCGACACTAGTTAGTTTCCACAATCCATGACTTAACTTCACAGTTCACACAAATACGTTTTAAATTCAAACTGTAGCACTGACGTAAGTCATTTTTTTTCCCACAGTAGCGTGATAATCCCTCCACCTCCGGTCTAATTAATCACTCTCACCTTATGGCATGGACCCCTGTGCAAACAGGTGGTCATGCAAGCGGGTATCAGAAGGGTTAACACGGACCATAAACTTCTCTCACGTCTCCTTAGATCTCAGCAAGGACGGCAGGTCATGGGTAGAAAGAAAAGATCTAAGTGCTCACCGCTTAAGTATAAGATTTAATTTTGTGTTCAAACACAAACTACTCACATAAAGATGATAAAAACACAGCATGTAAAGCCCACAATCGTGTTAGTTCCATAGGGCAGCAGCGGGTGACGTCATGTGTAGCTCCTCCCCCGTACACGTTCCGCTCAATCAGAACTCACCGGACTCCTCCCCTCTCCCCTTCATTAGCAGACAGAGGCACTTGGGGAAGGGGGAGGAGTCCAGTGATGTCGATGTTCGTGACGTCATCGGATCTAAGACGGAACTCCCTGAAGACCCGGAAGCCGGCAAAGAGGTGAGTACCGATCAAAAGAATTTTGATCGATCAAAAAAAATGAATCGATTCATCGAGGAATTAATCTTTAATTTCCACAGCCCTAATATAGTTGTATATAAAATTCACTTTTTATCTTTCAAAAAAAGTGTTTCCCGGTGCTAAACTTTTCATCTAATTTCTAAATGGCTGCTTTTGTACATTTTAAAAGCCAGTATAAAGGAATAATAGTGGTAAAAAATAAAAAGCCCTTGTGGATTTAATCAACTTTTTTTTGGTTAATTCTCCTTTAAGGGGGTGTGGCAGGGGGCGTGTCCTATGCCTACATACATTTGCTGGTAGGAGTCCCTCATTCCCATCTCAAAATGTTGGGAGGTATGCAGGGATGCCACAGGTATGAAGTAAGCCGCGTACACACGGGCGGACTGTATGGCCTACTTAATCCGTCATACAATCCGACGGACAGTCCGTTATACTTTCGAATGAACGGACTTGACCACACACGGATGCACAAACAGTCCGTCGAAAGCTTGCGCGATGACGTGTACAGCACGTACGACGGGACTAGAAATAGGAAGTCCAATACACAGCAATGCACCCTTCCGCCGTGTAAATCCTTTCTGAGCATGCACCATTCTTAGTCCGTCGAACTAGCCTACTGACGAGCGGATTGTCCGCTGAAACCAAAGTATGACGGACAGAATTTCGAAAAATCCGAAATACTTAGTACGCCAGACTGCACGCTAAAAAAGTCCGCTGAAGCCCACACACGAGCGGACTGTCCGCTGAAATGTGTTTCGAAGGACTAAGTAGGCCATACAGTTCGCCCGTGTGTACGCGGCAGTAGGCATACTTACATGGTCCAAACCAATGTAGTTACGCAATAAAATCCATAAATAGAATTCAGTTTTAAAATAAATACATAATAATCAGGACCTAACCCTTCAAACAAGCAAAGCAGTAGGAAACTATGGTTACCGGTACATTTATTAGCAATAAATCAGTTGTAGGATCAAGCCTGCTGATTCAATTATGCTGCTTAGAGAGAAAAGTGCACATATGACCCCTATTAGCCTATTGTGCCTACAAGATACTATCACTAGGTCTAGGACAACATATGCATAGTCTGTATTGTGCTTCCAGGTTTGAGCAGTACATTTAAATGCTGAATTGCACTTGTCACTCTGGTCCCCCTGGAATGAAAGCACGGGGTCACCAGCCTCCTGAGACTCTTTGCAGGTCTTTTGTGTTATCTGCAAGAGCCCTTTACCTCTGTAAAATTCAGGCTGGCCAAGGACAGCCATTCACTCTGAGATGCTGACTTTTCGGAAAGCTTTGCGGTCACTCTGAGTGCAGGGAGCTTCCAGAACATCCGCAGCAAACTTTTGAATGACACCTGTTGGTTTCTAGTCTTTAAATCACAGCTAATTGTATGGATCAAGATAAAAGACAATATTACTTTAAAGGACAACTTTATAAATGAATTCCCCCTACTCATGTGATTCAGCATACACACGATCGGACTTTCCGGCGGACCGGAATCCGTCTGACAATTCGATCGTGTGTGGGCTCCAGTGGACTTTTTTTTCCCAAAAGTCAGACGGACGTAGAAATAAAACATGTTTCAAATCTGTTCGACGGACTCGGCTTTCTAGCGTGCAAACCGTTCGTCTGTGTGCTAGTCCGACGGACCAAATACAACGCAGCTATTGGCTAATGGCTATTGAACTTCCTTGTTTAGTCCCGTTTACGTCATCAGGTTCAAAGCGAACGGACCGTTCAGAAAGTCCGTCGGACCTCCGCCAAATGTCAGTCGGGAAGACCGTCGGACCTAGTCCGTCGAAAAGTCCGGTCGTGTGTACGCGGCATTAGTGTAGCCTACCTGGTAACATACCTTACCTTCCTTCCCTCTCCAGAGATTGTCAATGTATGACCCTTTGTGGTGTTCAATGGCCTTTGCAATGAAGCATCCCGACTGGGGCCACTTTTACTGTAAATTTTGCACTGGCCCCACTTCTGGGGCAGTCATATTCTGCTGTGTGACTGGAGGCCACTATGAGTACCACTCATCCAAAGGTATGAATTGGGCTACGACGTGTAGTGAGAAAGTACAGTTGGAAAGCCTAGGGCCACACAGTGAAAATTGTTGGAATGGGGAGAAAGGTAAGGTATTTGACCAAGTGGGCTGCATTCAGAGGGTTGGGGGGGATTAAAGTGGAGGATTAAACCTAAAAAAAGTACTTACTAGTCCTTAGATGTAGTCCAGTGTCGGTTCCCCTTAAAATCCATACCAGACCGAAGGGCCTGGTATGCTCTTGGAGGGGGAACTCATGCTGTTTTTCTTTTTTTTTACATTGTGCGTGGAGTTCCCCCTAAAGATTCAAACCAGACAGTGCCTGGTATTGTCGGGGATCAAAGTCAGATCCCTGTTCATTGAAGTCGAACGCGTGTCAGACTTCAAGTCGCAGGGCAAAGTCAGATCCACGGCTGTACAACTGTTGTGTCATACAAGTGTGAAAGGGGCCTAAAAGGAAAATGGGAGACAAATGGAAGACAGGAAGGAAAAAGAAACCGTAAAGGAAAGAGAGAAAATGTGAAATCTATTTGAAGAGGAAAGGAAAGAAGGTCAGGGAAAATGAACAGGAAAAAGGGAAAGGAAAAGGGAAATTAAACGAGGAAACAAAAATAAAAGAGAAACAGAGAAGGGAAAGGAAAGGGGAAAGTAAAATAAAAAAGGAGACGGAAAGGGGGGAAGGAAAATGAAAACAGGAAGGGGGAAGGGAAAATAAAACAAAAAGTGGACAGGGGTGAAGTGAAAGGAAAATTGTGAAAGTGTGAAAGGGGCCTAAAGGAAAATGGGAGACAAATGGAAGACAGAAAGGAAAAAGAAAGGAAAGAGAAGGGTGTATGCTCTTGGAGGGGGAACCCATGCTGGTTTTTTTTTTTTATATTATGCGTGGAGTCCCCCCTAAATATTCATACCAGACAGTACCTGGTATTGTCGGGGATCAAAGTCGGATCCCTGGATGCATGCCGGACTTCAAGTCGCAGGGCAAAGTCGGATCCACAGTCGCACGACTGACGTGTCGTACAAGTGTGAAAGGGGCCTAAAGGAAAATGGGAGACAAGTGGAAGACAGGAAGGAATAAGAAAAGAAAGAAAAGGGGGTATGTTCTTGGAGGCGGAACCCATTTTTATTTTACATTTTGCGTGGAGTTCCCCTTCAAGATCATCAGAGCACAAGTCGCATGCCAAAGTCGGATCAGTTAAGACGGCGAACCGACTTGGATCCGACTTCAGTGATATTCAATGGGCTGAAGTAAGATCAAGGTCGGACCACTTTGAAGTAAGATCAAGTGCAGGGACTACTTTGAAGTCGGCACGACTTGAAGTCGAACTAAAACGAATGGTAGTCATTGGAAATCATGGGGAAGGACTTGTCATGCGACTTTGCAGTCCTACGTCGTAGGACAAATCGTACAAGTGTGAAAGGGGCCTCACTCTTTCTTTCTTTCTTCTCTCCTCTCTTCCTTTCTTTTCTTTCTTTCTTTTTCTATTCTCTCTTCATTTTTCTCTGCCTCGTCCATCACTCTCATTATGATTCCTTTTGTCCATCCAAACAATAAAAGAAATAATTAACTATCCGTTCGATCACCGCCTGTAATAAAATACTGCACACATCATCATTTGCATGAATGGTATTGCTGCGGAAGCATAAAAATCAATTATAAAGCTATTTTGCCAATAAAAAGGGACGGCCATTACTTTGCATGCATGCTGGTGGCTTTGGAAGCCAGATTATCAATGTTTAATGGGTTCCTCGAAGACAGTATTGCACAAACATTTTCCGTCAGATGCATGCTTAATTAAGCCAGATTATTACATGAAAAGGGCAAGGCACAAGTGCACTGAAAAGAGTCCCGTGGGATTGCTTTCATAAGAAGAGTGGCTTTCTTAATTGCTAAGCTCCAGTAACGCAATGGCAAGGCTGCTTTCTTGTTTCAACCGCAAATCAATGGCTGTTTGTCTTAGACATACCAAGGGGTGCGAGTGAACATTTCTGGTTGCTGCAGCAACTGGATCACGTGACCAGGATGGCATCCATGTCCCTCTCTCTAGACATCAGATTATCGAGGATTACCTTAAAAAGAAAATAGCTGTAAACGGTGGTGTAACAATGGCCATAGTGGCCCAAGCAGCTGATGTGGGGCCTGGGACAAGATGGGGGGCCTCGTTAGGGAGGTTGTTAGGGAAAACTAAACTGTGAAGTTTTCAGTGTAAAAGAGCTGAACAAAAAGATTACTGTTATTTTATACTACTATTATTATAGTTTATTAATATTGCATTTACTATACTGACAGTCCTTCTGCCTGTCCTGAGTGCCTTTTCCTATGTGGTACTTGCTCCCAATTCCTCGCCTGGGCATTGATGACTAGGGATGAGCTAACAATTCAGTCTTAAACCTTTGCCCGTTCGGCAACCCACTTGTATATATGACAACTTCCTGCTGTCAATGGTTCACAAGGAAGCAAGCACCCAAGTGTCCCTAGGAACCACTGATACCATTGGGAATCCCCCAGCCACACAGGTAAATAGCAGTGAAGTCAATGCCCAGATACGGTCAATGACCATATTTGCCTGCTTAAATTGATCAAATATGGCCATGCCATATTTGGTCAATGATGCCATCACTATCCTTGCCCCTAGATGAAAACAGGTTTGAGAATTGTTTTCTTTTAATTTGACAAAATTGTCTGCCATTGATTTAGTTGAGGTTCAAATTCGGCATCTAAACTTCTTTCTGCTCAAACTGGACCAAGGCTCATCACTACTAATAATGTTTGCTGGATCTGCCCAACCCCTCCTGCCCAGAGTCTCCTGGCATATGTCACACATTTGCTCCAATTTGCACTTCTTGTGAATGAGCAGCGGGGAGCTGGCTATGACTGATCAGGAAGCCACCGTCGGCTCCTGTATTCAAGATGGTGGGGCAGAACCAAAGACAGTGCTGAAGATATTGGGTTGTAAGAAGACAGCGCTGGACTCCATTGACTGCTAAGTACCTCTTTTGTAAACTACAGCCGCTATAGTTCTTGTAGCTGCTACTTTTAACTTTTTACAGACATGGCTGTAGTTCCTCTTTAAGATCAATGACATGTATTGTCATAGTTGACACTACAAGCGGCTACGGAGAGTTAGTTGGAGGGGCCCATCAAAGTTTTTCCATGGGTCCCCATAATTTATAGGTATGCCCTGGCAGTAAAATTATAAATTCAATACCCTATTAAGAGAATAGGCAAGCTTAGGCAATAACACTTTGGTTAGACTCTACCCCTTTTTTGATGAAGCACCAGAAATTTGCTCCATGGGAGGCCCTGTCACCACCTTCCCCATGCGTTGCCCCCTTTAGCCCTCTTGCTCTGATCACTTGCCCATATATTTCAAAATAAAGAAAATATACAGCTATAATCTGCCCTAAATGACCACATTTTGGCATACTACACCTATTTTCCAAAAATACCTGCCCTTTAAGGAATTCAAATGTGTGACTCCACAGCCAATAAAAGTGTTGTCTAGTACTGTTATGTGGCCAAGCCACATGCTGGGGAGCAGGTCCTCCACGAGACACGATGGGGTCAGAGAGTCAATACAGAGTCACCTTTTGGAGGCCACCAGCCTGACCTAACCAGCACCAGCCTGTTCCATACCTTCATCATACCTTATGTCAGAGGACCCCAAAACCTGTTTGTTTCCAGAACATGTTCCCATCTTGAGCTTAAGGGAAGGAATAGTCCAGACAGCAAAAAAAAGCCTTTTAACTCTTTTACTGGAACACATTTTATTTGCATATTTACACACTTTTCAGTCATCCCAACAGCAACAACATACTCCTTAACTTGCAAACAGGTAAGAGCAGAGATGACAGCCAAGTCAATGAGCAGCCCATACCTTTATGGTTTTGCCAGAGTCGTACATCCCATACCCAAGGAATGAGTGGTCCAACAAGTTCTGCACCTGTTTCTTGCTTGCTTCTGCCCTAAAATGAAACTCCCAAAAGCTAGAGCCTCAAAGGTTATATCTTTGCATGCCTTGGTTCTTGCACTGCTTCCCACTTCAGGCAGACTATTCATATAGAACCCTCTACCCAAGATACCATTGTGGCAGGGGCAGGTCTGGTTGTCAGGATTGGTATCTGAGCCCACAACCTCTGCTGTGTCAGACAGTGGCTTTTGTTGCTGATCCACTGGAGGTGCTGGACAGCTCTCTGATCCTTTGGACTTTCTTGCTTTGTCTCTTGTTTCTGGTGAACCTTGAACTCTTTTCTCCTCCCATAAACTTCCTGTTTTAAGCCATGTCTCTGCACTTCCTGTTCCAGCTCTCTCCAGCCGATATCTTGCTCATTTGCGTACCTGCAGCTGTCCTTATCTCCACTACCACTGTTTATCGAACCTTTGGCTTGTTCCTTGACTATGCTTCTGCTTGATCCCAACCTGCAACCACTTGGTCCTGACTTTTGGCATGTTTACCGACTATACTTCTGCTTGATCCCTACCCACTAAATCTGCTACTGGACCCCAGGTTGACAACTGGTGGGGCGATCTTGAGGACCGTGACCTTGTATTAATATGCAGTAAAACCCTTCTCCACCATCGGGAGCTCTGTCTCAGGGCTGGGCTCAGCCATTTCTTCTCTGAGCTGGCCACTTAGCTGTCGGCTAATTGCCAGCTCCCATCTCTCTCCACAGTTCCTCAGCTGTTGCTCATATCCCGCTCGTTTGTTCTGCCTACTTAAGTCATCCAGTGCAGAGGGTCTCTCTCTGCCTTCGCCTTAGTCAACATCACAAGAAACATCTCCTGCTTTCCTGTTTAAAGACTGGCTTTGCTGACATCCCTTCTGGCTCCAGATCCTGCTTGCTGTTCCACTACATTAATCCCTGACTTCTGGCTTGGCTGACTATCCGTTCCGGTTACTGAACTCTGGCTATGTTTTCACTACGTTTGTTCTTTTTACTTTTATTATTAAACAAGTGTGATTTAACTGCACTTCTGTCTCGGCATGATTTCATGGTTTCTGACACTCTGGTAAACACCGGTTAGCGTTTAGACCCCACACCTCAGGTGAACCCGCTTCATCTGCCAGGGTGCTCTACATATTTACTTGTCTTGCTGGGAGCCTCTCTACTGCTATAGCTACCGGTCTCCAAGTCTGACTGCTGAAGGTGACACTGGCACTTTCTATCTATGGCACACCCCACTTACTACACTGGGGACCTCTTGTGGCTACTTAGGCAACTACATTGCCTACTTTTCATTACAGAGCTCTAAGCCTAACTATAGTGACGTCCAGTGGCCAGTTTGGGGTACTACACCGGGCAATTTTTGTGCCCCTACCCTACTATATGCATGTGTGCCTTATAGCAAATGTTGTGCAATATAAATTTAAGCAGTGCTCTTTAAAAGGCTCAATGCAGAGAGATATAAGCCGTTAAATAGTCTTTAATGTGTTCAGTATAAAATGCCAGTGCTAAATAATCACATGACATACATAACCTGCCGTTACATTTGAAGTTCATGTATACCAGCTAGAAATGTCAGGTTAGACTGGGCCATTTATACGGAGGATGGAATACTATGGCTGCTCACAGAAGGAAATTCCTACTCATACTCGTGTCCTTTATTAACAAAAAAAGATAAAAAAAACACATTGATATGTGTTTAACCTGCTTCACATTTCTGAGATAATGTAACACAATAAAGAATATACATAGGATTCATTACAGCAACTGTACAAAATGCCAGCTGTCAGTGATCACATGACCTATCCCGAAGTCCAGATATATTGACTATAAATGTCAGGTCATACCAGACCAAGCTACACAGGAGGGGATACTGTGGCCGCTCACAGAGAGGCATGCAGAGTCATTTTTGTGTCTATTACCCAAAATAAATATATAAAAAAAAAGATAAAAAAATGAAGAATGGAATTTCACAAGTCCCAAGTTTTCGTTCCTAAAATAGAATAAAATAGCTACCGTGTTTCCCCGATAGTAAGACACCCCCGATTGTAAGACGTATCGGGAGTTTCAGAGGGGTCGGCTAATATAAGCCGTACCCCGAAAGTAAGACATATGTCTTACTTTCGGGGAAACACGGGGGTATTGCCGCCTCCCTCTCATCTAGCTGCGCGCCGCCTCCTGCCCACGTCCGCACCGTCCCCCTCTCCATACATCGCCGCGTCTGCCATTTCCCTCTGATCTTAATGAGCGCCGCCTCCTGCCCACGCCTGAGCCGTCCCCCTCTCCATACGTCACCGCGCCGTCCCCTGCACTTGTCACTGCCGCCTCCTGCTTAAAATACGGTAATGCACACAGTATTAATCATACATCAGTAAAAGATACACACTGGCATACTGGGGTATCATCTGCTGTATGTAACCCAGTGGGTATCAGCAGGTGTCACACTGTATTAAATACAGCAGGTGGTACTGTATCACACATAAATCTGTTTTATCTTCCAGTATTCCACTGTTCGTTCTTACCATTTTTCATTGTTTTACATGTTATGCAATGTTGTAACAAGACATTCTTGGCACTTCCTTTTATAAAACTGTTTTGTGGTGAATACAATACTGTTCAGGTTGTTAATAAATGTTAATTTTATGGTTAAAACAAAAAATTCTAATTTTTTTTTCCAATATAAGACATACCCCGAAAGTAAGACATAGTGGGGCTTTTGGGGATAAAAAGAAAGTAAGACACTGTCTTACTTTCGGGGAAACACGGTAGTAAAAACGATGTGACAGGCCAGGCTGCAAAACAGCAGTGCCCAGTCAATATCCCGGATACAATACATATATGATATGTGTTGCAGTGCTTGCCAAAAATGGTGCATATACCTGTCACATGGCTGAGAACTACAAAAGGTGATGCCAACACATGCTGCTCTTGTCACCTTCATCAAACTGCTTCAAAAAAATAAAATAAAAAGCGGAAGAACGGAGTAAAAAAAAAACAAAAAAAAAAAAAATACCACATCCCAATATTCCTAAAAAACAATAGGGGGCTTGAGGCAATGGACCTCGGGACTTTAATGGTGTTAAGGAGAAGGTTTAGAAAATTTACAATTCCCAATGTTATTAGACAAAATGAAAATCATTTTATTATTACAAACAATTATTTTAAAAGAAAACATGAAATACAAATGAATTTTATAGACAAATGTAAATTGTTTACAAAAACTCAATATATAAATAATACCACTTTCTCAACATGTTTCGCTCATGTGAGCCTCTTCAGGAGACTTTCGATGTGGCATCTAGTGTACTGTAAATTGTAAAGATATTTACTAATTATTGAAAACTCTGTGTACATTCAAATTAATCTGAAGTAAATATTTCATACATGATTCCAAATGTTAATATCAAAAGGGAACAAAATATATATATATATATATATATATATATATATAAAACATAAATGTTATCAAAAGAAATTTTTATTCTTTTAAAAAAAATAAAAATAAAAAAAAGGCACATTTATCAGACAGCGCTGGTGACTCTCCTGCCGATTTGTTGATGCTCCTTACACTTGGTAAGCTGGATTCTCTATCATTTAACTACACCGCTCAGCTGCCTTTACTCAAGGTCTGGGCTATACTTTATGCAAACAGCATGAATCTTCTTTCTGATGAACGTTCCTTTATTTGTGGCTATCTCTATAGGTGTTTTTTCCTCACTTGGAGAATCCTAAACACACGGCTCATTTAAATCTGGCCTTACTTTACTTAAACTGAGATCATATTAACCCTATGATGGGTGGTATATCTCCTCCCCAACTGTGTACATCCTTACTTTTAAAGTGAATTGCTCCGCTATCACTAAGGATAAACCTTGATGAACTATATTGATTCTACCAAATTAATGACTGCAGGTACGTTTTCTTTTGTATAAGAATATCAGTTTAAACATATGAAATAATGTCAGAATACAATTATATTTTTTCAATTATATACACCCATGCGTGGTGATGATTTATTTTCTAAAAAATTATTTTTTTTTCCTAAAGATAATATTTTTTTGTCCTTCTCTGCAAAAATTTCTTGAAGGGACCCGGTATGTGGAAAAGGGGTTAGCCAATAATAAATGACATTTTTTGATGCACTTTGAGGATTTCCAATTGGATTTTAGATATATTTGAGATACATGCTCTTGGGTAAGAATTTATGATAAATGTGCTTTTTTTTTTTTAACAAATAAAATATTTATTTTGATAACATTTTTGTATCTATCTATCTATCTATCTATCTATCTATCTATCTATCTATCTATCTATCTATCTATCTATCTATCTATCTATCTATCTATCTATCTATCTATATATATTGTTCCCCTTTGATATTTACATTTGGAATCATGTATGAAATATTTACTTCAGACTAATTTGAATTTCCACAGCATGAGTTTTCAATAATTAGTATATATCTTTATAATTTATAGTACACTAGATGCCACATCGAAAGGCTCCCGAAGAAGCTCAAATGAGCGAAACATGTTGAGAAAGTGGAATTATTTATGTATTGAGTTTTCGTAAACAATTTATATATGTCTATAAAATTCATTTGTATCTCATGTTTGTCTTTTAAAATAATTGTTTGTAATAATAAAATTATTTTCATTTTATCTAATAACATTGGGAATTGTCAAATTTCTAAACCTTCTCCTTAACACCATTAAAGTCCCGAGGTCCATTGCCTCAAGCCCCCCTATTGTTTTTTGGTTCAAAACAATGTTGTGCAGCCAATGCCGGAGTTCATGCAGTCAATAATTGACTAAAAGGGGCAGGAGGAGGGTTCAGATAAAAAAACAGGATAAAAAAAACAGTAAAAAACAAAAACAAAAAAACAAACAAACACACCTCTGGAAAGTTTTACCCCCTTCATGACCAAAGCATTTTTTTTTTTGCTATTCGGTACTGCACTACTTTAACTGGCAAATGTGTTGTCGTACAGCACTGTACCCAAATGATGTATGGAATTTTATTACAAATAGAGATTTATTTTGGTGGTATTTGATCACCACTGGGTTTTATTATTATTTTTTTAATTATATAAACGAAAAAAAAAGACTGATGTTTTTGAAAAAAAAAGCAACAATATTTTATACTTTCTGTTGTAAGGCATATCCAATAAAAAAATAAATGAATAAATAAATAAATAAATAACATTTCCTCATAAATTTAGGTCAAAATTTATTCTGCTACATGTCTTTGGTAAAAAAGGAAAAAAATAAAATAGAGCTTTATTTGGTAGTTTTTGATCACCACTGGGTTTTATTTATTTTTTATTATATAAACAAAAAAAAAGACGTTTTTGAAAAAAAAAAAACAACAATATGTTATACTTTCTGTTGTAAGACATATCCAATAATAAAATAAATATATAAACAACATTTCCTCATAAATTTAAGTCACTGCTACATGTCTTTGGTAAAAAAAAAAGAAAAAATAGAGCTTTATTTGGTGGTATTTGTTCACCATTGGGTTTTATTGATTTTTTTTAATTATATAAATTAAAAAAAGACTGCCGTTTTTGAAAAAAACAAAACAAAAACAAACAACAATATTTTATACTTTTTGTTGTAAGACATATCCAATTCAAATAAATAACATTTCCTCATAAATTTAGGTCAACATGTATTCTGCTACATGTCTTTGGTAAAAAAAATAAAAAAATAGAGCTTTATTTGGTGGTATTTGATCACCACTGGGTTTTACTTATTTTTTTTTTATTATATAAACGAAAAAAAAGACTGAAGTTTAAAAAAAAAAAAAAAAAAACAACAATAAAAAAATAAAAATAAAAATCTCCTTTTCACATTCTACAGATTACCTGTTTAGAGTTACAGAGGAGGTCTTTCACTAGAATTATTAATCTCGCTTTAACTTTCACGGCGATGCCTCACATGTGTGGTTTGAACACTGTTCACATATAATCGCACAACTTACGTATGCGTTCACTTCGGCAAGCGAGCATGGAGGGATGGGGTGCTTTAAAAATATATATATTATTTTACTTTTTATTTAAACACGGTTCCTTTATTTTAATTTTTTTATCGCTTTTATTCTTTTAAAAAGAAATGTAAACATCCCTTGTAATAGAAATGATGACAAGCCCTCTTTATTGAGAGATCTGGGGTCAAAAAGACCCAAAATCTCTAA